>NW_017728918.1:50605761-50647413 GCF_001723895.1 Crocodylus porosus | reverse complement strand
TGGTCCAGTCATGGGTGGAGTCCCACCAGGTCTCCGTTATCCCAATGATGTCATAATTCTTTGCACTGAGCAGGAGGACGAGCTCCTCCTGCTTGTTGTCCAGGCTCCTGGCATTAGTGTACAGGCAGGCAAGACCCCCCAAGGGGTCAACTGCTGGGAAGAGATGGCTGGGAAGGCCATCTCTTCCCAGCAGCTCGCTGCTTCTCTCACCAAAGAGTAGGCTGTGGTCATGGAAGCCAAAGCCTTCCCGATGACATCAGCTGTGCAGCTCCCCTAAGCCCTGCTCCCAAATCCCTGTAGCGCCTCATGACCTGGCTGGGGGTGTCCCCTTGGGGGCTTTTGCCTTGCCCACAGATTGTGCCAGGGCTGGGGCAGGGGTGGGCTCCCTTATGTGCCTTGGTCTGCTGGCTTTGCAAGGGTTGCTTAGCAGACCAGCAGTAGCAGTAGTCCCCCCATCCCCCAGCGAGCTTAGTTTAAAGCCTGGTAGAGCAGGTCAGCCAGCCTGGCTGAGAAGAGCCTCCTCCCCGGGGGGAGAGGTGGAGGCCATCTCTTCCCAGCAGTTCGCTGCCTCTCTCACCAAAGAGCGGGCTGTGGTCATGGAAGCCAAAGCCTTCCTGATAACACTAGCTCCGCAGTCTTTGGTTCTCAGCGTGGATCCTCCTCTCCCTCCTCAGCCCATAGCCCAAGACTGGGAGGATCGACGAAAACACCACCTGAGCTCCCAGACCCCTAATCCCCACTCCCAAATCCCTGTAGCGCCTCATGACCTGGCTGGGGGTGCTCTGAGCCGTGTCATTGGCGCCCACGTGAATAAGGAGCATGGGGTAGTGGTCTGTGGGCCGGAGGAACTCTGGGGTTCATAGGACTTGTGTTTCTTAACACTTATTTTGCTTGTCAGTGGTTCTAGTATTCTTGCATAACAACGGTTAAGACTTATCAAAACATGCCTAAAATATTTAAGGTAGAACTGTTTTAAAATAACATGAGATGCAGTATATGTTAGTACATCTCAACAGGGCCACACGAACCTTTTTCAAAAACTAGAATGATTCATCTCAAAGTACATAAGTGGTTACATTATCTCTAAATGTGAAAAGCAAGTACATCAATCCATTGTGTCAGTTTGTCCTGAGATTTTTTTTTACAGTTCACAGAACTAATTCTACGCTTCCCAAGTTACATTAAAAAATGATTTTCTGTTGCCAAGTCAGTTTTACAGCTTCTTTAATGCAGTGAGGCATGTGTAACTTTTATTGTGGGTTAGCTGATTGCTTTGAGATTGTTATCAGTCTCATGTAAATTTAAGAATGCTGGTGAGTGATTGGGATTCACAACTAGAAGAGTATAAATTACACTGATTCTGTAGCAGAATGGTTGAGTATATTTTTAAAAATCTGGGAATATTTTTTGTGTTTAGATATAAAGAAATCTTAAAAATACAGGGCCTAATAATACATAAAATTATTCATGTGAGTGAGTCCATTTGAAAATCAGGAAAAACAGAGATGAAGAAGCAACCATAATCTGAAAAGGAAATGAGGGCCTAAATAAAACCTGGAGGAAAAGAAAAGGATAGATCAAATAAACATTCTGGAGCAATATCAAACTGAGAGCAAAGTGACTAGACTATAGTCCATAACACTGAAATCGCTGTGAGAGCACTGAGATATCATAAAACATCAGTCAGGACTTTTTATGAAAGTGCTTCATACCATCACAGGCTAGTTTCTGACTTCATAATTATCATCATGGACAGAAGCAACACAGGAAGAATGAAAAATGAACAGGAACCACAGTAAACTTTGTAGTAACAAGTGGCTCAAGAGTCCAAACACCACAAAGTAATTTATAGGGTGATGTTATGCAAAGTCACTGACACATTAGTTCCTTTAAAAACCCAGATGATTCTAAATATTTTCCTTTTTATTAATATTTTGTCTATAGAAACAACTCATAAGGTATAAAATTCACCATTTGCAAAGCTTTGTTCCTGATAGATCCACCATAATTAACCACATGATTTTATGGACTAAAAAATCCCCTAAAATTATTCACTGATGCAGAAGAAGAGTGGAGCAGCATGGAACTTATATTTTCTTGAATAGTAGTGTTTTACAGATGTGAACATCTCATCATGAATCTCACCTCCTTTAACCGCTCAGAAATCAATCAAAATTCACCAAGACCCACTGCAAAAACAAATGAGCAGACTCTTCAATTAAACTGGAAACCACAGGACTGTTTCAATGATAACAGGGAACAGCAATACTTACAATAATTCCAAGATTATTTGCAATGGTAAGTCAGAAAACCATGAGAGAAAACAGAAGAGAGCACAGACGCACAGTCTGAGAGCTGCAAAGCATGTTGCGAGTCACACAAGCACAGACACAGAGAGCCTAGCTGACATAGATACAAAGGGCATTTATTATACACAGTCTTCTGTCCCACAACACACTGGAGATCCGCCACTTCCGAGCAGACGTGATTAATTGATCCTGCTCTGTACGCGAGCTGAAGCAAACTGTGCTGCGCTGTGTGCAGTTGCATAAGCGGCAAAATGAGCGTCAGTGCGCAGAAAATGCCAGTGGGACACTTTTGAACTAAAGCACTTCCGATTTGTTTTAGTTCAAAAGCACACTGCTGCCATTTTCTCAGCGCTGATGTGCATCTCGCTGCTGATACAACTGCGGGCATCACAATGCTGGGTGCTTTTCAAAGCTCCCGGCACTGCAGTGCTTGCATGTATAAAAATGCCCAGAGAGCCTACCTGTTACAGGCTGTCAGGCCCTATGCTTACAGTGAAAACTGTACAGATTCCTGCCCTTTCCAGGAGATTTTCCCCTTTTCAGGGTACTCTCTCTCCATCAAACCAGGGAATGGGTGATACATTACCACAAGACTGTTGGCCTACTGACATTGGTCCTGGTTTGTGGTTGCACTCCCAGAAAGATCATCAGGGAGTCTTCCCTCTGTCTGGGATAAACACTCAACTCCAATTGCTCCATAGACACTAGACACTCACCAAACACCCTTAATTTCATCCAGTCTCAGTTGCACTAGACCTAAGCAGTCTCTCTTCAGACACAGGCCTCAAACTCGCAAGACTCTCTCCTCAGAGATACACAAAATCTTAGCACATAAACCAAACTCAGGCAAGGCATGCACCGTTCCTCACTCCCGCAAATCTCTTGCACACAGAGCAGAACTCAGGCCCCTGTTTAACTGCTCAACATTGCCCCACGGTCACAATCCAATCATATCTCTAAGGTACCTGTCACTCAAAAATTCATCCAATTGGCGCGTCCATCAGGCATCATGTTGAAACAAACTTATTACTTTTCACACTCCTGAGCAATCATCGTGGTCACCAATTTTGGTGCCAGAATCCCTATTCCTGGGTCTCTACTGCACATGCTAATATATGTATTTAGGTCAGCCCCTCCTTGGAGGTAAAAAGTTTACTGCAGAACTTTGACCTACTGTGCATGTGCAGGTCTTGCTCTTTTAACATTACAACATCACCTTCAGATTAGGAGGACCAAGGAATATGGCAGCACCCTGCACATTACAATCAACCTCCCTCCACCACCCCTATACACAGATCCACTAGCTTCCCCTGATCCTGTCAACTTCCCCAGATCCTTGTCCCAGACTCACTACCCCCACATCCCACCTGCCCCTCGCCCACTCCAAGTTACTTACACTCGGTTCCCTACACGGCTCCTGTAATGAGGGAAGGGCTGTACATACCACTCTTGATCTACATTTATGTGGCTTAAAGAAAGCTGAATGCACATAGATTAGGTATAGTGAACAGTTTTATGCAGCCTTAGGCATGATCCTCTTCCACTCTGCTTGAGTCGCTAAAGATACATTAATACATCTATTTTTATAATGTGCTGTCATCTCAGCCTTAAGACTATGTCACAAAAAAAGCACTGCCTAATTTTTGTATTTAGTTTCCAGAGACTTGAGCAGCGTGCATTTAGATCACATTTAGGCCCCTAAGTCCATTTAGTTGCATAATCAGTGGAATAGGATCCAGCTTTAGGTGAACCTTTACCTCTTTTGACCTCAACTTTTAACTAAAATTTCAGAACCTTGCTGATTATTTCAACCAGGAGGACAGGTTGATAAAGGAGCCTGGTATTTCTTCAAAGCAATCTCTGGTATTTACAAGGAATGTATAATATTCAATTTCTTTGAATACTGCAGGCATCTAAGAGCCCAAAACAGGTCCCAAGTACTTACTGTCCCAAGTCTTATTAGCTATCTCTCTCACCTTATGTTAGGGACACCTTCTCACAAGTATTCTGATGATGGCCTTCTATTTTCTGCTCCTGTTTACTGTGTTTCCTCCTGTCTCTTTCAAAAATACAGAAACAAGTTATACTCCATCAGTCTATAGTTCTTGTGTTTGCTACCAGTCGGCCCCCAAGCCCTTGGTTCACCTCACATACCTTCTTCTCAGCCTTGCCAAGTAGTTCTGTCTTCTGGGGAATGATCTTTGTTGTTCTGGTTATTATTAAATGAAGGGCTGTTTAACTGTTCAATATTTTTTTTCTGAATGAAGGGGCAATTGATGTGACTACCTACTTCAGTGGGGTTTACCTCAATCCATAACAGTGTGATAAAGATACGGTGTATTCTCCAAGGGAAGGAAAAGACAATATTTTTATAACAGTGAGAATAAGATACAGTACTTTATAGTATCCCTTGTTTTTATCATCAGTTGTACAACCGTTGTCCCAAAAAATTGCCTTGGAGAATTGGGGCCATTCTGAGATTTAACAGCTGGTTGGGTCAGGGCCTCAGAATAAAATGCAGGGAAACACTAGTGTCAGTTCACCAGACCTTTGTTATTGACAGTAGAGAATTAATGAACAAATACTGAATGTAATGTACCAGAATAAAAGGGAAAGCTTTCCCAACGGCATATCTCCTGTCAGCCATTCCTGTATTCCTTTGTCCACATGTTTTAACATATTTAAAAGAGAATTCATATAACAGCAATTCTTTAATTGTAAATAAACCAGCTGTTAACAAGATGATGGTGACTGAGTTCTATTCTCTGTAGCTGCAGGAGACAGGGCAAGAAGCAGTAGTCTTGAACTGTAAAAAGGGTAAATTAGGTTGAATATTATGACTGAGTTACTTACTATGAGGGTCATTAAGCATGAGAATAGATTACCTAGAAAGATTCTGGAATTTCCATCCTTGGAAATTTTAAAGAGAGGGTTAGACAAACATTTGGATAAGGTAGTTTAAATGGAAATAATCCTGTATCTAGCAGGTTGGACTAGATTACTTCCTGAAGTTCTTTCTAGTCCTTTTTAGTCAATGATTCTATGAAAATGTAGCTTTCTCTAAATAAAGTGTAACAACATTGCTTCTGCCATAATATTATGAGACGATCTTAACAAGATGGCAGAGAAAGCTTCATGTCACCTATTGTGGCCAAATAATTGCCAGAAAAAATTCAGGCAGCTGAAGCACCGGGTTTACCAAAATATCAATAAGCATATCATTATCCTGGAGTTTTTCTACAAAAGAAGTTATACATGCATTTTAAATGGATCCATTGTGTAGAGGACCATCTAACCAAGAGAATTTCAAGATGTATATTTACTTTTCTATTTTATTAATCATAATTTACAATCAAAATTGTCTTAAGCAAAAGTGAAGTATAATTTGGATATTAATTATATTATGGTAGGGCCTAGAGGCTCTAACTATAATTGGGCACTAAGAATTGTATATTCACATTTTGGGCCCATCTACCTATGCTATTAGCATGCAGCAATAAACTCCAGCACATCTCACACTAGAGTTTATTTCTCCCAGGCAAGATGTACATATGCATTCAGGACCGCAGCACATTGAGCTGGGTTGGAGCAGCCCCAGCCGGCAGGGGGCCCTGGGGTCAGCCTGCCAGCCGGGCACTGCTCTAGCTTGGCTCAGCGTACTGTGAAGGAGCTGGTTGGGGCATGACTGTGCTCCAGTGTGGGCAGGAAAGCAGCCCCCGCATTGAAGCACCCTTATGCACCCACACACTCATGCCCCAGCCAGCTCAGTCAGTGTATATACATGCACTACCATAAAGTAAAAAACTCTGCAGCAGGATAGCACTTTTATTTACAAATAATATCCTTGTGCAGAGTTAATTAGTTTTCTCCAGCCTAATAGCCCTACATGTGTAGACTCCAAGACATTTACTGCAGAGCAAATTAGTCTACTCTGCAATAAGCAACTCATGCAGATATGCCCATTAAGACACAATTTATTCCTGAAAGAGCATATATTGACAATGGAAGTATCATCCACATCTTACAGAAGGTAAATGAGATACTAGTATTAAAAGGCCAAATGCCTTGTTCAGTTTCTACAAAAGGAAGCTTGTGGCAGGACCCAGGTAATTAATTTTTTGAAAATTAAGAGATACAAATAAACTTGTTTTTTTCCCCCAGTAAATTTATCTGTATCTGCAAAGATATACGGTCTCTGGGCTGTCCCCCACTGACAATGGTTAATGCATGCAGTGCTTGATAGTACTGATTTTCCATAAAATAACCTCATGCAGCTAAATTTAAACATGCATGAATTAATCGGCAGAATTGGATTTCTACTTTTTAATGCTTATTTATTTATATATCCATTTACTTATATTGCTGATTAACATGTTAAGCAGCTTCAGCCTTATACCAGGAATACTACATACATTCCAGCTATTAATCATTATGTGGATACACTGTAAGGCTAAGATTTATTTATAACAGAAGTCATTGATGCTTACATATATCAATAGACTACAGCCATTGCTTCTTCTTTAGTAGACAAATGGGTTATAGATTTGCTTTACAGGACAGGCTTTTACACATTTGCATCACTATATTAGCATACTGGGCTCCAGATATGTTATCAGAACAAAGAACTACTGCCACTGTAAATCAACCATACAAGCATTTTGTTTTTAGCAGTGACATGTGCAGCAGCTTGAGCTTCAAGTGTAAAAGTCCATGTGTACCTTCTGCAGATATAAAACATTTCCTTTATTGACAAACTGACAAAAGCTGGGAATTTGAACTCTGCAACTACCACTCTGCCCTTAGCTTGTACCATTTTGAAAAATACAGCCAAATGGTGTATGTTATGAATGGAATGTCAAAAAAACCCTTTATTTTTGAACGTTCAAGATATTATAGATTCGACTCTTCTCTACATTTATTGTATTTTTAGGCAGTGCTCCTGTTGGCTTCAATGGAATATTTTCTATTGAAAAGACTTCAAAGATTGGACTTGTGAATGACTGTATCTTACCTTTTAGATCAGGGGTGTCAAATGTACAACCTGCAGGATAAATCGGCCCCACAGAGATGCACCATCTGGCCTGCAGTGCTGTCTGGGTGGCCTGCACACAGCATGGGACTGATCTTGGGCCTGTGCTGCCTTTGGCAGCTGTGCTAAATTGGTCTTCCATGGTAATCCAGGGCATAGGGTCAGTTCAGTGTGGGCACCACAGGCAGGGTTCGCCCAAGACTGGTGCCACATGCTGCTTAAAGTACATGGGACTGGAGCCAGTGCATGTGGTGCAAGGCACTTGCTTGGCTTCATATAGCATCCACAGTGGACCAGCCCTGCAGGCTAGATCTGGCACATTGGGTCAGTCTGTGGGCCTGATCTGGCCCAAAGACTGCACCTGAGCCCCTTATTCAACCTATGAGTCCAGACTTTGACACCACTATCTTAGATCATTGTTAGATTGGCAGACAGTGGATTTCCAAGATGGAGTTCATATAAGCAATCAATATGTTCTTAGAACTTAGTGAACTACAAATAGTTCAAAGAAAATGGGCATTTTCAAATCTGATGCTTTAGAAAAAGTTTGTTTTGTGTTTTCATGTAGAGATTTATGTTGCTTGATAAAGCTTTTGATTCACAGGTTTTGATTCATTTCACTAGGATGCACCTTTATCTTTCTCACTTGAATTAATTTATTCTTACTTGTTTAGGTGGAATCATTAACATCGAAGACTGGCATATACAGTAAACCATGGATCTTTTAATGGAATTATATTCTTTAACCTTCCCTGTGATGATGAGGGGTTGTGAAAGAGCCAGGGATATAAACTGTCACATTAACATAGTTGTGGGATTGCTGAAATGCTCTAGCTGTTTGTTGTTACTTTGAAGGGCTCCCTTTTTTCCAGTCAGCTGTTTGAGACCTCTGTTATAATATGTAGAAGCACTTGCAGGACTGATATCCCCAAAATATGCAACAACTACCACCTGAACTCCAACCGGAACAGTGAATGCTCAAAATAAACAGTGGATACTATCTAGGCTGTTCTCCAGCTGAGTGAGAAGTGGTACACTTTACCACTCAGTAATCAGGTAAATGATGATGCATCCTTAATCTGAAAACCTTCTGCAAATTAACTAGGTTGCAAACCATCCTAATATGAAAAAAAATCCCTGGGTTTTACTGTAATCAAATCATTATTTGTAGGCTTAGAATCAAGATAGCCAAGGCTTCCTTGCTATAGATACCTTTAGTTTCTGAAAACCTAAGCTTAATATTTTTTCTTTTACTTAAACAAGAAACCTTTAGAAACATTGTCCAGATTTATTTTTGTTTCATAGACTGGTTTGTTGTAGCCAAGTCTTTCCTATGAAAACTATATACATTGACCTTTGTGGGCTTTTCCAGCATGGGGGGTGGGGTGTGGAATGGGGGCATCTAGCAGGCAGACCCCAGGGACAGGTGATCAGCACCTGAGCCTGTGGCCATTCCCCTGTGGTCATGCTGTGGTATGGCAAGCAGGGGGTTTGCACAGAGGCAACAGCAGCTGATGCTCCCTCAGCATTGGTGGCTTCCCCTCCAGCAGCCAGTGTCCAAAGCCAGGAGGGCCAGCATGTGATCTTGACCCCACTGCAGGCAGCTCTGGCTCCACATCCATGTGGAGCCAGGGAAAGCAACAGGGCTGGACCCAGGTTCAGGGGCTGGTTGGCACCAGACCCAGGACAGGGGCTGGGCCAGGGGCCACTGCTGGCTGGAGGAAGTTCAACCAGGGAGGAGCCTGCTGCATGGCAGGTGGCTACCAGGGGGCAGGTGGGGCTAGGGATGATGCCCAAAGAGCAGGCACGACAAAGATGACTTCCAGAGCCAGGTGGTCCTCTGACACTGTGGCCAGGAAGCCCAGGAGGAGGGTCCTATCCAGCGTCCTCCTCTGGCAAAGCTAGTGCATCTATAGGGACCCAGCTACAGGCAATGGCAATCCTGAGGCTGCATCCCAGCTGTCAAGTAGAACCATGAGAAAGAAGTTGTTTGTGTGAGTTTGCACCATTTCAGAGATAAGATGCTGTGTACCAGGGGCTGTGCACTGCCTGGCCTGAGATCAGGGGTCAGGTGTGCACGGGTGCCCAGGGACCATGGTAAGTCAGGCAGACAGCTTGGGCCCAGGTGGCTGCCAGCTGAGCCACCTATCGCCACTCACTTCCCTGGGGCTGGCAGGGTGCTGGAACAGGACAGGGCCTGTCCCAGGGCAGGAGAGGCCAGGTTCCTGGTATCATCTGCTGCTGCGGCTCCAGACATCACTGTCCCCCTTCTCCTCCTGCAATCCAAACACTCTGCTTCACTGCCCCACAGAGCCCAGGGTTGGGGGGTGTGGAGCTCCCAGATGACTGAAATGAGGAGCTGCTCACACCCCTGCTCTCCCCAGAGGTGTCTTCCCTGGGGCGGCACCACAGGGCCAGGCTCCCCACCCCACATCAACTCTGTGACCCAAGTATGCCCCTGCTGTACATGCCCTAGACAGCACGCAGGTAGCTGTTTGCACAGACTGAGGGGTGCCCAACCCCCTACACCCTGCTTCTGCTGATGGCCATGGTGTCCTGGGCACACCTGTGGACCTGGCATGGGACCCTGAGCCACAGCAGTGATAAGGCAAGCCCAGGCTGCCCTGTAACCTCCACTGCTGCTTGGAGGAATACCTGTAGCTATGCTATACGTCCCTGCCCCCTGCAGCCAAGGTGGATATCATTACTGGCATCAACACATTCCTTGGCATGTGAGAAGCCCATTCCCACCTCGCTGTGGGGGCACAGTTTACTTAATAATGTCTTGCACTGTCTTCCACCTGCCTGCATGCTGTGGGGGGGGAACCCGGGGCCAGGGGAGTATGGGTGGGCTGGGCAGGGAGGGGGGAAGGGGCCAGGGCTATGGGCAGGGGCAAGGGCTGGAGCAGGGAGGGCCTTCCCCCCAGTGCAGGCCATACCACATGGCTGGGGTTGGCATGCTTGGTGGCTCCATGCAGTCACAGCTGCTGGTGACAGTGTGCGGCAACAGGACGTGTCCTTGGATGGCAGTGTGCAGCAAGTGGGAGCCCAGCCAGGGACTCTCCCCAAGAAGGAGCTGGCACTGCTGGCAGCCAGGGTACCAACTGCAGCTTGTAATGGGGGCTTGGGCTACAGAGTTGTCATGGCAGGTGCTGGTCCAGGCTCCCCAAGCTTCTGGTGAAGGGTGCATCTGGGGAGCTTGATGGGATGCACTGCTGGACACTGGAGGGGCCCTCTCCCAATGTCATGTCACTGCAGGTGACAACGTAACTGCAGCCTGGGTCCCAGGACATGAGGATGTCTGTTAGTTGCTGCATAAAGGGCATGGATTTATGGGCACTTCCCAACCTATGATTGTGGTTGGTGATGACCACCCATTTTGCCCGCAAGGCCTTGATCTTTATGCAGCACTGCAATGCTGACCAGTTGTAGCCATGCATCCAGGCTGATAGCCCCTCACAGACATGGGTATAGGACTGCCCGCCCCCTTCAACTGGTCCTGCACCTCCACCTTGCCCCACAGTGCCATGAGGTTTCCAGTCTCCTCCTGCAGTCAAATGGGGCCCCAGGTGGCAGTCCCAGACCTGGGTATGGGTGTCAGTGAGGACATTGTCATCATGGGTCCCGCACTGGCTCTCTGGGCCTCCATGCAGCTGTTCCTGTGCTGCTGGGCCTTGGCAGCTGCCTGGAGTGTGCAGCACAGGGGACCAGCATGGGACTGGCAGCTGTGTGGCAGAGGCAATACCCCACATCACCTACAGACTCGGACCAAGCTGCTGGGGTTGGGCTGCAGGCAGGTGGAGCTTCCTGCAGTTTGATCTGGGGGATAGCAGGCCTGCCTGGAGCCCGAAGCAGCCTGCATGCCTGGAGGAGCATGTGGTACGGCGGTGCCAGGCAGTAGTACCAGGATACAGGCATCCTGGGAAAGTGGGCCTGCAGCCTGCCCAGGGGGACAGAGGGGCCTGAAGTGGCCTCAGGCTCCTTTCAGGTGTGCCCCAGGGCTCAAAATGCCTGCAGACCTTTAAAAACCTGAGGCAGGGGCTGGAGAGGCTCCCAGCCCAGAGACCTGGAGCTAGCCTTAGGCTGGGCCCCTAGTGGCAGGGCTGACCCAGGAGCACATTTGCTTCCAGGTCATGTCTACATGTACATTACTGCACAATAATTAATTGCATGTTAATTTGCTACTTGCATTTGCACAGTTAAGTTTCTCATGCAGATGAGCCCTTTGAAACCTTCAAACCTAGTATCAGATTTAAGATAAGAACATTTCCTTTAAGTGCTACTAGCAAAACTCCATTAAAGATATATTTATAAGCTAGAAGTATGTCATTATGCATACCATGCAGTCACAGAGGAATAAATCACAACCCTTTTGTGCATAGGAACTAGTCTAAGGAGTTGCTTTGCAAGATATCATTGTTCTATTTTATAGTTCAAATGGGATAATTGAGTCCCTAAACTATGTCTACCTATGGTGCTGGAATCCAAGTGTTTCGGGGAATTATTCATGCTCTGTCTGAAATACAAAATTCTCCAGCCCACTTGTAGTGCTCTTTAGTGTAGATTGTAGGGTTATAATGGTTATAATTTACTATTATATATCAGTTGCAAGACAGATACTAGGTTACCACATACAGTTCTGTTGTCCTAATATAGAAGGATCTTGAAATACTGGCTAGGGTGCAAAAAAAAAAGCCACAAAAATATTTACAAAATACTTTACATTGAAAGTTTTTAAAAATCTCAGTCAGTTCATCAGAAAGAAGCCTGGGAGGTGACTTGATTACAGCGTATAAGTACCTTAATGTGAAGAAATTACCATACATAAAATTAAATCTCTTTAATCCAGGAAAGAGAGGCATAACAAGAGCCAGTGGCTGAAAGCTGAAACCAGAACAATTCAAATTAGAAACAGGGCTCAAACTTTTACGGTGAATATGACTGACCAGTGGAGGAAACTGCTTCTTCTAGCTCTTAATGAATTTAAATCATTAGATACTTTGGGTGTGTAAAATCCAAGTTACTATACTCAATACAGGGGTGACTGGGCAAATTTTAAAAGCCTCTGATCAAAATAGATTATTTAATGAAATCTTTTGCCCTTAATATCTCTGAATCAACACATTTCATTTCCTGCTATTTTTGTAGATGCATTAAACAACCTAGTGTCAAAGCTATGCATATCCTTCAGTATTGTTACACAAATAAAAATGTAAAATGAAGGTTATTGACCGTTTGCCAAATGGAAAATGACAAATAGTATGGAAACGTACTATATTGTCATTCTTCAAAACTATTCCTCTCAACACTGGAGAGGGGGAAAAGGAAAATTAAAATTATCAAAAGTACTTAACAATTTTCCTTTGAGGCAGACCATCTAAGTGCTGTCATTACAGTTTATGGCAGGTACAGAAGCCAAGTGACATCTCCTTTTTTTTTTTTTTTCCTGGTGGTACAGTATTCAGAATTCCAAAAGATTTCAAGGAACTTGTGGATGTTAAGATACAGGTCAATGGAAGAACCCCCCCCCCCTCCACCTTTTACATACCTTTTTTTATAGAAGGGATAATGAAAGATGGAAGGGTAGAAACTGATCTTTCTTAACTTTACAGCTTTCATGGTCATAATGAAATACCCAGTTTCTTGTTCTGATGCTATGACCTGTTATGTCAATATTCATGAAAATAATAATAAAAAACAATGAGTTACATAGATTTAATATAGTCTCCATAAAGTAGTCTTTCATATACATATGGGTTTTATACTGCCACCCACCACTGATATATCTGAGCATTTTCCAAGTACAATAAATAACAATAGTGAAAATTCTAGTGTACTAAATAGAATCTATGTTTCTTCTGTTTTGAGGGTAAAATGTTGTGTGTTATGTTGCTTTGTTTTTAGTTAATTAGTTAATTTCCCTTTATGGGTTGTGAGGTGGTGGTTGTTTAGTACATGTGGCATTGGTGTATTCAGCATCACTTTATCTGTAGTAAAAAGCCTTATTTTACTTTTTTTAAATCAACTGCCTTTTAATTTCACTAAGGAATATGTTTTTCCAGTAATAAGGGAACAGAGAAGAGAGAATATAAGTTAATTAAATTTCACTATGGCCTTCATAATTCGTAATTTTGAATACCTGCTAATGTCACACCTCTACAGGCTACATAAGCCTAGTTTTAATAGTCTCTCAACACACAATCTTACTATACCTAGAATCAAAATTAATGCTTTTCTTAGACTCTTTTTAATCTTAACTATGCTTAAGCACTTAAACTGGACATATTTCTTCAAATGAAGTTATTCTGTTTTTTCAGAATAACTTCTTTATCCTATATTGCTCTTATTTGCTATTCCTTTGAAATGGATCTAATTCATGTATTTGTTTTTTTAAACTGCTGTGATGTCCTGAGCAGATATTGTTATTAGTCACCCATAAAAGTTTGTATAATAGTGAGCTTATTTTACACACAGGAGTGTTGTAAGGCGTAAGGAATTAATAATATGGAACACTTGAGAAGCTCACATACTAGGTCTCATGTACGTGTAAAATGTTAATTATTAGTATGCTCCCTGAGAATGCTGTTAATTCAGAAATCACCAGCATGAAGAAGTCTAGATAATTTTTACCAACATTTATCTATTTGGAATTCAATTCCATAATCAGCTCTGGATCCTACTGTATGGTTAGGCCCTGCTAGAATTTCTGTCAGTCTTCCAGTCTGTATAACTCAAAGCAAAGCAGTAGCATAACCTATAACAATATTCTATCCACAATCTCCTTAAAATTCCTTAAATACCAGATTCATGGTATAATACCCAGTAATTAGATTTTTTTTAAAAGAAGTTCAGAGCTCTTCTTATTGTTTGAAAGGTAGTTCCACTCTGAGAAATGGAGATCAAGAAAACATTAGAGTCCTGGAGATTAAGAAAACATTAGAAACGTGACTTATGAGAAGAGATTAGTAGAACTATGACTGTCTAGAGCACAGATAGCCAAAATTCAGCACAAGAGCCACAAATGGCACAGGGATATTCTGTGTGTGGCACATAATAGATCAGGGAGGGGACAGGGGACATAGCAGCAGATGCAGCAGGAAACAGAAAGCAGAGCAGGAGACCAGCCAAAAAGAGAGTCTCACGGCAGGGTGACACTCAGGAATGGTATGGAGCTGATTTATGGCATATCTGCTGAAAAGGTTGACCCTCACAGGTCTAGTGAAGACTGAAGAGGCATTTAATAACAGTCTTCAAATACCTGAAGGGTGATTATAAAGAAAACTAGCCAATTGCCCATCAGGAATGTCGAGGGGTGGAACAGGCGGGGACGGATTGCTGCCATCCACAACCCTGCACCACCACCCTGCCAAGAGTCGGGGGGGTGTGGAGGGGAAGCTTGCCCCACCGTTCCCCCTGTCTCCCTTGGCCAGCACCCCACGTTGCTGCTGCCTCCAGGGAGCAGGGCCCGGTGGGGGGGCAGTGAGGCCAACAGTGCTGGCCTTGTCCCCCCTCCTGTGTCCACTCTGTCACCGCCATCATGGCAGCACTCCACACCATTTTCACTATGAGTACTATGATTTTCACTATGAGTACTATGGTTACCTAGGGAGGCTGTGGAATTTGTATCCTAGGAAGTTTCAAAGAACGTGTTAGTCAAAAATCTGTCTGAGATGGTTTAGGCAGGGATGATCCTGGGCTAAGGAGGGGATTTGACTTGGTAACTTCCTAAGATCCCTTTTAGCCCTGTTTTTGATAATCCTATGACTGAGAACACCATAGATGTGGTGTCTGATTAATTTCTCCACAGAACAGACTGTAAAACTTGGCTCTTGACATCTGCCTGAATTTTCAAATGAAAAAAAGAGCAATCAATAACCCCTGTTAACGTTAATAATTTTACTTTTCAATTGAGAAAACTTGATCTGAAATTCAGTGAAGGCCATAAATATGGAGTAATATGATACTATGTGTTAATTTCTGGAAGAAATTGTCCTCTTTCTCCTCCTCCTCTTAGTCTAATAGTGGGACCTATTTAATTCTTTTTTTTTTTCCCATGAAAGCTCTCTAAATTATAACTCTTAGAATATGGTTATATATTCTTCTCTGGGTTTTGTTGTTGTTCTTTTTTTCCCCATATCAATGGTGCTCTATGTTGGTAGGGCAATCTATTATGCACAACTGGAGCCACAGAAGCGCAGTATTTCCCGTAGAGAAAATGTGCCAGTTTGTCTACATCTGGTTATAATTATCAAAGTGTTGTAATATTCTCTCTGTAATTACTCACTCAATCTGTTATTATGAGTAAGGATGAATAATGTGTATTGCTATCCCCAAAAGAACCAATAGTTACTTCAAAATGTCTTTGGGTTGTTTAGAACAAGAATCTTCAACTTCAGTATGGCTGGGGCCGCATGAGATGTTGATGTGCAGTCCTTGGGCCATGCACACCACACAGACCATATGCTGTAGGGGTGGCATATTGGGATCACTCCCACGCTGCCGTGTAGGCAGCACTAGTAGTGTGTAGCTCCCACTCCCCCACTAGGTTCTCCCTCTGCTTTGTGGGCAACGCCTAAAGCATACAGGACCCCTGGGCCCTTCCCCAACTCACAGCAGTGAGAAAAGCGGCTGCAGGTGCCCATGGGCTGCATGCTAGCTTCTCACAGGCAACATGAGGTTTACAGGCTGCCATTTGGACAAAACTATTCTAGAATGCATACCAGGACAAAATGAAGATTTTCTCCATTTTATACACAGTGTAAAAAGGCATAAGCAATTATTTTAAAACTCATTTTAAAGACCATATTTGCCACTTAAGAAACTGTTACTTAATAGCTGTGAACACGAGGTTTTATCATACCAAGCTGAGGGATTGTGATTCCATCTAGTAGGAGAAATCATTAATGCTCACGCAAGCTTATTAAACCATCAAAAAAAATTATGGATAAATGTTAAAAAAGAAAAACATTTCTCATTGTGTTTATTTTATTTTCTTCTTTATCTTTACTTCATTTTGGTGAGGGAATTGTGAAATTTTTTTGTTTGTTTTTGGTCATTTTTGGTTGTTGGCTTTGTTCTCTCTAATGCATTCCTGCTGTTGTTCAGATACCCTCATTTAACACATTTGTATACTAGAACAGAATGTATTTTACCTGGTATGCAGTGAACATTGCTCTTGGAACAGAACCTGTCTTCAATATTCAGGAAGAGATTTATTGTTGAGCAAAGGTTTCTCCATAATTCTGTCTAAGGAATGAAAAGTAGATGAATCTGCTGTGTAAATGCTGCTCTTCCCAGTTGAGCATTTACCAGTATAGTGGTACTCCCTGAACTTCTGTAGTTAAAAAAACTTGGTTTAAAATTGAATGTAGATGCTCAAAAAGTAGTATAGCTCTTTTCTTACTGATACAAGCTAGCAAGTGGTTTAATTGCAAATAACTCTTCTAATATTTTCTATGAGATTTTTTTCTATTTATTATCCATTCATTTCCTCCTACTGCCACACAATTAGGCCACATTTTCTCATATAGATTCACAATTTTGATAACTTGACCATAGTCCTTTTCTTATTCAAATTAAACTTAGTAAAGGACACATGTTTTGCAGCTATAGTGACTATGTAGAGTGGGGGGGAAGCAGGGGCAAGCAGGGGATAGAAAAATATATTGTAAATAAGCAGTACATAGCTGTCAATTATCTATTGCCTAATTATTTCAATTGCGTGTCCTAAAAATAGTTTTGAATCATAGAATCATAAAAAATAGGGAAGAAGGGCTCTCAAAAAGCTATTTAGTCACTCTCTCTACCCGAAGGCAGGCAGAATCATTTATTCCTAAACTAGTACTGACAGATATTTGTCTGACTTGCTCTTAAAAGCCTTCAGGAATGGAAATTCTACAACCTCTCTTGGCAATCTATTCTTGTGTTTAATATCACTTATTAGAAATCTTTTTTTCTAATGTCAAACCTATTACCTTCCTTGTTGCAATGTAAGGCTATTTCTCCTTGTCCTATACCTAATGGGTATGGAAACAGTTTATAACTTTCATCCTTACAGTAACCTCTGATATATTTTTAAATATTTTCTGTAGATTACAGGGAGATATGAAGATAAAACTGAGTTCTTTGAGTGTTTCCTTGAAATGATATATTTTGCCCTCCATTGAGCTTTTGTTGCCCTCTTCAGGTTTTTTTTTTTAGTTGCTTCCCATGATTGTTGAAGTGCAGGCCCCAAAGCTGAGTACCAGTACTCCAGGTCAGGCCATACGAGTTCTTCATAGTGAAAGGATTACTTCAAGTGTTTTACATATTACAATCCCACCTTTACATCGCAGTCTGACATTGGCTCTTTTTTTTGCACTGGTATGATATTGTTGACTTATTTTCAGTTCATGATCTACTATAATCTAAGGATCCTTTTCTCTAGAACTGCTGCTTAGCCAGTTAGTCACCATTTTTAAGTTGTGCAGCTGATTATTCCTAACAAAGTATAGTAATGTCCACTTGTCCTTGTTCAATTGCCTCCTATTTATGAGATAGTTTCTCCATTTTTTTAAAATCACTTTGACTTAAGACTTTCTCCTGTAAAATACTTTCATTGGCTGTCAGTTTAGTAAGTGTACTCCCTATGTTATCATCCAAGTCACCCAAGAAAATTTTGAATAATACTAGGACAGACTCCTGTAGAACCATATTGCTAGAACCTTCTGATTTAAGAGTAATCCACTGCTATCTACTGTACTTTTGCAATCAATAATTACAGTATTTATTTCTAGACCAGGGATGTCTAAGACACAATCAATGAACCAGATCAGGCCTGCAGAGCTGTTTCATCTGGCCTGTCAGGCTCCAGTGGGCTGCTGGAAGTTGAGGGCACGGTAAAGAGGGGTGGGCACTGCTGTAGAATTTGTGGTTCGAGAACCCTAGTGGACATGGGCATCTGGGGCAGGAGAGTAAGCAGGGGCTGTGCTACCATAATCTGTCCTTGCCTTCTGGTCATCTGTCTTACCTCCATGAGACTTCCACCATTTTTGGTCCCTATCATCTCTGCACCCCTGCTTCCATTCCTGGGTCCCTGTTGGATCCACTGGAGCTGCTGTGAGACTTACTGCAGTCACAAGGATCTGACCCAAGTGGAGCCCTGAAGTCCAGATCCAGTTTGGGGTCTAGGGTGGGTTTGATACCTCTGCTCTAGACTTTGCTTCCTTAGTTTAAAATGATGTCACATCAGAGGGTAACAACAGCTTGAGAAAGGTAAAAAATTATTTTGACTTTAAAGGTGGGGAGGTGAATACCACTTGTCAGCATGTATTTTTTTTCATGTGACCTTTTCTATCCTGTAGTAAATAGAAGATAAATCAGTACTGCTCACCCTGAAATGACACAGCTACTAAAACACCATGATTTAGCTGCCAGTTAATGCAGGATAAAGTAGACAATTCTACCTCAGTTTGTTGTTTTGTCTGTCCCTACCCTAAATAAAGTCATGTCTACAAATGACGGGTTGTTATTAGCATAAACTCAATTAGACCTCACTCCCCTTTACAGAGCTAATGGATAGAACCCAAGAATCCTAACTACCAACCCTACATTTTAACCTACCTGTGTAATAATAGATAACAGAGAGAGCTATAAAGGCAGTCTGTTCGCAAACAAATCATGAACATGATTGTTGTATGGTTCACTCTTTATGGTGCACATCATGATATCATGATACAGTCTGCGCTTAAGTCAGGTATGTCAAACATTTGGTCTGTGGGCTGGGTCAGCCCACAGATCCTCTCTATCCAGCCTGCTGGGCTACCAAGGGGTGTCAGAAGTTTCAAGCATAACATGCTGCAGAATCTGGGGCCCGTGGCTCTGCTGGGTATAGACATTGATGGTGAGCTTGGTTTACTGCTACCACCCATGGATTTGCAGTCCCAGATGCCTCACCACTGAAGCTACACCCTTCTGACCACCAGATTTCTCATGACAGCCAAAATCCTTGTCATTGCTGCCACCACTGCCAGGTGGCCACTGTGGCAGGCATAGACACCAATTCCTTGGGTGCTGTAGGGCTCAAGCACCCACTGAAAAAAAATAGTGGATGTTCAGGAACCACAAACCACTTGCAGATGTTTAAAAAAAACCCCAAAAAACTGCTTTACTGGAAGAAGCTGTGCATTACGTCAACCTAGCTCTTCAGTATCTATAAAGATTGGACATTTCAGTGGGGCTTGTTGGTGATTTTAGCTAAAGCTGATTCAACCATCTATTAGATGAAAGTGCCCAAAAAACCCCACTAAAGTGTCTGGTGTTTACAGATACTGCAAAGCTGGGTTGAAGTAATGCACTGCCTCTTCTGGGTGTGTGTGGGGCTTGGTGCATAAACAAATTGAGTTAATAGTGCCGAGATTTTTTTTTTTCCTGCAAGGACCCACTGGCAAGAAACAAAGTCGGTGCCTATAGAGGCAGGCCTCACATCTCTGGCTGGGTCCAGCTTGGAAGAAGCCCCACAATTCAGATTCAGCCTAGGGAAGCCAGTGAGTTTGACACGCCTGAATTAAGTGAATTAAATTCTGCTGTTAGGACCATGTTGCGTGTCACATTCAATATGCAAGAAATGTACTTAAAATGTGAGCAACCACATGTTCAAGTAGTAAAACACATGCTAAGTGTGCTTAAATTGTGGAGACAAAGGTTTTTTAGGGTGATATCTTTTATTGGACCAACTTTATAATTGGGATAGAGTCCTCAGGCTCAAGGGAAATCTGCCTAACATCTTTAAAAAGCAAATTTTAATAAGCTGGGTGAACATTAAGAGCTAAGGACTAAACATTGATATTTGCTTTATGGCACATTATAATTTATTTGACTCATGAATTCTTTCCACATGTGAAAGGTAAGAATGACCATCCTGTCTTTTGATTGACATTGATCTCTTAACACTCAGGTTATTTTCTTCAAATTGTGTCTGCTACCCCTGACAATTTCTCTCACCCCTTCAATACTGCTCTGCTTGGCTTATTCTGAATAGACCCAATGAAGAATGCTTTGCATTTGAAAGCTTGTCTAACTCTATCCCACCTATACGGTTACTCAAGTAAAAAATATCACCCTACGAAATCCTTCTCTCTTGCATACTTTCTGGACCATCATGACTAAAACCTCATTCTTACACTGCTCCTATAATAACAAAGTTGCAACTTTTCATGCAAGAAGTATCTCCAGATCCTATTCAGTAATGCATATTCAACTATCATCAGACTCCTACACAGAGGTAATTTGAAGTATTCCAGCATCCTCCAGCTCTCCCATACCCAGTCTATGGGACAGTCTATCCACCCATCAGAACTCTGCTTCCCAGGATAGTGGTACCAACCAGCATAGGGATGGTATTGGTCCTAAGGAAATACACCTATTCACCCTCCAGGGGTGTGAGCCCATTTGCATGGTATTACCCTGAGTATCCATTGACACCCTCAAAATCCACTGAAGCCTACCACTTTGCCTTGAGTGATCTGATGCAAAGAACCATCACCTAGCTTTGTGAAGTGAACCAGACCAAAGAATGTCTTTCTCAGACCCCACTAGGTGTTTTGAACTGGCTTTGTGGTAAGGTGCACCTCATTATGAACTGGGGTATGGAGAGAACCATTATCTTCGTTGCCAAGGGCATGTAGGGCTGCCAACAGCGAAGGTAGTTTATGAGCATTTTGTACCCTAAATGGTAGCTTGAATCACTACCATCCAGCCTGGATGCAGATCTGTACTAAAAGCAAGTATATGAAGTTGAAGTAAATTAAGAGCAGAAACACAGAGAATGCCTCTGGCACTGCAAGGAGCATGGTTCCCTACTGCAAGAAGCTATCCAGAATCCTCAAGGTGGACCATATTTTTGCTTCCTGCCACACTGTACACTGTATACTTGGTAGGCTGGTATAGCACAATGTCAACAAAAATGGCAATGGAGTTGCCTCTTTGCTGCCTATTATCAAAATGGCCATGGAGGAGCATGAGGATGCCTGCTATGTGGACTTGTTCCCCAGACAGGTTCTGACACTGACCCTAACCTAGGATGCCCAAGATGAAGACAGCTCATCAAGGAGGCAGAAATAGACAACACCACATCAGCCATTGTTAAATTGATTGCTCCTGTGTTTGGAGGTCTGGGGTCTTGGGGGTGTCCCATGGTTTGAGGGTGACTTGGCGCTCTGCGGTGCCTCATAGTTTGGGTGTGTCTCTGGGCTTTGGGTATGGTGAATGCTTCAGGGAAGGGGCTAAGTGCAGCAGTGGATGCAGGTTTCCTTCTGCCCCTGCAGTTTACCAGAGAGGGGGCATTGTGTTGTATATAGTGCAGAGGCAGTGAGAATTAGTGGCACACCTGTGCTTGGCCCAGAACAATTCTACACAGGTCAAAGGCCAAGCTATGGCTTGATGGGCAAGGTAAGGTGTTCAATGCCTGCGCTAGTTACAGTGCTCAATGGCCAAGGTAAGAGTTAAGTAATACGTGAGAAATGCTGTCTAGAAACCTGACCCACCCAATGCCTCCCTCAGAATGCTGTATATAGCAACAGAAACTCCTAGCCCATCTTCCACCCACTTGCCTCATACCACCATATCTACCAACAGCAACCCTCAACCTGCCCCATCCCCCTCCCTCTCCCTTTCTGGATATTCCACATGCACTGGGTACATCAGTGGGTTTCAGGGGCACCTTTTCCGTGGATATCAGTCACTGACTTTTTTATTCCATGAACTAGGTCCATGCACTAGTTGTGGACTTAACAGAGCTACCATCCACATGACCAAGGGACAGCCCCAGGGCAGCTTTTTAGGGCAACAAACTACAAACAAAGGACATATCCCCACATGCAGGAGTGTGTGGTTACCATGGCAAAAATAGCAGCAGTATAAATTTGTGTCACTGCTCTTTGCTGCTGTACATGCCATGCACATGTGGTTGATGTGAGGAAAATTGTCCAAGGTGAGGTAGGGGAGGCTGGGGCTAGTATATGTGCTAGCCCCTGCAGCCTTACCTGGGGTCTTGGGGGTCTTCCGGGGCAGCAGTGGCTGTGATCCATCTGAGAGCCTGGCCAATAGCCAGAGCATGGCTCTGGCCATGCAGGAGCCAGGTTTTGGAAGCACAAACTGCTGCCACATTCACCACACCTCTTTTTTTAGTAGTGGGTTGCTTTTCTTTGACAAAGTGATCTCCCTGTGTCAAAAAAGCCTTTGGTGCTGCAAATGAGCAGCACAGTGAACACTTGCACATGCACTGCATGTGGTTGGTTGCACCTCAAACTGCTTTGAGGCACCACAAACTGCACATGCATGCTCATGGGGACATGCCCAAAGGCTTTATTTAGGTACCCGTAAGAATGAGCAGAAAGATGGTAGAGGTTTTGAAGCCGCAAGATGAGGGGAAGGCTAGACTAAAATGTAGCCCAAACCCAACTGTGGGATCCCTACCCCTCCAAAGGCATAGTAAGTATGGCCAATGACAGTGTTGGACTCTTCTTTTTGGGTGCCAAGTGAAGATGGGTCTGGAACCAGGGAACACTAATCTTTCAGTTGATGACAGAGGTAACTGCCCAGGAGAGTAGTCAGCACCATCACCATAGGGATACAGGTGCAGCCAAGTAGCAGCCAGAGTTGTAGTCCTTTGGGTTTCCAGTTTCCCTTCACAGTTTGGGGTCACAGCAAAAATGGGCTTGAAGCATTTTGGCAGGGTGTGGAACAGGACATTATTCTTAAGGAGAAAGCATGTGGGGGGAGACTGATCCTAGTTCTGGGCCTAACTGATCATAGCTTTCACTGTTGGGATGTCTGGCAGAGCTATGAAGTTATAAGACTGGAATAGGAAAGTTTTCAGACCCTCAGGCACATTCTATGGATTTGCCAGTCCCAGTGGAGAACAGTCATAATAAGCAATTCTTTTTCATGGCTCTAAGGTATCTGTTGGCATGACTGCTCACAAAAGCAGCATGGGATTGCCCCCTGAAAGCTCAAAGAACTCCACTATGCACTGATGGGACACTCTTGTCAGGGAGATATGAGATCAGTGGTGTCTCGAGGCAGAGATTGATAAGTTACTGGGGTTGGGAGGACTCTGTAATGCCTGATGCCTGTCTACCCTGGAAACCTCCAGACAGAGGGCAAGGGACAGGAAGTAGCTGAGGATGAGCAGTTGAGAGAAGGCATGCTCATAGTAATGCAGTTATTAAGTTCCTTAGAGCCATCTGCTCATGACTTGGGGAGGCATAGGTGGTGAATGCTTCCATGTCACAGAAATCCTAGGCACCCTGTCCAATAGCACAGAGACCTGTAGACAAGGGACTTGGGTGAAATCCAAAAATCATCCCATAGCACACTTTGTGCAATTGCACATTTAGCACAGTTTGCACAATGTTAAGCATTTTAGGCTCATCGTGTGTTTGTGAGAAGGCATTTGTCTTTCACTACTTATCTCACATTCATTTGAAAAAGTAAAGTTTTCACACTTATGATTCTTTTCCTTGTGTTTTTCCTGCTTGCTTCTCAACTTGTTCACAATCCTAACTTATCCAGCCTCAGTTTCCCTCTCTCAGCCAGTTCACATGAACTCCCAATGCAGGACCCCATACCTCAGTCTCCAAATCCTAGCCCTCCCCACCCCCCCACCAAAACCACACAATATGGACTGTCAAGTCCACTGACTAGCATGAAAGATGTTTACTGAGATGGCCTGGAGAAGTGAAGGTTAAAATTTCAGTGTAGTGAATGAAGCTACACAACCAGCCTATTGGTAGTTCTATCCAGGATACTCAGCTGGAGGTACTGCTTCAGCCTAAGCATCATCCAAAGTGCCAGAAGCTTCTTCCACCATAGGTCTCCCTAGATTTCCACATCGTGATTTCCTGGAATGCTTCATATCTGGCCTCACATATATGGTGGAGGCTGCAGGAAGCAGCCACAAAGCTCACAATGTTGCTCATCCTGAGTTCAAGGCACACTCCCAAGGACTGCCAACATGGCAGTCCTTGGACTTTAAGCACCCAGTCCAGCATGATCCAGCAGCTGCTCAGCTGAGAATTAAAGAACTGCCACCTGGGGTCCAATGTATGGCTTCATGAGCCAGGGGAGAAGTAGATAGGCCAGATGCCCAGTGATCAAGGGGGAATGGAACTCCATGATGGAAGCATTGTGGGTGAATCACACCCCCCTCACCACCCTCCACTCCATTGTTTCCAGAAAAATAGAATTCCTGCATATGTAGCCATCATGTACCTGGCCCAACCACCCAACGGTATGTTAGTGAAGTGCTCCTGATGATCCATAATGGTCTAGAGTATAATTGAAAAGAACCTCTTAAGGTTTATGTAAACCAGAGCAGAGTGAGCAGTGCATAGAATGGTTCTGTTGGTCTCATCAATGGCCCCCATGCAGTTCAGAAAGCCCATCTGTGTAGACCTAGTACTGACCTCCTACAGGTCCCTGAGCCAAATAAAACAAGCCCCCAGATCCTTAAGTACAGTGTTGCATACTTTGTGCACAGCTGTCATTGAGCACGCTAGTATGGAGAGAAAGATTGCAGCAAGATCTGGATTGGTTACAGGAGTGGGCTAACATAAACAGGATGTGCTTCAATACTGACAAGTGCAGGGTGCTGCACTTAGGCAGTAGAAACCAGCAGCACACTTATAGAATGGGAAACTCCCTTCCTGAGAGCACGGAAGCAGAAAGGGATCTTGGAGTCATTATTGACTCCAAGATGAACGTGGGCTGACAATGCGAGGTCACGGTTGGCAGGGCTAACCGGACCTTGTCGTGTATCACAGGTGCATCTTAAGTAGAACCAGGGAGGTGATCCTCCCCCTTTATGCGACACTGGTCAGGCCACAGCTGGAGTACTGCATCCAGTTCTGTGCGCCCCATTTCAGGAGGGATGTGGACAACATTGAAAGGGTCCAGAGGCGGGCCACCCGCATGATCTGGGGACAACAGGGCAGACCCTACAATGAAAGACTGCGGGACCTAAATCTGTTCAGCCTTCACAAGAGAAGGTTGAGGGAGGACCTGGTGACCATCTATAAACTCACTAGCAGGGACCAGAAGGGTTTGGGGGAGACACTGTTTCCCCTAGCGCTCCCTGGCATAACAAAGAATAATGGACACAAATTATTGGAGAGTAGGTTTAGATTAGACATCTGTAAGAAATACTTCACAGTTAGGGTGGCTAGGAGCTGGAGCCAACTTCCAAGGGAAGTGGTGCTGGCTTCTACCCTGGGGGGTCTTTAAGAAGAGGCTTGATGCCTACTTGGCTGGACTCATCTGAGTCCAGTTTTTCTCCCACCCAGGTGGGGGGTCGGACTTGAAGATCTACAAGGTCCCTTCTGACCCTGCTTCTATGATTCTATGTTTCTATGTTCTAACTTTAATCCTGCAAAACACTCCACAGATTAAACACCTACTAAATGACTAATGCAACAAGGTCCTTTGTTTTGTTGGTGCAGTTTCCACTGAGAATGGAAGTGAAATACAAGTGAAAGCAGAATTTTATCCATTCTAAGAGAATGCAGATGATAAGATCACAGGACTTAATGAAAATATGGAAGCTACTTTGTACATATCTGGAAACCAAATGCTAATTATGGGGAGGGGAAATCTTGCTGGAAATTAGTCATATGGGCAATCAATTTTTCTTAGCAACTTTCCAGGGATGCTTCTGATAAATGAATAATAAAAGTGACCTAGATCTTTAAGAATTCTTCATTTAATTATGTGCCAGAGACTTTTTTGCACCGTTTAAGATGTAGCAGTAACCATAAACAAACTGCTGCCTCTTCAGTATTTTAATCAGTTATATCGCTGAATAAGAAGTCCACAGAATTTATGTAATAATAACTTGTTTATATATTTAACTTCTGGCTTCTGATGTAACAGGCACTTTCATTTATGAAAGAAGAATATAATATACAACAAATTTCTATTTATGCATTACGTGGTTCTCTCTACAGTTAAACTTGATAATCTAAACAGCCTCTTAAAAATCTAAGGGTGTTTTAGATTGCAGGGTCAGGGGGCATGATTTAAGGCTCAATAGCCCAGCTCAATAGTTCAATAATACTATGACCTGATCATGGTGCAGGCTGCCATTTTAATGCCCAATTCTTGCCCCTCCCCGCCATGCCTCCTGATTGGTTGAATGGGCAGGTTTAGGGCCAGATGAGTGGGGGATCCATGCAATTAGTCTGTCCCAAGTGCAGAACTTTGCACTTGTCCTTGCTGAATCTCAGCTGATTTACTGCAGACCATATTTCTCTGGTCCATTTCATTCTGGACCCCAAATCACTCTCTAGACAGCAACTCTACCCAACTTGGTGTCAACCTAAAACAACCTAAAATTAGCTAAGTGTACACTCCCATCCTCCAAATCATGTAACTCATGAATCATTCATTAAGATATTAAAAAGTACTAGACCCAGAATGGACTCCTGAGAAACTCCACTAGACATTGAGCCATCGATGACTACCCATTGAACACGATTATCCAACAAGTTATGTTTCCAACTTAAGTGACTCAGCAGCACGAAAGTGGAAAGGGATCTCAGAGTCATAGTGGACTCCAAGATGAACATGAATTGTCAGTGTGATGAAATCATCAGGAAAGTTAATCGCACTTTATCATGGCTAAGCAGATGCATGACAAATATAAACGAGGAGGTGATACTTCTCCTATATGCAGCATATGGTTAGGGGCTTACAGGGCAAACCCTATGAGGAGAGGCTGAGGCACCTGGACCTCTTCAGCCTCTGCAAGAGAAGGCTAAGAAGTGATCTTGTGGCTGCCTACAAATTAATTAGGGGAACACAGCAAGGGATTGGAGATGCTCTATTCACCAGGGTGCCTCTTGGAGTAACAAGGAACAATGGACACAAACTGACAGAGAGCAGATTTAGGCTAGATATCAGGAAAAACTTATTCATGGCAAGAGTGGCCAAAATTTGTAAAGGGGTTCCAAGGGAGGTGGTGCTCTCCCCTACCTTTGGGGTCTTTAAGAGAAGGCTGGATAGGCATCTGCCTGGGGTCATCTGACCCCAGCACTATTTCATGCCTAGGCAGGGGGTTGGACATGATGATCTTAATTAAACTTGCTAAATGGATGCTTTGCATCATTTTTTTACTGGTCTCAAGGGACGTCCATTACAGGATGGGAAGGCCTGGGTGAGGGAGATTCCTTACCCTCCACCAATACTGACCTTGTGAAGGAACACCTTGAGAGCCTGGATACCTTCAAGTCAGCCAGCCCTGACAGCTTACACCCTAGAGTACTCAATGAGTACTCAAGGAGCTAGCAAACACCATAGCTCAGCCCCTGGCACAGATCTTTGAGAACTCTTGGTGCTCTGGTGTAGTGCCTGAAGATTGGAAAACTATAGGCCCATCAGCCTGACCTCTATCCCAGGGAAGGTCTTAGAAAAGAGTATCAAGGAGGCCATTCTTAACAGACTGGCCAATGGCAACATCCTGAGGGATACTCAGCATGGGACTGCTGTGGGGAGAACTTGCTTGACCAGTATTATTTCCTTTTATGACCATGTAACCTATCACCTGGACAAGGGAGAGGAGATTGATGTCATATGTCTTGACTTTAAAAAAGCCTTCAATCTGCTATTCCATTATCACCTCTTAGCAAAACTAGCTAATTGCGGCCTTGGGTAGACCACAATCCACTGGCTGGAGAATTGACTGCATGGGTGGTGGTGATGGTGATTGATGGAAGTCAATTGTCATAGTGTGCTGTCACCAGTGGGGTTCCTCAAGGCTCTGTCCTTGGACCTATATTATTCAACATCTTCATTAATAATGTGGACATTGGAGTCAGAAGTGGACTGGCCAAGTTTCCCGATGACACCAAACTTTGGGGTAAAGCATCCATATCTGAGGACAGGAGGGCAATCCAAGCTGACCTTGACAGGCTCAGAAAATGGCCAGATGAGAACCTGATGGTGTTTAACACTGAAAAATGCAAGGCTCTCCACCTTGGGAATCAAAACCCGTAGCATGCTTATAGGCTCGGCAGTGCTACACTGGCTAGCACTATGGACAAAAGGGACTTGGGGGTCATGATTTACCACAAGATGTACATGAGCCTGCAATGTGATGCTGCTGCTAGTAAAGTGATCAAAATCCTGGCTCGCAACCATAGATGCTTCTCAAGCAGATCCCAGGACGTCATTCTCCCATTGTACTCGGCCTTGGTGAGGCTGCAGCTGGAGTACTGCATCCAGTTTTGGGCTCCACAATTCAAAAAGGATGTGGAGAAGCTTGAGAGAGTCTAGAGGAGAGCCACACCCATGATCAGAGGTCAGGAAAATAGACCTTATGATGAGAGGGTGAGAGCTATGGGACTCTTCAGCCTGGAAAAGTGTAGGCTCAGGGGTGACCTGATGGCCACCTATAAGTTTATAAGGGGGAATGTTTATTCACCATAGTGCCCCAAGGGTTGACAAGTTCGAACAGTCATAAACTTCTCCAAGACTGTTTCAGGGTGGACATAAGGAAGAACTTCTTTACTGTTCGAGCCCCCAAGGTCTGGAGTAACCTGCTGCCAGAGGTAGCATACTTTGAATGCCTTCAGGAGAAATTTGGATATTTGTCTTGCTGGGATCCTATGATCCCTGCTGACTTCCTGCCCCTGGGGCAGAGGGATAGACTCGATGATCTTCTGAGGTCCCTTCCAGCCCTAATGTCTATGAAATCAATGAAATCTGTTGAGGTTCCTTCTGTCCCTAGCATCTATATATCTATGAGTTTGCAGGATTTTAATTTACTCTATATTTCCTTAGTTTGTTAATGAGAATGGCATGAGAGATGGTGTCAAAAGCTTTGCTAAAGTCAAGGTATATCTCATCTACTGCCTTCACCACCATCCATAGTGTCTGTCAAGGAATTCAGGTTGGTGAGGCATGACCTACTCTTGGTGAATCCATGCTGGCTCTTCTTGATCACCTTGTTCTGAACTAGGTGCTTCACACTGGGTTCCTTGTGGTTCTTCCCCATGATCTCTCCAGGTATCAAGGTCTGGCTGACTATTTTGTTGTTCCAGATTCTCCTTCTTACCTTTCTTGAGAATGGGTATTATATTTGTCCTTTTCCAATCATCCAGGACCTTACCTGACCTCCATGAATTCTGAAAGAGGATAAGCAATGACTCTTAAATTACCTTATCCAATTCCTTCAGTACCTCAGGTCCATCCTATTTGGTCTTGGTATCTTAAAAGCATTTAGATTCTCTAAGAAATCTCTAACTTGTTTTTCTACTACTCTAGGCCATTTTGTTTTTTTTCCTATCTTTGCTGCTAATGGCACTCATTATCTGATAGCTGCCTTTTTGAATACTGAAGTAAAACAAAACAAAACAAAAAAGCATTGACTACTTTAGCCTTTTCTGCATCATCCATAATTAGATTGCCTTCTGTATTCCATAAGGGACCTATGGTTTCTATGGTCTCCCCCTTATTTTTTTCATACATGTAGAATCCCTCCTTTGTAGGCTGAATGTCAAATTGTGCTTCGGGATTCCTAATTTTTCTCTACATGCCTGTGAGATACTCTAATACTCTTCCCTGTTACTGTGATCAAATTGCCAAGTTTGATATGTTTCATTTTTGAATTTTGACTCATTGAAGAGATTGCTGTCTAGCCAGGCTAGTCTACTGTTGACTTCCTAGTTTTCTTTCACATTGGGATAACTTATTTCCACATCTTTAAGAAGGACTCTATAAATTATAGTCATTCTCTTGGACTCCTTTTCCCCACAGACTTGCCACCCAGGGAATCCTGCCCACCAGCACCCTAAGTTTGTTAAAGTCTGCTTTTCTAAAGTACAATGTCCTTATTCTCTTGCTCTTCTTTTTTCTTCCCTTTATGATCTTGAAGTCTCTTATTTCATGTTCAGTGTCACCCAAATTGCCTTCTACCTTCACATTTCAATCACTTCCTCCCTGTTTGTGAGCAAGTAAGTCTAAACGTTCTTCTGATTTAGTTGCAATTGGTATCAAAAACTTGTCCCTGACACACTCCAGAAATTCTCTGAACATCTTTTGAATTGCTGTTTTCCTCTCAGCAAATATCCCAATAATTAAAATCCCCCATGAGTATCAGTGTGATTTGAAGCGTCTGTCTATTGTTTAATCAGCAGAACACCTATAAGCTGGGGGATGACCTCAGCAGCACAGAGGCAGAAAGAGATCTCCGAGCTGTTGTTGTCTCTAAGATGAATAGGAGTCGTCAATGTGATGAAGTAATTAGCAGAACTAACCAGGTGATAGAAAGTAGATTTAGGTTGGACATCATAATGAACTTCTTCATGGTTAGGGTTGCCAGAATCTGGAACAGGTTTCCAAGGGAGGTGGTACTCTTCCCTACCTTGGGGGTTTTCAAGAGAAGGCTGGACACTTTTGACCCTAACATCTATGAATCTATGAAGAGACTATGTGGACCCAAAATTTGAAAACAGTTCCTTATTAAAATGGTGGTAACTAAATAGGGGTATAGAAAAACCTTCAGTCTTGAAGTTGCTTTATATAAAAAAAAAATTGAGCCAACTACAAAACAGTACATGGGGCATGTGAAGACAATGACATTTTGTTTTCAGGACACAATGCTTAAAAACTTAAAAGTATCTTAATGTCTTTGTCCTGCAAATAGCTCTGCTTCTTTGACCAGAGGCTTAGCAAGCTCTTTCAGCACCCAGGGCAGAGGTGGTGGGAACAGTAGAAATGATGTGGACCTCTGGAGAGCAGGGTGCAAGGGTGGGGAGTGGAAGAGGGAGAGAGGAGTCTTACCTCCCTGGCTCTCCTCCTTTGTATGACAGCTGTTATATTTGTGGCTGCCACTGTAGCAGCACAGGCTCCAATTGCTGTAGCTTTGGGATAGGCCTGTTCACTTTCCATCCCCCAAAGGGAAGGCTTTTCCTTGGGGCTTAACCCCTACCCTTATAGATATGATTTCAGTCAGAAACTGCTTGCAGTTATACCCACTTATAAGAGTTGGCCTTGAACATGTGGCTACAATAATCGTAGGACATATTTTAAAAATATTTTTATTAGGCCTGTGCAAAGAAGCTAGTATCTGCTTTGGATTCAGATTCAGCCAATTCGGGGGACAGCAATTCAATTTAGTGATTTGAATCACTGTCCCGAATCAATTCGGCCAAATCTGATTTGGAGATTCTGCCATCCCTGAATTGGCCAAACCTCTAAATCAAGCAGAACCCATCCCCTGCCTGCTCACCCAGCCCCATCAATGGCTGCCTCACCTGGCCCCAGCCTCCCAGCTGTTTAAAAATAAAAAACCTGGCACTCACTGACTGCTGCTGGGGGGGAGGGGGGAGTGATGCCTACTGCCCAGCACTATATGGGTGTTCTATAACAAGTCCCCATCCCCCACCTGATCTCTGAGGCCCAGCCTCCTGGCTCTTTAAAAAAAAAAAAGCCCCCATTCACTGGCTGCTGCCAGGCAGGGGGGTGGTCCCTTCTGCATCCTGATGCCCTACACTATGTGTGGTGCTGTGCCACAAACTCCACCCCCCACCCATTCTCCCAGCCCTCCCCAATGGCTGTCCCACCTGGCCTCAGCTCTTGGCTCTTTTTTAAATAAAAAAGAGCCCCACACTCACCAGCTCCTGCCAGGCAGGATGGTGATCCCCACTGCCTTCCATTGCCCTACACTGTGTGGGGGTATTCTGCCACAAGCTTCCAAGGGCCTGGATGGCCACTGCAGCAGCTGGTGAGTGCAGGGCTGCAGCAGCCAGGAGCTGGGCCAAGCAGAGCAGTTATTGATAGGGCTGCAAGAGTGGGTGGGAGTTGGGGGCTCATGGCAGAGGCCCCCACACAGTGGAGGGCAGCAGGGATCACCCTCTAACCTGGCAGCAACTGATGAGTGGGGGAACCAGGAGCTGCGGTGGGGCGGGATAGTTATTGATGGGGCTAGGAGAGCAGGCAGAGGTTGGAGAGTGCTCAGGGGGCTGGAGGAGCAGGCAGGGGATGAACATAGTCCCCTCCTCCTTCCTCCAGCCCCCACCCTGCACTTACCAGCACAGAGTCAGAGTCTAGTTCCCTGTGATGGCGAGCAGGGAATGCCCAAAGCTCTCTGGATATTTTCCAAAGCAATTCAGACCTTTTTATCGGTCTCCTGACCTGATTCACATTCAGAGATTAGGCCCCAAATCAGGCTGAATCTCCTCCGAATTGAATCAGCACCCAAAGCTTTGCACAGGCCTAATTTTTATTAATTCCTTTTTGGACTTCTTTTATTTTTCCCTCTTAGCCCTTCTGCCCTCCCCCCCCCCAAGAATATTGTATCAATCTTCTTTTTGAAACTGCATAATTATGTCAATTAAGATTGATATCTAGGCAGATCATTTTACAATTTTACAATTCTACAGAAACACTTCATTATGACATATTAACAAAGACTCAGAAATAAGTACTGAAGAGTTAAGAGGATAAAATTTAATTCACATATTTTCTCCTTTTTATTGTATTATACTGTACACCATTAAGAAACACACTCCCTTTTATACTTGCTTATTTTCTCTCTGTCTCTGTCAGCAAAAAGTTAATTATGCTCTATTATACACAGTTACCAAGTACAATTACAGAATTGATAAAAGAGAGCTATACAAAAAGAGAAAAAACATTATTGTTTATGTTACTTTAAGGAGTTTAAAAAAAATTCTCAAGCCCTCAACCCCCAACATTTCATTTCCCATAGCTGTTCGTAAAATATTTGATATACTGAATATGCTTAATAAATATAAGTGCAGTATTAAATGTTATACAAGTTCTATAAATGTATAGCAATACATAATTTTTATGAGGAAAATCTTGAACAAAAAAGGCACTATTCATTTGGATTTACATCCATCATTCCTTTAATTTTCAAGTCAAGGATTTTTGTGGGTGATATTTTTTATAATTCAACTGTATGGTTGGGTAAAGTTAGACAGGCTTTCAAATACAAGACTTCCTTTATCATGCCTGAGGAAAGAAGCAGGCACAGAGATGATTAAAAACACTGGATAGGTCCGGGAGATTGGAGAAGGGAGAAATTCTCAAGGGTAGCAGACAAACAATTAACAGAAGAAAAGAAGTTTGATTGATAGGAGATTAAGATCTATCAGAAGGGAGGAGGCTCGTTATCACTTATAGTGAAGTAAGATTTTCAGGAATCAGGTAGATTACAGCATGACATAAAGTCAATATCAGTGTTCAGTCCCTGGTTCTTAGTGTCCAGCCATCTTATGAATTTTTGTTCCCAAAGCCACCTTGTACAGGAGTTTTGGTAGATTTCCCTTGAGATTGAGGATGGTGAGGTCAAAAAAGAATGGATTTTCTGTGAAAAATATGGTCCTAATGGCATTTATGTGTCTGTACTTTAAATTTTTTTTCTGTTAATATTTTTTCTGGTGTGTAATTGCTATTTAGTTTCATCCAAGTAATTAGCATTTATTGTAACTGAAGCAATGAAATAAGCTTTCAAATGTTTATCATATGCAGCAAACACTGTAACATACATTGGACACATCTACACGTGCACATTTAGTGTGCAGTAACCAAAAATTATTGCTCAGTAACAAAAAATTACTGTGCAGTACGGATGCATGTTTACATGTGAACTCCTGTACTGTGCAGTTACTATAGCAGCTGATGCCAATTTGAGCATAGATTTGCTACTCGACTAATACAGGTAGCAAATTTATTCCCAATTAGTTACTGTGCAGTAACATCTGTGTAGACACATTACTGCCCCCAGGACCATGGCCTTCATGTGGGAGCTGTCCCCCATTCTGGCTCCTTAGGACCCCACACCCAGACCCCACCCTGACATCTCTGGTAACACATCACTGGAGGATGGGGCCTCAAGCCTTAAGCACCCTTCCCTGCACTCCTTTCCAGCTGTTGCTTCCACTGGCAGTCCAGAGAGCCCTGGCCACAAGCTGCTTTGGCCTTGGCCCTGTCCCACAGCTGTCTATGAGGTGCAGCCTGCTATGCTTCCATCAGCTGCCAGCAGCACCAGCTCCTAGCCCACTAGAGGCCATGGACACCGGGCAGAGCCAGATGCCACTTGGGAGGGAGCCTCATGCTAAGCCTCACCAGCCCTGGACCCATGATAAGTCCCACACTGGGGAGCGGGCCGGGCAGTCAACAGTTATACATGCTCATGTATGCTAATAACAGACGTAACAGTTACACCTACCTTATAGAGATTTCTTGTCTGTCTGGGCTTATTCATTTAGTTATATTGTGCAACAGATGCTTTTTGAGGAGCCCTAAGGCCATGTAAAGATACTCTGTGCTCCATAGTTTCCATGTGGAAGATACAAAGCACTTAATATCTTTAAAAAACATCTTGAAGGATATGAAGGGATCTTGAGCCTCACAACATAGCTCACTGCTACCTCTACATTGCCATGGAGAAACATGGTATGTTCTCATTAGTTACCTAATGTGTAGGTAAAACACATGCAGTCATACAGTTAATTGTCTAAGTATGACTTCATAGCAGCTGCATTTATCAAAAAAAGTTGACCTTCAGAACAATTAAATGGTTAAGTATGATAATATAGAAGTAACAGTTATTCAGTTATGTATCTTACCTGCTATGAATTAGTGGGAATTTCTGTATCAGTAAACACTATGAGCTAAAGCCTGCCACCGCTACTTACAGTGAGGATCTTATTTCGTATAGAACTTTTAGGGTGCATCCCCAAAAGGTGCACATTTCCCATGGGGACAAATAGCAGCAGCATATATAGCACATATTTGTGCCACTGCCATTTGTCCCCAGGCTCACTTCTTCACATGGGCTCTGATGTGTAACAAAGGGACCCAGGTGGGGTTGGGGAGGCTGATGCCAGCACCTCTGTGGCCCCAGCAGCTTTACCTGGGGTACTGGAGGCCTCCTGAGGCAGTAGCAGAGCCAAGCCAGCTGCTTAGAGCCTGGCTGGCACCCAGAGCATGATTCTGGCTGGCCAGACTCTAGGTTCTGGTGGTGCACACTGCTGCTATGTGCACCATGCTGCTTTTTTTAGTAGTGTTTTTCTTTTACATTGGGTGCTCTGTGTGTCAACCGCTCCCCCCCCCACTGAGCTGCAAATTAGCAGCATGGTACATGGGTGCACACACACTCTCTGTGGTTTGCAGTGCCTCAACTGGCTTTGAGGCACCACAAAACACACATGCGCACTCAAGGGATTGAAATGTGGCTACTGCCACAGAAAGATACTTCATTATAGGGATAGCAGAATTTGGTCATGTGCACTTATTTTATTGTAATTATAGCCTTCATCTCTGGTATATGCAATATTTGCTTCAGGAAATCATGTAAAACTAGTTTTAAAAAGTCTTGAATTATGTATTTTAACTGCTCTGTTTCAAGCACTTTGACACAAAGAGCTGTATAGTAAAAGCACAGATTTCTAAAGGTATGGACTAAATAAAAATTGCTGCAATTATTAGTTACTTCATTGCTGCTCAGTGATAACAATGATCTAGTCCTCTGGTACTGTACACTTGTTTGTGATTCATCATTCTTTTTAAGTTATCAAAGATATATCTGTTTAATACATCAATCTATTTTTTACTAATGCAGGCAATGCCTTTATATTATTTTCTTATGAGATCTTTCTGTGATAAATATCGGAAACATTATTAACAGAAACCTGCATTGATTGATTCAGTGTTGTCCTGAGTGTTAAAATGATAAATATTTGTTTTCAGATGTACCTGGGAATTGTAATTCAAAGAAGATGAAAATAAATTCTACTGCATGTAGCTATTGTGCTGTAAATGACATAAACTATGAAATTAACATGTTGTGGAGCCCACAATTTTTTTCTCATTGTAACCTAGCTCTTTTGCTTCCATTAATATATGTGAAGAGGATGACAAGTACAGCAAAACGCTAAGCTGATTTATACCTTGTGCTGTCCTTCTACAGTCAGTGGAATAAATTATGATATTGGCAGTCCTGGGTAAACACAAAAAGTACTTTTATTAGTAGAGATTCCAGAAAGATTACACAAAAGTAAATAAAAAATAACTCAATGTACAGAGGTAACAAAAATCTTGTCCAAGAGGATTACATGGTCCAAGAGGAGTTCTGCCCCTTCATTGTAGGAGCAAAATCTACTTATAGTATTGACATTTTTTTTAAAGTATTAAACAATGAAGGTGTTTATATATGTTTGAAATAAGGAAGAAACCTATTACTTGCACCTGTGCAAAAGTTCACTTCTTAGCAATTTAGTCTTCTTCAGTGGGTTGAAGTAATGCTCTTTTAAAGCAAAAGGGTTTCAATTCAAACATAATTTACAGTATGGGATGGTAGGATGTGTTTCTTGTGGATTGATCTTTCAGAATGATTAGATTAATTTCATCATAACAGTCCCACAATACATTTGAAAACTTCATAAAATGAAAACATTTAGCATATAAGACAATAAGAACTTTATTTTAATAGGACTTGGTATTTAATTGGCGAAAAATGTATACATAAAAGTGTTCAATTAATACAGTTGGAATTCTTTATTTTTTATGATCTCTTTCTGTCTCTCCTCTTACAGGCTTTGGAGACCTATAACCACCTTAGCTAAAGCCTTCCACCTCCTCCTATCCTGCACATACTCCTTCTACCTTGTCATGTCTTCTGTTCCTTCCAATTGTTGCTCTGGTATATTTCAAGGTCTGATAACTCTGCCTCAGCTTCCAAAATCTGCTTCGTGTGCCTTTACTGACAAATTCTTCCAATAACCCACTTCATTCTTTGCACTCTTATCTTGCCCAAGACAGCGGGTATTTAGAAAGGTCTACAAAACCTTGATTTTCTTAAGGTTCCTTGAGATTTTTCATGATGCCATTATTTTATCCAAGCTCAACAGGCATATGTTAGCATTATAAGTTCTTACCTTGATTTCTCCAGTTATTTATTTGTCCTCAGTGTTCCTAAATATTTAAATTTCTACCTTTTCCCACTTTCCTAAATCTTTAAATTTATACCTTTTTCCACATTGTCATTGCTTATTCTTATCTTCCAGTGATATTGAGATTTCTTTATGGATGTAATCATGTATTTAGTCTTGCTGACATTTCTACCAAGCCCCGCTTCTTTGATATTTGATTCTATGATCACTGTATTCTTTTGTATTGTTTTTATTTCCTCTCCTACTAGGCAGATATCTCCTGCATTTGCAAATAACTGGTGCAGTCTGTTCAGCTGCAGTGCTTTCCCTTTTTCTTCAGCAGCTCTTATGTTCTTCTCAAGCACTGAGTTGAAAACCACTAGTGACAGTTCAATGCCCCATTTGAGCCTGCTACTAGGTCTTCTAGCATTCCCTCAATTCTCATATAACTCCTTGATCCTTCAATGCACATCTTTGTGAGGTATATCAGTTTTTTGAGGAATTCCAAACCCCACCATAACTGAATATAGTGATTCTCTTCTAACACTATTATAAGCTCTGATGAAGTCTATATAAACTTGTACATACTTTTCAGTGTCCCAGAGCTGTATCTCCAAGAGTGAAGACTCTACTTTTTCAATTTCATTACCTTGTTCAAACAGGTCTTTTACATTTTTATTTGATTTTTTCTTCAATTTCAACAATTTTTGTTTGAGATATTCTCATTTCTTTTTCCTGATTAATTTCTTCATTTCTCTTCTGTACTCTTATTATCTTCCTCTCTTGGCCTACACTGAATTTTGCTGTACTTCTGTCTTAGCCTGTACTCTTATTCATAGTTCTTGTTTTCATTCTCCATCAGACCAATCTAACTTCTTTCTCAGTCTTAGTCATATCTTACAATATGACCTAGAGGTACATTTTATCACTCCTTATAATAAAGTGCAGTGCAGTTAGTATTCTAACTACAATCAAAGGTGGTTGGTTTTTTTTCTTTTTGTTTGCCCCCCCCATCAGATTCTAGTAAGTTACTCTAGTGTAGGACTTCATTTTATGCACATTGCCCTTTTACACTAGTCTAAATATATAGTATGTCTACATCTGGAACTTCATGACAGCTACTATAGTGGTATACTTAACATTATATTTTGTCCAAGTATCGGGAGGTCTTTGGTCTCTGATTAGGGAGCAGGCTTTACAGTGACACGCTACTACAGATTTACTTTCCTTATATCTGTGTGTGTGTGTGTGTGTGTGTGTGTGTGTGTGCGCGCGCGCATTCATAGATTTATAGATTTATAGATACTAGGGGCTGTAAGGGACCTCTTAAGATCATCAGGTCCAGCCTCCCTGAACTTGGGCAGGAAAGACTGTTGGGATCAGATAACCCCAACAAGGTAAGCAACCAGGTGTTTGTGAAGATATCCAGAATAAGTGTTGTACCACTTCTGTGGGGGGGAGGTATCACAGGCCAGCTGGGCACTGTGAGTGAATCAATTTTATCACCAGTCAACTGGGCTGTTTGATTCAGTTTTGGATTGAGGAGGCAAAGTTGGGAGTGAAGTGAAGGCAAATTTATTATAGCTTACACACACACACAACAATTAACAGAAAGATAAATGCAATAAGCAGATAATGCAGTATTAAAGAGCTAATAGTAAATAATAACAACAGATAGATAGATCAATTCTGTTGCAGGCCAACTGGGCACTGTGAGGGTACTAGCCACAGGGCTGTTCAAAATAACAGATAGACAGATGTGGGTTGGCAACTTATCAATAGTCCCTCAATGCCAGGTACGCATCAAATGATTCCAGCGAAGTCAGGCGTCCTTAATCAATGCTGTCAGAGGGTTACCAGGGAAGGTCCCTTGATCAGGATCTGATCCTCACTCACTGGGAGTCTGGGGTCCAGGCATGGGACAGAAATGACCATTCTGTTCCCTCCTTCCTGCTGGTTACCTGATGCACGTGCTTTTTATACCTAGTCTTACGTTAATCTGTTGGTCTCAGAGCTACTAATGACATTGCCTTATACCTGTTACTCTATGGGATTGAAAGGTGTTAAAATTATCATAAAACCAGACTAGGATTTATCCAGTATGCAAATTATGATTCAGCACCTTTAGGTTTGAAATTGACATTGCTCCGCCTAAGTTCCAACCCCATTTAGGCTTCATTTGAATATGCTTTCTTGAGATACATTTTCTTGGAATGTGTTGGGTGTGCCAGGCAGTTAGATCCAGTTTTATCATCAGGGCTGAACCCTGAGCAAAAAAACGTTAGGTCTCCTAATCTTACAGCTACAGCATTGCTTGTGGGGCCCAATCAGTTCCGTGACCAGTTAATTTTATCATTTTGGTTAAACTTACGACAGACAAGTTACATTTGCAGTTTACAAACTTACAAGCTTTATATTAACTAATATTACCTGTTTAGGCAAAATAACAAATGCCTCCAAGAAGCACATATTTATTGCTTATTAATTCCTCTGGTTCTGGCTGTTATGGGGCGGGGCGGGGGGAGACCCTGGACACCTGAGTTGTAAAAAAGTTTTTCCTTTTGTCTAATGTAAAGCAGTCTTCTAGCAATTTATGACTGTTAGTCCTAGTCTTCCCCTGAAAAGCCCTGGTGAATAGATGATCTCCCAGTCCCAGATCTGTACACTTTATATATTGATAGGCTGCCACCAAGGCCCCTCTAAGTCATCTCTTCTTCAGGCTGAACAGACCCATGTCTCTCAGCCTCTCATCATATGACCTGGTCTCCCTATCTCCAACCATATATGTAGCCCTCCTTTGGACTCTCAATATATATAAATAAAAGTATCTAGGAAATCTGAACATCTCCAATTTGTCCAATATCCAGAAAGGTATATTAGCAATACCTAAATAAATAGAATGCATGTAGCCATGTGTATTTTATAGAATACAAAGGGAAAAGAAATATGTTAATTTAAATGTAAAAATGAGAACATGTTCTTTTTCTGTGTGCTATAATCAGCAAAATGAAGACTTGTTTTTGTTTTAAAGGCTTATACACACACACACACATAATTTCTGTTAATAAATAAGCAGATTGTAGCTGTATTGCTCTAGAGGCAAAAGGAATCAAAATTCATGGTAGAGGTGATATCTTTTATTAGACTAACTAGATTTTTGTAAAACTTTTCTTTAATTGCAAGGTTTCAGGCATAAGAACCCTTGTTCAGCTATAGGAGAAAATATTGTACAAGTTCTCCTGGGTAGAAATGAAAGTTCATATTTTTATGTACCCATGGAGGGTCTGATGGGCACTCAAAGCATCAATACCAACAGTGAATCCCCCTCTCTTCTATACCCACCACAACTTGATGACTTTAAGACTAGAATGGGAGGTTCCTCAGGGGAGGAAGTGTCTTTCTCCCTCAGGCTGACTGGGTGCAGTAGAAAGGAACCTGGGGCTCCACTTCCTCTACACCACACCAGCCTGTGTTTGGTTGAACCCAGTATTGACTGGCCTTATTAATGTCCCCTATTGAGTATAGACTTGTTCCCCCAAGCTGGGGTAATATCCTGTGCCACTGGCCAAACTAGGCAGATATGGCCATATCCCTTTACAGAGGCAGAGTCTGTTATCACTGGTTGTCCTCACTGGGTCACTCGGGGCCTGCCAAGTTACCCTCTCCCGGGTCAACCCTCTCACAATGTACACTATAATCTTCAAAACAAAATAAAAATCAGAACTTAAACACTCTCTGGTGTCCCAAGTCTGGACAGTCAGGGTTTTGGGACTCAAGTGTCCACTATAATGTGCATGGACTCATTCCTGAAGTGGGTCCCAGCAGTCCCCTCTGGGTGGTCTGCTGTTGGTGTTGCTGAAGAGAACTGCTCCCTGCCTTCTCCTGCACCTCTCAGTGCAGACTCTCCCTGCATCTTCAGCAGCTCCAACCAGGTCTAAAGGGATGCAGTCTGCCACCTGTGCTGCCCCTGCCTCAATGCCAGTGCCTAGGGCTTGCTGGTGCCCTGGATGCCTTTTTATAATGTCAGTGAAAGCATGATTTACTATAGGCAGGGAGAGCATGCTTTTAAGATGTGCTGGAGACACTGTGGGCATCTCTGCATCTCCATATTGAGTTGCTACAGGACAGATAAGAAACCCTTCAGCTTGGTCTGGGCTAAACTCCCTCTTTGCTCAAGGTTCATTAGGTGTGAAATCCCCTTGTTCCTGGAGGCCCTGGGAGCCAAGTCACACAGTGTGGAGACATTTCATAGGTGAGTTGAAGGTGTGAAGTTGAAGGAGAGTTGAATTTTATCACACCTTCAATTCTTCTGTGAAATATGAACTTTAATTTCTACCCAGAACTTGTACAGTCTTTTTTCCTATGCCTGAAGAAGGATGTT
>NW_017728918.1:50593556-50605661 GCF_001723895.1 Crocodylus porosus | reverse complement strand
TTTTTTTTAATCTTTTTGCAAAAATCTAGTTGGTCTAATAAAAGATTTCACCTCTACCACAAGTTCTGATTCCTATGAACAAATAAATCATTTTCACAAGTTTGGGATTCATATTCCATGTTTACATTTACAAAATAAGGTTTTGGAAAGGAGTAAAATTGTAATAATATCATTTATGTTAGAAAGAAGTATCTATGTATATTGAAACCAACTGGAGTTTGCATGAGTAGACTAAGACTCTACCTAAATCTATGGTTTTATCATGAAACCAGAAAAAATGTGATATGGGAGTGTAAATCTTAGTTCACAAAAACATAAATCACAATCTTTCTTCCTAGGATATGTCACAGTAAGGAACCACAAAGTTGGTATTTCACAATTCAAAAATTTCTCTGGTTCACAGAGTTTTGAAATCCTTCTCTCTCAATTCTACTTAAAGAGCATCTCTTGCCTTCTATTTAAAAATCTTAGAATTAATCAAATTGGTTTGCCATTATACTAATATGTAGACATTGACCTAAGCCATCAAAGATACTGCTGTCAGGAAGACAGATAGTAAATTTCCTTAACTGCCTTTTTTGACTTATTTGTTAACATCTTGGGCAAAGATTCATGCTCTTTGCATCATCAGACAGATAGATGGTCTGTTATCTCAGATATATGTAGTTGTCACTGTTTTAAATCAAATTACTGAACCCTCCAATCCACTAGCCTTAGCATATCTACCCTGAGTCTCACATGTTAACTTTGACATTTGAGAGATTTGGCCTATACTGAGATATATTCATGACATTATTGATGTGATAAGAAAATTGGGCTTCAAACAGGACAAAAGCCCATAAAAATCTTCCTTTACTTCCTTGTTTGTATTACAGATGGAAAATTGAGGGATACAGAGGCTAAGTATTTTCCCAAGGTGACATAGGAAGCCCCTAGCAGAATAAACAATTGGATCTAGGTGTCAAGTACAGCTAGTATAATATTTTCTATCTATAGAGTCAGTTTCTCTAACCTTCTCTTTAGTCCAGTGTATATTTATAGAAGATGGATGAGCTCCTACAGGACCGAGAATTTTTCTTCCCAACATAGGCAACAACTTGGTAATCACAGAAATTACTGAATCACTCCTGGGAGAGTTTTTTCTTGGGAGAGGAAAATGCCTGTATGTTTTATTTTCTGAAAGAAGCTTTCTCCTTCTCTTTCCCAAGGAGATATCGTGTTTCTAACTGGACTCTCCTGCTGTAGCCAAATAGGGATCAGAACACAAGCTGCAGAACACACTGAAATTGCGCTGCAAGGAGACACAGACTGATCCTGAGCAGTCTTGATTACCCAGTCAGGGATGCCCTGTGTAGTGCTGCCATTCTGTCTCCAGGGGTTCTGAGGAAGCCTGCAGAACACACTGACATGTGCAGAAAGGGGCCCTCTAGTGGATGTCAGCGTCACAAGTTTTCTGTTCTTTCATGGCTCATTATTTAAAAGTCTGTTCAGGTGTCTCTGGGTAAGTTTTTCTACCAAGAGGACAAATTCTTCCAGATCATTTGAATGTGTATATGTGACATAAACATAAAATACAGATACTTAGACTCAATCCTTTGCTTTGCCTAATTAAAACCAACAGTTCAAACTTGGATTTCCTATATTTCAAGTTCCTATATCCAGGTTTATGCTCCTTCTCTGAATCAATCATCAGAACCTTGTACTGGGACTCCCATTTTAAAAATTGCTGCTATAACTACTACAGCCTGGGTTTTGGAGCTCTCTTCTGGAAGGTGGTACATATGAATTTATTAATTTATATCCCCTGAGTCTAACGAAAGGCCAGGATCTAGGTTCCCAATGTCCTGAGGAAGTCCTCCAAACACTGCACACTTCTGTTAGCAGCTTAATTTTAAAATAAAGCAGCAATGACTTTACTATATGTTGGGGCCAAATCTTGTTGGGTAACGTTAAAATAGAGCATGCCTATTGAATTGGGCTTTTCAAAGTTCGTAGCCATCTCTCCTTATGGTTTTTGGATCCTAACTGGGTTTAGGTCAGGTACCTAGCTGCTAAGAGAAAGGCTAGTATGCACAAAAGGAAAACAGTGGTTCCCTAAGATATTTAGGTGTTTCTGAGGTTTGGGGACTGAAATTTTAGACCTGGGTACCTAAACTCTACCTAAGTCCTAAATAAGGCATACAAGTCTTTATATATATATATATATATTTGTATCTATTGTAAGGAATATTTTTGCTTAATATAACTATTACAGTTTATATATTATTTTCCATTAAATTATATATGTTATTAGTAGTAAATCAAAGGTCATGTAATACAGGTTCTGTTAAGTGCAGTGAATATTAAATAAAATAGATATGAGTCTAATTAAAAGAGTTTATTTGAAAAGATTTTTTGTATTTGCATCCTTTACATTAGTACAGCAATGGTTATCATGTAGAATTGAAATGATTCAGAATACATCAGTTTATTACTGTTGTTGTGGCTATATTTCACATATGTCAAGGTGAAGGATTGTCATTACCTTTCTATGTAAATGGAAGCAATCTGTGATTGGTCCTTTACTTAGATCAAACATACTGCATTGCGTGGACAAGACAATGTAAATAGCTTTAATCCGTCTGGTTTTAATTTATTAAATTCCTATTAATTAGAAGGCTGCCTAAGACTTCTGGGTCTGTTCCAGTCAGTGTTTTGGTCCTTGTTGTAAATAGCATTGGAAAAGCAGGCATTGAGATAACATCTATAATTGATTTAAGATATATTCCATGTGAAATCTATTTACACTGTATACTTTCATTTTATAGGCTTTTCCAGAGGAGAAAAAATATTCATCACTGCTGAATTTTATACTGCAAGGCAAGGTTAAAATGATTGTGATTACTGAGAAGGTTATTTTTCTACACTTGAGGGAGAAAAACACCCAACAGCTAAGAACTACTGAAGTCTAGCTTGCTATTTTCAAATGTATAAAAGATTTTAAAATTTGGTTTAGCTTTAGAGACATTGTGTAACTCAATAGAGTCTTTCCGTCTGACCTAATATTTCCCTCCTTTACATTTTCCGCTATTTTTCATATTATTTTCATTTGTTTCAAATTTTCTGTTTTGTAGAAGAGATGCAAAAATCACTGCTCTTCCTCACATTATTCTGTGGAATCATTCTCAGTGAAATTCTCCCTAGAGCAATGTCTAAACACCACTGAGTTCCCTGAAATATGGGTTAAGTGAGACATATAGGGATTTTCATAAGCCTTCTGCAGTATATGAATCTCAGGTACTGTGAGCTCCATTTAGCCAAACAAAGGAATTAAATACACAAATATCTGGGGAAAGACACCATTATAAAATTTAAGATTAATAATGTGTATGCTTAAATTAGGGGTATAGGTTGTAGTCAGTCGTATTGGTTTAAGGACATAGGTAGCAAGGTTCTTTGGGTAAATCCGGTATCTTTTATTAGACCAACTAAAATAGTTGGAAAAAATCTTCTTTGCAAGCCTCCAGGTGCAAGTACCCTTCATCAGGCTGAGGAAGTGTCTGCAATTGGTTGCTTCCTCAGCCTGACAAAGGGTACTTGTACCTGAAAACTTGCAAAGAAGCTATGCACACATACAGACTATCATAGATTCATAGATGCTAGGGTCAGAAAGGACCTCAACGGATCATTGAGTCCAACCCCTGCCTAGGCAGGGAAGAGTGCTGGGGTCAGATGACACCAGCCAGATACCTATCCAGCCTTCTCTTAAAGACCCCAAGGTAGGGAAGAGCACCACCTCCCTTGGAAGCTCATTACAAATTTTGGCCACCCTTACCATGAAGAAGTTTTTCCTGATATCTAGCCTAGATCTGCCCTCTGTCAGTTTGTGATCATTGTTCCTTGTTACCGCAAGGGACGCCCTGGAGAACAGAGCATATTCTATCCCTTGCTGTGTCCCCCTCATGAATATATAGGAGGCCACAAGATCACTTCTCAGCTTTCTCTTGCAGAGGCTAAAGAGGTCCAGGTGTCTCAGTCCCTCTTCATAGGCCTTGTCCTGTAAGCCCTTAAACATATGAGTGGCTCTCCTGTGGACCCTCTCGAGTCTATTAACATCCTTCTTGAAGTACAGCACCCAGAGCTGGCTGCAGTGCTCCAACTGCGGTCTGACCAATGTTGCATTAGAGGGGAAGTATTACCTCCTTGGTAATATCAGAATCTTCTGATGCATGATAAAGTGCCATTAGCTTTGCTGATGATTTTATCACACTGAAGACTCATGTTCATCTCAGAATCCACTATGACTCTGAGATCCCTTTCCACTTCTGTGCTGCTGAGAGGGTCGTTTCCCAGCCAGTAGGTGTGGTGGATATTTTTGTGCCCTAGGTGCAGCACTCTGCACTTGTCCTTGCTGTACTGCAGCCTATTGTGTATTGCCCACTTTTCTAACCTGTCCAGGTCTGCCTGCAATCATTCCCTACCCTCCAGAGTGTGCACCTCACCCCACAATTTAGTATCATCTGCAAACATGGACAGAGTACACTTCACACCCACATCCAAGTCACTGATGAAACTATTGAAGAGTACAGGTCCAAGGACCGAATCCTGCAGGACCCCACTACCCACAACCTTCCAGGTCAATTCTGACCCATCTACTACCACTGTCTGGGTGTGACCGCTAAACCAGACTGTGTAAACATCTATGTCACAGCCTCTTATTTTATATATGAGAATAGGATGAGATACTGTATCAAAGGTCTTGCTAAAGTCCACAAAAATGACATCCACCTCTACCCCTGCATCTAAGCATTTTGTGACCCTGTCATGAAATGAAACCAAACTGATCAGGCATGATGTACCTGCTACGAATCCATGCTGGTTGCCCTGCTGCATTATTTTGCCCGTCGGACTCCCACAAATATGATCCTTCATAATCTTTTCAAAGACCTTTCCAAGGATGCAGGTGAGGCTGACTGGCATATAATTACTCGGATCTTGAAAACAGGGACCACAGTGGTCCTTTTTCAGTCCTCCCGGACCTGATCCAAGTGCCAGGAGCACTTAAACAGCCATGCCAGTGGTCCTACTATAACACCAGCCAATTCCTTTGGTACTCTCGGATGTAGCTCATCCAGGCCTGCTGACTTGAACACATCCAGTCAAATGACTCTGCACCAAGTCAGCATCAATAGTAGGTGGGCTGGTATCCCTCTGATGCCCTTCTAAGAACCCATTAGAAGTCTTACCTTGAGCCCTGATCAGGAACACTGAGGCACCCCCCCCCATCTGTCACTAATTTCTCCTTCTTGTTCAATAGAGATCTTATGGTATCCTTCCTTTTACTCCCTATATAACTAAAAAAAGACTTTTTGTTTTCTTTAATTTGTGTTGCCAGCATCAGCTCTGTAGTTGCTTTGGCTTATCTAACTGCCTCCCTACAAGTGCGAGCCAAGTAGGTATACTCCTCCTTGGTAGCTTCCCCCTGATTCCACCACCAATATACCTTCTTTTTTGCCCTTAGGCTCCCTTGGATATCCCTGTTTAGCCAAGGAAGTTTTTTGGCTCCTTTCCCCTTGTACTGGGATAGTCTCCCTCTGTGCCCAAAAGATCACTTTGTTTAGAAACAACCACCCTTCCTGGACTCCCATCTCACCAATACTCTTATCCTGCAGTGCGGCATTGATATTATTATCTGCAAGCAGAAGTGCGAGTTCTTCCTGCTTGTTCCCCATGCTCCTAGCATGGGTGTAGAGGCACTTGAGCCTTTCAAATGTTGCCTTTGGTGCCCCTCCCCCTCATTTTGATGCCCAAAGGGCCACTTGGTACTTACCTGGGATTTACTGCTACATGTCTCACAGTTTGTAGGTTCTAGACTCTCCCCATCTCCTGCCTCCCCATCCCCTACCATACTTAGTTTAAAGCCTGATATAGGAGGTCAGTCAACCATCATTAAACTCTTTAATTTAACACCAGATCTCTAAGTGTTATTTATATTATTAACTACTTGCAAATAAAAGAAGGAGATGTAAATATTTAGGGAGAGGGGATGCACTGAAGTGATGGTTATGTACTAGCAAAAGCAAAGAATTCATAATTAAATGTGGGTTTGTGTAAACATAAAAAAACCCCAAACTGTGAAAGTTTAGCAGTTTAATTTGAGTGGTTAGAAACTCTACCAGTAGAAGGCAATACAAGCATTGCACAGCCTGCCTGGTGCTTTGCAGACTTGTGATGCTGACAGCTCTCAGCCAGGGGGCCCCAGTGCATACATCCAGCATGCTTTGTAAGCTTCCCTTTCATAAATTTCATAGATTTCATAGACATTTGGGCTGGAAGGGACCCCGGAGGATCATCAAGTCCAGCCCCCTGCCCCAGGGGCAGGAAGTCAGCAAGGATCATAGGATCCCAGCAAGATAAGCATCCAAATGTGTCTTGAAGTCATTCGAAGTGGGTACTTGAACTGCCCCCGGCAGCAGTCTATTCGAAACCTTGGGGGCTCAGACAGTGAAGAAGTTCTTTCTTATGTCCAGTCTGAATCGGTCACAGTGGAATTTGTGACCGTTTGATCTTGTCATTCCTTGGGGGGCTCTGGTGAACAGAAGTTCCCCCAGATCCTGATGAGCACCCCTGATAAACTTACAGGTGGCCACCAGATCACTCCTGAGACTGCAGTTTTCCAGGCTGAATAGTCTGATTGCTCTCAGCCTCTCATCATAAGATCTGTTTTCCTGACCTGTGATCATGCACGTGGGTCTCCTCTGCACCCTCTAAAGCTTCTCCACATCCCTTTTGAATTGTGGAGCCCAAAACTGGATGCAGTACTTCAGCTGCAGACTCACCAAGGCTGAGTACAGTAGGAGAATGATGTCCCAGGATCTGCTTGAGAAGCATCTGTGGATGCAAGCCAGCATTTTGCTCGCTTTACTAGCTGCAGCATCACAATGAAGGCTCATGTTCATCCTGTGGTCAACCATGATGCCCAAGTCCCTTTCATCTGTAGTGCTAACCAGTGTAGCACTATCAAGCCTATAAGCATGGTGCAGGTTTTTCCTCCCAAGGTGGAGAACCTTGTATTTTTCAGTACTGTTTCTTTTTTTTCTTAAATGGCCAGAGCTGGCCTGGGTAGGGCACCCATGGTCGGGCTGGAGGAGTGAGAGGGGTGTTGGGGAGCTCGCGCAGAGCCCCCCATGTAGTGTAAAACAGTGGGAGACAGTGGGGATTGAGCTCTGCCTGGCAATACCTGGTGAGCACCAGGGCTTTTATTTAAAGTACTGAACTGGGGTGGGCAGGAAAGCCATGGGGGAGGATGGGGGAGTGGGCAGGGGTTGGGGGAGCTGGTAGGGGTCCCCCCATGGTCCCCTCCCCTCTCCCCCAGTCCCCCCTGCCTCTAGTACTTACCAGCTCGGAGTCAGCTGCAGCTACTTGCTGCAGCCACCAGGGACTGCCTGAATCATCAAAGCTCTCTGAATATTTTCCAAAGATTCAGAGAGCTTTGAATTGATTTGGACCTTTAAATTGTTCCCCTGATTTGATATGGATTCGGCGATTTGGTCACTGAATCAGGCCAAATCTCCTCTGAATTGAATCACCACCTGAAGCTTTGCGCAGCCCTAATGTCTGCTGTCTTTTCAAGCCTGTCAGTCTCACCACCAGCAGCCTGCTATGGATCCTTATTCCTCTGCCACCAGACAATGGCTTCAGTTACAACACCCACCAGGTAAGTTCGGTTAGTGTCAGATACTGCAGGTAGGGTGCTGGGGGTTTAGGTACAGATGGGTTGGAGCTAGGTACTGGTGGCTTGAGTGCTGCTGTGGGGCAGGGTGTTAGTGGACTCTGCTCCAAGTAGGGTCTGTGTTTATGCTGTTGGGATATGGAGGTAGGGTTTGACATCCACAGTGGTGGCACTTTGCCCACAGTGTCTTTGGGGATGCCAGTATCATGGCTTTTATTACAGAGTGGACTGCCACTATGACCAGATCCCCAGACCTCTGACTTCAGTGGTGTAATCTCATGCAAACACACAATGTCCAGATAAGGACAATCTCTCTCTCTCTCTCTTTCTCTCTCTCTCTCTCTCTCTCTCTCTCTCTTTCTCCCTGCAGAGGTATGGGTCCAGGTGGAGAAGAGGTGGTCTGCCATTTCTGGTTTAGCAGAAACTGCCTGAAGGAAATGTAATGTTTGTACATACTCAGTAACTGTCAGGTCTCAACTGTAATAACATACCTATACCATATATTTTAAAGGTTTTGTGTTAAAGTATGATCTTACACATCATAAGCCTAAGTGTCCACTGCCTTGTGAAGTCATCTACACCTATGAACAGTGTATGTGATTGCTAACAAAAGGGTGTATTTGCATTCACTTTGCATAAGTGCAATTGAATATGCAAGTTTCAGGCACCAAGCTTTGTTTGGGCTACTTTACAGGGTAAGTGTAAATTGAGTTATGGGGGCCTCTCAAAGGGTATTCAATAAGCTTTATTAGGATCACAAAGATTACATATAAACAGATTGATAAAATCATAGAGAAGTAGGGCTGGAAGGGATCTCAAGAAGTCATCTAGTCCAACCTGCTATCAGAGAAAGGATCATACTCTCCCACACAATCTATAGTTTAAACCCTATGTAAGATTACCATAAACTCAGATGAAACATAGACCTAATACCCTATCCTGGAACAGGTAAAGCAGGGGAACGCTGGTAGCCAATGGCCTGCTCCTATGAAAAGTTGTCAATATATGCTCAAGAAATCCCAGGTAGAGACACACGTCCCATGCTACAGAGGAAGGGAAAAAAACCCACAGTCTATACCAATATAACCATGGTTTAAAAGTCTTTCCTGACCACAGATATGGCAATTGGTCTGACTCTGAGTGGAGGGGCAAGACCCTCTAGGAACCTCTGGCTTTGCTCCCAAAAGGAACATTGGCACATTCCAGTTAAATTCCTATCCTTTCCTATAGCCAACACCTACTGTCTCCAGGGTCACTTAAAATCACCCTGAAACAAGCAGCAGACATGAAGGCAACCAGCAAATTCCAGAACCATGGAAAATACCCATAGTAGAATATAAGTATTGCTGTGCTTCAATCATCCCAACCAGTGGATGTTCAGCCTCTTCTTGAACACCTCCATTGATAGTGTCCATAGTTTCTTAGGCATTATATTCCACTGCCTCTGTATTGTAACCATGAAGATGTTTTTCTTCCAGGTAGCCTATATAAACTTATTTTGCTGCAACTTCATGCCATTGGTCTACATCCTCCTCTCTGCAAGAAAAGTGAAAAGGTGCTTTCCTTCTTCTTTATGGCATCTCGTCAAGTATTTGAAGACTGTTATCATGTTGCCCCTTAAGCATCATTTCCACAAGCTGAATGTTCCTAGCTCCTTCAGCCTCTACTGATATGACTTGCCTTCCAAGTCCTTGAACACCTTTATTGTCTGTCTCTGGATCCTCTCTAACTTCTCCACATCCTTTTTAAAATATGGCACCCTGAACTGCACATAGTACTCCAGATGAGGCCTAATGAATGCCAAGTAGAGAGGCAATATCACCTCCTAGATCTTGCAACTAATACTTCTGTTGAAGCATCCCAAAACCACCTTCACCATGAATGTGGCTGAATCACATTGCAGATTCATGAGTCTATGATCTACCAAGATTTCCAAGCCCTTTTCCATAGTGCTGCCATCCAGCCAGGTATAACCTATTTTATATTTGTTTTGATTATTGCTCCTGAGATGTAGCATCTGCCCAGCTTTCCAACCTGTTGAGATCCTTCTGAATTGTACTTATAACATGCAAAATGTTCACTGTACTTCTCAGTTTCATATTGTTTGAAAACTTGCTCAAAAACATTCTATGACAGAATCCAAGTAATTAATAAACACATTGATGAGCACTAGGCCTAGGGGACTCCACTCAAAACACCATTCTGACACAGACCCATTAATAGTTGCCCTTTGCTTGTGGCAATTGAGCCAATTATCTATTCATCTTAGAATACTATTGTCTAGCCTACATTTCTCCAATTTGTTTATGAAATGGTTGTGTCGGATCTTTTCAAAAGACTTGATGAAGTCCAGATACACTATATCCGCAATATTCCCTTCATCCACCCAAATAGTTACTTTGTCAAAGAAGAAGATGAAGTTGTTTTGACATGATTTATTTTTTTCATAAATCAGTTCTTGTTACTTGTTATTAGCCTTTCTTTCTCCAGATCCTTGCAAAAACCCAGGATATCCTCCAGTAACTTCTGACGTATTGAGGTAAAGCTGTCTGATTTATAGTTCCCCAGGTCCTCTTTCTTGCTTTTTTTAAAGAATACTTCTAGTCCTCTGGTACCTGGCCTGCCTCCCACAGCTTCATGAAGTTTATTGCCAAAGGCTCCAAGATCTTCGCTGCCAGTCCTTTTAGAACCTTTGGATGAAGCTCATCCAGTCCAACTAACTTGAATTCAGGTCTCTGACTGTTTCATTTTTTTCTAAACTCCTTCCTCATTTTGTCCCCTTCCTTATCCAGAAAATCCTTATTAGGTGTGTGGCTGTTTCTTAATCTTTTTGTGGAGACTAAGGCAAAGTAGCTGTTACATAGATCCACCTTCTTTGTGTCTTCTGGTAGGAATTCCTAACACAGGTTAGGAACCAGCTTGACATTTTATGTTTAGTTGCATTGTTCTTCCAACAGGTTCCAGTTATCGATGTTACTCATCCATACTGTCCCATAGCTTTTGTATAGATGTCACCTGCTTGAAGAGTGCCTCATCCACCTCCCCTTCCTGATTTGGTGGCCTACAATAAATACCTATCATTACTTCAGTGTTGTATCTTTCACCTTTCATCTTCATCGAAATGCATTCTGCTTTGGTGTCTTCTTCCTCCTGAACCAGGGACCAAGTGTATGTATTTTTTACAAAAGTCAACTCCCAACTTTTACTCCCAATCCTGTCCTTCAAAAACAGAGTGTAGCCCTCAGCATTGAAATTCCAGTCATAAGACCTGTCCCACCAGGTCTCTGTGATGACAGTCAGATGATAGTTCTTTTCACAGGCTGCAACATCTAGCTCATCCTGTATATTCCCCATGCTTCATGCATTTGTATACATACAATGGATGTATTTTCCATTTTGATCTACTTGCTTCCCTTTTCCATGACTTGTTGCAGTCCTGTAGCTCTCTGGCCCTTTCCCACAGTTGGTGCTTCTTCATGTCCTTTCCCTTCTGGACTGTACTCTGTTGCTGGAGGGTTTTGATCACCATCCCTCAGGGACCTTAGTTTAAAGCCCTTTAGAATCTTATGAGATGGAGACTATTAGTCTTAAATGTCAGTATCTTTAATTTTGGTTATTTGCACTCTCTCCATCTATAATATTTGTTTATAACATTTTGAGTATAATACTACTGGCAAGTGAGTTATCCAATGAATAACAGAAGACAGAATTTTCTTGTATTAGATGGCTTATTTCAAAATGAGATGCATGCCTTTAGATAATTTCAAAAGTGTTACGTAAATACGGCCCGTATTACAAAGTTGTGTTCTGAATATTGCAGTTGAGGATTAATTGCTGTTTTTATTTTGAAGACAATTTTAATTTTCACTGTCCTGAAATAAGCCAGATTTTAAACTGAATGTAATTTTGTTGGAGGGGCAATCCTTAATAAATTATATCATCCTGTCTTAATTGTAATAGATTCTAGGTAGCTTCAGATTATGTTTTTAATGTAATTTAATCAAAAACATATTTCCTATCAGTATTATTATGAAAAAAATACTAAATGCATCTTCTAAGTAATAGTACATGAATGACTTTTGGATTTATACCATAGATCTACATCTTGTATTATTGTAACGATCTGAATATCACTACTCAACTGGAAGTTACAAAAGGTTACATTAGGTTTCATAACTTTACCAAGAACAGAGAGATATTTTGTCATGTTAGTCTAAGTCAGGTGGAAGGTAAAATAGAGATAAACCTTATTTCATAGATCTCATAGATTTCATAGACATTAGGGCTGGAAGGGACCTTGGGAGATCATCGAGTCCAGCCCCCACTGCCCAAAGGGCAGGAAGTCAGCTGGGGTCATAGGATCCCAGCAAGATAAGCATCCAATTTACTCTTGA
>NW_017728918.1:50585956-50593545 GCF_001723895.1 Crocodylus porosus | reverse complement strand
CAGATTGCCCCCTCAGTGCCCCGCAGGATGGAGTCTCCCACAACAAACACCTTTTGTTTTGTCTTGGGGAGACAAGACTAACTAGACAAGACTATTGACTAACTGAATAAGACATTCCTAAGTATTCATAAGAAAGAGCAAGATCTTCTCCTTAATCATGAAAGCTTATGCGTCTCTAAATCAGTGAGTCTATAAGGTGCATCTCTACGCTTTCTTTTCTCAATAACATAATGTTTCTTCATGTTGGGTGTCTATACATGCATTTGTACTGGCTTAAATTCACTGAACAGTAAATTACTGCACAGTAAGTGGGAATATGCTGGCATCTACATGTGCAGGCACTAAAGTGGATCAATGCTGTATGTGGACTGACTTGGAACTAAAGCTACCGTGCAGTATGTAATTGGGTTTAAATGCGATACCTGCATGATGTAGGTATCAAATTTATGCCCAAGTTGGCATAAGTTGCCATATTTACTGTGCAGTATGGGTGTACGCAGGTAGAAGCATGCCCTTATTATGCAGTAATTTTGGTTACTGCACAGTAAATGCACGTGTAGATGCCCCCTCAGACACTGAAATTCCTTAGCTATATTTTTAATTTGGTTCAACATTATTTATTTATAGTACTAGGAGTATGCCTTGTTTCCTACAGATATCAAATCTTATAATTTCATTAAGCTCTTGTCTTCAGAAATCATTCATATAGTTTAGACAATAAGATGTATACAAATAAGAATAGAACAACTGAATAACTAAAATGAAATATGCAAAATCCCAAAGGAGAAACTATCTCCTTACATTCAATAATCATCATTTCCTTGTATCATTAAAATGCAATAGAACATATTGAAAAAGGGATTAATTTATTACAAATGACAATATTTTGCCAATTTTAAGTTTGATCAGTTTTACTTCAAAAGCACCACATATTTTAGGTATGTAAAATATTGGTTGATTAACTGATAATGTACTGTATTAACATGGGGAAAAAAGGCCCTTCATCTTGTTATCAATTATGAAGCAGTAGGACAGGGACAGGTAGCTACTGCAGGTTTGGCTCTGGCTGTGGCTCTGGCTTTGGCTTTGGCTCCGGCTCTGGCCCTATTCTCATCTTCAATCCTGGGTCAGTGCCAGAGCTGCAGCTGCTGCCTGCCTCCTACCACCTCTGCACCCCCTGCCTTCCCCGCCCCCCGAGCCTTGGGCCCCATCGCCATTTCCTCCTTGTCCCCCTCTACCCCAGCACTGCTGAGTCCCCCCTGCTGGTATGTGTCCCACCCTCCTATTCTATGTCTTCAAAGCCAAAGCCTCTGTGCCTTCTTTCCTGTCCCCCTCCTTCCCCTTGCTCCAGTTGCCTGAGGTTGTGTCCCTGCTGCAACCTGAGGCACAGAATATGGCCCTAGCCTGGCCCTGTTGCAGCAGTGTAAGCTCCATGCTGCTGTTGTGGGGCAGGGCTGGGGCTATGCTTTGCACCCCAGACTTTACTGGGGTTGGAGTCTGCTGGCACCAGAACAAGTATAAGGAGTCAGGGAGGGAGGGGGAGGGCAGAGGAGAGCAGGGGCAGCCATGAGGGGGAATGAGACCCTGATGAGGGGATATAGGGCAAAGAGGAGGCAGTAGAAACAGGGAAGGAGGGTAGAGACCCAAGGCTGTAGGGACAGGCACAAGGATGGGTAATGGTGGGGCGGGGCAAATGGCAAGAGGTATTTGCCTGCCCCCTCCCACTGCCTCCCTCCTTGCCACCCATCTCCTACCACCTGCTCTCCTACTTCCTGTCTTCCACTGCTTAATGCCTAGCACCTTCTCTCTATAAAATGTAATTAATAGAGGGTCTTTTTAAATTAATTCCTGAAATCACTGCAAGATGACCCTCCAATAATTAGATTCATTATATGAAAAAATGTAACAAATGTATATATTTTGCATGTATAGAAGAATCTAATTAATGGGGGATTGTCTTAAATTCCAGATCCTCTTGGTTTGAGCAAAACTGGTATTAAGTCTGAAGCACATCATGAAATGTCACTAATCAGGAGCAAGAACCAGAATTGTGCAGTTTAAATTCACTTGTTCTTGGATCAACTTCTCCCTTTGAAGTCAATAGATAAGGCCCTGAATGCTTCAATGAGAGGAATATTAGGCCTAGGCTGAGTGCTTCTGGTTGCGTGCAATCATTCAGTTCAACTTGCTGAAATTCAGCTTTATTATGCAAGCTGGAATTCCATCTGATTGTGGACTATGCATACATTCTGTGTTTCAGAGTGGAGCAATGCACACTGGCTGTGCTGGTGATGGTAGACATCTGGGGGCCCCTCACAGTAAATCAAAGCCTGCACTGCAGGCTCCCACAACTGACCAAAATTGTGCAAGGCAGCCTTGATTGGCTGCCTGCCATAGGAGACCACCCCCTCTCCCAGAATACCTCCTGTTAGCCCTGCACCCCTCTCTCTGCTCAGCTACTTCAAGTGAGAGACTCAGGGAACTCCTACCTTATGAAGCCCCCACCCCAAGGCAGCCAGGGATAGATGCAGAGCAGTTTTGCAACAGAACATCATGGGCAACTGGTGCCTCCTGAGTCTGGGGGGGCACCAGCAGCCAATCACTGACTGGGGAGTCCCTCAGTGGCTGATCAGTGGTGGGGGGGAAGAGGCCAATTGATGACCCTGGAAGCACTGGTGGAAAAAACATAAGTGCCACCAGCACTTCTCTCAGCACCCCCACTTCCCAGCCAGCAAGGACCAATCTCAGTGGGGGCACGTGCCTCCCAGTGCCTCCCCTATGCATCACATATGCCCCTCACCTCCTCTCTACTCTGAGGCTTCCAGGAAGAGACTTAGAGCAAATGGGGTTCCTTGGTATCTGCCCTCCTTCCCAACTGCAGAGTCTCCTGAGGCATTTAAGTGGTTGGCTGGGGAGCGGAGTTCCCCAGGTCACAAACTGCATTTCCCAGGGCATGCAACTGTTGAGCACTCCCTGGCCAATCATGCTACCTCTACATCCTGGAGTCTCCCAGGGCATTTAAAAGCCATCCAGGGAGTGAGTCTCCTCAGACATGTAGCTGCCAGGAGCAAGCCAACCCTCAGCCCTGGAGTCTCCTGAAAAATTTAAATAGCCAGATAGAGAGTGTCCAGAAAATACATGCCCAAAAAGAGTCTGGGGGAGAGGAGAAGGGAATGTGTCTGGCTGGACAGTGCCTGGCCATTTAAATGCCCTTGGAGACTCTAAAGCTTGGAGAGAGCATGGTTGGCCAGGAAGCCCCCATCAGCTGCATGCCTTGGGAGCTGACCATCTAAATACCTGAGGAGACTCTGATGCTGGCAGGAATCTGGCCACTTACAGAGTATGAGTACCTGGCAGCTGCATGGTCTGAGAGACTCTGGGGCTGAGAGGGTAGAGCACAGATGGCCAGGGAAATGAGTTTTCCAGAGCATATAGAGTCTGGGCACTGCCAGCCAGCTGTGCTCCCTCCAGCCCTGGACTCTCTCAGGGTGTCTGTGTCTGGCCCTTCTGGGGTGGAGGGTAGGTTAGTGATCCTGAGTTTTATTGGGGATGGGACACAGGCAGTTTGGGTACCAGAGAGGGCAAGCTTTAGTGGATCTAGAACCAGTTCCACCAGACCCCTTCCCTCTGGTAGCCAAACTGACCAGATCCTTCTCCAGCTGGACCGGGGCCCCTGACCTTCCCCCATGCCCCACCCCCACACCAGAAGTACATGGCCTGGGCTCTCAGGAAGGCTCTCAGGTGGGGAAAGGGGCAGAGGCCAGCCTGGTTGGGTTCTGTCCATGTGGGGAGGAGGTGTGGTAGGAGTCTCTGGGACTGTGCAGTGGTGGCAAGCAAGTCAGTATTTTCATTGGGGAGGGAATAAGGGGACTCGGGGAATGTAAGGTTAGAGTTATGTCACGAGTCCTATGCTGCCAGGTCATGGGTCATAGCAACAGTGGGAGAGCCTTTCCCCATGGACAGCCAGGGCTGCACCCCCTCCAACATAGCCAGAGTTGGGGCTCTGGCCATGGATGGGGTAGGGGGAGGTGGCTTTGGCCACGGTGCAGTTTGGTCTATGCTCCCTCCATCTTGGCCAGAGCCCCAGTTCTGGCCATGGCAGTTGGGCTTTTATTGCAGGCAGCTGAGGCTGTGCCCCCTCCACTACAGCCAATGCTGTCGGCTAACAATGGTTTAGGTGACTGGTTCCCTGCAGGCAGCTAGGGTTGTGCTCCAGGCACAAGCCTGGCTGCAGTGGAGGGGCTTTGGCTGTGGCGTAGCTTGGGCTGTGACCCCTCTCCCATGATCAGAGCCTTAACTCTGGTCATGCTGGTGGTTGGGGGATGGTTTCCCTATGGACACCTGGGATCCACTGCAAGCAGGTGGCTTTTCCCCACCAGATCAAGGTTGGCAGGCTAACAATTTCATAGAACTGTTGAGAGGGGCTGGACTTTCTAAGTCCTCAGCTGTCAGAGGACTGAGCTGCCCCAACTGTGTTTGTTGTGACTTAAGCTGCAGCAAAGAGTGTAGCCCAAGTCACAAAATGTCTCCCTGGAGAGAAGCAGGTGAGTGGACAGGAGGTGGGATGGGAACAGGGCATACTTCCCCCTCCTCATCCAATGTGCTGGAGATGTCCACTTTATTGGCCATTCTTTAACCATTTGAAGCCCTGTGAATTCTTAGAGCATTTCACCTAATGGAACTATGATTCAATCAGTTGAAACGTTAAGCTTTTTTGTACCCTCTGACAATCATATTCTCAGACAGTTTGCAAAAGAAACTGATACCTACATGTTTTCATTTAAATCTTTTGGCAATTTAAAAATTATAATGTAATATTCTGAAACTTATACATTCTTGGAATAATAATGAGGGGGTGTCACTGGAAACTTGCATTGCCATTTGTAAGTCATATTGCCAGTAAAAGTGCAAGAGTTTGTGCTGCAGCTGTTCACAAGGCAAGTAAAGAAGCTAGTAGGAAACTCTGCTCGTCAAATTTCCAGCAGTGGCCATTACACTGTACTTGACATTTTACAGTTAATTGTTCCTTCTTCAATAGAAAAAAAATGTGTATTGTATGAAGAAACTCCCTGCTCTTTCATGTTTTTGGCTCCTGCTGCTGCCTGTTGGGCTAATATTGATTGTTTACCAGTGTATATCTTCAAGTGCTATCCTTCAGTAAGAGCTCAGTTAGCATAAGTTATCCAGACCCATGTATTTTCCTGGATCTGAAATGTGTAGTACTGAGCAGTACGATCTGCATTTAGCAAAATCCCCTTCATCCAACAATATGAGTATTGTATTTAATATGCTAAAATCAAAATTAATAGTTATTAGTAAAATTCCAGATCAAACCTATCAAATAAAACTCATGGATTCTTAAATGCTTAATTAAATAGTTGGGCTTAGATTTTAAAAAATAATTCAGACTTCTCTGTAGAATTTTAATGATCAGGTATTCCACAGTCTATAGATAGATAGGTATGCATGCATGCATGCATGCAGGTGTGTACATATGTACATATGCATGCACACATGTGTGCACATGTGGATTCCCACAGACACACAGCTATAAGCTCGGCATACCTATTTTCTTAAACTGGGTGTACTCGTGTTTTGTGATTACAAGTGGGTAAAACACATGGAATGTACTTGTGAATTATTAATATTTGTATTGTTATAATTGTCCACATAAGGCATCTAGGATGTCATTGTGCTGGGTGCTGTGAAAGCCTAACAAAAAGAAAGTCTCAGCTCCAGAACACAATCTGCCCTCAGTCTGTATACACAGCCACTGCTGTTAGCAATAAGCTGTATTAGGCTTAGTTGTAGGGGATCTTAATTCCATTATGACTAGCAGAAATGTGTCTATTTTTGTTGGTGGAATTAGCCACATTGTTTCATTGTGGAACTTTTCAGCAAAATCCTAAGGTGGCCATAACAAAAAGGAGAAAATGGAAAGAAATGCAAATTTAAAAAGCAAAACAAGAAAGAAGTATAGGCATCGCTTTGAAACCCAAACAACTCTAGGGCCACATCCAGATGTACACGGATATTTGGTTCCCCAGAGACAGTTAGCAGAGGCCCACCTTGAGCTGCCACTAGTTGTGCATGGGGAACACCTGTGCCATGTGCACTCTGGCACATACCAAGTTACTTCAGGTGGGGTAGAGGAGGCTGGGGCCAGCATGTCCAGATGAGCATGGCAGTATGGTATGTGGTGCTGCAGACACATCTGCGGCACCATGTACTACACATCCATGCTTATCTGGACGTGGTCCAGGTATCCTCATTTTAACTCAGATTACTAAAATGATGTTTTAGTAATTATTTGTGTTTTAATAGAATGGCTTGAATTTTCTGCATTACTTCTGATTTGTACTGACTAACTTAGAGGACAGAGAAGCAGATGCTGTGACTAAGTAAACATAGCAGTTACCATGACAAAAGTGACACTGTCATCCTGACCTAAAGCTTTATTTTACAGGAAGGAAAAACTTCATCACCCCCATGGTACTTAAGCTCTCACAGAGAGTTCACTGGTCTGCTAAAGTGAACTTTGTGTCACTCCTGCATTGTTGCTGATTGCCTGCTCTCTTTAAGCATCCCACATAGCCTGGGGTTTAACTTGGCAGCTCACAGAAATCTCTACAAAATTGGTACATCTCTGTTTCTATTACACTTACCCATTCACGTATATAATTCTTGATATGCCAAAGATCACATAGCTAATTAAAAACAAAACCACAATGAAAAATAAAAGAATAACACAATTAAATGACAAAAAAAAATCCTTGATCATTTATTTTTCCCAGGTAGTATATCAGAAATTGTAATCAATGTAATCAATGTCAGGTCTATGAGGAAAAAAACCCCCAATGACTACATTCAAGAAATAATTCTTATTCACTGGCCCTTTGAGCAAGGGAGAAACTAGGAAACTTCTCAACTACTACTCCTTCAAACCACATTTTCAGCTTTCAGGGTTTCAGGGTTTGTAGAGAATATGAAGGTAATAGCTTAAGTGAGATAAGCAGTTTTAGCCAAGAGCAGGATACTGAAGGAATGTGCATACAGCCATATAAACTAGAGGATTTTGATGTCATAGCACAGCACAGCACACAGCACAAGTCAAACAGTGCTGCAGTAGGAAGAAGCTGCCTTCCTCTACTACTATAAGTGATACCTGATTCATTACCCCCAGACCAGTCCCAGTGGGTCAGAGGCACCAAGCAGTATAACCCCCTTTTTAATAGATTAATAGATTTTAAGGGCAAAAGCATCATTTGTAGGCCTGCGCGAAGCAGCAAGTATTCAATTTGGATTTGGCCGATTTGAGGGAGAGTGATTCAATTCGGTGATTCGAATCACTGTCCCAATTCTATTTGGCCGCCAAATTGGCTACCAAAGCTTCGGACAGCCCTAACAGACAGGGGTCCATTACCACCAGGCAGGGAGGGAGGGAAGGAGGCTGGGACAAGAAAAGGGGCAGGGGGATGGGTGCCATTCTTGGAGATGCACCGTGTTTTGCCTGTCAACCTGTGCCTGGACTCAGCCTGTCCCCATTCACCCTAGCTCCTGGGCTGCACTGTGCTGTGGTATAGGCAGCT
>NW_017728918.1:50584410-50585811 GCF_001723895.1 Crocodylus porosus | reverse complement strand
CATGACCCCCAGATTTGGACATGAGATGACAGATCACTGCTGCAGGCTGGGGCTAGTGGCAGCACCATACAGACTCTTTCCAGTGCTTGGACAAGTGCTTTAAGTGCTGGGAACAGGCCAGTGCCGCCATGAGCCCCAGCCTTTTCCACGCACTGACAGTTCTTATTGCAACCAGTGCTGGTCACTCCCGAGGCTGCTGCAGTGGGGGCTAGGATGAGTGCAGACAAGCTATGCTGCCACATCCCGCACTGCCTGGGGCTCCAGTTGCTGCCACTCCTCCAAGACCCTGCTGCAGTGGTGCCAGGAGAAGCTAACACCAGCTGCCTGCACCATGGCATGGCACAGCCCAGGAGCTAGGGTGAGTGGGGCAGGCAGAGCCCAGGCATGGGGGGACAGGCGGAGCATGGTTCAGCCATGGGAACAGCACCCCTCCCCACATCCCTTCCCCTGTCCCAGCTTCACCACCTCCCTTCCTCACCAGCTTGGGAACCTATCCCTATTCATTATATTATAAAGTAGGTTCACTTTAGGTGGGAGAAACCTATATAGCCTATGGCAGAATCTCCAAATCGGCCCCGAATTTCTCTACATCAATTTGGAGGCTTTCAATTAAATTCAGACCTCTTAATGGGTCTCCTGATTCAATTCAGATTCAGAGATTTGGCTGCCAAATCAGGCCCGATCTCCTCCAAATTGAATTGGCTACTGAAGTTTCACACAGCCCTAATCATTAGGTCATCTATTCTGACATCTTGGGTATGTCTAAAAGAGATGCTAACAGCATGGTAGCTGAATAATACTGCACAGTACCATGTCACAGCACAAACAATGCTCATACACTACTGCACAGTATTATTAGGCTACAGTACAGTAACATCACTTAAAAGGCATTTGCTGGTGTTACTGCACATTTATTTAGAACTTGATTGCACAAGTACTAAATTAAATGCACTGTAACAGCTGCACATTAGTGAACATGTAGAAGTTCCCCTTGTGTATATAGGCTAGCATGAATCAAATATTTAACCCTAAAGAGTTCAGTTACTGAAATATCCTAAACTATATGCCACAAAATGAAAATAGGAAAGGTCAAGGTACCACCAGTGACTTAGGCAGATCCCAGGAGGTGAAAAACGTGGGATGTCACAGAAAATGGCAGGATGCTTTGTGGATTTTTGTTAATGTAACATGACAGAGAATTCCTTCCTGGCAAATCATGTGATCCTGAGATTGTGAGCAGAACACTGAGCCCAGGTATCAAAGAAAGAGCAAGAATATCTGTTCTACCTCAAAGCACTAGTTTTATAGATTCACAGATTTAATAGATTTCATAGACATTAGGGCTGGAAGGGACCTCGGAAGATCATCGAGTCCAGCCCCCTGCCCAAAGGGCAGGAAGTC
>NW_017728918.1:50582890-50583970 GCF_001723895.1 Crocodylus porosus | reverse complement strand
CATCGCATTGCAGGCTCATGTTCATCTTGTGGTCAATGATGACCCCCAAGTCTCTTTCTTCTGTAGTGCTAGCCAGCGTAGCACTGCCAAGCCTAAAAGGATGCTGCGGGTTTTTCTTCCCAAAGTGGAAGAATCTTGCATTTTTCAGTGTTAAATACCATCAGGTTCTCATCTGCCCATTTGCTGAGTCTGTCCAGGTCAGTCTGGATCACCCACCTGTCTTCTGGCGTGGATGCTTTGCCCCAAAGTTTGGTGTCATTGGCGAACTTGGCAGGCCGCTTCTGACTCCAATGTCCATATCATTAATGAGGATGTTGAACAATCTGGGTCCAAGGTCCACTGGTCACAGGACACCATGATGAGTGACTGCCATCAATTACTACCCCCTGGGTCTGACCATGGGGCCAATTTCTCAGCCAGTGGATTGTGGTGGACCCAAGGCCATAATTGGCCAGTTTTGCCAAGAGGTGATCATGGGATACCAGATCGAAGGCTTTTTTGAAGTCAAGATATATGACATCAAACTCTTCTCCTTTGTCCAGGTGATAGGTCACTTGGTCGTAGAAGGAAATGAGATTGGTCAAGCAAGACCTACCCACAACAAACCCGTGCTGGCTATCCCTTAGAATGTTGGTGTCGGCCAGTCCAATAAGGATGGACACTTTAATAAACTTTTCTAAGATCTTCCCCAGGATAGAAGTCAGGCTGATGAGTCTATAGTTAGCTGGATCTACTTTCCTCCCTTTCTTGAAGATAGGCACCACATAGGCCTTCTTCTACACCAGAGTGCCAGAAGGTTTCAAAGATCCATGCCAGAGGCTGGGCTATGATGCTCGCCAACTCCTTGAGTACCCGGGGGTGTAGATTGTCAGAGCCGGCTGACTTGAAGGTATCCAGCTTCTCAAGGTGTTCCTTCACGGGGTCTGCATTTCTGGAGGGTAGGGGATCCCCATCACCCAGATCTCCCTGTCCCATAGCAGGCATGAGCATCCCATGGGACTGATGAAAGACTGATGCAAACTACCCATTTAATAGGTTGGCTTTTTCCTGGGCGTCAGTTGTCAGTTGCCCCATCTGGTT
>NW_017728918.1:50577660-50582790 GCF_001723895.1 Crocodylus porosus | reverse complement strand
TGCCCTTGCTTTCCTGGTTTGCTCCCTGCAGGACTGGACCAGTGCAGAATAATCCTCCTTGGAGGTGAATCCTATCCTCCATCCTTTGTAGGTCATTCTTTTTAGCCTCAGGAGGTCTGCTAGGTCCCTGGAGAACCAGGGGGGCTGCTGTGCCCTCTTACTGCTGCCTTTCCTCTGAGATGGAATAGACTTACCTTGTGCATTGAGAATCACTCCCTTGAGGACCAAACACTGTTCTTGAATTCCCCTCTCTCTCGGGTCATGGTCCCTTAGGGCCTCACTGAGAAGCCTCCTGAGCTTGTCAAAGTTGGCTTTCCTGAAGTCAAGGACTTCCGTGTTGCTGACTAACTTGCCAGCTTTATGGTGGATGGTCAATGTGATCAGCTCATGGTCGCTGTCACCCAGCTTCCCATAGACAACTAGGTTGCCGATTAGGTCAGCCCTAGTAGCCAGTACCAGGTTGAACAGCGCTTTGCCTCTCGTTGGCCCATAGACTTCTTGAGTCAGGTAGAGGTCATCCGTGCACAAGAGGAAGTTTTGCAACTGCTCAGATTTTGCTGAGTGATCCTACCAAGAGATGTCCGGGTAACTGAAGTCACCCATGACATCCATGTTCCTGGAGTGTGCGGCCTCAGCCAGTTCCCAGGTGAACACCTGGTCAAGCTCAGGACTTTGGGTGGGAGGTCAGGAGTAAACTCCCACTGTTTTGTCCCCTGTGCCATGTTCCCCACGTATTTTAACCTATAGGGTCTCCAGTCATCCACCCTGCTCACCAATATCAGCTTGCAGGCACACATAGCTTTCCTTAACATAGAGAGCCACACCCCCGCCCCGTTTATCTACTCGATCCCTCCTGTACAGGGTATAGCCATCTGTCCCCGATGTCCAGTCATAGGTGGAGTCCCACCAGGTCTCCATTAACCCTATGACATCATAATTATTTGCATTAAGCAGAAGGACAAGTTCCTCCTGCTTATTCCCCAAGCTCCTGGCATTTGTGTAGGGACAGGCAAGTGTCCTCTTGGGGGCTATTGCTTTGCCAATAGACTGTACCATGGCTGGAGCAGAGGTGGGCTCCCTTAAGTGCCTTGGCCTGCTGGCTTTGCAAGGGTTGATCAGCAGGCCAGCAGTGGCGGTAGTCCCCCTGTCCTCCAATGGGCTTAGTTTAAAGCCTGGTGGAACAGGTCAGCCATTCTGGCTGAGAAGACCCTCCTCTCCAGGGGAGAAAGGTGAAGTCCATCTCTTCCCAGCAGCTCACTGCCCCTCTTGCCAAAGAGCGGGCTGCATTCATGGAAGCCAAAGCCAGCACCGGAGTTTTTGGTTAGCTATGTGGATCCTCCTCTCCCTCCTCAGCCCATACCCCAAGACTGGAAGGATCAATGAGAACACCACCTGTGCCCCCAGACCCTTTAGCATCTCTCCCAAATCCCTGTAGTGCCTCATGACCTGGCTGGGAGCACTCCAAAACATGTCAGTGGTGCCCACATGAATAAGGAGCTTGGCATAATGGTCAGTGGGCTGCAGGAGCTTAGGGATCCTCTCTGCAATGTCCCAGATGTGGGCCCCCAGGAAGCAGCAGACTTCCCAGGCTAACGGGTTGGGGCAGCAGATTACCGGCTCAGTCCCCCTCAGGATGGAGTCTCCCACTACAAACGCCTTACGTTTTGTGTTGGGGAGAGCAGGGGTGGTAGCTGCAGTTGACCCTCTGTTGCCTGAGGGAGCTGGCAACTGAGTAGGCTCTGCTTGAGCAGCAAGAGGGGCGTACCTATTGCTAAGCTCTGGTTGGGCAGGGGCCTTGGTGCGGTGGGCCTTAGGGTCCTTGACCACCTTGGTCCATGCCCATGACTGGACAGTGTGGGAGGACCTGGAGTCCTCCTTTGTCCTGGAGGGAGACCATGCTCTACCCTCCAGCTCCCAGTGGAGAAGGGCCTGGCAGTAAGAGTCCATCTCCTGCTCACAGTCCCTGATGGCACACAGTATTTGGACTGTGGCCTGGAGCTCCTCCAGCTGGCATGCCAGAGACCCCAAAAGGCTGCAGACCCCACAAAGGGAGGTAGCCATGCTCCTGGGTCCCAGAGCCTGAAAAAAGAACAGGCATCCCCTGCAGCCGAGAGCCAGGGGCTCCATCTGCATGGAGCCCAAGGGGAACCTCAGGGTGTGGCGCGTGCCCATCTGTGTCATGCCGCTGGTAGGGTGGCTATGGCTGGACTGTCTATCCTGGGGGGGTTGCAGACAGGGTCTCAGGCCCTCCCGGGCACCCTCCTGCACAAACTCCAAGCTAACTCACACACTGGCAGACAAGTGTGCCTGTTTGCGCACCCTGTTCACGTGGCTCCCTGGGGGGCTGGGTGAAGTAGGGGCCTGGGTGGGGCAGGACCTGGTCCGGCTCCACTCAGCCACCTTCTCCCTCTCACTACGGGGGTTAACCCCCTCCCCACCACAGGTCTCACTTGCCTCTAGCTGTCCTGGGGGTTGGTGGGGGTTCTACAGCTGCTGGGGGTCTTTTGGGGGCTTCGAGGGAGTGGCGCTGCAACGGGCTTTCACCTGTGCATCTGTCGCCACTCTGGAGCCTAACTGGAGCTTTTTTTCTGTTGGTGGGCCCTTTTAAACTGCACGCATGTGCAGTGGGCCTGCCATTGGGGAAGCTGTTCTCAGGCAATGGGGGGCCCTGCCCTACTGGAAGGGCACTGGTGAGTACCCGCCATGCCTCTCTCTATTTGACCCTTTCTATTTCCCATCTCCAGATGGAAGAAATTCCTCATGCTTCAGAGATGCAGGTGCACACACACTAACTTGGCTTTAAATATTCCAATTTAGCGTGCAATGAAAACTAAACCTTTTTTTAACTTAGCAGCTGACTTGCTGAAGCTCTCCAGAAGAGAAAGTTTCCCAGTGGCTAAGTACTACACTACAGCATTTCCATCCACGGTGGAATTGAGGGTTAACCATTTTGTTTAATGAGCTGTGAAGGCTAACCATATTATTTTAAAACATAGTACATTTTGACAGAAGTATTAGTACTTTTCTAGGGTCTTACTGGGCAAAAAGTTAAATAAAGGTAAAGTTAAATTTATAAAATATATTAAATAAAATTTAATAAATAAAAAATTGAAATAGTCACAGAGCAGTCAGATGTGGAAGAGATAAGATCCTCCAGAGCAGGAAATGTAATAGCTGTCAGAGAGTTTGAAGCTTTACTTTACTCAGAATCCCATTCAGAAGATTATGCCAAGTCATTTGGTGATACATCAAGAAATAAGGACAGCTTCAAGGATAGAGATTTTAAAGAGATTAGATACAGAAAGTTTAGGAATATTGGGTAGCCATCCTTCAGCTGAAAGTTGCATTAGTATTTTATTCTCTTTAAAGAAAAGTTGAGGATGTTACAGAACTGACCAAATTTTAACTTTAGCTTTCTAGATTTAGTAATACAAGTGCACATGTTTAGTTTAATAACGGCTTTCAACAACAAGAATTGCCATATTTACCCAAATCCAAGACAACTCCCCAATAATTATATTCTATACATGGAATAAGTATATATTTGTTATCATTTTCCATGTATAGAATATAATTATTGGAGAATAATCTTAAATTCATCTCTACCACCACTACATCTAGAAAAGCAGTGGTAGAGGGGTAGGCAGTATGGGAAAGGCAGTAAAAGAGCAGGCAGGCAGTGGGGATCAGGCATTAGGGAGTAATATAGTATGGAGCCAGTGAAGGGAAGGCAGTGGGGGAGGAAAAGTGGCAGCTTGAAACTCCCTTGTGCTTGCCCCACCTGCAGCTTCTGCCCCCCCCCACCAGTCCCCCTGCAGTCTTTACCCCTCATTTCCAAGATAGGCTTTTTTCTTGGAATAAAAACCTATGATAACTCATGTGCTTTGCCCAGCCAGGCCTGCTTGATCAGAGTCTCTGACATAGCTGCAGACTCTTTATGTAGGCAATAGGTATGGGTAGCCAGGGCCTGGAGAGGCAACAAATTTATATCCATTCAACTGGCCTTTACACTGGTAAAAAAAAAAATGAACCTAAATCACGGTAACTTTTTCCTATCTGGTGAAAAGTGAATCCTTAAAAGGAATCAAGGTACCAATGGTATAAAAGGGCTGCAACTGCTTTTCATTTCTTTCTGATCACTAAAAAAGAAGCTTGCTCAGTGTTTTCAGAACTTTCCCTCTCTGTCTTTTGGGGCTACTTTTGTTTATAGATATCCAGTCAGTAATTCAATCCTTTTTCTTTTTAAATACATGCTTTTGGGACAGCAGAGGAAAGGGTAACTGTTGTGTAAAGTCATGAAAGCAGGAAGGCTGCAATAAAATTCTTCATGTGATTATGCTTGAGGTTTGGTTTGCTTTGGGAATGGATGGTGTTCACTGGAACATATCTGTATGTGTGAGAAAATGCTATTTGTCGTTATGCTGTTTTACTCTGTGCTTCCTGGGTTTTGTGCATTTGAAATTACTTTCCCTTAAGGGCCTGAAGTCTTTTTTTACTAAGTGTTTTTTATGATGGATAAATATTTTGTATAAGTGTCTCTTGCATGTATTTAAGAAAAAGCAAGTAAAAAGACAGGCTCTCTTAATTTATTACCTCTGAGTTAATGTTGTATTCACTAAGTATGTGGATTAACAGAATACAAATAACATTTTTCTTCCCCTGGCAAGCACGCTACTGAAATGCTTTTTGTAATTGGTTTACTGATTAGCAAACAATATATTGGGATAAAATCTGTCCATGATATCAGAGAAAATGTTTATAATTTCATAGTTTCATAGTTCGTAGGGTCGGAAGGGACCTGAACAGATCAAGTTGGACCCCCTCTGATGGCAGGAAACAGTATTGGGGTCAAACAACCCCAGCAAGGTGATTGCCTTGTCTTAAAGACCCCCAGGGTAGGAGCCAGCACTACTTTGCTTGGAAGTTGGCTCTAGATGGTAGCCACCCTGACAGTGAAGTGGTGCCTCCTGATGTCTAGTCTGAATTTACCCTCTCCCAGCTTGTGACCGTTATTTCTAGTCACTCCTGGTAGTGCTCGGGGAAACAGGGACTCCCCCAGTGCCTGCTGGTCCCCCCTGACTAGTTTGTAACAGGCCACTAGATCCCTGCTCAGCCTTCTCTTGTGGAGGC
>NW_017728918.1:50541842-50577475 GCF_001723895.1 Crocodylus porosus | reverse complement strand
CTGGATGCAGTACTCCAGCTGCGGCCTGACCAGTGTCCCATAGAGGGGGAGTATCACCTCCCTGGACCTGCTAGAGATGCATCTGTGGTTGGCCTTCCTGAATGCATCCCTACACTGCCTGCCCATATTCATCTTGGCATCAATGATGACTCCAGGATCCTTTTCTGCCTCTGCACTGATGAGAAGGGAGTTCCCCAGCCTGAAGGTATGGTGCTGGTTCTTCCTCTCCAGGTGCATCACTTTGCACTTGTCTGTGTTGAATTCCATCCTGTTCTCATCCACCCACCCCTGTAACCTTTCTAGGTCCAATTGTAGCCTATTCCTCCCTTGTAGCATGCCCACATCCCCCCACATCTTAGTGCCATCAGCAAATTTGAACAGGGTGCTTTTTACCCCCTCTTTCAAGTCACTGATGAAGATGTTGAATAGTGTGGGCCCAAGGACTGAGCCCTACGGAACCCCACTGCCCACATCCCTCCAGGTCGAAAATGACCCATCCACTACCACTCTCTGGGTGTGGACCCCAGCCAGTTGGTGACCTATTTCACTGTGTAGGTGTCGACACCACAGTCCCCCAGTTTCTTAATGAGAATGGGGTGAGAGACAGTGTTGAAGGCCTTCTGAAAGTCCAGAAAGACCATGTCCACTGCTACCCCTGCATCTAAGGATTTGGTGACCTGGTTGTAGAAGGCTACCAGGTTAGTCTGACAGGACCTGCCTCTAATGAACCCGTGTTGGTTGCCCCTAAGCATAATCTCCCCTGCTGGCCCCTCATGGACAGGTGCTACAATAATTCTCAAAAGCTTACCCAGTTTCAAGGTAAGACTAACTGGCCTATAGTTCTCTGGGTCCTCCTTCCTCCCTTTTTTGAAGATGGGAAACACATTGGCCCTCTTCCAGTCCTCTGGCACCATGCCAGAGCACCACAAGTGTTCATAAAGCCATGCCAGGGGTCCCGCAATGACCTCAGCTAATTCCCTTAGCACTCTGGGGTGGAGATCATCTGGACCAGCCCTCCTACTCCCTTTGATCTATGTCGGGATTACCTCCCTTTGGGTTTGGAGGATAGTCTCCTTAAGGAGCAACCACTCGTCTTGGACACCTGGCTCCCCTGCCTTCCGGGACCTCAGTGCTTCCCTGACTATTCTCCTTAGCTCATTGAAGTCCACCCTCCTGAAATCTAGGGCTGCTGCCTTGCTTCAGGCCTTTGCCACCTTGCACTGGATGGTGAATTCCAGCATGGGATTATCACTGTTGCCCAGGATGTCAAGCACCCACAGCTTCCCTCACCGGGCCATCCCCTGTGGCCAGCACCAGGTCCAACAAGGCATCTCCCCTGGTGGGGCTGTGCACCTCCTGGGTGAGATGGAGGTCCTGCATTTCGGCTAGGAACCTACATGAGCGGTCAGACCTGGTTGACTGCTCTTCCTAGCAAATGTCTGGAAAGTTCAGGTCACCTATGATGACCACATCATTTAACCTAACTACCTCCATGAGCTGACTTAAGAATTCCTGGTCTTGCTCGTCCCCTTGGTTGGGTGGTCCATAGTAGACCCCCACTGTTAAGTCTCTTTCCCCATGACTGCCTTGTATTCTTACCCAGAGCACTTCTGTGTGCCCCTCCTCTGACTCTGTGCTACCTAATGAGGATGTGTATTCCTCCTTAATGTAGAATGCGACACCTCTGCCTTTCCTCCCTGTCCTGTCCCTCCTGTACAACCTATAGCCCTTTATATTCACCATCCAGTCATGCGTTGGGTCCCACCAAGTTTCAGTGAGCCCCATTATGTCTGGGTTGGAGTCAGCTAGCAGGAGGGTAAGTTCCTCTTGCTTGTTTCCCATAGTACAAGCTTTTGTGTAGAGGCATTTGAGGTTTTCTGTGGATGTGTGCACTGGCCCCCCTACTCTCAGCATTGCTCTGGCCCCTGTTGCTTACCTGTGTACATGTTCTGCTCATCGGTCTAGGCTGGGCCGTACTTGTGAGTGCTGCTTGGTTTAATGATCCAAGGCTTCCTCCTCCCTTGTCTTCCCCTTCCCCCAATGAGCTTAATTTAAAGCCCGCTGGAGGAGATCCACCAACCTAGAAGAGAACACATGCTTACCTTTAGGGGAAAGGTGGAGCCCATACCACCCAAGCATGTATCTTGTCATGATGTGTGGGTCATTGTCAAGGAAGCCAAAGCCTGCCTCAAGACGCTATTCCCAAATCCATCAGTTGGTCTCTGTCATACATGTCTCATGCTGTCTTCCATGGCTGTTCACTGTTAGAACAGAAGAGAATACCACCTGTGCACCTATCTCCTTCAGCACACCCACCAGAGCATGGTAGCCAGCCATCAGGTGATCAGGGCTTCTCCTGGCTGCATCATGAGTACCCACATGGATTAGGACCATGGGGTAGTAATCGGTGGGCTGGATCACGGCCTGGATCATCCCTTTCACATCCTGAATCTTTGCTCTGGGTAGGCAGTAGACTTCAAGTGTTGAGGGGTCCTGGCAACGGATCAGGTACTCTGTACCTCTCTGGATGGAGTTGCCTATAATGATCACTCGATGCTTTCTCCTCCGGGACTGCTTAGCTGCTTCAGGCCTATTTGGAGCATGGAGAGTGTGGGGTTGCCTCCTCTTCCTCCTTATCCTCCAGTGTTGCCAGGGCCTCGTACCTGTTCTCCAGCTGGACTGGAGGAACTGGTACTGCTGTGTTACGAGCAGCCCTAGTTCTGGAGGTGACTGTCTGCCACTCTTCAGTGGAGGGCACTTCCCAAGGTGCTTCTTCCTTGGGCATGTGGCCCTGCAGGGAAAGGAAATAGCTGTCAATTTCCTCCTCTGCCTCCCTGATTCCCATCAGCCTGATAACCTCCTCCTGGAGCTCCCTCACCTGCACCTCCAGGGTCCTAAGACAGGTGCCTGGGGGTAGGGGAATGCCAGCTCCCCCATGGGCTTTGTCTGGGTGTAGGCCTCTGACAAGCCGTGGGTAGGCTGCACCCCCTAGGCAGGGGCCCTGGCAGCACTCCTCATCAACATCATCATAGGAGTTGCTGCTTGTTTTTAGCTTAGTGCAGCGCCTTCGCCCTACCTTAGTAGGTGTCTCCCTCCTGGCCCTTCCTGCTCACCCGCTGGCACAAATGCTGATGCAAATACCTGCGCCCTCTAACAGAGCACACCTGTTTGCCAGCTGTGTTCACGCATCACAGCCTGGGAGCATGGCTCCCTACCGGCTCAGCTAAGAAGGATCTGGGGGGCTTCCCCTCTGGATCCGGCTCAGCTACATCTGGTCCCTCTGTCCACTTACCTTAGGGGGATCAGCTGCTGCTGCCCCTGCTGCTGGCTCCACTGCTGCTGTGTTGGCCTCTGCCTCAGGTCTGGTAAGGGGGCACACGTGCATGTGGGACACATGTGTGCCTGGATCCCTCCTTTTCCCACTGCTCCTGTCTCCTGAGTGCCGGGGGCTACATCAAACCGTGGCTTTTAAAGGTGGCGGTTTGATTTTCCCACCTCTACCCCAATCAGCCAATCAGGCGCTCTGGTTTTCCCAGAAGTGCCTGCTGGCAGTCCCACCCCCTACGCTCCCCCATTGGGTTAACCCTGAAGGTACTCCCTAGCTTGCGGGGGACAGTCTCCCCTAGCCTTTCCCCTGTTTGCGTGCTCTGTTTGTGCGCCTCGGGAACGCGGCTCCCTACCGGCTCAGCTAAGAGGGATCCTGGGGGCTTCTCCTCCGGATCCAGCTCAGCTGCGTCCAGTCCCTCTGCCTACTTACCTTAGGGGGATCAGCTGCTGCTGCCCCCACTGCTGCCTCCGCTGCTGCTCCATCCGCCTCAGGTCTGGTAAGAGAGCACACGTGCCTGGATCCCTCCTCTCCCCGTTGCTCCTGGCTCCCGAGTTTAGTTTCCTTAGTGCAGGGGAAACAGTTTTGCATTACACCACAAGTAATTTGGTCCTATGATAATCCTAAATGTAGAATCATTTCAGTGCAAGAGATTCTGAATCTGCAGAGTTATGATGTCAGTGCTTTCATGTCACATCTCTTTCCTGTTTTTCTAGATAAGGATCTGGCCACACAATTCTGCTCAATTTAAGGGTTTGGAAAATACTGCTAAAATTAAATTATGTAGACATTTAAGTTAAAATCCAATTCACTTTTATGTGTCTAAATGGTCTTACATAGTTCAGTAACTGCTATTGTTGGCACTCATGCACAGTGTGGATTCCAGGTAGGTGCATTCACCCCATGCTTCTCTACTGTGTATATTTAAGAAGTTGTCAAGATGCCTGGGCAGAGTAGAATTATCTGGACACTCACATCATGCTAGCAGGTAAGTCCTGAAAAATCAAGTCTAGATTTTTTTTGACACCAGCGAAGGAAGGGCCTCTTACATTTTAGTCCAGTAGCCTAAAGTTTAGGCCACTTACCCCAGAAACAGAAAAGTCCAATTCTAGATCTACACTCACCCAAAGAGCATTTGAACTTCAGTTGTCTGCTCCTCGCAAAGGACTCTAACCTCTACACTATGGGGTAGGCTTTGCCTAAAGCATTCCAGAGGTATGTTTGGCTTGCTTTGCTTTTTTACATTTAATTTAAGGAAAAACCTACATTTGTAGTAAAATAAAATAATCATTAATTTGTAATAGATGAAAATTGAAATGCAGGGGTACTAAAAAGGAAAAAGAAAATCTGTATGACAGAAAAAACATTATTTGAATATTATTTCTGTTAAAAAGTTCTGAGCTTTTTAGCCATGCTATTTCAGTTCATAATAAACACATTTTTCATGAGATTGTAAAATAATTTTCTAATAGTCAAAGTTTTCCAACATTAATTGTTGGAAGTTTGAAAGTTAGGTGCCCAATTTACTAAATAATTGCATTAGACATGTCATTAATCATGTGGCTTGTGTAACTATGGTGCAAGTTTTAAAAATGCAGGATACTAAAAACAGCATATTGTAACATCTAATTTACACTTAGATCAATACACACACAAATAGGCACATACGTATTAGACTTCAGTGCATTTTTATGTAGTTTGCTTTTTTGCACTTCTAACAGTCAGCATATGGTGATCTTTTGTTCCATTTCCCTATAAACAATCCTTGAACATAAGGCACATGCCCTTACTATCCATTAGAGGAACATAATGAGGGGTTATTGTGTTTTGTTTTGTTCTGGTTTTTTTGCTACAACATGGAGATGCTTATGCTAGCCAGTCCTCTTAGTCTTGCTTGAATCTGATGCAAAGTGTTGGGGGGGGTTTTCATCCAGCTAAGTTTATCCAGTCCATTGATATTTATTTTTTAATATAAAACTATTCTGAAGTGAATGTTTTTCACACCTGGTTAGCCACAGTTCCTGTTGAGAATACAATGAAAAAAAGGAGTGATTTTCTGGCAAAATGATTAATTATCTGCAGCCATTTTGCACCCCCCAATTCTGTGAATGAGATCAGTAGAAATAAGCCCCCAAACAGACTTTTTTTTCCTGAAACTTGTCAGTGATTCCTGAAGTGTCAATGGGAGTTCAGGATGCTCAGGACTCAGGGTACTTGTAACATTTAACTATCAGTTACAGTAGGTCAAAATAATGAAATTGGTATGGTAAGTAATGTAGGATTGACTTACAATTCTTGTACTATCTCTTTATATTTCTCTGATAAGGACAGAATATAAGGACTGGCATAAGCATTGATATTTTCATTTCTGGTTTTTTTGAATGAAATTATCATATAATTATACTACAATATTATATTCAGGCATGATATATCATTTCCTTCCATACATTTTCATTTTTCCATACAGGAAAAACAGTATAGTTGCAGTTTTTAAAGTGGTCTTATATACACTTTATTTTGTAAACTAAACAAAAAAATATGCAGCAGGAAATGCTAACTTCCATGTGGCCTGTTTATTACGTTTATCACTAAGTATGTAACAATTCTTTATTACCAAGAGCTTCACTTGGAAGTCAATTAAGCCAGTGCCTGATTTAGCAGAAACTTTAACACGTAGCTTCCATGCCCTAAGCCCCACTCACTACCTTATGAGACTTACTAGGGACTTAAATGAACCCTGAGAAGTCAACGTTGTTAATTGTGTCACTGTGACAGTCTTCATGATCTAGTTCAAAATTCACCAGGCATGGTCTGATGAATATGTTCAGAACAATTAGAAATAGAAGGGCTTGCCTGCTTAAACATAATAATAGCCACTATGATTATAATAATACTGTAGATGTCAAATTGACCACAACCTGTATTAAGCATAGTTCAGTTGTATCTTTCAGAGTAACACAGTGCCCTCTCTCTTGAGTCTTGGCTACAGAGCTGATGGTAGATTTGATCAACTTTAATGAAGCCTAGTCTTAGAGAAATTAGGGTTTGATCCAAAGACCATATGTATCAATGGAGAATCCTCCATTGACTTTAGTAGGGTTTGTATCTGGTAGCTGGAGAGCAGTCTGCACCAAAACCTATCTGGCTTACCTGAGGACATCCATCATCTCTCTGAGCTTCTAAGTGCTGGGTTCTGCAATTTTCCTGGTCTTAAGCAAGCCACCTGGCAAAATTTAACACTAGCTGAATGTGCCTCACAGTTCTTTTAAAGTCTGTATGGCTATGGGAACAGGAAGACAGATTTCAAAGTATTCTGGCTTGGCTCCCTGAATGTTTTGTACCATCAATTATATGGACTTTTTGGCCTTCTGGAAACCTCCGGTAATTGGGGCTGCACTGCTCTTTGCCCTTCTAGAAGATATTTGAGTCTAACACTCTAGTCTGGTTTTATTAAGCAGTTTTAAAAGTATGTTTGTGAACCTAGGGGAAAAATATGAACTGCAGGAAATGCAAGTTGGAAATACTATCAGCTGAGTAGGCATTTGGTGAATGATCCATGTTTTCAAGGAGTGCTGCAAATGACCATGACACTGATTTTGAGTCTGCTCTGAAGAATAACACTGGTTTCAGGGTGAATATTTGTGCCCTTCAACATAATGCTAGATCAACAGTATAAATATAATAAATAGAAATAGAAATAATTTTGACCAATAAATCCTATATCACCTGGCTGTTCTTTGGAGGGACAAAGTGTGATCTGCTCAATCCAGTTTTACTTGTGTGATCTGACACGATCACAGGACAAGTTGTTATAACTGTAGGTTATATGAAGTGAGCAGATCCTTGGAGAGTAAGTTATTTCACCCAAACAACAAATTCTTTCTTGTACAATATTAGTTTCAGGCTTTTTTCTACTATTTAAAATGAATACCTTTAATTTTAGTTTTTAGACTACATTTTTAAAGTGTTCAATATTTTCCGTCAAGCCCCCTCTGCTACAAACTGTATTTTCGGTCCTACTTTTTATTTTGTTTTTTAACTAGTCATAAAATTTAGGTGTAAGAGGAAACAAAAGCAAAACTATAAATGCAGAGGGAGAAAATATAGCAGCAGAGCTGTCAAAGGAAATAGGTATAGGTTGAAGTGAGTATTTGCAATGTAAAATAATTTAAGAGTAAATACTTTAGTAAGTTGTTTTAAGGTTGTATTCTAAAGCAATATAAGATAAAATGCAAGCTATAAAATGTAAGATTCCAGTAGTAATGAAAAACAAAACTACTTATTCCCACAGAAAAAAGACTCCAACATAAATATGAGCAAATAACTAGTAAACTGGAGCATATATATGTCCAAACACAGGCCTCAGTCCATTGGCATAATCCACGTGGATCATCCTAATCTGGTGTCCTATTGACTTCAAAAGAGTTTGGGATCAGAGCCAAAATGTCCAGTTTCCATTCATGATGAGGAAAAGAAGAGAAAAGTCTGTTGGGAAGCAAAAAGAAGCTCTCACGGTAGACTTGGGGTGGCTGAAAAGTGATCAAAGGAAGGTAATGTTTTTTGCCCAGTGGTATCCTTCAGCGAGATGTTGCTCAGGTTTTCCTTCAATATCACAGATCATTTAAAACAGTAGCTTAAATGATTGTGATGCTCTGTCATTGCTGTTAAAGCTGTACTAGTACTTAATGGCCTAATATCCTTCTCCTTACAGTAGTATAAACCCTGAGCAATGTTGTTAAATATATCACTGTAAATCATGCTGCAAGTAAGAAAGGGGTGGAGTTTTAGGGTTATGAGAACTCCATCTGGGTCAACAAGCTGCATATACCTGTCTTAGGCAGGCACTTGTTGTTATTGCTGTGCAAGGATTTGGTTTACAGTCATTTGATATATTTTGTGTTTATAACTTTAGTTTCAGATCTTTAAAATACTTTTTGGAGTATATGCATTAGGATCAGAAAAGCACACCTTGTATAAAGGCACTCATATAATTTTACAGAGGAGCTTTGCTCTACTGTAGGTACCTAAGTTCAGTTAAGAATGTGCTAAACACTCTAAGAAATCTGGTTTTCCATGCATAGTGCTAAATTAAAAAATAAACATTTATTGTTCAGTACTCTGTCAAATGTTGGGCCCCGTACTCCAAAAAAAAAGGTAGATAAATTGGAAAGAGCCTAGGAAAGAGAATACAAAATAATAATATGTCCAGGAAACATGGCTTTGAGGAAGGTCGGAAGAACTAGGACTATTTAGTATGGAGAACAGAAGACTGAAATGGGATTTGATAACAGGTCCCCCTTTCTGTAGAATTGGTTAACATGAAATATCACTCACTCAGAGATCACTCTTTCCGCAGGAAGTCAGCAAGGAGACAAAACAACACAAGATTTTATTATGGAGGGGATAAAAATTAAACAAATGAAACTGACCATAAAACAGAATAAAAAGATAAATTTCTCACCCTCTCATCTGGATATCCCCTATCCCTCCTGAGAGTCCTGCCGTTATTTTCGGAGTTTAATCTCCTAATTCTGCCAGACTTGACTGCTGGGAATATTGAACCTCCAAAGCCTGGGATCCAAAGACCCTCACCACCTCATGGCTCTTAAAGTACCTCCAAACCTAACATCACTCCAATTCCTTGTGTCCCCAGAATCCTCCAGCATTCCTCTGGTTGATAAGCCATTTCTCTCAGATACCTTTGCTATACAGGAGTTGATTTCTTCCTTGCAGGCAGACATACCTTAGCTGTTCAACCCAATATGTCTCTTTCTGCCTCAGTATAGGAATGGCAATTCTTCTTTCCCTAGTGCCAGCAAGAGAGGTTTACCAGTGCTGTCTAATCCTTTTTCCTGACTAAACCATATCAAACACCATAAAGATATATAAAGATAGCACAACCTAACCCATAAAGTGATAAAAGTAATGCAAATTGATACCTTTTATTGGACAAACTTCATAGTTGGAATAAAGTTAGACAAGTTTTGAATGCAATGCATTCTTCATCAGGTGACAGATTTTCAAAAGCTTGTCACCTAATGAAGAAGTCTTGCAGTTGAAAGCTTCTCTAACTTTATTCCAACCATTCAACTGGTCCACTAAAAGATATCATCCCCCACAAAAATCTTCACCTTTTCACATAATTCCTAGACCATCACAATTACAATATCACTCTAACACTACTATAAATGCATGCAGCATAACACTGGCTTTCCAATGAAACCACATATGCCATTTAAGTGAAATAAACACCAGAAAATCTGCATGACATCCTATAAACTACTTATTCCATGATGGGGCTCATGAAAGCAATGATCTTCCCATGAGCAGGTGGTTAGACTGGATGAGTTCCTACAGTATTTTCCAGCCCTACTTTTTGTGACTCTATAGATCTATCCAGTCACTTGTAAAATAGATAGTCCCATGTGTTTTCTAGACTTACAGTAGAAATGATCATACTGCATTAGCTATGGTATAGTAACCATGGACAAAAGTTGATTTTTACTGGCATCTACCTGAGTAGAAACTGAATAATATTTATTATGCAGGGCCAAGTACCAGGTTTTTCAACACAAAGTTGGTTTTCTGGGTTTTTTTGTTTTAACTTGACAATCTTTAAACATTTTATTGACATGTGTTTTTACTGATATATGTTTTACATAATGGGTGCATCTATACACACAATGAATATGAAGCAATAGACACCAGAGCAATTCAAGCTGGACTAAACTACTCCCAGGCATGGCGTTCACCTGGGACAGCAGCAATTTGAGCCAGGGTGGAGCAAGCCCAAGCTGGCATGGGGCACAGGGCACGGGAGGTCACTCCCAAGGTCTGCGTGGTGGCATCAGGCAGTGAGGGGGCTGCCTGGGGCACAAGGGTGCCACAAGTCTGGAGCCATATGGCTAGGCAGGAAGCAGGAGTCTGTCCCCTTGCTGCCTGTGTTGACTGGGTGTAAATTGCACCTGCAGTCAGGGCTCCACATGTGTTTCAGAGCAGTAAATTACTCTGTCATAGGATAGTACTGTCCCTGGCAGTATTATCTTAGGGAGGAATTAATTTGTTTTTTCTCCCTAATACTGGTGCACATGTAGACAGTGGGCACATTTACATGTTCATTAATGCACCTTTCCTACTGTGCATTAAGTTTAGTACTTCTAATATGAGGTACTAGATAAAAGTGAAGTAGCTGTGCTAATGAACAGTAGCAAATGCAAACTTTTTTGGGATGCTTAATGTGCAATAGACTAATTCTACTGTGTATTAGCACATTAGCATGGTTTTTGTCATGATGTGCTAATGCACAGTAGAACAGTCCACTGTGCATTAAGGCATCTTGTGTAGATACCCCCAGTGAGACTTTACTGAGGAGTTAATTAGTCTACTCAGAAGTAACATACACATGTAGATACACCCAATGTAAATGTAACTCTTATACCAGGCTTAAGTTACTGGTACATATCTGGGAACCATGTCCACCACAGATCATCCAGGTACCTGGATAAAGCTGTTTTGGGCTGCTCTGACTTACACCAAGAAATGAACTGGTCTAGAGCTTAAAGCCATATTTGTGTCGTTCTTGTTTGCTCCTCCTCCTGCAAAAAAGAACTGTACCAGAGAATATGGCACAATTTCAATATTTTTAATTTGAAATGTATTGTTAATTTGTTAATTTGTTAATATTGTTACTACTAAGTACTGAGTCAGTCAAATACCTTTGTCTTGTAGAAAGTAACCTCTTTTAGGTGTTCAGCATAATAAATATATATATTGATATGCATAATTTCACGATAATTAAATAATAATACCAGCATAGTTAAAACATCCAAAATATGGATTCCAAAAATATTTTGGATGATGCTTAGTACTTTGTTCATGTAGATAATTTTCCTGTTATATTTATTATTTATGATAACAGGTATAAAATATTAGCATAACATAATTACTGTCTTATGGAACATTTTCCAATTTTAAATGACCCGGCCTCATCAAACAGCTTCAGTGGATGTGTGGAACAGTAACACTTCTAATAAGCATTTTGTGAATAAATGGAGAAAAGGAATATGGGTGTAGAAAAGCTAATATTTGAGACTTTAAGAAAGCAATGAAGGCTAAGTACATAAGTCCCTCAGGGGGCTGGACTTGATGATCTCCCGAGGTCCCTTCCAGCCCTGATGTCTATGAAATCTATGAAATATATGTGAGGCGGACAAGGTTCTTTGGGTAAATCTGATATATTTTATTAGACCAACTTAAATAGTTGGAAAAAAAATTAGGAAGCCTTTGGGTTTAAAAACCCTTCATCAGGCTAAGGAAGCTTTTGCAGTTGGTGCTCTTCCAGAGGCATGGCAAACTCCCACAGGCAGCAACAGTGCTGTCAGTGGTTGGAGCATGGTGGTGGCAAGCAGTGCGCTCCCGCAGGCAGCTGTAGCACAGTCAGTGGTGGGTGGAGGATGGTGGGGGTGGCGAGTGCCAGTCAGTGTTCATGGCAAGTGCCAGGCAGTGGTTGGTGACCACTCGCAGATGCTGCCGGCAGCAGCAGCAGCAGCCAGTTGCAATCGGGAACCACCCACAGATGCCACCCACAGTGAAAGCAGTGAGGGGGATTGGTGAGTGGTGACTGCCATCAGGTGCTGCCAGCAGTGTTGGAGGCACTTTTTTGCAGAGGGTGCACTGCCAAGCTTGGTAGTGTACATGCACCCGCCTGCACCCCTTATGCATTGTCAGTGGTCCCAAGGGATTATAACTGCCCTCCAACAACCCCCCCACTTTACTCCACTGACTGATTATTAGACAGCAGAATCTGATATTCTAGCTGTGATTGTGGTGGGGGAGGAGTATTGGCTCTGAGCAGCTGGTCACCATTGCTGGAGCTGGGGCTCTGACTGTATGGGTCGGGGGGGGGCAGGATTTGGCTGTGGACAGTTGGTGGTGCTGCACTGCTGACAACATGGCAGCTCCTGCACTGATGCACCCTTGTGCCTCAGCCAGTTTAATCAGTGTCTATATCTATATTGTGGCAGAGTAAATCACACTGCTATAGAATAGCACTTGTATCTGGCAGTTCTAGCCTACAGTGGAATTAGATAGCTTACTCTGGCCTAGTAGCTCTGCACATGTAGACTGGTGATGCTTTACTGTAAAGTTAATTAGGTAACTCATGTAGATGAGATTATGCAGTAAATATCTCATGTAGATGTGCCCACTTAGGCTGAAACAGTTTGATTCAAGTATTGTTACATGGGACAAACAGGTATTTTCTATTTTATTCCTTCCTCACCTTCTGTCCTGTCCTTCAGTCTCACTCCTTAATGCCTGACCCTCTTCAATATGTTACCCTTCATCTTTGACACATAATTTCCTTACATATCTGTTCAATTCCCAACTCTTCATCTGCATCTACTTAACATAGCTATTTGTATCAGTAAAGACTGCATGTTAATTGGCCTTAAAAGACCTTTATAATGAAATAGTCTCACCTCTTATATAAAAACAGACCAAAGAACCTCAGCCATACAGCCCATGTTTTCTGTTTGAGTTAGACCATATTTTTAGAAAAAAGTCCATCTAGAATTTGAGCTTTTTTTATGATAGGGAATTTTCCGAGGGCTTTTTCCAGTAGTTAAAAATGTGTGCCTCATTTTCAGACTCAATTTATCTAGCTTTAGCCTCCCAACATATTGATCTTGTTATATTAGTTCTGCTAAGGAGAACTTAATCAGACATTGTTTCCCCATGGTACTTGTGGAACATGATCATATCACTGTTTGACCTCTTCTTGGATAAGATAAACAGACTGGAATTCTTGAGTCTGTTAGTGTAAGACACATTTTATCAGTCTTGAATCTTTCTTATATTTCTTTAAAGAAAGTTTCCCACCTTTTCAATATCCTTTTTGTTTCTTGTGTCAACATGAAAACTGTATACAGCATTGATATAATGATCTCACAGATGCAATGTGCATAGGTACAGTATCTTCCTATTCTTTCTTAATGTCTTTAATAAACACTCAGGTTAGGGATGGAAGTTACACATAAGCTGGTTTAAGTGATAAGAAACTGGTTTAAACCTGTAGCATAATGTTGCAGAGTGACAATGAGAGTGAGGGGTTTGAGACCCCTGCCTGAGGGTGGATATGTAGCAGGGGGAGCCCAAAGACCCAGAAACACATCCAAGAAAAAGCTGTGGCCTGGGAAAATTTACCCCGTGCAGGTGAAGTGGCAGGAAACAGGGAGCAACAAGCAGTGCTGTCCATGTGCTTCATTAGCAACCTCTTGGTGCACCTGGGATGGAGCAGAGGCATGACTTCATCAGCTGGCACCAAGAGCTAGCTACAAAAGTTGGCTACAGAAGGAGAGGCAGGAAGGAGCAGCAGTATGTTGTGTGCTTCTGACTGGCATGTCTAGCCATGCTACAGCCTTGTGATGCTAAAGACAGCCCAGAAGAGGGTTCTGCTCCTGTGGGACCGATGCCTGGCATCAAAAAAGAGAGTGGGACCAAGGGTCTGAGGGCCCAGCCTACCTCAGGGATGTCTGAGTGGGAGGAAAACTACAGGTTTTTTGCTTTTTATTTTGTTTATTACTTCTGAGGTCTGGGAAAAACACCATAACCCTTTGAGACCTGTGCCAGGGCTGAGAGGCCAGGAGCTCTTAGAGACTCCAGAGTAGAAGACTGTATTTTGGCTGGGCTGGCTAGTCCATTCAACCCAGGAAAATGGCCTCAGGGAGCAAGACTATTTCTCCACATTCTTTCAGTTTTGCAGGCCGAGTGTGAGAGAGAGGGATAGATTATTCACCAGTGAGCCTACAGCCACTGCACAAGCCAACCAACCCAGCAGGTACCTACAAGAGGCCTGATTTGGGTGACACTGAATACCAGAATGTGGAAGAGCCAAGATAATTGGCTGCATGGCCAGATGCCATTGGGTAGGCACATAGAAGGAGTGTAGAGGAGGTGGAGCCCCAAGGACGTCCATACAGAGTTCCTCCAAGTGAGTCCAGGTTAAGCGGGAACCTCTCTCATCTACTAAGAACAAAACATGGCAGGAAAACAACGGGGGCTTCCCTTTGGAGACAGCACCCAGCAGACGTTAGTGCTGGAAAAAAATAAAGCCTGAACAAAGAGCACTGGCCCCAACCTGCTTGGGAGCAGCTGCTCAAGGTTAGACAGGCACACATAACATAAGTTCAGTGCACATAAACCAGTTTCAAAATGGCCAAAACTGGTTTAAGATAAATCTGATTGAATGTAGTATCAGACTTAGCTGATTTGGGTAAAACCAGTTTATGGAACTTCTGTCCCAGACCCTTTCCTGGTTTCAGTTAAATCAGAGTCCCCCCAGCATTCTAGCATACTTTTCAACCCTGGGCTGGGTTGTCTGCTTGAGAAAGCAGGGCTGGGTCCATCTCTGTCCTACCTAGCTGGAGATCCAGCTGACTGAGAAGGTGGAGACTGTAGGCACAGCAGTATTTGCCTGGCTTCCCCCTGTGCCACCCTCCCCTCGCTAACTGCTGAAGCAGTGATCCCCCTCTCCCACAGCAGGGACCCCAGCAGCATGGACCCCAGTTGGCACCTGACTATGCCACCCCCACGCTAGCTAATGCTGAGAGGTGTCTGTGTGTGTGTCTCCAATTTTCCCAGAACAAAGGCAGACAGAACAGGGTCTGCTTAGGGCTTTTTGAAATTAATCAACAGGTCAGCTGATAATGTCCCTCTGTTCATCTTTATAAATGCCTTGGGAAAAACTGTTTATGAAGAATTTGAACTAATGATAGGGAGGCTTTTTCTTTCTTAGTGTGCTGATAGAAGCTTTATGTTCTAAGCTCTCTGCTGGCTCCTGGCTTGCTTCAAAGGCTACAATCTGATAGCATTCAAAGGGGACAGAGAGAGGTGTGAGAAATTACCTGGTTGGCAAGGCTTGGGACCTGTAAGTGCCATCAGTTTGCTGCAGACAGTATGAAGAAGTAGGGAGATGGAAAAGCTCAGTATTATCAACAGATGCATGTATTCCACACAAGCAGTCCCCCCCACACACATGTTGCCTCAGAGGCCAGGGGCTGAGATCTGGCAACACTCCTCACTTTTTGAACAGCAAATGGGGAAAGCCTGGTGAGGACTGCTTCCCCTTCCCCCTCTAGGAACACCCTGGCTGGGGACTGTGCAGGCCAGGGTAGAGTTTAAACCCCTCCCTAAGTGTATCATCCTGCCAGGGCCTGGACATGAACCCCCTCCCTGCCTCCACTCAGCACTGTAAATGGCTATTATAGTGCCCCCTGGCTTTAACTCTGAGCCACTGCAGGCAAGTCCATGTATTTCCTGAATCAAAAGTGAATATCTATCCACTTGCAAATTGGTTCAATCTCTGCAGGTTAGACTAACCTGCAAAGATTGAATAAATTCAGGGTTGGGCTTTTTGAATGTGTGTCCCTAGCCCAAGTTCTGTATTCATCCTATCAGTAACAATATTGTACCTGGAGCTCAAATTCATCCAGTTACCTGTCACGTTATCTTACCATAATCCCTATGTCCTTTTCAGCATTCTAGTCCTCAGTGTCTTGTATAAGTAAGGTCTATGTTCTCTATTGCTAGCTATAGCACTTTGGATTTTCCTATATTTAAAATACAGATGATCTAAATGAGCTTGCCTAGTCCAAGATGGCCTCTCTCTCCATCATTATTTATCATTCTGGCAGTTTTTGTCTCATCTGAAAACAACATACATCTAATAATTTTATATTTTCTGCCTGATGGTTGGGCCAAGAGTAGATATTTGAAAGATTCCCCTTGAAACATCACTGTTGAATGATAATTCCTTATTCATAATTGCTTTGTATTATATGTGCATATTTTGTTTGTAATGAATTTAGTACAAGCTTTGCAGGTTTTGCCTAATATATTAATCAGAATGTTATGCCAGATTCTTTACAGAATTGTAAATATGATAAGTCAGCAATATTACTCATAGCAAATTTTTAATCTCATAAAATGTCAGGTTAGTTTAACGAGACCCATTTTCCATCAACTATGTTGTTTTAATCAATTATGTTGCTATCATGAAATTCTTGCCTGATATGGGACTCTAAGTATTTTCATGATTTTAATCAGGACTGATGTCTTGCTAATTATAATGTATATAAACAGTTATATATAGTGGGTGTATGTGTGTGTGTGTGTGTGTGTGTGTGTGTGTGTGTGTGTAACAGGAGTCATCAGCTTATATTCTGAAAAAGTGTCATGATAGACAGACAGATAGATAGATAGATAGATAGATAATATGAAATATATATATGTATAAATAATATATATTTCATTTTAACATTAATGGTTTGGAAAGCCATTTGGCCAGTTTTCTTAATATTCTTTTTTTAATTTTCTTGGGTACAAGATGTGTGGGACTAAAGATTAACAAACATTTCACTATTGTAATTTTTGTTTACTATTCCGATGTTCCCTATTACTGATCAAATACAACATCTTTCACTGTAAAATAGGAATACTTCACAAATTAAATAACTTGGAATTTACAATATACTTTGGCTTCACTTTATGATTCTCTAAGGACTAAATCCTTTTTCTTTTTTGGTTTTTTTTTTTTTTGGTTTTTGCTTTATATACCTAAATTGCATTTATATAGTAGGACTGTGTGAATAGGGAAGTATTTGATTTGGATTCAGCTGATTCGGAAGGCAGTAATTTGATTCAGAGATTCAGATCACTGTCCTGAATTGATTTTGCTCAGTCAGCTTTGGAAGATTTGTCACTGATTTGGAGAGATTCAGTGATTCAAATTGGCTGGGGAGAGACAGGCACAGCTGTGCGGCTCCTTCAGTTATGCCTGTCTCTCTCCAGGTTGGGGGGGAGCTGCAGGAGAAGCCCCCATGGCTTCCCTGTCTGGCTCCATCCCCCACCCGGCCCCAGCTCAATCCCAGCACTTTAAAAAAAAAAGAAGTCCTGCACGCTGTGGCTGCAAAAGTGGTGATTGGGGCCTCTTGGAGCTCATGGCAGAGGTCCCCTCCACCCCATGCAGCGTAGGGCAGTGAGGATCATGGTCTCCATTTGGCACCCATGTGGCAGCTGGCCCATGGTGCAGGTGCAGTGTGGCTCAGCAGGGTGTGACACACTGCCTGAGAGCTGGAGCCACTGGAGCGGAGTGCTACAGGGCTCTGGCTGACTGCTGGAGCAGCCTCAGCTCCCAAGCAGCACACAGCACCCTGCTGAGCTGCACTGCACCTGTGCCATGCCAGGCAGGTGCCAGGTGAGGGGGGTGATTGCTGCTGCCTCCCATGGCCCCATGCTGCAAAGGAAGACTCTGCCACGAGTGGCCAAAGGCCCCAGTCACCACTGCCAGAGCCAGTGAGTACAGGGCATTTTTTCTATTTTTAAGTGCTGGGAGGCTGGGCCGGGCAGAGGATGGAGCCAGGCAGGGCAGTCATGGGGGCTTCTCTCATGGCTCCCCCAGCTGTGCCTGCCTCTGGCCCATTGGGGGATGCCATGGGGGCTATGCCCTACTGCCTCTTGCCCAGCCAGCATAGGGTGTGATGCAGGCACGCCATTCCGTGCTTTCTCACACAAACCGGCAAGCAGCAGCAGGGCAGAGCTCCTGCTCCCAGTGCTGCCATGCCCACATCCTGCACACCCCAGCCCTCCTCTCTGAGTAAAGTGCCTCCTTCCCTGGCTGGCCAGCTTGTCCCAGTCCCAGGCCCAATCCCTCTTCTATGTCCCTTCCCTCCTCCAACCCCAACATATTTACCAGCTGGAGGCAGCTGTCAGCTGCCTGTTTAGTCTATGGCCGAATTTCCAAATCAGCTGAATCTTTTTTAAAATCTTTTTCTGAATCAGTTCGTATACTTTGAATTGATTTGGAGCTTTTACTTGGTCTCCTGATTCGATTTGGAGATTCGTTCCTCAGATCAGGCTGAATCTCCTCCGAACTGAATCAGCTACTGAAGCTTCACACAGCCCTAGTATATAGCTACAGAACTGCAGTTTGAGGACTTTGTCACTCAGTTCCGTAAGAGAAACACTGTGCAGTCATTAAGGTTGCAATACAGATGGACAGATGCCAACTGAAATGGAATTTCCTAGGTATGCATGCAACACCAGATAAATCTCAAAACTGTAGGCACAGAAAAAAATTATGTAGAGGGTGTTAGACAAAGAAGACTTTCCACCTTTTTAGCCTAATGGTGTAATGGTTAGGGCATTTGGTCTGGGTTCTTTCCCCTCCCTGCCTCACCCAAACTGCATTTTAACCTTCACCTCTTGCTTCCCAGGAAAAGTGTCCTATTAACCAGATGGTGCACTAATAATTACCACATCCCTCTTTCCGTTTGAAGCTAACCCACTATCCTTGCTTTTAATATTCATTGGATAATCAGCACTAGGAAGTTCCTTCCCCACTGGAACCAGGAACCAAAGATAAAACTCAGGGTCTTGACCCTTCAAGGGGATCATTCTCTGGCATAATCTCTTTCTCCTGGCTCCCTATCTCCCTTCATCTGTCTATTAGGCCAGCTTTAGGAGGAGCTGGAGGACAATCTGAGTCATGCCTAACCCATGATCTAGAACTTAATATACTGTGCTGGGTCCAAAACTCTTCTGGTTAACAGGGACCAGGGTCTTCCACTTCCTGCTGATATTAGGCAGGCTATAATCATTGTCTTCCTCTCCCATTTCACAGGTATGAACTCAGAATGATTCTGTTTCATCGCAGGGGAAAACAGAATCCTAAACTGTCTGCAAATATCAAGAACTACAGTTAGTTAGTTAGGCCAGGTACAGAGATTACATTTTTACCAGTATAGGTGATCAGAAACACATCTAACCCATAACAGAACACAGGTTCATAACACAATACCAGTCTATACCTGTAACAAAAATGGTGTAACCCACTCTAAGTCCCCTGCATCACCAAAGGGCAAATGTGTGTTCTGTTCACTATCAATCTAAACTATGTCGCTTACAGAAAAATATGTAATTCTACCTTGGGCTTTCCGAATGTCTGCACCTAGCCTAACTGAATAGGATTTATCTTGAAATGTTTTTAATTCTATTTTGAAAAAGGAAAAAAAAGTTTACAACCCTAGATCTATTGCAGAACGTATTTGTGTATGTTTATCGTCAGTCAGAAGTCAGGGTAGATTTGACTCTTTTATAGACTAACTTAATCAAAGATTTCAGTTCCTTAGTGATCTTAATTTAAATTGTATTCCTTTTTAATTAGATTTTAGTTGGATGGTACTAGACAATGTAGAAAATTCATTTAACCAAAAGTCAACTGTTTTTCTTTGTGAACTCTTTGGAGTTCACAAGAAATACTAAATTTGTTTTGTCTGACTCTGACACTACCTAGAAAAATGACCAGTGGCACTTATATGAAGGTGTTAAAGTGTCCTATGCTACAAGCATTTGACAAAGATGGATTATGCTGAGATTTTAACAGATTGACAACATCTTATCTTATTGGTGCACACAGGCTTCTTGAAGGCAGAGAAGGCAATTTACCCTCTACTGTGACTGTTTATTTGCTTTTTAATTTGTTTGGACTAGTTTTGTAGAAGAAACCATTAAATCATAGTTGAATAGAAAGGATATGCAGGCTGGATGAGTGCATCTGTGTTGGTAATTTCTGAGTAAATAAATTACACCTATTCAAACACAATTTCTAACACCTATTTAAAACAAATCTAAACCTACAATTATATTCCAGGTCAGTGACTTTTTAAACAGTTTTACATGGTTTAGATTACTCTGATTATCAAAGTATTACTTATGTTTGTCTTCATCTTCATGCCATTGATACTGATGTACTGAAAACAAATGTTGCCTTCAAGGGAAGAGATGTAGCTCTTTAGACAAAACTCCTTTTTTATTTCCCTGGATAAAAAATAAGAATTTTCATTCTTCCTGTTTGAAGCAATGCTGTTTGAAATGCAACCACTTAAATTTACCTGAAATATATGTTCGTAATCTGAGTGTAGCCATACAAATCTACAGTATAAATTATATTTTTACATACACATGCACATGCACAAGCACACAGGCACATCCAAACCCACTGAAAGAAACAGAAGCGTTTCCAATGAATTCACTACACTATTTCCTCATACAATATATTTAACCCCCGCCCCCAGTAATCTCAAACAACTAAAAATGCGAAGGAATGCAAAGGCAATATGCTAGAAGCCTTGGTATCTCATGAAACATTTTAGATGCATGCCATAGATTAAAGTCTCTCTGCTTAGCAAGGATCTCAAACTATGTAGCCTATAGAAGCTCAGATACTGTGAACTACGTTAAATAGAGGTAAAGTAAATGCAACCTTCTTTGGAAAAAAAAGAACAGAAATAATCAAATTTCAAATGATATAGACATTCTTAGAATTTCTAATGCTACTTTTATTGATGCTGTCCATTGCTGGTGTTTGGACTTTTTTCTTCTGATTTCTTTTATTGTAAAATATGTCTTAATAAGCATTGTCAAAACCAAACAAAATTAGGTGGGTTTACATACAAGCAGCTTTAGAATCCATAGGCCGCATCTCATGCATAACCATCCAGCACAGGAAAATATCAGATGTCTTAGGGTCAGAAGTTCATTGCCAATGATTTTAGCATTTAACCTTGTTCATTTTTCTTGTGAAACCTTAAATGAAATCCAAGCTAAAGGAAAGGCAATATCATTCTGAACCTCAATCTTTCTTTAATTTAGCTGTAAATGTGGGATTTTCAAGGGCACCAAGGGAATTAGGTGCAAAAACCCTATTTAAGGTCAATGTTGATTAGCTGCCTTAACTCCACTGGAAATATTCAAAACACTTTGCCCAAGTTAATTAAGCAGTAGCAGCCTCCTAACTGTGTATTCTTCATTTGTTGGTAGTGAAACAGACACCACAGTTCATGCTACTAAATGTCTGCCTATTTGTAAATTGCACTCAAGCTCTTTTCCCAACAGCTTACTTCATGACACTTTGAAAAAGCAACCCTAAGTCAGCAAAATGTAATAAAATTCTTATCCACCTACTGCATCCATAATCAATCCCATTATACTTTGACACTTAAAGTAGGAAAGAGGACACTGGTGGAAAGCTCGCATGATAAAAGGAATGACCTGTGCTACTACTGTATTTAGCAGGCGCACACAATGCTCACAAATCTTACTTTTGAAATGTTCTTGAATCCTGGCAACATGCCCACTGTCTCTCAAAAAGGAATGAAATAATATTATACAACTCAATTTTGTATTAAACTTGTTTATTAAAATCAAATCCAAAATATTCTTTGACCTGCTGCCTAAGCAACATTTGAAATCCAAAAATGCTATTAATGTAATTGCTTCAATAACATAGAAAACATTATGTTAAGAAAATGTTAAAAGTCTGATAGGAATCAGTTTTGGGGGGTGGGTGTAGGGGTCAGGGTGGGCTACATTGATCAGCAGAGATCATAGCCTGCATACATTTGTCAAACTTTTTTAAAATGATAGCACTATAGATTTCATTTTCTCTTAAAATGGCAAAACAAGCTTAAGACATTTTTTAAAAGATACTGAATTGAATATAAAAATGTATTTATAACATGATAAAGTGCATTTCACCCTGGAGCTCACTTCAAACCCAGCCCAGGGGATTAGTAATCAAAATTTGTTTTTCTTAGGGCCTTGTTACATGTTAATTTTGTGTGGCTCCTGGAGCTCTTAAACCCTGGATTGTGCACAGGTTAACACCTCTTAGTGCAGGTGTCAGTAACCCCTGGCATCCATGCCCAGTATGGCATACAAGGCCATTTTGCTGAGCACACCACTGCCAGCCCAGGGTCTAAGCAGCTGCTGCCAGCCACAGAGCCCAGGCTGTTCCCAGAAGGAGGCTGGGAGGCTGCAAGCCCTGCTGCAAGCAGACTGAGCTTCATGGGCCGGCTGTAACTGGGAGGCTGCAAACAGCTGCTCCAGGCTCCACCATGTCAGCACTCCGGCACCTTCTGAGGTAGACATTGTGGTTTTTTCAGCACTCTGGCAAAATAACATTGCCTACCCCTGTCTTAGTGGTTTAATGCAACTGTTATGTGGCTCAAAATTATACCACTTCAGGGGAGGATTATCCCTTGATATGTATAACCCAGCTCTTGTTCTATTAAGGTGTGGCCACTCTCCACAGATGTGGCACTCAAGTTGATGTGTCACTGCAAGATAGCACTAAACCAATCAACATTTGTGCAGCCCAGTGTAATATGTAACAAGGCCCTTACACTTCTTACTTAGGACCACACTTGGTTTCTCCTTGTAACTGCAGGTTCTTGTACACATGCAAAGTTTGGAATTCAGCATAGCTATCCTGCTGGGCAGCCAAGGGAACATATGTGGGATTAGGAGGCACCAAACAAGCCAAGGGTAAGTGGACTTACCCTTACTGGAGGAGAAGGGGAAGACAAAGCAGGAGGAAGCCTTGGACCGCTAAACCAAGCAGCACTCACAAGTAGAGCCCAGCCTAGACTGACGAGTATAACATATACACAGATAAGCAAAAGGGCCAGGGAAATGCTGTGATTAGGGGGCCAGTGCACATATCCATAGGAGGCCTCAACTGCCTCTACACAAATGCTCGTAGTATGGGAAATAAGCAGGAGAAACTTACCCTCCTGCTAGCTGACTCCAACCCAGACATAGTGGGGCTCACTGAAACTTGGTGGGACCCAATGCATGACTGGATGGTGAATATAAAGAGCTACAGGTTGTACAGGAGGGACAGGACAGGGAGGAAAAGCAGGGATGTGGTGTTCAACATTAAGAAGGAATATCCATCCTCATCAGGTAGCACAGAGTCAGAGGAGGGGCACACAGAAGTGCTCTGGGCTAGAATACAAGGCAGTCAAGGGGAAAGAGAGTTAACAGTAGGGGTCTACTACAGACCACCCAACCAAGGGGAAGAGCTGGATCAGGAATTCTTAAGTCAGGTCACAGAGGTAGTTAGGTTAAATGATGTGGTCATCATGGGTGACCTGAACTTTCCAGACATTCGCTGGGAAAAGCAGTCAGCCAAGTCTGACCACTCACGTAAGTTCCTAGCCCAAAAACAGGACCTCCATCTCACCCAGGAGGTGCACAGCCCCACCAGGGGAGATGCCTTGATGGACCTGGTGCTGGCCATGGGTGATGACCTGGTGAGGGGGCTGTGGGTGCTTGACCACCTGGGCGAGAGTGATCATTGCCTGCTGGAATTCACCATCCAGTGCAAGGTGGCAAAGGCCTGAAGCAAGGCAGCAGCCTTAGATTTCAGGAGGACGGACTTCAATGAGCTAAGGAGTGCAGTCAGGGAAGCACTGAGGTCCCGGAGGGCAGGGGAGCCAGGTGTCCAAGAAGAGTAGTTGCTCCTTAAGGAGACAATCCTCCAAACCCAAAGGGAGGTAATCCCAACATGGAACAAAGGGAGCAGGAGGTCACAAAAGCCCCCATGGCTCACCAAAAGCATCCGGGAATGTCTCCTAGCTAAAAGGGAGGAGTACACCCAATGGAAGGGAGGGGCCATCACGAGGGAGGATTATACCACGGCTGCTTGGGGATGCAGGGGGGCAGTCAGGAAGACCAAGGCAGAGATGGAACTTGGACTAGCTTCCCAGATCAAAGACAACAAGAAGTCCTTTTCTAAATACATAGGGGGCAAAAAGAAGGTAACGGATAATGTGGGGCCCCTGCAAGACATACTAGGAAATTTGATTGTCACACCAGACAAAGCTAACCTATTTAATGACTTCTTTGCCTCCCTTTTCCTGAGCAGAGACCAGATCAGCCCCCCATGGGCTCCCCTTAGGCCCCAGGGGAGGCAAACCTAGGCCAAGGGTGAGGGAGGATCTTGTCAGGGAACTTCTGGAGGGACTGGATGTGTTTAAATCAGCCAACCCAGATGATCCCTACCCCAGGGTTATGAGCGAATTAGCGGAGGTCATTGTGGGACCCCTGACATGGCTCTACGAGCACTCATGGTGCTCTGGCATGGTGCCAGAGGACTGGAAGAGGGCCAATATGGTTCCCAACTTCAATAAAGGGAGGAAGGAGGACCGGGGGAACTATAGGCCCGTTAATTTTACCTGGATCTTGGGTCAGTTTTTTGAGAGTATTATTCTGGCACATGTCCACAAGGGGCCAGCAGGGGAGATTATGCTTAGGGGCAACCAACACGGGTTCATTAGTGGCAGGTCCTGTCAGACCAACTTGGTGGCCTTCTACGACCAGGTCACCAAATCCTTAGATGCAGGGGTAGCAGTGGACATAGTCTTTCTGGAATTTTGGAAGGCCTTCGAAACTGTTTCTCACCCCATTCTAATTAAGAAACTGGGGGACTGTGGTGTCGACACCTACACAATCAAATGGGTCACCACCTGGCTGGGGGCCGCACTCACAGAATGGTAGCGGATGGGTCTTTTTCAACCTGGAGGGATGTGGGCGGTGGGATTCCGCATGGCTCGGTCCTTGGGCCCGTACCGTTCAACATCTTTATCAGTGACTTGAAAGGGGATAAAAAGCACCCTGTTCAAATTTGCTGATGACACTAAGATGTGGGGGGATGTGGGCATGTTAGAAGGAAAGAATAGGCTAGAATCAGACCTAGACAGGTTACAGGGGTGGGCAGACAAGAATAGGATGGGATTCAACACTGACAAGTGCAAGGTGATGCACCTGGGGAGGAAGAAGCAGCGCCAGACCTACAGGCTGGGGAACTCTGTTCTCATCAGTGCAGAGGCAGTAAGGGATCTTGGAGTCATCACTGATGCCAAGATGAATATGGGCAGGCAGCATAGGGATGCAGTTAGGGAGGCCAACCTCACCTTGTCATGCATCCACAGATGATTCTTTAGCAGGTCCAGGGAGGTGATACTCCCACTCTATGCGGCTCTGGTCAGGCTGCAGCTGGAGTACTGTGTCCAGTTCTGGGTGCTGCACTTCAAGAGGGATGTTGACAACATGGAGATGGTCCAGAGGAGGGCCACTCACGTGATCGGGGGCAGCAGGGCAGGCCCTACGACAATAGGCTACAGACTTGAACCTGTTCAGCCTTCATAAGAGAAGGCTGAGGAGGAATCTAGTGGCCTGTTACAAACTATTCAGAGGGGACGAGCAGGCATTGGGGGAGTCCGTGTTCCCCCGAGCACTACCAGGAGTGGCTAGAAATAATGGTCACAAGCTGGGAAAGGGTAAATTCAGATTAGACATCAGGAGGAGCTACTTCACTGTCAGAGTGGCTAGGATCTGGAACCAACTTCCAAGCGAAGTGGTGCTGGCTCCTACCCTGGGGGTCTTTAAGAGTAGGAAGGCTGAACACCTTGCTGGGGTCGTTTGACCACAGTACTCTTTCCTGCCATGGCAGGGAGTCGGACTTGATCTGCTCAGGTCCCTTCTGACCCTGCTAACTAACTAACTAACTATGACTCATTGAGATGGTTACTGCCCTGGAAAGGAGGGGCCTCTTAGTAATAGTTTGAGCCTCTGCTCTTCATGGGACAGAAGCCATTCTACTGCTTTTTCATTCATGCCAGGTACAGACATTACACTTTTACTAGTCTTAGGGATTGGAAGCTGGTCTATACTTATAATGGAACAGAAGTTCTTCACTGGTTTTAAAAATGGGGGAGCCCAGTCCAAGATTTGCTCCTCCCACACCAAAGGGTGAATGTGTGTTCTGCTCACTACTTATCCAAACTATGCTGCTTACAGAAAAATGCGTAACTTATAGCAGTTCCATCTTGGGCTTTTAGAATGTCTGTACCTAGCTTCAATTAGTATTAACTTCAAACTACAGAGAGAGAGCTTCAAGGGAGAAGCTACAGAACATGTTACAGAAATTATGGTTTTCTGATTCCAGCACTTTGCTAGGGAGCAGATGAAGTAGGTTCTTTGTAAGACCAGTGGTGATATCTTTTATTAGACCAGATGTCATCAACCCCCAGCATGCGTGCTGAACATGGCACGCAAGGCCATTTTGCTCGGGACACCACCGCCAGCCCGGGCTCTAAGCAGCTGCTGCCAGCCACGGATCCCAGGCTGCTCCCAGCAAGGAGCTGGGAGGCTGCAAGCCTTATTGCAAGAAGACTGGGCTCAGTGGGCTGGCTGCAGCTGGGAGGCTGCAAGCAGCTGCTCCAGGCTCCAGCACGTCAGCACTCTGGCACCTTCCAAGGTAGACATTGTGTTTTTTTCAGCACTTCGGTGAAAAAACACTGCCTACCCCTGTATTAAACCAACTAAATAGTTGCACAAAAAACAAATCTTTATTTGCAAGCTTTCAGGCTCACTTGCTCTTCCTCAGGTAAACGAGAATGCACAAATTGTAACATTTCTCTGAGTTAGAAATGAAACTTGTTACTGCATTTAGTTGGTCTAATAAAAGATACCACCTCTGCCAAGAGTTCTGCAATTTTTTCCAATAGACCAGCATGGCTAAAAACTATATCTTTTTTAGAACAGCAATGTGCATAGTGTGACCGCTAGCTTATTGGGTTAAACGTAGGAGAGCCCTACAACAACTACTTTTCTTCCAGCAGGCATGTACATAAGATAATCCTTTTTGCCACAAGTGGAAATAGAATCCCAAAGTTTGTGCCTACATATATACACCTTAAGTGGAAGAAGGGTAAATAGGATTTAATCCTTAATGGCCTATATGCAGGGAGCAGTTTGTCTCAGTTCATTTTTTATGGAAGGTGCATATTATGAACAATGTAATGTCCCAGTTATAACCCTCATTGACAGTATCCATATGCATGGGTACAGAAATCCCTTTCCATTTACTAAGGGATGCCTCCAGAAGAGGGTTAAGGCCCATTATTTGGATATATGTGATATGTTCTTGTGCCTGTCTTCTGGGTCACAGTCTCTAGATATGTCTATCAACTTTTTTCCCTCAGAGTTCTATTCACTTTATAAGAGAAACAGATATAGCCATGTGTTACAGACCTTCAGGAGAAAGACAATGAAAAACCTCTTAACTGACTGTCAAGCTACTTTACTTGAAGAACAGAATATATTTGAGAAACTTAACTAGCCATATCTGTTATGAAACAAACATCCTAGCAAAGGTGAGACTTCAGAGACTACTTCATACACATAGGGTGCTGCATCACTTTTCACTGATAAGACATGCTCCTTGGCCTGCTTTCTATAATTGTTGCCTAGGGCTACAGATTTTTATTGAAAAGAAGAGTTAAAAAAAATTGGGTGCCCAAAGTTGTCGGCAAAGAGGTGAAGTTCAAAAGCCTACAGGCAAAGTGAAAGGGAATCATACAAAAATATTCTGAGTTCTCTACGTCTTTCAGAACAAAGGAAAATGGAGGGAAATAAAAAGATATGCTCATATTAGTCCAACAGGGTGAGACATATATGAAAGAGCTGTACAGATATGAGAGAACAGAAAACATAGGATCAATTGAAAATTAATGAGATAACGTAAATGCTGATTTGAAAGAGTAGGATGTCAAACTTTTTCTTATAGGCAGACAAGGTTCTTTGGGTGAATCTAGTATCTTTTATTAGACTAACTTAGATAGTTGGGGAAAAATGTTCTTAGAAAGCTTTTGGTTTTAAAAACCCTTTGTCAGGATGAGGAAGCCTCAGCTGCTGGTGTGTGCACTTCCTGGATGGAATGAATAGTAAAGAAGCCAGAGGCTGGTATGCATGCAAGATACCTGTGGGGGCACTTTTCTCACAAAAAAAACCAACCCATTCTCTCTCCAGTCTCTCAGTTCTAATCTTCAAAGGGAACTTACAAAACACTCTTCACAGATAAGCCTATGAACTTCACTTCATCAACCTCCTGGATCCAAAAAACCATGGACTAAATACAGACATTGGATTTATGACACATTATAACCTACCTGACCTCTAACTCCCCAGGTACCTCTCCACTATTTACCTGCTACATTCATCCCATTACTCTTCCTCACCCCAACTATCATGTCTTTCACCCACTGACTTCTCAATTTACATCTTCGCTGACTGCCTATCTTGCATGCACACCTCTGGCTTCTTTACTATTCATTACATCCAGGAAAAGCACACACAAACACCAATTGCAGAGACTTCCTCAGCTTGATGAAGGGTTTTTTAACCCAAAAGCTTGCTAAGAAAATTGTTTTCCAATTATTTAAGTTGGTCTAATAAAAGATATCAGATTCACCCAAAGAACCTTGTTTGCCTCTGTCCTTAGATTAACACAGCTACAACCTAGATCCCGGTAAATTTTTTTAATAACATTCATCTTGAGCAGAAATAATGTGTTGAAAAGATAAGGAAATGAAGAACCCGTAAACATTACTGTTCAAAAAGAAGAGAGGAAAAAATGAGAAAATAATGAATGGGATCATATATCTAGTTATTAGTATGTCTGACAGGCCCTGGGAAGAAGGGAAATTAATTTACCAAACAGAGCCCAAATGGGCAAGTATATAAAACAGAGTATTTTGCAGTTGAGTCTTTCTTCTATGAAAATAAGTGGAGTTATTTTGGCAGATTAGAATTAGATATTCTCCTTTTAAAAGCTTTTACTTAATTTGTGGAGATTTGTTTTATGTGGTGTATTTATGTGCCTTTATGTGCATTTAAAGGTGTATGTATGCTAAGGGAGATACAACAAAAAAAACCAAACAAAAAGCAAAAAAGCCCAACATCAACCTCATCACGTTAAGAATCATCTCACATGTAGAACCTGTATATTCTTTCAGAGAAAAAACATTGTTAACTGGAGGTAACTTTAATAATTTTAGCTTACATCAGGTTTTCTAATTGTATATATGAATCCAAACCTTGTAGATAGGAAGAACTCTAATCACAATACAAAAAAGTCCTGCGTTTCTATCATTATATATCATTAACTTGCACTTGAACAAGGTTGTCATGCAATAAGAATTTGAATGAAATTTTTTCTCCCATCATAATTTCACACTGTAATGCCAGCAAGATAGACTCATAATGGGCTCCCTATAGGCACGTACAGAAATCGTTTTGTCATGGTAATCTCACCTTGTAACTGCATAGCAAGCAGTTGGTCTCCCCAGTCTTGCATTAAGCTGTCATATCATTGCTAAAATTCTCTGTTCCGGGAAATGGAGATAGTACATCTCAAATGTTGTGAAAAATAACTCATGCTCAATAATTCTCTAAAAACAGATTACTTTGCCATTTATGAATTAGTAATTTTGTTTTGTCTGCAGTAAATTATACTGATTGGCCATTTCCCCCTGTTTGTTGAAGTTTTATAAAGGAATTATAATAGCACCTTATCACCCCCCCATTTTGTATATTACAGGGGGATACTTAGGTATTTGAGGGCCTTGTTACATGGTAATTTGGGGTGGTTCCTGGAGCTCTTGACCTCCTAGAATGTCCACACGTTAACACCTGAAACTAGTTTTAAGCACTTGTTATGTGGTCCAAATTTATGCTACTGCAGAACAGGATTAACTCTGATCCATGCTGTCCGGCTCCTGTTACACTAAGGTACAGCCACTCTTGGCTACACCCTAATGTAAATACCTCCCCACCCCCTCCCTGTTGGCCTGGATTGGGCCCACTTCCCCTGCTCTGCCTAGCACTCCAGAACCTTGATGACTGCCCCGCACCCCACCCTGTGCTTACTTGTGACTTTCCCGCCTTTTCCACTGGGACAGACAGTGTGGACAACCACAAGTAATGCCCCAGGGGTCGGGGCAGGGAAGACAAGAAGGAGGGGGAAACCTGAGAGACATGGAAGAACTGGGAAAGGCCAAGGGGCCGGGGGGAAGCCCAGAATGTGGGGGGAGGGATATTCTTACCTTTCAGTTCTCCAGTTTACAATGTTTTTCGCTGGCTTCAAGTGTGACCACTCAAAACTTGAGCTAGCACTAACACTCATCAGCATTTTTGCAGCTCACAGCATAAGTTATAACAAAGCCCTGAATGAGCACTATTTAGACCTATACTGCTTTTCAAGTCCTTCTAGTTACAACATCTCAGAAAAGGATTATTTCCTCAATAAAGTTTCTTAATCTTTACAGGATTAAGATTGGGCTCAACTGCTCTCTGCCATTGGCAAAGTCAAGGGATTTTGACCTTTCAATTTTTCTAAGCACTCATATCCAAATATCCTTTTATGGCTCCATCTTGATAATGGTGCTAAATAGATGGGAATCTGGGCTGAGAATTACTTCAACCCAGCTCTGCAGCATCTGTAAAGTTTGGGCACTTCAGTGGGGCTTTTTGGAGCTTTTAGATGAAGTTCATTCAATCAGCTATTAGATAAAAGCACCAACCCCCGCCCCCAGTGAAGTACCCAATTGTTACAGGCAGAGTAGAGCGGGGTGGAAGTAATGTGCTGCCCCAGTTGGCATGCGTGGGGCTCAGTGCAGGAATGTACTGAGTATAAGTACAAGATGCTCTGGGTATTTTAATAAAAGCACTCTCAGAACCACTCGAATTAAAGCACACTCCCCACACACACTCCAAGACCATGTGTACAAATGCCCATAGGCATCCGCATCTTCCACCTGCCTTCGTGCCTTTTCTCTGCTTAGTATATGGGTAGCCAGCCCAAACAAAATTGCAGTCCAGGAATGCTGTCATTATAATAGCATCTCCCTCACTGCACCACAGTCTGTTCCGTGGTGGTGCAGAGTCACTGCTGTCAGCAGTCCCTCCCAGGCTCACAGCACCTCAGGAATTGCAGCTTTTGTTGCTACCTTTAACTGCAATTTGCTGTATGGAAGACACAGCTCTCTCCCAAGCAGCATCTGATCATAGTCTTAGGAAGCCTCCATGGGTGTGTCCAGACAAGCGTGCACCTGCCTCTTGCCCACGTTCCTGTTACCCCACCTCAAAGGGGTTTTGGGCCCTTTGAGGTGGGGTAACAGGAAAGTGTGTGAATGAAAAAATGCAGCACAGGGAGAAAATTAGATCCCTGGAGAGCCAGGGGTCTAAAAAAACTGAAGTTTAAAATGCAGGGCAGGGCACAGTCCCAGACCATGTCCTGAGGCAACCAGAAGCTGGGTCCTCCACAGAGATGCTCTGGCAGCCAAAGCATCTCTATGGTTGGCCCCCCATCCTAGTGCTGAAACACGTGGCCAGCCAGACTGCATGTTTCAGCACCAGGGCTCCATTGTCAGTGAGTAAGGTGTCAGGGGGCTGGAAGGGAAAGGAGACCATGGGGGGACCCCAACAGCCCCGCTCACTCTCCCAGCCCCCCGAACCTTGCCATGGCCAGCCTTCCCCCTGCCAGCCCCCCCCCCCGAGACCTGCGACCCCTGCCCGGGCCAGCCCTTCTCTCTGCCAGCTCCCTGAGGCCCTCTCCCCCCGGCCTAGTTGTCCCCTCCCCCCAGCCCCCCTGAGGCCCCTGACCCATGACCTGACTGCCCCTTCCCCTGCCATTGGGGGGCTGCAGCAGCTAGTGGGGGATGGGGCAGGGGGGCAGCAATTAGGGAGCTAGGGTGGGGCATGTGGGCCTTGCGGGGGGGGGTAGCCCCTGCATGGGGCATTTGTTCCCTGTTAGGGTGACATACCCCTTGTGTGGGGGCCAAATCCCTGTTGGGGAGCTGAATCCCCTGTTGTGGGGAACAAACACCTTGTGTGGGGGCTGAATCCCCTGTTGGGGCATCAAATCCTGTTGAGGAGATGAACCCCTTGTGTGGGGGACACCCCCCTGTTTGGGGGGATGAACCCCTTGTGTGGGGGCTGCCAGACTACTGCAGTGGGTAAAGGGTGCAGGCAACTCTCAGGGCTGTTTCAGCCATCCAGCTGACACAAGGGGTAGTGTTCCCAGGTACCAATTGGCTGGGCCCCAGAAGCTCCTGAAAGCTAATAGTTCTGAGCTACTTGCCAAGGTGGCTATTTATACATCTGGGGCCAGGCCAGGGTGGCTTTTTAAACTGCTGGGGGCAGCACAGGTGCTGGACCCAGGCTCTAGCTCCCCCTAGCTGCAGATATGGGCGGAGCCAGGCAGGGTTATTTTGCCCCAAGTGGCACAATTTGATCCAGACCAAAGTGTATGTCCAAGCACATGTGCTGAAGCAAAAAGCCCTGGCTCAGATTTGTACCACTTCTATTTGAGCTGCTGCAAGCACACATGCTTGCATGTGTGGATGTGCCCCTATGGGGTCTGTGGCACTGAAGTCCTTGATGTTTCCACTGCCTGAAATAAAAGAATCTTCCCACAGCCAATTCCTCTGTCACCTGGCCTTCAGCCATATTTACATGTCTGAGAGACTCTTTCAGACATCTGATTATCTGTCTGTCAGCCATAACTAAATTTCCTATGAACAAACTCTACCTGTTTTGGCCCTGTGTCCTCTTAAAGAGCCACTATGCCTAATCCACTGACAAGGGCTTATTCTTTCTGTACCTCTTGTTTCAGTCCCCATATCTCCTCCATTAGAAGTGTTAGGGTCCCTGTGACAAAGATCAATACAAGACTTACTACCAAGATTTTGGACGTTGCAGGGAGAACATCTTGCAGATTAAGACACACAAACTTTCAATTTATTCAATTATCAATTATAAACTTTCAAACTTTCTTCAATTATCACCATTAAAGAGAAAGTAATACAACTGAAAATTCTAATATGGTTCATTGAAAATTATGAGCCTGTTATTTAATTGCACTCTCAGGCAAATTCTGGTCAGAATAATAAAAAAGGGTACAGGGCCTTATTTATAATAATATAAAAGGAAATATTTTTGAGATCTTATTATAGAGATCCTTGTATTGCTTTAGTTGAAAAGGTTTAATGAAATCCCCAAATCATGAGAATAACATAGATTTGCTGATTTCCCACAGAGGATATAAAAGGAAAACACAAACACTAGTAATTGTTTTTAAAACCACAGCCACAGCAGTAATGAAATATAATCACTTGCTTTGCATTGCTACCCCTGAGCCAGCACTGACCTAATAATCATAAAACTAAAGGAGGTGTTTCATGACCCCTGAATTTCATGAAGTTATGATCCAAAATTGTAGTTCTCAAATCTTGCTAAAACTGTAGGGGTGAGGGAAAGAAGAGAAGATGTTCCGTGACATCACGCTCCAAGCACATGAAGTTGATAGCACTTACTGTCATATGAGTCTAATGTTAAGGGCAGGAAAAGCAGCGACATTTTGTTTGCATTGGTTCTGAAAAATGGTGTTACCATCAATCCGGTTGAAGCAACATAGTACTTATTTGTCTTATGGATAGATAGATTGATAGAAAGCCTAAAAGAGAATGCTGAGAATCCCATTCTGTTCAGCTTGCCAGGATTTCTGGTTTAGATTTCCAATCTCATGTAATTTTCAGATGTTAAAGGTACAGTGTTTCCTGTGCTAACTAAGCTTTCATTTAAAAAAAATTTTAAGTGTCATTTTCAGTGCTGATTAACACACACTTAAGAGTCACCCTTAATAATGAAGGACTTTTATCTTAGGCCAGAATTTCAGGGATTTGTTAAGAACAACGGGTGTACAGCACAATGGCAAATAGTGGTATTCTAATTATAATTATAATCCAAAATTTGGAAAGGTTAAATTAACTCTTTATTCAACAGGTTAAACGAGCATGATCTATAAGGGTCAAAATGAATGTTCATGTCCGAAGTCAAATACTACATCAAACTGAACTGCTTGGAATTCAGATTCATACCTAGTCTGCATGCTGTTTTCCAAGTTTTGGCTTTATTTTTTTCCTAGGGTAAAAATTAGGTTCTGAATACTTTATTTATCAGGGCAGCTCATTTAAACAGTCTTATAACTCTAAAGTTTAGTTGAAAGTCTAAACAGTTGTGAACTATTAATATACTGTTGAATTATTTAAAATAAGTTAACAGTGCTTTATGTCCCCTGAGATATTTATCCAGAAAAAAATCCCAGCAGTATTCTTGTTATCTCTTTGCTGGGCAACCAGCATATTGTAGTTAACCCTTGAATGGAAATATTCCCAACTAGTTCTAAGTTTTTTTGTTGGACTCCAGCTATAAAACTGAAATTTCCAATACCTTTATTTTATTGTGCTTCTTTTGTGGTGAATTAAACAATTTTTGATTGCTTAATTTTGTTTTAAAAACAGCAACCTTCTCTCCACACAAACGAAAAAATAATTCTGATAAATTATTTCTAAGTAGAACAAAACAGGCCACAATAGGAAAAAAAAAAAGTTCCACATTTATATCTGTAAAATTATCATCTCCTGTATCTTTGCACCTGGGAAGAATTTGGACATATTCTCCTACATTTATGCGTACCTCAAAAGTTTCTCCTTTTAGTCAAATTGTAGGCCCTGGAGCTGGAAGATGAGGAATTCAGAAAGGGTTCAGTAGGTTCACAATTATAAATTAAACAACAGTAAACATTTAATTGACTAGAGTAACAGGTATTCTCAACTGGAACAGAACTTCTTTTGCTGGCATCTGGAGCCTTTTTGCAACGGGAGGTACCCAGATGCTGTTTATGCATCCTTAATTTTAATGTGGCTTTATAAAGTGCCCTGCAATGATGGCATGTTCTCAGAAAGGCAGCTAGTAATAGAAAAAATATCTCAATTCATTCTTAACATGAATGGAAAGGACCATTCTGATGCATTCCATCTTTAAACAAACATTCCACAAGACATCTTAAAAATGGAATGGGCTAGAAGAAAAACCCAAATAAAAGATCACTGAAACATAGGGAAAATCAGCTTCAGGTTGTGTAATTTGTATACCACAAACCCAAGGGCCATGTTTTTTTATTCTTGTCCGTATCATAGATTACATGACTAGAATCATCAGATGTGGTTCATTCTGCATCCTTTGCTAAAAGGATAATTCACAGAGGGACTTTAAAAAGTTGCATACTATGTACCCTGTGCTAATGTTCTGTATTCCTGTTTCAATCCACTCTACATTTTTTGACTGGTGCTAAGAACCATTCAGTATCTTGCACAACAGATATTCACTTGTAGGGGAAACTTACCTGAGGAGCAGCACCAACAATCTCAGCTTTTGTTCTGACCCTTTATGATTTTTCAGGTATTCTGTGCCCAAATATTTGAGGCACTGAAACTGAGTTTCCCATTGGACATAGTATTCCGAAAGGATACTGTGGGCTTTTGGGTTATTAGGTGGAGTATTTGCATCAAGACTCTGGGCCTGACTTTTAAAAATAGGATGCAAGCCACTGACCAAAATGCTGCTTGCATCCATAGATGCTTCTCAAGCAAATCCCGGGATGCCATTCTCCCCTTGTACTCGGCCTTGGTGAGGTCGCAGCTGGAGTACTGCCTCCAGTTTTGGGCTCCACAATTCAAAAAGGATGTGGAGAAGCTTGAGAGAGTCCAGAGGAGAGCCACGC
>NW_017728918.1:50471504-50541717 GCF_001723895.1 Crocodylus porosus | reverse complement strand
AAGTTTATCAGGGGTGACCACCAGTATCTGAGGGAACATTTGTTCACCAGAGCGCCCCAAGGGATGACGAGGTTGAACAGTCATAAACTACTACAAGACCATTTCAGGCTGGACATAAGGAAGAATTTCTCTATTGTCTGAGCCCCCAAGGTCTGGAACAGCCTGCCATCAGAGGTGGTTCAAGCACCTACACTGAACACATTCAAGAGCAAATTGGATGCTTATGTTGCTGGGATCCTGTGACCCCAGCTGACTTCCTGTCCTTTGGGCGGTGGGTGGACTCGATGATCTTCTGGGGTTCCTTCCAGCCCTAATGTCTATGAAATATTTAGACACTCATTAATTTCAATAGAAAATACATACCTACATACCTCTTAGAATCTGGTCCTTGGGGCTTTTGTACTAGTCTCCTTTATGCTGGTAATAGTCCAAATAACTACATGTTTTGAATAAAAGGCAAAATGTGTGTGTTGCTGATATATGCAGGTGGAATTCTTCACATGCATTGAGGAGCATTGAAGTTGGTGGGGCTTTTCATGGATACAGATGTCTTCCTGCACACTATCCTCTGTAGGACTGGAGTCATATTTATTTTTGTTTACTTGTCTATTTTTGCACAGAATAAATTGAAAGAGTATTAAAGCTGAAGAAACAAGCACTCAAAAATTTTGGAAATGTTGGAATTAAGTTAGACAGATCATCCTTAATTCCCCTACCCCCTTGTTTGTAGTTGTTATGACTTGGCCTTAAGAACATAATCACATTTTTTTAATACTATCTTTGCCTAAAATATATACAGTTGGTTCCTGCATATGCATTTCAATTTATAGAGCCACAGGTTCAAATACTCTTCTTTGGCAATCCCTCACAGTTGAGAATGATTATCTTCTAAGATTGTCTTATTTTGGGGTCCAAAGATGGATAATGAGGGCAATCTAGGATCAACAGACTCTGAAGCAACTCTGACATTTGTTTCTGTGTGGGGTGGGTTGCTCCAGATACTTGATTTGGTCCATGATACGCTGTATCTGCCGCTTCCACTTTTCTGTTTTCTGTTGTCATCATAAGGTTTCAGAACACTGAGACCCTTGCAGCAGACTCTTCTTTCATTTGGGGCAGTCCTGGGTGATAGCGTCTCGTAAGTTGATGCTGATGTTGCATTTTTTTCAAGTTGGCCTTGAGCACATCCTTGAAGTGCTTTCTCTGCCCTCCTCTTGTCCATATACCTTGTCTGAACTGGGGAAATAAAACTTGCTTTGGGAGTCTGGAGTCAGGCATCCAGATGATGTGGCTGACCCAGTAAATTTGATGTTAGGTGATAATTATACTTGTGCTTGTGTTGTCTGCTTATGTGAGGATGCTAACGTTGCTGCATCTCTCTTCCCACTGGATTTGAAGGATGTTCTGAAGGCAAAGTTGGTGACATTTCTCCAGTAACTTGAGGTGTCTTGTGTAGGTTGTCCACATATCAGCAATGTACAGTAAAGAGGGAATCACAATTCCTTGATAAACCATGAGCTTGGTTTTGGATCTGATGTTGCAGTCTTTGAACACGCATTTCATCAGGCATCTGGAGGCTGAAATTTGTGCATTTGAGGCAATGTTGGATTTCTTCACTGAGGTCAGGTTTCTGCAAGGGATGGGTTCTGAGTATAGGTTGTCTCTATATTCAAGTCCTCAACAGCAAAGCAGGAAAAAGAAGATGTTAGAATTGCAACAGCTATGAAAGTGGAAGTTGGTATGCAGCAGCTTCTTCATGATAAAAGTGATCATGCACAGGTGTCTTCCATGAAAATAGCTTTTCCGGAACATTTGTCAAGTCCTCTGGAGACCAGCTAGTCATAATGGGAGCAGGACTGTGAGGTCTAGAAGCTCCTGGTCATGAACTGACATGAAGACAGCAGTTACAAGAAGGTTGTTTAGCACATGAATGAGGCAGGAATGTTATCCAGCATCAACTGAGCAGCCTTCTTTAGAACCAGCTCTGCTCACCCCACATGGGGAGAAAGCTATAAAAAGAGCCCTAAACATAGTCTGTCCACCTTTTTCTTCACTGGGTAACCACATCCAAAGGATTCACTTTTACTGTGTTCAAAATCAATGGAAACACAACATCCATTTTAGGACCTGAAACTTCAGGATGTTCATGGACAATCCTAATAGTGAACACCCAGAGTGCCACACCACAATCATGGCTTGAGAACTCAGGCAACACTAGATCAATTTTGCTGTACTGAGCAAGACCCGATGAGTGGGAGATAGACCAATAAAAGAATATTGCTTTTTCTAGAAAGGTAAACAGGAAGGAAAATGTGAAGTTCACAGAGTTGGTTCTTTTATCAAGAATGAACTCATAAACCAACTTAATACGTTTCCTATTGAAATTATGGAGTGGCTTCATCTTAAGCCGGTGTGGAGCTAATATGCCACTGTCATCAGCGTGTATGCTCACAACTCTTGATACCATGGATTAAACCATGAAGTAATTCTATGCCAACCCTGACCAAATCTTTCTGATATTCTAGAGGGAGACAGGCTTATTCTTCTCAGTGATTTCAATGCCAGAGTTGAAAGGGACTCCAACATCTGGATCAGAACTCTCAGCAAGGAAGGAGTCAAAAAGGTCAACTCTAACTCCTCTTGACCAAATGGAGGGAACATGCACTAACCATCACCAACATCCTGTTCTGCCAGAAAAATAGGCACAAGACATCATGGCAACACCTGTGATCTAAGTATTGGCACCTGATTGACAATATTATTCAGATACTATCAGTATACTAGCAGTTTACATCTTTATTCATATTTATAATCAATAAAGGAGCCCCTTTAAGGTTTAAACTGGGTTTTAACAAAGAGCAGAGATTTTCTTTCCTTCAGCATATTTTTTGCTGTGATAACCCACAATGCCATTTCATGTGTGTGTGTATGTGTGTGCACACCAAGCACAAATATAATTTTGATCCCTGGAAAAGGCTGTTTCTTTTTGTGCCTGATCATGTTCTTAACAGAAAGCCAGGAGTGAGAGCTCCAACATAATATAATATGAAAATTTTGTAGTGAGCAATTTTGTAGTATCTCATTAATATTGTATACCATAACAATTCATTTCCACAGATTTAAAAGGTATAGAGAAATCCTAAGCAATTCAGTAAAAAAGGTGTAATGAGTATATTTGCATATAATAGTTGCAGTACAAAATACCCAAATATATGCAAAACTAATACCATGCAAAGAAAAAAATTAATGTAATACAAATGACTTCCTACTTTCAAATAATGTAGTATGCTTGTGGATAAGGTACTAGTGAGGGAGGAAAGGAGCCAACAGGCTCCGAGTCTCCCTGCCCCAACACAATTAGGCTAGCCCTGCACGCACAGGCCCAACGCGCCGGGCAGAAACTCACCTCTTTCGGGTGCCTGGAAGAGGGAAGACCCGGAACGAGCTGTGCCGGTATAAAGGAAACACCTGAGCCAGACAGCAAGGCGACGGGACCGAAAGGAGACAGAGAAAAAACCGCTGCTGGAGAAAGCTCCCGGGCACGGATGCGAGCTGCCCGCGGAGGCTGCAGGACCTTCTGGGGTAAGGGCAAGCCCCAGCAGGGTTGGTAAGTCCGGGTAATCAGCCAGACATTGCTACAGATGGCTTAGCACCGCCAGGAGCGGCTGGCACCCAGCAGAGGGCCGGTTACCGTATAAACTGTAAGAGGGGAGCACCCCGGCGGGACCATTGCTCCAGCAGCGTGGGGCGGCATTGCCCCAAGGAACCCTAATCAGGGCGGTAGAGCTCCCGGAAGGGAACGAAGATGGGTCTTAACCCCGTGTCCTTCAGGGGGGATGTCGGCAGATCTGCTGGGAGGAAGCAGATGCCCCTCAAAAGGGGAGTCCCTGGTTGTGACTGTCAAGCTAATCTGCTCCTACTAGGCGGAAGCTTGGAGTGACAACTTGGCATGGCCGACCTAGACAGACGGTCATGTACTCCCGGTGGAACGGGCGAGGATGTAGGGGTGGAGGAGCCCTCAGCGACGCAGGACCCTGAGCCGGCTAAGACTCTTACTTCTGGACTGGCACGCGCCGGATAATCCAAACTGGACCGGTTCAACATCAAAGTCATGGCAGACGAGCCGGACACATACAAAGTACAGGAGTGACCCTCGGCAAATGGGAAGCAGTCCCCGGGTGGGAGGTGACGGTACCCAAGCTTCGACTGCCCCCCCCCCAGTAATAAACCACTTTGCTGAACTTGCTGCTACTCTTGACTTTAATAATCATATAACTGCACTCATTGGAATTAGTGAAGATTACATAGCCTGGTTTCTGTGTAGACTGCTTAAAGAAAGAGCCACGAATACCATAAATAAACATAGATACTGAATTTATCCTTACTAAAAAAAACCATGTTGTTAGATTTTATGTAGTTTGACATGTATGCCAGCAGTTCTACAGAAAGGTAGAAAACCCTTTCTGGCTGAAAGTCAGAATGACTCAACTCAGATTAGAGGAAAGCAGGCTCTAGGACCTGCCTGGAGCCACCGCTTCTTCCTGTGGTAGCATAGGAAGAGTACTGGCAGCCTAAACCCCCAGCTAAGCTGCCAAACACCACTGAAGTCCCACATCCACCAACTGGATCTAATGGCACTGAAAGCTGGAACTAGCCTATGGGCCATAGGTTACAAACCTCTGACAGGTTCACTAGGGGATGCATGAGCTAGATGGACCATTGATTTGACCCAGTGTAGCATGTCTTATATTATGTTCTTATGATCTCCCTCATATAATGATTATTTAAGAATATCATAGAAAGTGGAGCAGCTTCAATAAGAGGGCTCAAGGAATCCACCTCCCTCACCTTGAACATAGCTTGGTGGTTTGGTTATGCTCCTGAAGGTGGGAGATCTGGTTTCAAATAACCTCAGGCAAAGAAAATATTTAAATTTGGCCCTCCCACATCTAGTGTGAGTCTGGGAACCCCTGGGCAATTGGGAGAAGAGAAGCTACTACAACTTTTTCCTCCACTATTTGAGAGTGCAATCTGCTGGATGTACCTTGAGAATACAGATAAGATCATGCTCCCAAGGTGAGACTGGAAAATGAACACCTACTTTGTGAACCGTGATGGAAGTAAGACATGAACCAAGACTTAGGTAGTTCTGGGTATTCTATCTATAGAAAATCAGGCAGCTAGGGGATTAAGATACTTCCAAGTTTTGGAAAGGTCTGAGCGGAAGCTTCAGAGTTTTGCCATTTAAAGCGAAAGTTACCCTTTTGTAAATGTAGTTCATGATCCTTGCTCCACTAATGTACAATCTAATAGCCACATTTGGAACATAGCTCTTGTTTGTGAATAATGCATGTGACTAGTCTCACTAAAGACAACAAAAATAATTCATATGAACAGTAGTACTTTTGTACATAAGTGTTTGCAGAAGAGCCAGAGTAGTCACTGAAATGACTGGTGCATCTAGTACTCACATTTTAAAGGAAATATCTTTACATTCTTGTCCTGCAGCAGGTATGTGCAGTGGGACTTTATAGGCATACAACAGTCTGATGCTCACTAACCATTGAGGATCAGAGATATAGTTATTCTATCACTCCTTTTTATTAGCCTATTTGTGCTCATTTACTTCTATTTGCCTTTTGCTTTATAGTTGTTTAACTTATAGCTGTTTGCTCTTTGATTGCTGGTTATGTTGTAACCCTCAGTCCAAGTTAATTTAACTCTCTGACTCCCATTCCTAATCTTCACTTGACTCTTTTCTGTTTTCAGTACCTTTTTGGTTTTCTTCAGTACTTTTTTGTAATGCCCTTGCTATGCACTCTAGTATTTTGTTTATGCTGTTTTTAACTCATACTGATCCTTAATGATTTCACACTTGAATGTATGTTCTAATTTATATTTATTACTCTGAACTTATTTATTAGAGTTATTGTAATTAATGTGAAGTGTATATTAAAATCATTTAGTAAATCTACACTTCCCCATCATTTTTCTCCTCCAAGTCCAGTACCTTTCACTTGATCTCTAAGTAGTTAAATCCAGTTAACACATGAACATATACAACCAAATCCCCAAATGCCAACAATGGCTAACATTAACAAATCTTGAGGTATTGCTACTACTGCTTTTCTTTTCCTTCCTGAGAGAGAGCCTTTTGGAAGCTGGTCCCTTAGGAGGTGTTCAGAGGAGTGATGGATGGTATATAGCTGAGATCTCCTTAGGAAAAAGTAAAGCAAACACCTACATATTCCTATATTCATCATATTAAATGTTTAGGAAAGAAAATTAATGAGGGGAACAAAGATAGGGGAGAAAGCCTAAGGAGCTCCAAGTGAAAATAGAACATGGGAGATGAGAATGTGGATGGGAGGAGAATAACTTAATTTAAGTTTATCCAGTCCCAAAATACCAAGTTGTTTTTAAGCAGAAATTTCTACATCTCAATCCATATATAACAAACTTTAGCCTAATTATCACACATTATGAGGATACTTAAATCAAAAAGAGGACATTTAATTTCATCTGAACATTTTAGTAAGTCTTCCAAACATGTGATGGTAGCTTAGGGGGTTCTTCTCTATCTAACTTTGTAAGATGAAAATATTCAGAGCACAAGAATCCTCTTGCTACTTTTCAGTTCTGAAAGGGAGAGGCGGTGCTGATCAGATGCAGTCTGGAAAACCCTTCCATGCATTACATGAACCAAGCAAAGTGGTCACTAAGGGTGTTTATTGATGTTCTCTGGGATGCTGCTGAAAAATGGTGGTGGGGGCACTTTAAAGCTCATTGAACAAGCTTTAGTTAGAGTGCTCCTGCCACCATTTTTCAGCACAGGGACACTGATACATGAGATGTTGGGGGCTGCTGGAGCACAGTAATTGTCAAGCTCCAGCAGACTCAATTATTTGAGTCTGCTCCAATGCACTATAATCAGAGCAGCCTCCCTGCATGTGTATAGGCATCCTGAGACACCGGTACATAGCAAGTCACTTATATTTATCATTGTTAGCAGCCTCAAATGTTGAGGAGGGAAAAAAAAAATCTTTTTCTCTCTAATGAGCTCTGAAGCCCTTAGATGCAAAAATGTCCATAGGTTCCAGCCAAAAATAAGAATAATAAGCATAGTAAATGGGAGCAACGTAAAGTCAAGAAAAATATCATTTCAATGACTACTTCTCACTGGGAGAATTCAATGATTCGTACTGGTTCAAAGCAGTACTTTCCACCAAATTATCTTGGATGGGATTTGGCTCATAATTTACATCTTATCATTTATTCTTTCCTTTCCAAATATATTTGTGAAATCTGTTTCATGTATGCTGTTTATGCACGTTATATAAAGCACTGGGTATATGCAGACATTACATTTAACTCAGAGTAATTAGGATTAGGTCTATCTCAATGTCTATTTGTGCAGACATTTGAGGAGGTTAAATTGGGCCCAAAATGATGGCCTGATCTAAGTTAGCTCATCTGAGCAGGTGAACTAAGATCAGGAATGGTTTAGCCCAAACTACTAAATGTCTGCACATGTTCAGAGTCTAGCCCCAGGCCTGGGATAGTCCAGCCACTAGCCACAGCTCCAGGGTTATGCTTTTCCTACCCCACACACCCTAATCAGGCTATTTTTATTCCCCCCTCACCCCCCTGCCCAGCCACCCTACTTCTGGATGGACAACCACCCCGACATACCCACCAACCCCCACCCCCATCCCCACAGACACACCAGCCCCTCACAGTCCCACCAGCCCCTCCAAACTTGCCAACTGTCTGCCAACCCACTAGTCTCCCCAATCCTACCAGTCATTTTTCCCACCCCAAGTTACTTACACCTGGTTCCTGTTGTGGCTCCTGGCACAGGCAATATCTGCAGATACTGCTCCTAATCTATAATCATGCAGTTTAAAGCTACATGATCTTAGACTGGATGTGGCAAACATTTTCACATACTCACTATAATTTAGTTAATATTTTGCTTTGACTCTAGGGAGCTAGGATACATTTTATTTATCTTATAAAATATAAAATAAAAATGCTGGTATTTATTGGGAGAAAAACATTTCTATCCTTATCTCTCATATTCCGGATGTCCCTTTGGGGTTAGCGGTAAAATAAATTGGGCAAAATTCTATTTCCTTGTGCATGTTTAAGTAACATGTTTCTAGCTCTGAACTCATTGTTTTTGCCCCGTTTTATGCTTTGGATTCATGTATGTTGTACATATACATAGTTGTGCATGCATGCACATTCTAGAAAAAAATGGGGGGAATAGAGGTGGAGGATGACTTTCTTAGAGTTTAGCCCCAGTACCTGAGTGACTAGGGCACTCACCCATGTATTAAGAGACATGAATTATAAGCCTCTTGTCCAGAATAAATTTGAACCCATATCTCTCCTAGTACTATGCTCATACCACTGGTCAGGAATTAATCTCTGCCACTCTTCTTGAAGCTGAATCTCTGCCCTTTCCATTTACTAAACTGAATGAAGAACAGTGGGGATGTTTCAAACCCATCAGGAGCAAGGACCCAAGCTAGAATCCAAGGCCTGATCCCTTTCAGACTACCATCCATTTCACTAAACTACACATTATTAATAGTGTTAGCTTCTACCTGCCCCCTCATATATCCCTTACAGCTTCCCAGGTGGCCAGCCTGAAAGGAAGCCCATAATGAGCTAAACCTATATAATTTGGTATAAATAAGATTCCTGTATAATTATAACCAGTGTCTATACTTTTTTTAAACTGGTGCACACATAGGCAGATGGAGAAAAAAAAATTGTGGGCCTGTGTGCATGTGTGCCCCCTACCCCCAGTAGGAAAGTCTGTGAGGGAAGGGACAGGGGGAGGGGAAAGGACCTTGGAGGGGGAGGGAGTGGGGCTAGGGCTAGGGCTGGGACCAAGCAGAGATCAGGAGGGACTGGAGTGAAGCCGGGCCTAGTGTGCTCATGTGGATGCCCCTTCTGTGCCTGGGGTCATTGCCAGGCATCGGCACCCTCCACACCAGTGAATCTGCCATCCTCCAACCTTGCATTGGCCCTGGGAACCTCTCCACATTTGCCCTGGGTGCCTCTCCCCAGCCCGTGCCCTTCACCACCTGGGGTGGGGGCAGAGGTGGAGTGGTGTCATCCTTGGCTGCACCACCAGCCCAGAGGGGACAGAGCCTCCAGGACTCCTGTGTCCACCATGCCCCATTCTAAGTCATCCCAATGAAAAGCTCAGTGCAACTCCAGCCCCAGTCCACAGTGGCAGTGGCAGCCTGACCTGCCCCATGCAGATCCAGAGGTACACACCCCCATGCCTCCCAGGGTATGCATAGCAGCAGGAGCTGTGCCCCCTGGATGCTTGTGGCTCAATACCATGCCCTGCTAGCTGTACAGTCCCTACTCCTTCATTAGCCCTAGTCCCAGCCCCACTTCCTCCCCAGCCCTGCTGCAGCTGCTGGAAGCCCTTGGCCAAGCTGCCTTACCACTGCTAAGCCCTGCTAGCCCCGCCCCTTCCACTGCCTATGGGTCCACATCCACAAGGATTGCTACCTATACATAAGTGGTATTTTTGGCACTCATGCAGCTATAGCACTATCACGTAGAGTCTTAGACACACATTCCACCCATCAGACAATTTATAAACTAAATATACATCCATTTAAGTTGGTATTAATTAACAATTATATGGATAATTTTTTTTATAAATTACATTTTCATAGATGAAACTGACAGAGGAGCAAGATTCTTACTCCCCCCCACCTTTGGATTAAATGAGATTTCTATACTTAAAGTGGCAACTGCTTCCATGTTGTGGGGTTTTTTTTTTAAAGAATGTCCATTTGTATTTTTAATACCCTTTAGTTATGGATCTGTTTTTACTTTCTGCAAATGTTTTGGGGAAAAATGCTTACTGGCAGAAATATTCTCAGTATCAGAAAACTGTATGCAATTTTTGACGAATAGTTGTAGAAAGTAACGTTTGGATTCAGTAATTTATATTTCATGTCAGACTGATTTATACTAAGTCAAGAAATGCAAAACTCCCTCTGACCAATGTGCCTAGTTAAAGTTCACCTAGTTAAAACTCACCTATTGTCAATAACTTTTTCACTTAAAATCAAGCTAAAGACAAACAATTATTTGGAACCAGATAAGGATATTCTTTTGATACAGAATAAAATCACTTTCCTTAGTAGACCCATGGGTGAACTGGCAGAACAAAAGTCTATTTCTCATGGAAAGGGAACAAGATTCTCATTCTAGATAAATAAATTACCAAAAATGTATCCAATCAGATCTACTCAGACTGTTTTTTGTCTTTGTTTCAGATTTCATGCTACTTATGCTCTAATAATTTTAAAATACCATAAATCATATGTCTAAAAAACTGTACAAAAAATAAAATAGAGGAACATAGGACTAGGAGGAACTGCTATCAAAAACAGCCACCTCATATAATCTTCTAAATGCTACAGTCGATTATAACACTGCTTAAATTTTTACTCCCATTATTCCTATTGGAAAGACTCCAGAAATTCACTGATGATTAGATTGTCTTCAAACTTCCAGTCAAAATTGATTCATGACCAGTTTTTACCCATTTCTTCTCGTGCCAACAGTGTTCTTGAGCTTAAATAATTCTTCTCCTTCCTTGATGTTAACATCTTGGATATATTTATAGAGAATAATCATACTCCCTCTCAGCCTTCATATTGTTAAACTAAATAAGCCAGGCTCCTTAGTTTCCTCTTCTGTGATATGATCTCCCTTTCCCTAATCATCTTTATAGTCATTTTTGTACCTGTTCCAGCAAATATTTACCGTGCTATGAAATATGCTAGACAATTTATAAAATTAACCTAAACAAACACCCACACCCACCCACAGAATTATATTTCTGGTTTTATTTTCTCTTTTGTAATTGGGCTCTGCTATTTTCTTCTTTTTTTATCAATATTTGCTTCTTGAAAATATTGCTTCTTCCCTTTGCATCATTATCTAACCTCTTCTGCAGACAAAAGTGTTATTCTTCTATTCTCAGGGAGGCTTTTAATAAAACAAAATAATGATTTTGCTTTGGAGACAAGATATATAAAGAAAAGTGATCCCCAGTGAAAAGAGTTCACATATCATTTTGGGAGGCATATAGAGTTCAATAGCAAGGTAGCAACATAGAGTTTTCACTATGGAATTTATTTATTCTAGGTTCTGATATAATCTGCTTTACTAATAGGATTAGTAGCACTGAAATTCCTTATGAATGAGCTGAAATTTGAAGAGACTGAAACACTAAATATCTGTTTCTGATACATTATTTTCATCTAGAATAAATTTTGAAAGCTTCACCTACTTACTACTTTGACATAAAGCTTCTGAAATCTGAATGAAAATTCCAAACTAGTTGATAAGCTTTCCAGACCAGACTCCTACTCATTGGGCATGTCTACATGTGCCTATTAATGTGATGCAGTAAGCTCTGGAGCTTATTGCCCCAGAGCTTATTGCTGCCAGGCATATGTCTTCATGTGTGCCCAGGATTGCAGCACATTGAGCCAGCGTAGTCCTTTGCCTCATGGGAGTCAGTCTGCCAGCCCAGGGCACTCCTTGCACCTCAACATGCTTCAGAGGGCTATGACATGAGGGTGCTTTGGCATGGGCCTCACCAGCAGGCAGTCCAAGCACTGAAGCATCCTCATGCGCTAGCCATCCAGGGCAGCATCTACATGTGCACTTCTGCAGAATTTCTTACTCCACAGCAGCATAGTACTTGTATTTACTCCACCTAATAGTATTTGTATTTACAAATACTATCCTACTGAAGAGTAAATTAGTTTACTCCTGCCTAATAGGGGCACATTGTGTACTGTCAAAGTGTCATTTTACTTACTCTCCTGACTACTCACTCTATCCCAGGAACATTTTGTGGCTCTGTGGGGAAACAAATCCTTCAGACTATGTTCTAGTATTGTTTTTAGGCCATGATAACAAACGAGGCTGACTCCTGACCCTGTTCTGTTCCATGCAGCTGTAGCTTCAACCACTGCTGCTTCCATTCCAGTAGTCCTTTGCCTCCATTTTATTGCCCCGCTTTAATAAACACCCCAGGCTCATGGCCTGCTTACTCACCCTTAGTTATGCTACTGTTCTATCCAGTAGAAGGGGGAATAAGATTGGCTTCACAAAACACAAGACCTATATGGCATTGAGAAAGTACAGAAAAGATATACAATATTGTGTGTCACATATATGTACCAGCATGTTATTTATATAAATCAAATATAAATTTTAACAAGGAAAAGTGATTGTTAGGTCACCTTTGATAACTTTATAAATCATTAATTCCAGTATTAGGCATAATGTTTATTTCGCATTTTCTGTTGAAGCAGTAATGTGGAATTTTTACCTGGGGTTTTCTTTCATTTGGATAATAAAGTATTGACAGGAGTTTCCTTTTATGGTAACATTTGTCTCCTGATGAAAATAAAAAGTAATTACACTTTGAAACATGAATGTTTCAAGTTCTTCTATTTCTTTGTTGTGTCTCCAGTCCAAACTTTCTGTATAGTCTGCTCCCAATATTCTGCACAGGCCACTGCTTCTGGTGTTGCCCAGTCTTGTGGGGTGCATTGTGGTGCTACAGGGCACTTTAGGAAATGACTTATGATTTGCTTCTCTTGACAAACACATTGGTTGGTTGTGTAGAGGCCACATGATTTCATGAGAAAATTGCATTTGCTGAGACCCACACTCAATTTGTTCAGACTCTGCCAAGTATGTCATTTGTAATTGGAGCTGGGTGCTAACTCCTCACTGGTGGTAATTCCTTACCGGCTCCATTCAACAGCTTTTGTTGCCTAGTTTTCAGCATTCTTTTTGCCAGTGGGTAGTTCTAGCTAATTCTGGTGATGTATGGTCAATGGTATAGTAGAATATCAAAACTATTCTCAATGACAGATGATGGTGCGCTGGTTGATGTTCATAAAGTGAGTGGCAGTCTGACTTTTGTATCTGCTGGTCAATGTTGCCTGCTATTTTCCTCCTTATGTAAGAGGGCGCTATGCTAGATAGTGCGTGTAGGCAGGGGACAGGACTAGGTTTTAGGCAGTGTGTTATAATTCTGAATTTATCATTTAGGACAGGGGCAATATGTTTACTGTTATTTAAGCATTCCCAGGTGGTACAGGCATATTTAACCACAGAGAAACAAGATGCCATGGCAGTAGCGTGTAGGGTGGATGGATAGGCTCCCCACTTAGAATTTGTGAGTTTACACAGAATATTGTTTTGTGTATTGACTTTGGCTTTGGTATTTAAGACGTGCTTTCACATATTAAATGTTTCAACTGAACTGACTATATGTATGTATCTTAATACAATTTTTACTATATATACAAATGGCTTATTATTTCAAGTAATTCTATATTAATGAGGAGAGATTCTTGCAAATAACTTACCATTCTACAAATCACTTCCCTGTGGATTTTATTTGTGTTACATGAGTAGGCACTTTTTTTTATTATTCTTGATGAGACATGACAGTAAGTGAGAAAATAGTGACTAGAATTATTAATTAAAACTAAATTAATAGTAAGAGTAAAGCCTGAATAAAGACCTGTCAGTTGTAAATTCTGAGAACCAGGAATAGTTGCAAAAATAAATAGAAAAAATACTTGATGACAAAACTGTGTCCTTGGTAACTAACTTAATAAACTATACTGTATTTTCCTAGGCCATGACAGAAAATGAAGTTTTTTTCAGTTACTGATTTCTCCATTAAAATAACCAAAGTAAGCTAATTATGTTAGTTTGTTTTATTTTCATATTTCAGATGTAGATTTTTGAGCTTTTGGCAAATCAAACTATAGCCAATCTCTCTCTCATAAATAAAGGCAATATCAAAAATGCATTGAGAATCATATAATTGTTTTACCTTCTTTTCTGTAATAATACAAAGCCAGTGTCTTCTAATTCAACATCTGGAGTATTGCTTGTGACAATAATCATTTTTTATTCTTTTTGAGGTATTATATGGCCAATTTTTATTGGAATATTCATTTGATAAAATTAAAAATCCTCTTACTATAAAAGAAAAAAAAATCCCTACAATTAATTCAATAATAAAAACTGTGAATAGTGAAGTAAAATAGGTGCATACAAAGAGAAATACATTTCAGTTTTGTGTCTGGCTATAACAGAAATCACTTTCTATTTTGTAATGCCAGGCTTTTCACCCAGAAAGAACTATTCCCCCAACATGACACAGCAGTATTTAAGAAACTACACCAATAATTGGAAGTATAGACCAGAGGAAGACTCTGCTGGTATAGCTATACCATTCTTCAATATTAGAAAATTGTTCCTAATATGGGTAGAGCTTATATCAGCAAAACTGTGCATCCCATCCCCAAATGAAACACCAGAAACTCGGCATTATATTGAAATTAGGGACATTTGCTATCACTAATCATGACACCCCTTGCTTGTGTAGGTAGGACAACAAAAGTCTTAGATGTAGCTATCATCTAACATCAAAAACTCCTGTAACTCTCCAATCCTCTTTCAATGCCCAAATAGTATCTTTATATTCATATTGGCAGCATACACATTTATGACTATGTAACATTTTGTTCTATTAAATCATGTAGTGTACCTTCCCCAATTACACAGTTATTGTTCAAGCTTTCATATCTATTTTATTGCTCTTATGGTGTGCTTATCCCCAGTTTTCTGTGGAACAGTTAAACATTTTTAGTCCAAGCCTTGGCTTTAGAGTCTTCTTGTCATATTGTAAAAGAGTCATTTTCTTTTCTATATATCTCTCTGTACAAATCCTATGCTTATTATGAAACCACCCACCATAGTTTTCTATGCTGGCATTGCTTGATTATATTTCTAAAGCTGGATAATGGAAAATGTATATATAATCACCTCTTTTTAAACTATGCAATTTGTTACCATATAGCTAACAGCATCATTAAAACATAGTTTGACTAAGCATTTATTTTTAAAGTGTAATTATAATAAACTAATTAAAAATAGATATGTGTACTTCATTCTCTCTCACACAGAACTATCAGATCAATTTAGCAGTAATTTAGTATATCTTAGTATTCATAACAAATACTTTTCCCATCTTCGTCTATATAAAACTAATCAGGATAATTTTGGAAATAATTTATTCATGTTAAAACTATACCAGTTATGTAGAAAATATGCAAGCACTCAGCTATATTTATATGTTCATATGCAATTTTTTAAAAAAATAAATGTACTTCCTCTGTATACAAGCAGGACATTGATAGTGTATAAATGTATTAGAATTGTAGCAACATTTATTTAAATAAAAATGCACTACTTCTTTCTGTCTTGATTTAAGAAGAAAGCAGGGAAAGACTTACTTTGACTTATGTTCTTCCCCTACATTTAAATAGCTAATTGATTTTAGAGCAAGAGGTGCCATTTGTTGGCATGCTGATCAGCAATGAATAAACATGATCAAAGCACATAATATTACACTGAAAATGAATAAGCTACTTCAGGAGAAACAAATTAAGATAAATACAAATTACTTTGCATTTAAATTGTTTTCTGTCTGCAGGACAAATTTTCTCAAAGATGTGGTAGAGCAAAAACCCCGACAAATAAAATCTATTAATATATTTCCCTTTCAAAATCTTTCAGAGTGAATGATGCATACTATGCACATGAAAGGCGCAATTCTATTTCTCTTTACATACCCAAATGGCATTTGTGCAGTGGCCTAGCTGCAGTTTTTGGCATTTATACACAGTTTGCAATTCTTGTTCACCAAAATAGATCTGTAATTCATGTGTACCATCTAAAACAAAAGGCAGGAGAAGGATGAAGTCTCACCGATCTTTTTGCCCAATAACTTAAAAGGGATTTTTTTTTTAGGCAATTTGCTCAGAAACTGGGATACCCTGGTTCTGGTGTTACACAGAAAGGACTAAAATCTCTTTCCTGCTTTCCAGAAGAAGAAAGCAACCACACAGTGCTCTAAGCCCTGGGCAACAGGTTAGGCACTCACTGAGCCACACACACAGTCTGCCTCCTCTGTTTTTTCATTGGCTACCCTGTAGGCCAAGTTCAAGGAGGGGGCTGGAGGGGCATCTGGATAATACCTAACCTGTGCCCTGGTGGTTAAACAATGTTGCTGGGAAACAGAAGATGCAGATCTTTAGGTATGTAAAGTGAAAAAAAGATGTAGCCCTAGAAGGTTCTGTATAGTACTAGTCAAAGCTCTCTCTGCTGAACTCTTCAGCTAGGGTGAGACATTCAAAAAGCCTGAATCGCAGGCTTTGAATTGCATCTTTGCAGGTTAAACTAATCTGCCTAGATTAAATTGGTTTGCAACTGCACAAACATTCCTTGTTTGCAATGAAATGCAGGAACATGCCTGCAGTGACTCAGGCTAGAAGCCAGGAGGCACTAGAGCAGCCTTCCCTTCCTTTCCACAGATCTAAATTGAGGGGGGCATGGCCAGGCCACAGCAGGGCTCTGATTAGGGAGTGGTGTGAATCCTTACCCTGACTCCAGTCCCAGGCTTTCCCTCCTGACCAGTGCTCAAGGGGCAGGTGTGTTGTCAACCTGCAGGCCTGGGCTAGCACTCTCAGGCAAGGTGTGGGGGGAAGTGCAGTGTATGCATCTGTTGATGATACCGAGCTTTTCACTCTCCCTCTCTGCTTCTGATACAGTCTGCAGCAAGCTGGGCGGGGGGAAGCTGGTAACAGTTTTTAGTACCCTTGTCTCTCAGTATTTATTGCCCCATTAAGAAAACAACAGAGTGATATTACCAGTTGTCTGTTGATTCAGCAAAGAACTAGTAGTATGTGATATGCTGGCTAATACACAGACACCACAGGAAAGGCAAAGGGGACCAGGGAATTTGTGCTTAGCAGAAAGTGGTGAGGGGGAGGGAGGAGAGCAAATAGTTCTTCTAAAAAATTTCCAAGGAAGGACATTAAGTTAACTGTTGATTAGTTCCAAAAAGCCTGTCTGCCTTTGTCTCTCTTACAGTACAGACTGTAACCAGCAGGTGGTATGGTAGCTAATGCAAGGGTGGCTGCTAACACAGAGGGGTGGGGGGTATAATTCCTGTTTAGCACAGAGAAGCCAGGCAGATGCAGAGGGGAGGGGCCAGCCCTGTTGTGGAGCAAAGAGCTCTGCCCAGCCCAGAGAGCATGCTGGCATCCTGAGGGTATCTAGTTTATCTTAAACCAGCAAGAGGTCTGGGACAGACATTACATAAATTGGTTTGAGCAAAATCAGTTAAGCCTGATACTGTTGCACAAGGGGCCATTCGAGCTCCTGGAGGCTAAGTTCCAATTTGGTCCCCAGAAGTGAGTCACACCACAAGCCACAGAGACAAAGCCTTTATTGCTTGCAAGCAGGTCGGCCTGGAGTCATGAGACTCAGATCAAAGCCGACCCCAAGTGCCTATTCTCCGTTGCTTATATACTCGATTACAAGGTATTGGAAAATTCCATTAGCGCAGGCGCACTTCGGGTTACATAGTTGTGAAATTGGTTGCAAAGTTTGGAACTTTCTAGCCGTTAGCTTGTGGTTTGCAGTCTCTTGCAACAAAATGGAAAATCAAGTTGCAGGTGCTTCTTTGGTACATTCTTGTGAAAGCAGTTCTAGCCCCAGTTTGTCCCACAATACTACATTCAAACAGGTTTATCTCAAAGTGGTTTCAGCCATTTTAAAACTGGTTTATTTGCACTGAACAACAGTTCTGTTACAGGTTTAAACCAGTTTCTGATCTCTTAATGTGGATTATGTGTAATGTCTGTCCCTAGTCTTAAGTTTACAACATATGTTACCAAAAGTGGCCCTCAACGTATTCCATATGTGCAATAGCATGCAATATGCTATATAAACCCTTCCTATATCCACAACTTCCATAAAATACTTTGTTCCTATTTTACTCGCACTAAATTGCAGATAACTTCAAATTGGCTCAGATAAGTGCTGGATACTTTTAAGTGACTTTTATGGCAGTAAATCGTGGCCAACTTTTTGATTTTTGGCTGTAAGTTGAGCAGCAAAAGACTCTAGAACACTGAGATCTACTATTGAAAAGTGAGATGTTATAGCTAGGCATTACGTATCTGTTGGTATACATCTCTCTTGTAAGAGTGAAATGAATAACTAAGAAGTATTTATTATTTTAGTCTTGTAACTAATTCCAAAGGTACTGCTTTTGGGGAAGAGATTCAGGTATCCCCTTTGCTAAAAACCTGAAGATCAGAAGGTGTTTTGCAAATTAGTAAATTGCTTTTGTTTTTACATGTTAACTGTCTCAAAATTTAGAAAAATATAGGTGGTTTAGGTAACTGCCAACTTAACTTCAGGGCACAGGCATGAGACAACATTTTCAAATGCTTTCATTAATTATCATTGCTTCCTTTTGGTGGACACTTTTGAGAATATTGGCCTATTGCCCTGAAGTGTTAGGTTGGAAGTTAACCTAAACCATCTGGATTTCCATAAAAGGATGAAGAATTAACAAATAACAAATAAAGAAAATAAAAGATCAACCTGTCTTCCCAAAAACCAGAACACATCACCACCCTAAAGATCCCACCATACCTAAGAAAAAAATACTTGCAAAATAATTTCTAAATTTTTGTTTGTCAGACACGTTTGTATTTGACTACAACATAAACATTTTTGTCTCAAACCTGTAAAATTGGGTGATTTTTTTCCCCCAAAGGTATCAACTAATTTCAGGATGTTTACTTGGAATTTATTTTGAAATTTCTTCTGTGTTCTATATTCATGTAAAATGAAACAAACAAAAATGTGCCAACCTTTATTTAAACTAAAGTCCCTTTACACTGCTACATGAGTATAATGAAATACAACCTCAGTTTTCTTGTAACTGATTAGAAACATTTTATTGTGAAATCATTTCCTTATTTCCTTGGTTAGTGCATATTAGCCGATATATGGGTTAGCTTTATTCTTATTTTGAACAGTGAGAACAGGTTTAAAATCTCATAGGGTTTTGTTGTTTTGTTTGATAGATTGGTCAAACTGAACTTTTGACTTCTGTTTCCTGTAATACTTCTGGACTAAAAGATAAGACAGTTTAATGCCTCACCACTGTATAAGCTATCTACTTCACCCAGTCAGTGTGGTCTTTTTGATCTGCAGTGGGTATGATAGGAGCTCAGTTTAAGCTTGACTAGTTCAAAGCTTACTCAAGTGTATCCCATGTATAAGCCTTGTTTTTTATACCTTGGGAGAATTCAGTAAGGTTTTCTGAGTCTGAAGAGGGTTAAGATTATATCCTAGATCTGGAAGGATATCGCACATGTCTTAAAAGTTACAATTTTTATATGAAATAAAATATACTAGATGTAGTGGGTACTGTGTAATCTACTATAAAAAATACCCATCAAGGTCTTATATTATTTTAAATGCTGTATTGTAAAAACAAAGTATTTCTGGTTGGATTATTTTCCTTTCTGGGCACCAGGAACCAGTCCATCGGGCCCTCACTTGACATTGCAGAGTTTGATTTATGTCTGGTTGAAAAAAAGATTAATTTGCTAATTATTTAATTTTAGGATTTCATTATTCTGTAGCAACCCCTGTTAAACTTATTCCACATGTCTTGTGATTTCATACTACCACCTTCATGATGGAAACTATTTAGGCATAGCAATGCAAAATTGAGCTATAGCAGTGTTTGGGGTACTAGCCTAATATTTGGAATTTTTTGGTGTGAATCTCTATTGTCTTTTAGATTTTTCTTTGGATCTTTATACAAGTTACTAGGGCCCATATAATTAAAGGAATTTAGTAAGGTGGTGTGAATAAGGAAGTATTCAATTTGCATTTGGATTCAGCCAGTTTGGAGGACAGTGATTTGATTCAGAGATGTGGATCATCGTCTGAAATCAATTCGGCCAAATTGGCTTCACAAGATTTGGCGCTGATTCATGGAGATTCAGAGATTCAGCCATAGACTAAAATGGGGAATCACTGAAATACCTATAAGTTTGTCATTTTATGGTTTATTCAGATAAAAATTGCAGGGATGGTAGCCCCTTCTGAGGGCATGAAGCCTGCCAGGTTTCAAGGGGATAGGTGCAGGAGTTTCTGGGAAACTGTATCTCAAACTGCTGAAAGCTAAACTCATGTCATATGTGTACGTTAAGGCAGATTTGGATGAAAACAGAAGGGACAGTAGCCCCAGTAGGGCATGAGGTTTGCCATGTTTCAAGGAGATAGGTGCAGAGGTTTCTGGGAAACTACACCTCAGGCTGCTCACAAGCAAAACTTGTGACGTGTGACACTGTGTGTGTGTTAAGGCATGCCCTCACTGGCAGTGGGGCTTCTACACAACACATTAGTGTGCCCCAATGAGGCCTACCCCTCCCCTACTGCCTCAGTCCAGTCCGCCACTCTACATGACAACAGGTAATGACTTAGTAAGCAGCACAGTAGCACTAGCAGCATCTCAGGTAGCCAAACCATCACAGAGCTTCTCTTCTTTAGGAGCTGCCAGAGAACTCTCCCTGCCAGCCCCAGCCCTGGGGCTTAGATGTGCCCAGGACCCTGCCTCCTTCCGGTCAGCTGACCAGGGACAGTTGCTAGGGTGTTGATATCAGGACACAGCACTGGCAGACAAGGTTATTTGGGTCAATCTGGTATCTTTCAGTAGACCAACTGAATAAAAAGAGAAATATATCTTAGCAAACTTTTGGGGTGAAAAACCCTTCGTCAGGCTGAGGAAGCACCTGCAGTTGGTGTGTCTGTGTGCTATTTCTGGATGGAAGGAATAGGAAAAAAGCCAGAGGCTGGCATGCAATGCAGGCAAGAAAGACAGTCAGTGAAAATGGAAATAGAGGAGTCAGGGGATGAGACAGACAGGCCAGGGTAGGGGGGAAGGGGGATGTAGCAGGTAAATGTGAACAGGTATCTAGCAGAGTGGCAGGGGAAACAGCCCAAAAATCTGACCCTAAAAGTTACTCAGCTGCTACCTAAAACAGTTGGTGCCTAACTCTATGAATTTAAAATTCTGTAGGAGGCCAGAATTGCATCTGTGTACTTGGCTCAACTCTTAGCATACATCTAAGGCTGGAAATATTGGGTGTTCTTCCCCTTAGAGACTTGGTCAAGTGGGCACTCTCAGAGCTTGCTTATCACTTGCTGTTTTAAGTTAAGTGTTTGAGGATGGTATTTTAGGCCACTCCTGTCATCATTATTTCCTATCATCAAATCTCTGGTGATTTTGTATGAAGCATGCTAACTTTAGGTGGCTACTTAAATTGCCTGCTGGCTGGTTGGGACCATATTCTGAAGCACTTATTTATATACCTTTAATGTACAAGAGAATGTTCAGGGGTCTACTTGGAGCCCAAGCACTTAAAAGTAAGGCATTGCAGTATCTGAGTTATAAGACTGAAACAGGTATAACATTTGAAAGATTTCCAAGTTATATAGGCCTGGAAACATTTTTAAAAGGTAGCATTTCAGCTGATGCATACCTAAGGCATTTAAGTCCTTTCTTGGATCTACTATCTAGTGCAAAACTGACAGTTGTGACTCCTAAAGTAAAACTTTTATAGGACGCTGCCAGTCATTAAATTGGGTATCACAGAAAGAATGATTTATTTTCACTGACAGAATTCTATATGCATATTGTATAAGTATTGTAGGACAGAAAAGATAGGTTATGCTTTTGAGTTCTGCAATCAAAACCTGGATTTTTATGGACAAATTAGGTTGAATTCACGAAGCTGAGATTGACTTCTTAACTTAGATACACACAGGTGTTTCTGTGGACCTAACTGGGTGTAAAGGTATATCGTTTTGATCATGTTTTAGAAAAAGAAAAGTCACACATTTCAATAAAATGCTTTCAATAGTTTTGCTACTATAAAACTTAAGTATTAACAATTAAATGTATAATTTAGACACCAGGAAGATAATGTTCTTACCTTTGTGCAGTTAAATTGGAGTTATTCATCCATGTGAGTGACTTTTTGGCCTTTATTCATTATTTTAGATTCTTTTCCCCCTGCTAGGAGGGGAGTGTGAATGTGTAAGAGTGCATGTGTATACTGAACATACACAGAAGCCTACACACTAGCTGGGGAACTCTGGAGCTCTGCAGCTACACACAAACATGCAATGTATGTGCATAAGTCAAAAAATCGTAGTTGGACAAAAGCCTATGCCATGCAGGTATTTGACACTGGAGGATCCATTCTTATTTTAGCTCCAATAGCTAACTGGTTAGAATACTTTCCCAACGTCTAGGCTTCCCTCACCTAGGGTTAACATATAGGTCTTTGACTTTACAGCACAAAGCTCAAACACCATACCACACAACAAGACAGAAACTGTCCAAGCTCCTCTCCAGTATACTCTCTGAATCCCTCCTGGGCAACCAAGAGAGGGAGACATGTAGAGGTAGGAGGAAAAGTACTAGTTAGAGAGGTTTGAGCTCAGTAAGTTGGATGGTGTCCTGGAAGACAGAAGGTTCTGTGACTTGCATAGACGCTTGCTTCCCAATAAGTTTGAAACTTTCCATCTTCTTTCTGTACAAAGACTATTAAATGTTCAGTGTAAAGGATCAGCTTCTAGAGGGGACTGGGTAATGGCAACTTTCTGGTATGACCTGGTGATCATAGCGCTCTTCAAAAAGATACAGGTTCAAGCCATCTCTCAGTGAGGTGGGCCTAGAAGTTGGTTCCCTTGCTTCCCTGATTAATCCCCTAACCAAGCACCCAATAAGACAAAAACATAAAAGGAACATTATTTTCTCTTTTCCAGGACTTAGAAGTGTAAGTAGTTGTATATCAGCTCTGGGCAAGTAGCTAACTAATAGCCTACTATAAGCAGCAACGCTGCATGTTTAAGAGAACTACAAACTGTGCATGAATGCCGTTTAGGCATAAAATGAGTAATGGAATTCCACCCAAGATCTCCAAATTTAATCTTTTTAAACAATGAGATTACATGCACGTTGCAACTATACAGTTTGTACAAAAACCTTAGTATTCTTCCTGATTTTTTTAAAGTCAAATTACAGCCACAGAGTTATGAGCTGTAATCATTCTGCTTTACATAGAACACCTGGCTCTACCTGCTTTCAAAGGAATTTAAATGAATATTATCACTTTGCCCAACCACATAGTTTGTTCTCAGTTGTGAAAAACAGGCACCTAAGGCCAGAATGTGAAATATATTCATACATAAACAGTTTAATTAAATCTCCAAAAATAGTGCAAATCCAAATTCAGCCTGAGATTACTGCTTTGGTACTTTGTAAATAGCTAGTTGTAATTCTAGTTTCTTACATCAGGCTCTGGTTTTTCCTCCCATTTTTTATTTATTTTGATACATACAGACTTGTCACAAAAATTATGATTATAACAATTTCAATATTCCATAAAACCCTGAAAGAAAACCTCCCTTGTCAATTCCCCATTTTAAAAAAAATGAAAATGAAAAAAAAAGAATTATAGGTATGAAGCAGACCTTCTAATATACTCTGAAGGCTACAGAAAAATTCCAGAGAGGTGACTGGTGACTCCAGGGGTAAAGCTTTGCTTTGAGTCTCGTGATCTACAGTCTACAGACTTGAAACCCAGTTGATCTCTCCTGTCAATTTCACAGGCAATCTCCAAGCTACCTAGGACCAATCCATTAAAGAAGAAAATCTAAATAAATGCAATTGTAAATAAACTGGGTTGTCACATTTTAGGGACAGGTCTACAAAACACATTTTCCTGGTTCTTGTTCTCTAAATATATCCCCTCCTGCTCCCCTTTGGATGCTTATCTTGCTGGGGTTGTAGCACGTGGTTGGAACTTTAAATAATTAAGTTGAATCTAGTTTAGAATATTTCGATATGAATTTAATTATTTGATCTTTGTCTTTTAGAGAGTAGCTGCTTGACTCCATTTTGTAGTGATCCTGGCTTGACACAAGTGAATGAACTTTTTATGCCCTGTGTATATGAGAGGAAGGGGTGAGTGAAAAATGGATGGGAGTTTTGCATGGAAATAAGGAGAGAGGATGTAACTGTTTGTGTAAGCAACAAGGTGCCAGATGTGTAAATTACCAGCCAGTAAACTAACTAACAAGCACCTGAAGATTCCCTTTGAAGCCCAGGGACACAAAGGAAATAACAAAAGAAGGAATGCTGCCATGTGGGCAACAAGGCTTCAAGGCTAAGACCCATTTTTATGACCGGCATGACCTCGAGTTGAGATAAGAAGATGGATGCAAAACAACTGTTAAAACACAGACTAAGCATGGAAAAACCCCAAGATGTTGAACAAAGACTTGCAAAACGCTATAAAAGGGAAACCCAAATGATGTCAAGTGGGTGAACTTTCTGTCTTCCTTTCCAGAGCACAGAAGTATCTGTTTTCATTTCATTCCAACTGTTGTCTTCTACCACCACCATCAGCATCATCATCTTGTCTACTCAGTGAGCATGGGGTTGGCCACCCTGTGCTAACACTGAGCAACTATTACTGGTAACTATATCTGGCATCTGTTTGCATGCATGGAATGGTTGTTTTGTGTGTGTGTTTATGAAAAATGATGTACATGATGATTTATGAGTGTTTATATAAATGGTGTGTCTGAACCTCCATGTCTAATTCATGTAACTAACATTCCGCCTTATCCCCCTTTATAAAGTCTCACTCATGATTTGAGCAATTGGCAGTTTGTGCTTGGGACTACCCCAATCCAGTATCAAACATCTCTACCTGTAGGTTAGAGCCTGGGGCTGTCTAGAGCTGATTCTGAGAAACAACCGATTGTTGGGCATTAGCCCAAGAGAGCCCTGATTTGTGGATATGCTGCATGTTCAATTTAAGATGTTATACAAATCAGCCATAAAAATGTTATCATATGTGGAACTGTTTTATAGCTAGCTTGCCATTTTATGCTGTCCTAAATTGAGCTTAGACGTAGAACCTTATGCTGTGATTAACATGTTTGGCTTACATAGATGTACCATATAGACAGGCCCTTGGAGATAGCATTATAATAAACCACAAGAATCTTTGTGAGTAGTACTTTGTGCTATTGATATAGATTTTTTTTAGTCCTTTTCCTGTTAACATCTGAAGAAAATTCATTGCTTGGTATATCATCCTCTCTGGTGATATCAGCCTCTACTTCCAAACAAATAAAATCAGACCCCTAGATCATGGAACCGCATGAAGCAATATAGAAAAGAAGACAGAAGAATGAAAAAAATAAAATCTTAAATTATTCTTAAGGTAAAATATCTACTATTATTCCACTACTCAAGAAAGAGTGGACTTTTAAAAATACCTTTTTATTTAACATAGTAAAATAGATTAAACCGTGTTTTAAGTACAGAAAATATTCCAGTTTGAGCGAACGTGGCATTTGGCAATTTAATTTGTGCTTTTAGTGTTTTAGAAATGCAGGAAAGCTTTGAAGTGTTAAGAACTCTAGAAAAGAAAATATTGCTTGGTCTATGAAGTTTGGCAATTAGAATTACAGCTAAAGAAAATGCTGTCTCAAAGAAACAGAAGGCCTGCTTCTAATCTATTTTACATGCTTTTGACAAATGTATAAGGATATTCCAATGAATTTCAGTGGCATTTCTCTGATTTACAGTGGTGTACACGAGAAAAGAATCAGGTTTATTTTTACTTTAGTAACTTTTGAGAAATGCAAGCTTTCTTGTAATTTTGTATATCACAAAATACCACAGTAAGTTATACAGAAAACAGGAATCAATAATGCCCATAAAGTAACAAAATTTTACTTTTAACAAGTAAAAGTGTTATTGTGGAGCAAAAATATTGTAATTTCAAAGTTCATTTATACAAAGAGAGGGAACTAAAGGCATTAACAGAGAAGTTGAAATAAATGTTTCGTCTACTAAAATATTTTATTTCAAGGTAATGGTGAATGTGGGACCAGTTACATTTTCTAACAACAGATCAACAAGTTGGAGGAGGTTTAAAAGTTCTCTTCTACAATTCAGAAACACGCACTACTTCCTGTATATTTGATTTTTTTAATACTGCCTTTTTATACCCTTCTTTGATTTGACAGCATTAGCTATTTTGGAATCATATTCACACTAGAAATTTTTGTCAACACAATAATGTTTTTTAGGAGTTTTATTTTTATTGTACTTATTTTAGCTGTAGAAGCCCTAATGTTGACCTTGTTAAGCAGCAAAAAGGAAAAAAAATGCTTTTGCTGATATAACTTACTTCATTCAGGGAATTTGTTCTTGTAGACAAAACCTTTTGCAAGCTTTCACATTAAATACTCACTGGATGCATCTACACATGAAATTAATGCAACACAATAAACTCTGGCATATATTGCACCAGAGTTTATTGCTCCTGGGTGCAGCATTTACACATGTGCCTAGGACCACAGCACATGGAACTGGGGTGTAACAGTGCCAGCTAGCAGGGGGTCAAGTGGAGTAGCCTGGGGCTGCTCCAGCCCAGTTCAGTGTGTCTTGGAGGGGCTGGCTAGGGCACAAGGGTATACTAGTGCAGGGCTAGTTGTTAGGCACCTCCCACACTAAAGCACCCTCATGCCCCAGCCAGCCTCATCAGCATCTACACGTGTTGCTGTGCGCTAAATAATGCAGCTGCAGAATAATGCGTACTTGTATTTACAAGTATTAATTTATGGAGAAGTTAGTTTCCTGTTGCCTAATAGGGGTGCAAGTGTAGATGCTGAGACTTTACTGCAGAACTAATTAGGCAGCTCCACAGTAAAATCTGTTGTGTAGATGTGTCAACTTAGTAGTAGTTAAAATTATGTAAATATTGCGTAGGCTCTATTGTTTACATTACATTGTGTTTGCATAATAATATGGGACACTGAAATAAGCTTGTATTCTTACTGAAAAATAAATTATCAGACAGCTTTTTACATTGGTTTGACTATATGTAATGGAGTCTATAAACTGCTTCTGGTACTGGAAAAAAAAATGTTTAACTAAGCAACTGGTTTTGCCCAGTCAGGATATGAAGCTAAAGAGAAATAGAACCAGAGAAGAGTCAGGGTTCATTAGGCTTCAAGACAGTTGGGAAGAGGGTGGATTGCTTAAGTGCTGAATAGATAAAAGAATGGTATAGAGGAACTTGCTGAGGAACGGAGTGGCCTAGGAAGGCAAACTGAAGGACATTTAAAAGATTACACCCGGTAAAAAATTTGCAAATCAAATCCCAAATAAGGGATTTGATTCAAGTGTTGTTCAAGCGCTCTGCTCCTGTGTAGAAACTGCTGAGAGAACAGGGGACTAGTTTCCTGATGCTATCCATTTAAAAGTTGATTCAGCTTTTCCACTGTAATTTACCCTATAGGGCTAAGTACAGACCTTCAAAAAGCCCAAGGGAGAATTGACCTAAGTTATGGAGTTTTCTGTAAGCTGCCTAGTTTAGATCAGTACTGAACAGAATATACTTTTGCATTTTATTGGGGGTGGGGAGCATGCAAGCTGCCTACACTGGTTGAGGCCTGCAGGTTGGGGTATTCCTGTATACCTCCCAATGTGCCCTGTAGGCTACCCAGACTGCTGGAAACTGTTGAGCACAACTGAGTGTTAGGGTCACTCCTGATTGGCTGCCAGGCACAGGCGAACACCCTCTTCTCCCCATCCTAATACTCTGAGACCCTGTAACTGCAAGCCAAGAAAGACTTGAAGCACATCAAATGCCCATGGCCTGGGTACCGGCCAGCAGTGGCCAAGCTGCAGAGATCATAGGGTTACCTCTGTGTAGGCCCAGTCCCGATGTTCTGCCCCTGCTAGTTCCTGCTCAGGGGAGGGTCCATCCTGGGGTCTGGCTGGCAGGATTTCTGTTTGGGATATGGTGTTTGGGAGCCAGAGTCAAGCTCCATGGTGCTGTGCTTGAGCGTGGGGACATAGTGCTCACTGACTGGGTATGTGGGAGCCAGTCAGGCTCCACAGAGCTATGCCCAAACACAGAGGCTCAGTGTCAGGTGTGTGTGTATATTGTGGGGTGCTTCATGACAGGGTACAGGAGCACAGCCGGGGGATGTGAGTGCCCAGGTCCTGGGGATCCTATAGGGGACACAGATGCCTCTGCTCCACTCCCTCCCCCACTGCCTGCTGGTGAGTGACAAATGGCCAGAGGCAGGAGTCAGGGATAAGGAGAGGGTCTTCACTGGTGCAGCTCTGGGAAAGCTGAGGGTTGAGACCTACTGGGTGATCAACCAGATTAGCCAAGCACAGGCAGAGTGCTAGCATGTCTCTGTGCAAGGTGGGGGCTGGTTGCAGGGGGGCCACAAAGGAGGCTGGGGTGCCTTGCATTAATAGGGGATCTGGTACAGAAGTTCAATTCACTGGTCTTACCTAAATTGATTAGATTTGAGTGCATGTCAAACCAGGTCTAGCTTAGATGGGGTTGTGCTATTTTTAGACCAGTCTATGCATACCAAACTTCTGTATGGTTACAGGTTTAAATTGATTTCCAGTCACTTAGACCAGTTTGTGTGAAATGTCTGTACCTGGCCTAGGAGTAGTCTTTACAAGGACTGCTCTATCTTATTCCATATATGATATCCCAGTAGCTCTACAGAATTGGTGAATCTCATGCCTTTGGTTTTGAGTGTTTTTGGTGTTTGTTTATGTCCATTAGTAAATCACCTGAGGTTGCATAAAGTAGCAGTTTTGAAGCTATGACAGTTCATACCAGGTGAAACTCTGCATCTGAAAGGTATTTAAGTAGTTAAGTCTATTAATAAACAAAACACAGAAATATTGAACTAAAGCTAAAACTGTTTAAACATAAATTATTTTTCCTGGTGTGAATAAAATCCTTCTCTTGTCACAAATAATTTGCTAGTATTTTTCATTGATCTGAGAAGTATATTTTCAAAGAGGCAAAATTTCACCTTTATTGGCCAAGTTACCTGCAATATTCAAATGAAATATACCCTTGGTTGACTGCTGCTTGCAAGCCCACAGATACTGCAGAAAACAAAAACTACTACTGCAATATCTGAAGGAACTAGAAGCATGAACAAGTCCACTTCAATCTAAATGCAAAGAGTCATAAAAATTAAAGATGGAAAAGACTTTAAGTCATTGATTCCAGTCCTTTGATGATATGGGATTTTTTTGCCCTCTTCTTCAGATTTTCTACTGATATTGCTAGTTTAAACTTAAATGGGTTTCTGTAAAATGATGGATTTCCATCTCATCCTGTTGTAGATTATTTCTTAACCTAATTAGTCACAGTGCTGAGAGATCTTTTACTTGCTACTCTGTATAGATTTTCCATTTAACATCCTTCTATCACTCTTACTTACACACCCTTGATGTTTATACTTATTAAACACTGGATGTATTATAATCCTAGCCTAACCTTTTTAACCTTTGTTTAACAAATCCTTCTATCTTTTCTCCTGAATCAAGTGTTTCTTGATTATTTTGTTATGCTTCTCTGAGTTCCCAGCAACTTGTAAATATTATTCAGTTAATAAAATGAAAAGCCCAAACCTGTGTTAGCCTGTTTTAGGTACAGCTTATTGTCCATTGTCACCTAAGTCCTTGCTCATTTATGTTTTAATAATTTTCCCATAGTAGCTAACTACATACTGTAATTCCAAGATGATTCTCATTTTATATGCTTTGGCTGCATCCACGTGAGCAAGGATGTGCACTTGCTTGCAGTACAAATAGTAGTAGCACACATTTGTGCCACTACTTTGTGCCACATTGCCTGCCCCTGCACATGTGCTTTATTGAGGGACACATTGTTCCACTGTGGGCCCTCTGCCCATGCCCAGCTCCTCCCTGCCCCAGGCATGCTCCTCTGACCAGTCTTCATGTGCTATGGATGGCTGCGGTGCAGGGTGCCTCAGCATGGGTCTAGTGGGCAGGCAACCCCTGTGCTGAGGGTCCCTGCACTCCAGCCAGCTGGGAAGCAGCATATGGATCCAGGGGAGCAGGTACCCCTGGGCTGGGTGTTCTCCTGTCTCCACATGCCTTAGTGCAGGGGCTCCACTGTAGAGCCCGTGCTCAAGCCCAAGGCTGCTTGCTCCTCCATCTCTATGTGCTGCAGAACCTGCTTGAGGTTCTCACAGCCTGCCTTGTGCTCAAAGCCTGCCTTGAGATGCGGAAGCAGACAGTCTTGGGTTGCTTGCTTCCCCATCTCTCCATTTGTCCTGGTGTGTGCAATTTTGGTGTGCTATGTGCCACCCTTTTTTTTTTTTGGCTACATCCCAGTAGCAAATTAGCAGCATTATACATGGTTTAATGTGTAGTTTGTGGTGCCATAAAGAGGCTCGTCCCTGCATATGTGGATGTAGCCTACATGTGTGGATGTAGCCCTGATCTGTATTGCCATCTGCAGCAGGTTGTTACTCATTTAGTCAGCCTTCCCCCCATTTCCTACCTCAAACTAAACAAAATATCAAAACATCAATAACTTCACCTCCCCTCTCCTCTCCACCACCATATCCAGGGCAAGGGTTTCACTATAGTGCTTTAGTGTTGCCTTTCTTTTCAGCTTTCTTTCCTTCCTAATGGCATCTCTCTGGGAGCTTTAATTTCCTTCTGGGCCAGCCAATTATCCCTGTCAACTGGTCCAAAACTCCTTGGCAAGTGGCTATTAGCAGGAGCTCCAGCCCCTGAGCCATGTACCTTGTTACATCACCCTATCCTTTACCACTGTTAAAAAGGTTGGAGATGTTCAGGTAGCCTGTAATCCCCAAACAGCACTGATGAAGAAAGAAATAGGGCAATAGCTTCCACATCACTGCCTGAAAGGTTGACTTTATGAGAAAGTCGCAACATATGAGTCAGGAATGCTGATAACTTTACCTTTTGATAACCTTTCTGCCAAGTGCTTATGAAAGGAACTAGTATGTCAAAGGGCTTCTTCCACACTCTTCCTGTAGGAGAATGTCCATCTCCAGGAGTCTTTAGTTGTTCCCTGCCAGCAAGCTATCCTCCCTTTCTTACCATCACACAGAACAGGAGAAAGTGAAGTGCTTTAGGTAAGCCTGAAGACAATGTGAACAGTAAATAGCAACAAATGACAAGCTTCTAATTTATGCTCAGCATGTTAGAGCAGGTTCAAATTTGAGCCAGATTTGATAGCCAATCTTTAATTTACAAGAAAGCAGCAATATAGACTAAATACAAGTGGACCTGAGAAAAATGACATAAATTAATTAAATCAGCATAATCTAATAAGCAAAAGGAGAAATTGCATAAAACAACAAACGGTCATGGCATTACTCTTTTCTTCTTCTTGGAGAGGGGACTTTTTAAACAACTCTTGAGAAGTCAGCATATCTATAAAATGGAAGGATAGAAGACTCCAACCTGTCATGACCTATCTAACCTTTTGAACATTTATTCTGCCATCTGAAGCATGTGGGATTTATCTAGATACCTGCACAATGAGACATTTAGGAGCAGTTTTACAAAGCAGTCAGACAAAGATAAAGCTTTAATATAAAATATTTGCTCCTTAAGAAGGAACCATAAATTGTCTTGGAAAATGATATTTTTATCTGGAGAAGAAATCTCTGAGTTGGCAATAGCTGCAATTTCAGCAAGTTGTTCTGAAAAAAAATCTAGTATACTCAATTTTAGCACTTCAGCATTGCCACTATGCATTCTTGGGACAAATTAACTAAAAACCTGAATTTCTGAACGAAGGAGTTTTGATTTTTTTAAAGAGATAAGTAGCTAGTAACTTTTCTGGCAACTTGTTAAGTTCTTCAACGCTACTGTTTTATAATATATTACAGTAACTAGCCAATTGGGGAACATATAAACTTGTGCTAATTTATGTGTGTGTTTAATTTAATTATCAATAATTCAGTGTAATTTGCTCTGCCCATCAATTTCCATTTTCATAATGTTCAATTTTATACATTTTGTGAATTCTGATTTGTGTTTAATCTGCAAAAGAGGAGTTTACACATCTGTAGTAGATAAGAGGTTAATGTGTCCAAAGAAAATTGCTAATCACCCATATTTTTCACATAATTTGAAGCCCATTGTACCCCTTTATCATTCTGGGAACTTGTTTCTAAGTGTTTAATTGTATTTGTCTTTTAATTTTGTTTAGCACAAAGAGTTAAGAAATATAGGACAGTTCTATACAACCTCCCTGCTGACACCAAGACTATCACCATGCAGCGTCCAGTTTCTTGATCCTTGCTTCCACCCAAGTCCATTAGTTAAGAGTAGGGGATCCTGAATAAGTGTTTGAATAGATTGAGGGCCTGAGAACAGTACTAAGGAACATAATCAAGGACCCTTTAGAGCCACCTGCTCTGATTGCTGGTTTTAAATATGGGTCAAGATGATGGAGTGAATGAGTAACACCACCAGTTCTTCCTCTTCCTCCCCTCAAAGGCAACTACAGGCATTAATTGGAAAACATGTAGGTATGTCTATATAGAGTATGAGAATAAGGGTTTGAGCCTTTATTTGCTGTACACATACACAATTCCCATTCATTTAGGCAACACTGGTTCCCAGGTAATCAGCATAGAAGCAAAATATGAAGTCACCAGTCTGCTGTTCTCTTTCCTGGGGTGTATTACAGCACTTATATTAGCATCAAATTTCTTCTTTTGAAAATTTTTGAACTCTCAAAATGTGAACATGAAATAGAAGGGATTGGGTGAATTACCTTGTCTGCCACCAATGGGCCTCTTCCCCTTGAGGGACCCCACTGGTCACTGTGCACCACGATGATTGACTTCCATCATCCACCACCCTCTAGGTCCTGCCACGGAGCCAACTCCCCAGCCAGCAGATCGTGATGAGGTTGAGGCCACAGTTAGCCAGTTTTGCAAGAGGTGATCATGAGATACCAGATCGAAGGCTTTTTTGAACTCAAGATATATGACATCAATCTCTTATCTCTTGTCTAGGTGATAGGTCACCTGGTCATAAAAAGAATGGGATTGGTCAAGCAAGATCTACCCACAACAAAACCATGCTGGGTATCCCACAGGATATTTCCATTAGCTAGTCTGTTAAGGATGGCCTCTTTGATAATCTTTTCCAAGACCTTCCCCAGGATAGAAGTCAGGCTGATGGGCCTGTAGTTTGATGGATCTACTTTCCTCCCTTTCTTAAAGATAGGCACAACATTGGTCATCTTCCAATCCTTGGGCACTTCACCAGAGCACCAGGAGTTCTCAAAGATCCATGCCAGGGGCTGAGGTATGATGCTTGCCAGCTCCTTGAGTACCCTTAGGTGTAAACCATCAGGGCTGGCTGACTTGAAAGTATTCAGCCTGTCACAAGATGAGCTTTGATGGAGGGTAAGGAATCTCCCCCACCCAGGCATCCCTGACCCACAATGGGTAGGGGTGTCCCATGGGACTGGTGAAAAACTGAAGAAAAGTACCCATTTTAGCAAGTTTGCTTTTTCATGGACATCAGTTGTAAGTTGTCCCATCTGGTTTAGCAGGGGTCCAATATTGCCCTTGCTTTGCCTCTAGCTCCCCATATATGTAAAAAAGGACTTTTTATTGTCCTTGATATTTGTAGCTAGCTGGAGTTCCATCACAGCCTTGGCTTTCCTGGTTTGCTCTCTGCAGGTCCAGACCAGAGCACAGTATTCCTCCTTGGTGGTGGATCCTGTCCTCCATCCTTTTAGGTCTTCCTTTTAAGATGTAGGAGATCTGTTCCCTGGAGAGCCAAGGGGGCTTTCATGCTCTTTTGCTGCCTATCCTTCAAGATGGGATAGACTTTGTTTGTGCATCCAGGATTGCTCCCTTGAGGAGCAACCACTCATCCTGAACTCCCTTCCCCTTTAGGTTGTGGCCCTTTACGGCCTCACTGACAAGCCTCCTTAGCTCATCAAAGTCAGTTTTCCTGAAGTCGAAGACTTCTGTATTACTGACTGACTTGCCATCTTTACAGTAGATGGTGAAGGTGATTGCTCATGGTCACTGTCACCCAGCTTCCCTTTGATCATTAGGTCACTGATTAGGTTGTCCATGGTTTCCAGTACCAGGTTGAGCAGTGCTTTACCTCTCATCAGCCCGTAGACTTCCTGCATCAGATAGAGGACATCCACACACAAGAGAAAGGTTTGCAACCACTCAGATTTGGCTGAGCACTCCTCCCATGAGATGTCTGGGTAGTTAAAGTCTCCCATGACAACCAGACACTGGGAGTGTGCAGCCTCAGCCAATTCCCTGGAAAACTCCTGGTGAAGGTCTTGACCCTGGGTAGGAGGTCGGTAGTAGATTCGCAACATAGTATCCCTTGTGCCATGTTCCCCATGGATTTTAACCCAGAGGGTCTCAAGTCTTCCACCATGGGTGCCAATGTCAGCTTGCAGGGATGTGTAGCTTTTCTTGACATAGAGAGTTACATCCCTGCCCCTTTTGTCTGTTAGATTCCTCCTGTACAGAATATAGCCATCTATACCTGTGGTCCAGTCATGGGTGGTGTCCCACCAGGTCTCCCTTATCCCAATGACATCATAGTTATTTGCCTTTAGCAGGAGGACAAGTTCCTCCTGTTTATTCCCCAAGCTTCTGGGATTTGAGTATAGGCAAGCAAGTGTCCCCTTGGGGGCCCTGGCCTTGCCTACAGTTCATTCCAGGGCTGGGGCAGGTGGGTTCCCTGAAATGCCTTGGCCTGCTGCCTTTGCAAGGGTTGCTGAGTGGGCCAGAAGTGGGAATAGTCCCCACATCCCCTGGTGGGCATAGTTTAAAGCCCAGTGGAGCAGGTCAGCCAATCTGGCTGAGAAGAGCCTCCTCCTCAGTGGAGAGAGGTGGAGGCCGTCCTTTCCCAGAAGCTCACTGCTTCTTTCACCAAAGAACTGACTGTGGTCATGGAAGCCAAAGCCTTTCCGATGATACCAGCACCACATCCTTTGGTTTACTATCTGGATCCTCCTCTCCCTCCTCAGCCCATAGCCTGAGACTGGGAGGATTGACAAAAACACCACCTGTGCCCCCAGACCCTTTAACCCCACTCCCAAATCCCTGTAGCACTTTATGACCCAGCTGGGAGTGCTCCGAGCCATGTCATTGGTGCCTACATGAAAAAGGAGCATAAGGTAGTTGTCAGTGGGCCGGAGGAGCTTAGAGATCTTCTCCAAAATGTCTCAAATATGGGCTCCAGGGCAGCAGCAAACTTCCCAGGCTAAGGAATCGGGGCAACAGATTACCCGCTCAGTCCCCCTCAGGATGGAGTCTCCCACTACAAACACTTTGTGTTTTGTCTTGGGAAGAGTGGGGGCGGTAGTACAGTTGAGCCTGTGTTGTCTCTAGGAGCTGGCAACTCAGCAGGCTCTTCTACCTGTTGCAAAGCTCCAGCGGGGCAGGGGCCTGGGTTTGGTGGGCCTTGGGGCCCTTGACCACCTTGGTCTAACTCCTGGTCTGGACAATAAGGGAGGTCCTTGAGTCCTCTGAGTCCTCCTTTGTCCTGGAGGGAGACCGTGGTCTACTCTCCATCTCCCAGGGGAGAAGGGCCTAGCAGTAGGAGTCGCACTCCTGCTCACACTCGCTGATGGCATGCAGCCTCTGGACTGTAGTCTGGAGCTCCTCCAGCTGGTATGCCAGAGACCCCATTAGGGAGCAAAACTCACAAGGGGAGGTGGCCATGCTTCCAGACTCCAGAGCCTGAAAAAGTGACAGAAATCCCCACAGCCAAGAGCCAGAGGCTCCATCTACGTGGAGGCCAGAACCATGGGCTCTGTCTTGGTGGAGACCTCTGAGGTGCCAGAGGGGGAGACCACAGACCCCGAGGGGACCCTCAGGGTACAGCATGTGCTCATCTGTGTTGTGCTACTTATGCACTAGCTACGGCTGGGACTGTCTACTCTAGGGGAATCACACAGGGCCGCAGACCCTCCTGCTTGCCGTCCTGCAGGAACTCCCATGCTAACTTGTGCACACCTGTTTGCGTGGCCTGTTTGTGAGGCTCCAGTTGTGCAGTGACCCGGGTGGCTGGGTGAATTAGGAGCCAGGGTGGGTGTGGCCCTCCCTGCCTCCAACTCAGCTGGCTCCCAGCTGACTAAGGTGGCTAAGTCCCTCCCTCCATGGGCCCCTGCTTACCTGCAGGCAGGCTGGGATCACTGGGGGTCCTGGGGGCTCTTCTGGGAGTCCCTGGGCTCACGGGGGCACAGAGGGCTTACATCCATGCATCTTTCACTGGAGCCGGGACCAGACTGGGGCTTGTGCCATTGCTGAGCCCGTTTCAAACTGTGCACATGTACAGAAGGGCCAGCTGATGCCTCACTGGACTTGGAGGTTAAGGGGGTTAAGGGGGCTTAGGGTGTCCCTCTCCCCTACCAAGGGAAGGAACAGGTAAGTACTCCCCTCCCCCTAACCTGCCTCACATGCCGGCAGCCCAGTTGCACAGCTCCCTTTTGGGCTGGGCCAAATTGGAGCTGGGGGGGCATGGCCCCCCCAGCCTCTGACTCAGCCGGCTCCCAGCTGGCTAAGGTGGCTAAGTCCCTCCCTCCACGGGCCCCTGCTTACCTGTGAGCAGGCCGGTCTCAGTTCATGAGAAAAACTTGGGTTTTATTCATTTGAATAGTCAAAAGCAAAAGAACTGAGTTAAGAAGAGATAAGAATAGAGCTAAAAGTGAAGGAAGAACATAGCTGTTTGAATTACTGGAGCCCCCCTTCTTTGTGGGATCCACCTCATTAGGATTCTCACTTCCTGTCTCTTTGGTGGCTCTGTAAATCTCTGAGGGTAAAAGCAAATTCTCTGAAAGATATTTGATTCTATATTCAGAGCTCAGGCAACTACAGATTCATTAGTCTGATGTCAGTAGTCTACAAAGCTTTAGTTAAATTTTGAAGCAAAAAAATAATTAAACAGGTGGAATTGAATGAAAAATTAAATGGAATTTAACATGCATTTGCCAGAAGTAAATCATGTTGGATGTGTCTAATGCCTTTCTTTGATAAGATAGCTGATATTCTAAACATAGGGAGTACAATAGTTCCAATTTATCTGGACATTAGCATTTGATATGGTGCCGACAGGAAATTATTCTTTCAACTGGAGAAGGTGGGGATTAGTAGAATAATGGTAAAGTGCTCAAGAAATTGGCTAAAGAGCAGATGACAATAAATTGTATTGAAAAGGAAATTGGGCTGATTATTAGAAACATATCTTCAGAATCAGCCTTGGGACTGATTTTATTTAATACTGTAGTTGAATGTAATGATCTTGGCACTAAATAAAGGAGTATGCTAAGAGAATTTTTGATGACAGAAAGGAAATATTTTCACTGTGGAGCAAGGTTAGAATATGGAATATTTGAAAAATTGTGATGAGCTTGAGAACTGGAGTTACAACATGAAATATGAAAAATGCTACTTGGTTGTCTTTTTAATTTGTGTGTGTTTTTAAATTACTTTGTAAGTTATGTACAACTTGGTTTTACTTACTAGCATAAATAGATACATTCTGAGAGGCTTACTGAAATAGTAGTGCATAAAATGCAAATGAAATATTTCACTACATTTAGTAGTCCTTGGAACATAAATACAAAAAAGAATTTTTTGCCTTTTAAGTAATTACTCAAGTGCATGGTGAAAGTACTTAAACCAGAAAATAAAGCTACATGTGAGCTTTATGGTGGAATATTTTCATTTTATAGGAAAATATTATTTTTTTCTTACTTGATTAACACTGAAGGTATGGGATATTGTAATCTTTTTTTAATCAAGTAGAAAAAAGGTTCATTTATCATCTGTAGGTTTTTAACAGTGATATTTTAAATTGTCACTGATAAAATCAGGAGTTGAAAATACATTTACTTTTCTACAGGCTTTGCACTACACACAAATTACTAATATACTTTGTATCTATTTACTTCATGTAATGCTTTAAAAAGTGTATTAATTTAAATGGGCAATTATGATTAACATTGTTTTGCATCTGAACTAGAATATTCAAGTAGAAAGCCCAGTGGCCACTCAGGCCTCAGATTATTTTTAATGAATTCTATTGAATTATCTTGACTATGAATATACTGAACTACCTTCCTAGCAGTCCAACATATTTCCAGCAAATTGTTTCCTGACAATGTGGTTCAGTATATTTACTTGCTGTTTCCATAGGATTAATTTTTTTCCTTTGGAGTGTATTTCTTCTCAACTGAAAGAATCAGATTATGAAGAAAATTCTCATTTTTTAAAAACTGTATTATAACAATTTAAAAGTGAGAGTCTATAATATACTCTGTACATTTGAAAATTACAAGTGTGAATGTATATCCTGCAGAACGCAGAGACCCAGAATGTGGTTTCTTCAAGAGGAAGCCAGTGAATTTATAATTTGTACTGCCAATAAAATAGTGCAGCTAATATAAAATAAAGGTGTTGCTGTTATGTGTATTGGTGGAAATCTTTAAAAACATTGGCCAAGTAACTTGCCAAATGTATTCAAGACCAGGAGTAGAATATATACTTTCTGATCTTCTGCTGCAATGGAATATATTGATTTATTATCAGTGTTACATTATTTTAATTGGGCAAAAGTTTCTGGAATAAATGTTTAATGCAGAGGTACACATAAAAATGAGAGAACCTATTTTCTTCTTTTTCTTCTTTTAGGTTTTTCAGGTCAGTACTGTGAAATAGAAGTGAATAACTGTGATTCCACACCCTGCCTGAATGGTGCTGTCTGTCAGAATGATGTCAACAGATATGATTGTTTCTGTCCTGAAGGTAAGTTGTTCAAAATAATATATTGTTATCATAAGTGACAATTTGCAAAAAAATGCCTGAAGATTCTAAGGCTGCCTTGACAGGCTTCAAATCAAGTGTTATAACTTCTCCTTTATCAAGGTACATTATTTACTTCTGAGGTCTTATTTGCATCTGGGTACATCAAGATGACAAAACAAATGCTCATAAAAAGATGACAACAGGTACATGTGGAAGCATTATTTAAGTAGATATATATCCATGAATCTAGCAATACTAGAATGACAGTAATAAAAACAAATGTTTAATACCCCAACTTTATAGAAGATGGATCAGAAAACTGAAATGCATTAGGGAAGCATTGGGTGTGGATATATAAGCATCTACTTTGTAGCCTGAGGACTTAAGTATAACATGTACAATTATAATAGAGATAGTAATTCCCTTTTGACTGCCAGTATTTTGGAGTCCATTCATATCCTTTAAGAAAAGGTTCTTTATTGTATTCTTCTTATTATTCTTCAATGTAAACTACTGAACATGAACAAAACTGATTGCTGAGAAAACCACTCATAATTTTTTTTTTTCCTGAATTTAGAGTGATTTTTCTCAGAGCCTTTTATGAATTGTTTCTGCTTGGAATATTTACAGGATAACTTGATAGATCTTAGGAGAAACAGAATCAATTTTATAATTTGCAATTATGAAAGATGAAGTAATGTAGCCTGTTTTTAATGTCAAACTTAAAGAATAAGATGGGGTTAACTACAGTAGTTTTAATTTTCAGAGACATTACGTAATATTATAGGCATTATAATGCTTATGCTATTTCTACGATCATATGAGATTCCCTAAACATATTTTATTAAAAGTGTAGTTTCCAGTATTAGTTAATTTAAGTTAGAAAACAAGATAGTTATTGTAGATCAGTTGTAAATTAAGTTTATAAAGGTTCATGTTACTGTTTACCTGACTTAATCTCATATCATTGGAATTAGAAAAATAAACCTTGGCATTCATATTGATAATTTTGTGACTTGGTAGTTATCTGTGAGACATGGATCTGATTAAACTCTGATTGCAAATGAGAACTGTTACTGTATACATTATTAAGGAACTCAGGGTAATTGCAAAGTTTTATGACTTAGGGATCAGTGGAAATTGGTTCCATGGTCAGTTTGAGAAATTATTAGAATATGCGTTGCACTGAGGGTGCTGATAGCTTAACATTAGTCATGGTCTTCTTGCAGCCATGGCCTGTGACAGCACTAATGATAGTCATTTTGTAGCGTGACCATGCATTAGAATACATTTACAAGAGCATGAAATGTCAGATGTTGTAGTAGAGATTCTTCAGCAGTTTCTTGTATATGAAACCTTTGCCTTCTCCTACAAGTTAGAATTAGCTAAAATTCAGTTCCACACATTCACTGTTCTGTAGAAAACACATAATAGTAGAAAATGTTGGGAAATAGAATTGGCATTTGGTAGAGCTTTTAAAACTTTATGACCAAAATAATTTTATAAATTCATTTCATTATAAATGTTCTTTAACATATATGTTAACTAGTTCTTATGAGATGATTATGGAAAAAAAGCTAAAACTGGATTAAGGTAAACCCCCAGTCCTATTTTTGTGATGCGCTTAAAATGCATTTGGAGGTCAAAAGTAGTGATTTACTAATAGAATAGAATAGAAAAGTCTTTCAGAAAGAGCTCTCTATAAAAACATAAGGTATTTTGTGTTTATTTTTATAAAGTAATTTGATAAACATTGATTTATTATTTAAACAGCAAACATGCACACACAATGATTTATTATTTAAACAGCAAATGTGCGCACACAAGTTCCCCCCTTCCCCCCACCACACACACACACACACACACACACACACACACTCTAGATGTTGGAAAAGAAAAGGCACAGGTATAGATTAATAATACACTGCTCTTTGTTTTTCCAACCAAGGATTTGATGGTCTGAACTGTGAAATCAACTTTGATGAGTGCACTTACGGCTTCTGTAAAAGCAATTCAACTTGTTTAGACCTCATTGCGGACTACAGTTGTATTTGTCCTCCAGGCTTCACTGGTAAGATTTATTTTTAAACTTGAATGAGATAATAATTATTTAAATCTGGTCAAAAATTAGAAGTAAATAAAATGTTCTTGATTGTGTTTTATTTATTGCTTTGGTACTAATGAAAACCAATTCATCTCACTGCAATGTCCTTTCGTATCCATTGTCTATCTTAATCTCTTTCCCAGATGCTAGAAGTGCTGATATGAATGCTGTTCTGTTAAAAGAGAGTAAGCAAAAAAGTATATCTTGCATAGAGAAAATATTTTAAAATACCTCATCTGCTTTATTTAGCTAAGTCTCATTTGAAAGTTTACTCAGGCAAGCAATGACAGCTATATGGAGTAATGTTTATCTTTTGAAGATCATGTCACCACTATGATTTTCTTTTGTGTGATTTGGATAACAGTGAGAATAACTGTGTGTTTTAGGCAAAGCACAGTTTGCTTCAAGTGGGATATGAATGATTCTCATGATAAACAGCTTGCCAATTACAAATTTGTTTCTATATAAAATAGAATTAAGAAAACTAGCAAATAGTACTTGCATGAGAGGTCAATTCTGTTCATGACCCTTTCGGAGCCAGAATCCTCTAGGGAAACTAATAAAGCATTCTCCACAAGGACATAATAACTAATATGTTCCAGCCCCTAACCTTGTGGCATATTGATTTTTGAGCTGCTGTTTTAGAAAGGCAAAAAAGAGTGCTACTGCTCTAGCAGTGAGGGATAATGAGAGGGCAAACAGTAATAGCAGAAGGTGACAGTCTTCATGTGTTGACAAATCTAAGAGAAGAGATACTTACATACCAACAGTGTTGGACTTGATATAAAAAATGTGCATAAGGATGTAGGTAGTGGCAAACAGATCTAGCTGAATGCCTGTGTAGTACAGGGATAAGAAAAAGAGAAGAATATGTGGAGAAAGAGGAAAATCAATGGCTTTGGGCAAGCGACTGAGAGCCAGCTCTATGAAAATGAATGGTTTCAATTGGAGGATGATGCTATTTACAAGTAGGGACAAAAGGTGGAATTCTATTTCTTCTGGAACTTAGGCATCCTGATGTGGTCATCCACATGGCATTCCTTGTCACATTGAGTGCATCTACACATGCTGTTAGGGGTCAGCAGTAAACTGCAGAACTCCGGTTTATTGCTCCAAGGTTTATCAACCACTTATTGCTCTGTGGTTTATTGCTCCCAGGAAGCTCCCAGGCATGTAGTTTACATGTGTGCCTGGAGTATACCACATTAAGCTAGGTCGCAGCAGCCCTGACTGACAGAGGGCCTCAGGGGTCAGCCTGCCAGCCTGGGGCTGCTCCAACTGGACTCAGTTTGCTGCAGAGGAGCTGGCTGGGGCACAAGGTCCTTTAGTGTGTTTAGCTGGCAGGCAGCACCTGCACTGAAGCACCCTTGTGCCCAAGCCAGCTGCCTCAGCATCTGCCAATGTGCTGCTACTCATGAGAACTCCACAGCAGGGTTGGGCTTATATTTATAATTCCTACCCTACTGCAGAGTTTATTAGTTTCATGCATCCTAATAGGGGCACATGTGTAGACAGATGTTTATTATGCAGTTAATTAGTCAATTGTGCAGTAAACATCTCATGTAGACATGCCCATTAAACCTAGGGACAGACATTACACATACACTGGTTTAAGTGATCAGAAACTGGTTTAAACCTTTAACAGAACAGATGTTCAGTGCAAATAAACCAGTTTGAAAATGACTGAAGCCACTATTGAGATAAACCTGGTTGAATGTAGTATCAGACTTAAATGATTTGGCTCAAACCAGATTATGCAATGCCTGTCCCAGACCCCTTCCTTGTTTAAGTTAAATAAGAGTCCCCCAGCATCCTGGCATGCTCTCTGGGCTGGCCAGGGCTCTCTGCTCCACAACAGGGTTGGCCCCTCCCCTCTGCACCTGCCTGGCTGGACCTCAGGCACAGCAGGGTCTGTTAGCTTCCCCATACCCCCCTCTATTCCCCTCCCCACTTGCCGTTTAAGCAGAGATCTCTTCCTCCTATCTGCCACAGCAGAGACCATAGCCAGCATGTGGCATGTTAGCTAATGGCTAGAGGTGTCTGTGTGTGTCTCTCTCTCCAATTTCACTGGGACAGACAGACAGTACAGTGACTGCTTACGCTTTTAGAGCTAATCAACAGGTCAGCTGGTAGGCTGTTTATGAAATTTGAAGTAATGTGGAGAGAAACTATTGTTTTACTAATCAGGTGATAAAGACTGTTATCACCTCCTCCCCTCCCTATGTCCCTCCCCCAGGTGGCTTACTCACCTGACAGTTTGCTACAGACAGTGATAAGTCAGGGAAGGAGACTGAAAAGCTCTATATCATCAACAGATGCATGCACTGAGCATACCCCACCTTGCCTCAGAGTGCTAGCCTGTGGCTGGTGGCTGGCAACACTCCTGCTGCTTGAGCAACCAGTGGGGAAAAGCCTGGGACCATGCAGGCAGACCTACCTAATGAGAGAGTCCTGTGGGGGACTGGCCATGCCCTCCTCAGATCAGCTCCCCAGCTTCTAGCATGAGACACCGCAGGCATGCACCTGAATTTCCTCAGTCCAGAGAGTACGTCTATCCAGTTTCAAACCAGTTAAACTAATCTGCAAAGATTGAATCAATTCAGGCTCAGGCTTTTTGAATGTCTGTCTTTAGCCCTTGTTCCAAGAAATCAGTAACACAACAGGTTGGCATTCTTATTGTGAGCACATAGTCTTATGAACCTATGCATGACTACACAGTTACATCCACTGATCATGTGCAGTAGTAGAAGGGACCTGTATGCACATCCCAGACATGGAATCATCCAAAACCTATGACGGTCAGGATTAACCTCATTTGGGATGCTGGAGATCCTGGGGTCTAGATCCCATTCACCCAGAGGCAATCGGAATCTGGGTGGCTCTGCCATTCCTGTACATATCTCTAACCACTGCCCTACAGATCAGCCATTATTCTCTCATTTCTCTGGTGTTCCTTAATGATCTTTATCATTGTACTTAATGTTTACTTACACTAGTACATCTTGTTCACCTAACATTAAATTAAAGTTGGGGAGTTGGTTTACAAAAAAATCCTATTTAGATTTCATATTAAATATTAAATTCAGGGATAATATTAGAATGAAGTGTGTGTGCATGCTTGCCCATGTACACAAAAATACACAACCCACTACTGAGTTCTTTGAAATAATAGGTACTCAATTATGGTTCAACAATACCACTTTTCCAATCAACTAGAAATTAGTCAAAGAGCTTTGTTTACAAAAATAATTCTCTGACAGTTTTTCATTTGAAAGCATTATGCATGATTTGTTTAATTAGAAGGTAAAGTGTAACAGTTAGACTCATCTGGGAAAAACTGTGTATATTCTCCAAGGAAGAACAAAATAAACTGGAATGGGACTTATTCTGTCTTTTTGTCATAGCTTCACGGAAAACACTGAGATTATTTTTCCTATTATTGTTTATCCCCATTAAATTTGAAAATATATTTTTAAAATTATTGTTGACATATATATAATGGAATGATATATCTCAATATAATATATTTAAAATCTGAGATTTTTTTCAGGTAAACTAGAACATACTGAAGGTTTTCAGTTGTGACCTTTTAACAGAGAAACCCACCTGTTTGGTTGTATATTATAGGAAGCTCTTTATTAACTCAAAACCCTAAGGCAAGCATTTATTAGGAAAGTGCAAGTTGTGGGTAAGACACAGAGAGAGGGGTACAGATTGATTAATAACTTGCCCAGGTCACAAAGGAAGTCCATGGAAGAAGTACATACTTGAATCTAGATTTCCTATTGGTGAAATAAGATGACATTGCTAAGTACCATGTCTAAGTGGCACTTCCATAGCTGCGTAACTTACTCTTTTGGCACTTTATGCTCACATTGGATTTTACATAGCTATGTTCATCCTACATTTCCTTGCACTCTGTAGGCTGTACTCTGGTTGCACTGATGCCTGAGGGAAACAGAATTGCTTAGACATGCACATAATGTTGAGTAAAGTCTCAAACTGTAGTTACAGAAAAATCATAACTATCATGTTATGGGTGAAAGCAAAGCAGCTTCATAACTTCACCATGGGCTATTCTTTGAAAACCTCCAGCCCTACTCTTGAAGCAGGCACAATATAAATCTATGAGAGGAAGATATGTGTAGCCAATATAAGATGAACAAGCCAGAGGAATGATGGTTCGCTGCTTTGGAAAACAAAGGTGCTGGTTCAGGCACTTGCCCCATTTTATCTAATTAATATTAATTGTTCAGAAAAGCCTTCTAAATTATGTAATGGACAGCTGTGCTGCTTTCCTATCCTCCCCGTATTCTACCAAGATTGTGGAGGGATGACAGTCTTAGGAATTATTTACTCAGATGACACCAAATTGGGACTCCAAATCCTATGTTCACGTGAGGCATTTCAAACCAATCTGAATCAGTACCGATATGCATATCAGAGTTCTTGAAAGTCTTCTAAACAGTGACTTGAAAAAAAATTATATACAGACTTCATTATATATTATACTCCACTTAAGTATAAGACTTCACTCTTAAGTCTCTTGATTATGGCCCAAGTAGGGACTTAAGTAACCTCCAGTATAACTTACAGGAAATGAGAGTATACTCTAAGGGTATGTACAGACATTACATTTAGATCGGCCCAACTAGGGTTAAGTCAATCTAAGTGCTGATCTGTACAGATGTTTCAGGACATAAGATCAGGCAAAAAGATTGCTGGCCTGATCTAATTAAGTTCACATGAGTGGGTGTACTAAGTTAAATTGGGAATGAGTTAGCCCAATGTACTGAACATCTGTACACATTCGAAGCACAGCATTGTAGCTAGGAAATTCCAGCCTCTCACCCAAGCCCCAGGACTACATTTTTCCTGTCCTCTCTCCCTAGTCTGACCAGGCTGTACAAGCTTCAGTCACTGATTTGATTCAGCAGAAATTCAACCCAACTCAGCTGCCAAATCTCCGAATCCAAATTGAACCACTAGACCCTTTAATCTCTCTGAATAGAATTGGAATGTTCTAAATCAATTTGGAGACAATCATTGATTTGGACATAGATACACCCTTAAATGTTTTTTCTACATACCTCAAGGTACCAGGTGGCTGGAGAACACTGAGATAGGGGGGCAGATGGAGCATCCCACAGGAGCGTGGGGGGGGGGATCCCGAGTGCACTCAGTGGCGGTCCCAGAAATGGACCAGAAGCATTTCTGGTTCAATTTCACATCCACTGCGGAATGCACAGGGGACATGACCCCTCCTCCCCCTGGCTCAGCAACTGATGCCCCTTGGGTCTGGGGGGGCACCTGGGGTCACCCTGTGGCTGATCACCGAGGCAGGAGGGTGGGGGGGGTCTGCTGCAGAGCAAGTGGGAGGCCCCCTCATGCTCTTGTGGGATACTCCATCTGCCCCACCATCTCAGCATTCACAAGCCACATCTGGTACCTCAAGGTATATAGAAAAATATTTAAAGCTGTGTCTATGGCCAAATCGCTGATTCTCTGAATCGGTATCAAATCTTCAGATTCAGATTCGGCTGGGTCGAAATGGGACAGTGATCCTAACCAACTAATCGAATTACTGACCCCTGAATCGAGCCAAATCTGACTCTGAATCAAATATGGACTGCTGCACACACCCCTACTGTGCATGCCATACCCAATCTACAATCATGTGGCTCAAAGTAAGTTGTCTGATCACAGAACAGGTATTTAGTGCAGCACCAAGTAGCTGATGAATTCATTGATGCATGAACTGAGGATCTGGTTCACTATGCTCGATTTATTTGCTCTTAAATCTTCTTTCTTACATTACTTAACATTTCTTTGTTTCTGTTACACTTTGGATTTGTTATCAATTTTGTTTGTAGCTCACCTGAGAATCTGTAAATAGGTAAAAACTGAAAAAACTGGCTGAATTTGTTTTTGACTTTTGGATTCAAAAGAGAAATTTCACCTGATTATGCTAGGAAATAACCGTAAGAATATATATATTTATGAATATATATATATATAGTAATTAGAAACAATAGACCTCTGAAATCATTTTGTTTGTTTTCTTTATTTGATGTTTTTAATGTGCCATACAGTGCTAACTATATCTTTGCTGCTGGAAATGAAATGTATTTGTGAAAGTGGCTCACTTTTTTGTGTACATCACGCCTTTATACACTATTTAATTTGTTTAACTATCAGCTATGATCGATGAAAATCCCTAACTTTACAGCTGTCAAGGAAAAATAAAATACAGCGTTCCCAACCTGGAAAAGTTAAATTATGTAGTTGTCACTTGGACTATGAAGTAGCTTTCTGCCTTCCTAAACCCAAAATGATTTATAGTTTTAATGTTTCATTTTCTTTTCTGTCAGACAAAAACTGTTCAATGGACATTGATGAATGTGCTTTCAAGCCCTGCAAAAATGGAGGCTATTGCCAGGATTTGATTGGTGAATTTTACTGTAGCTGTTTGCCAGGTAGGTAGTAAGGTGGTATGTTGGTGAAAAATATAGAATGTTTTTAAAAGATAACTTTTTATCACGTGATTTAGGATACAGATGTGCTTTGCCTAAGAAAAGAGAAAGGACTTGGATGAGCACTGTAGTGAAACAATGTATGATTATTATGTAGGTTGGAACTTCTCTTTTTCGGAATTTGCTTAAAGAACATTTAGGTTGAAGGGGTATATTGTAAATTACTGAATAAAATATTGTATAAAAATATGAAAATATCACTAGTTCACACCAGAATATTTGGGGAATTCAGCAATTCACATGCTTTAAACATGGTAACTTTCTGATAATCTTACATAAATGTGAAATGATTTTGTTTCCTACTTTTGTACTTCCTGAAATGTTTTTTTTCCCCCAAATGTCTTATGAGAAAGTAAGGAAAGAGAGAGTGCACGTTCCATGTCATAGAGGTTTTGGGGTTGTGAAGAACTTTATAGAAGCTATTAGTAATTTTGAATTGAGGTCACTTACAATGTCAAATCAACTTATTTCCTGCAGTCTAGCAACAGAAACACTATTTACTAAATTTGTATGATCTTGTAAGCATATAAAAATTGACATATATCAGTATAATTTTTCTCTACTGAACTTGATTTGTCACTGTAGATTAATTTCTCAGAGTTTTAATCTAATATATTTTAATACAATATGCTAATCTAAATATACCAGACTTATATAGCATGGCTAATTCTGAAAATACACTTTTTTGTGCTACTTATGCTGTAGATTGACAAGTCACTATTGGATTGAAGAAATAGTAGTTCGGATATAATGATGTAGGGTTACTTTTCCAATTGTAATTATTTTGTTTTGTTAGGTCATTTACTGGCATGTTGCTTTGTGTTAAGTTAGCAATCTAAGTCAATAAAATAGGCATAACATAAAAGAGAACAAGTTATATTTGGATAGAAAAATCTGTTGTATGTTTTAGTAGGAAACTGTTCCAATAACTAATGGTAGAAAGGGTTGAAGCATTTTAAATCTGCATCTTTGAGCTATTTCCATTTGGAAATGTGGAGAGAATCTCTGTATTTTCACTGGAAGTTTCATGGGGAAAGTATTACTGAATTATTTTAGGGTATTTAATAACTTTGAGGGTAACATCTACATTGTGATAATGGTACAGAATTTAAATGCATTTTATTTGTAAAAATAAGATGGCAGTCACAGAACACACAAAATGCAGATTCAGCTGATTATCTACCATGATCCAAAGTCTTTTCCAAAATTATATATCCCAGTCCCCATTCTTATAAGTCTAAGCTGTACTCTTTATGTAATGACCTTCAGTTCCACCATAGTGAAACACATAGGGGACATCTACATATGCACTTTACTGTGGAGTTGACTGATTAGTAGGCCTGTATGAATAGCGAAGTATTTGATTCAGATTCAGCTGATTCAGTGAACAGTGATTTGATTTAGGGATTTGGATCACTGTCCTAAATCAATTTAGCTGAATCGGCATTGGAAAATTTGGCATTGATTTGGAGAGATTTGGTGATTCAGCCAGAGACAATAATGCGGAATCACTGAAATACCTATAACTTTGTCATTTTTTAGAAGATTTTGATGACAACATCAGGGATAGTAGCCCCTTATGAGGGCATGAGTTCTGCCAACCTCCAAGGGGATAGGTGCAGGATTTTATGGGAAATTGCACCTGAAACTGCTGAAAGCAAAACTCATGTCATTTATGTGTGTTAAAGCAGATTTAGATGAAAGCAGCAGGGATGGTAGCCCCTTCTGAGGACATGAAACCTGCCGGGTTTCAAAGAGATAGGTGCAGGAGTTCCAGGGAAACTGTACCTCAAGCTTCTGAAAGCAAATCTCATTACATGTGTGACTTTGTATGTGTGTTAAGGCACAGCAGAATGAAACCAGCAGGGATGGTAGTTTGTAACAGCGGGAATTCCTGATGCCAGTGAGATCTCTGCCTGCCAATCTGTTTCTGGGCCAGCTGCCCATCCCTCTTTTTCCTGCCATGCCTTGATGGAAAACTGATTCAGATGTTTCCCAGGTGGGAGGCTGCCCATTTGGTGTCTTGGGATGACATCCATTCTGCAGCTCTGTACCTTCCCTTACACTGAGGCCCATGCCTCACACATTTCATCCTTCACCCTCTCCAGCAGTGGTCTCCTATCTGGGACCTTTGGCTCCCCCTTAGGCCCTGGCCCTGCCTTCAGGCTAATCGGAATCTTGAGCCTCTTGTTCTGGGCATTTCTCATTGTGGGCCCCTGGCCCTTTGACCCTCCTTTGGGTCCTGGCCCCAGCATGGATCAATTGAGGGTAACTCTCATATCTTTTATTAGACCAACTGAATAGTTGGATAAATGTATCTTAGCAAGTTTTCAGGTTTAAAAACCCTTTGTCAGGCTTAGGAAGCATCTGCAATAGGTGTGTGTGTGCTCTTTCTTGATGGAATGAATAGTGAAGAAGCCGGGGCTGGTATGCATGGAAGAAAGCCAGTCAGTGAAAATGGAAATAGAGGTGTCAGAGGGTGATGGACAGGCTCCAAGTCAGGCCAAATCGTCTCCAAATTGAACTGGTGACCAAAGCTTCACACACGTCTATTAATTAGCTCTGCAGTAAAGTGTCTACATGTGCAGCTCTATTAGGCTGGAGTAAAATAATTAACCCTGCCACAGAATAGTACAGCCCAATGTAAGTACGATCCTACTATGGAGTTATTTACTGTGCCGCAATGCACATGAAGATGATGAGCAGGGCTGACTGGGGCACAAGGTTACTATAGTGTGGAGGCTGCTTGGTAGCTAGTCCCACACTGTAGCACACTTGTGCCCCAACCAGTCCCTTCACAGCACATTGAACTAGAGTGGAGCCACTCTGGGCTGGCAGGCTTACCCTCTGGATCCCCTGGAAGATGTGACTACACTGCCACAGCTCATTATACTGTGGTTTTGGGTATATGTATAAATGCAGTACCTAGGAACAATAAATTCTGGCATGAACTGTTTCAGTGTTTACTCACATGTACTTTATAATCTAATTTACTAGTCTCTGTAACAACAAATTGTCCTTCTCATCATTTGCCACTGTTTCAGCTTTTCTATCATCTGACTGCTTTATTAATAATTAACTTTGTTTTTTCCACTGATAAAAAGAAATAAATTAAATGGGTGAGTCTAAGAACTGTCCTTGTACAACCTCACTGGGAATGGAGCTGCTTTATGATTTATGATTACATCTCGAGTTAGCCAGTTTTAATCCATTTAATATGTGCCATGTTGATTTTGTATCTTTCCTGTTTCCTATCAAAATGTCATGTAGTATCAAGTCAAAAAGAATGTAAAAGTCTATGTATATTAGTCAATGTGTTTCCTTTAGCTACCAAATTTAAACTATCTTTAAAAAACAATACCATCTTAGTTTGGCATGATTTATTTCCATAAACCTATGTAGATTGCATTTGATCTTTGTTAGTAGAGTAGCTAGTTGGTGTCCCATTATTTTGTTCAGGAATGATATCAGGCTGATACACTTCTTATTATTCAAGTGAATCTCACTTATACTTTGCAAATATTGGCAAAATGTTGGCTTTCTCTCCTATCTCCGGGACTTCTCCAGTGATCCATTGTTGTTTAAAGTCAGGATTAATGCTGTCTGAGGCTTCTTGGTCAACACTTTTAAAGGACTTGGATATGAGTTATATGGATCTGCTGGTTCAGTATTGATCTACCAGTGTAGATATACCAAGAATATCTACCTATTCCTTCTTCTTGCTCCACATTCTATACATACAAGAATCAGACTAGTCTTTTTTCAGTCACTTTTTTCTAGGGAACTACTCTTCTTTCTGTAAATATGGCTTGTATTCCTTTTTTCAACATGTATCTATATTTTTGCTTTTGGCTGTATTAAAATGTATTTTGTTTTAACTTAACCAGATTGGTAAAGAACCAGTTTGCTCTGTATGAGTGACTTATCCTCACTGTTTAGTATTTTGGATCATGTGCACATTTTATCTCTTTGTGGATGTGTCTACCTAGCCTAAGATTCTTTCATACCTCCAAAATTCTCAATTCTTTTATGAAATTGACATCAGTGAGTCAGGAATTCCCCCCCCCCCCATATTTTTTAAGACTATTGAGTGCAATTTGGGGGGGTTTGTTGATTTTGAGTTGTTTAAGTATAATCAAAACATACAGTCTGGTCCCTTAGCAACTATTAACTTGCAGAAAACAATGATTAATTCACTGTTACCAATTATGATGTGGTCCACAATAGAGTTGGCTTATGCTGGGTACAATATCTTTTGTGATAAAACATTATCATCTATAATGTTTGGAAACTCCTAAGTGTGTTTTACTAGGACGTCATGAAAACTCCAGCATGTCTCCCAAATTGAAGTCCCTGTAGGTATTTGTTTTTATTTCTATGTATTATATATGAATACATGAGGTACAACTCATCCTGTTTTTTGGCTTGATTTTTGGTAGTCTGCAACACAACCACACCAATAACCCCAGCTTGAATATATTACTGAGCATATTGGTGCATTTACATTCAAGTCCCTGTTCTTTTGAGGTATCAGTAGCCTTAAAAGGGTAATGATCTCTTTAAATAGAGATCCATCTTCTCCCTTTCTTACCTACTCTGTTCTTTTCCATGAACAATTTATAACAAGTACTTTTTTATAATTCCAGTCATGCAGTCATCCTACCAGGTTTCAACAATGCCAGTTGTAACAAATTTCTTCTAAATAAGGAGCACTTCTGATTCCTCTTCCTTACTTATTTTCTAGATTCCTAGCATTGGTATAAAAGCAATGGAAATATTTTTTGCTTTTTTCCATGGTAAAATTCATTATAGCAATTAGATACTTTTACTTCTGTTGTATTCTCTTAGTCTTTTTATCTTTGGTAGTAACAATCTCACAGTCCTCATTTGCCTACAGCTGTATAGGATATTGCCTGGTTTTCTGGCTTCTGGTGGCTTCAGACTCTCAGGCCTCCTCTCTGATTTGCACTTTCTCTGGTGCTGTGGATGCACAATTCATTTCTTTCTGGAATTTAGTGTTACTTCCTGAACCAGTTTGGTCAAGTGCCCCATCTTCTGTGATGCTCTCTATTTCCTTTTTTTGTCCCTCCAAACCACTGATTTTTTTTTACAGTGTATTCGCCAACATGCATCTCATGCAGAGGAAATTTCTTATTGCTTTAGGCAGAAAAAAGAATAATACACTAATAGGAGGTCATAGTCACCATTGTCCTATTTTCAGTTATGCCAATAAGTATCAAATGGAGTGCCCCAAAGGCCAGTCCTAGGCCTGATTTTGTTCATTGTCTTCATCAACAACCTGGAAGATGATACAGAGTGCACCCTGAGCAAGTTGCAGATGACACCAAGCTGGGGGAAGTAGTAGATACATGGGAGGATAGGGCTAGGATTCCGAGTGACCTAGACAAATTGAAAGATTGAGCCAAAATAAATCTCATGAGGTTCAACAAGGACAAGTACAAAGTCCTGCACTTAGGAAGGAACAATCCCATCCACCAGTATAGGCTGGGGGCTGACTGGCTGAGCAGCAGCTTTGCAAAAAAGGACCTTGGGGTTACAGAGGACAAGCTGCATATAAGCTAGCAGTGTGCCCTTGTTGCCAAGAAGGCTAATGGCATACTGGGCTGCATTGGTAGGTGTGTTGCCAGCAGGCTGAAGAAAGTGATTATTCCCCTCTATTAAGCACTGGTGAGGCCACATCTAGAGTACTCTGTTCAGTTTTGGGCTCTGGACAACAGAAAGGATGTGGACAAATTAGAAAAAGTCTAGTGGAGGGTAGCAAAAATGATGAAGGGACTGGGGTGCGTGACTTCTGAGAACAGTCTGAGGAAACTGGGCTTATTTAGTCTAGAGAAGTGAAGACTGGGAGGGGATTTAATAGCAGCCTTCAACTACCTCAAATAGGGGTTTGAAAGAGAATGGAGTCAAGTGAATGTTCTCAGTGATGGCAGATGAAATAACAAGGAGCAATGTTCTCAAGTCTCAGCAAAGGAAGTTTAGGTTAGAAAGTAGGATGAATTTTCCCATTAGGAGGATAGTAAAACACTGGAAAAGGTTACCTAGAGAGGTGGTGAAGTGTCCATCCTTGGAGGTGCTCAAGATCTGGCTAGACAAAGCTTTGGTTGGGATGATCAAGTTGGGGATAATCCTGCTTTGAGCAGGGGGTTGCACTAGACAACCTCCTGAGGTCCCTTCCAACCCTAATTTTCTATGATTCTATAGAACTGTATATGGAAAGAGTGCCTCAGGTAACTCCCCTCTGAGCTCCTTCTGATTCTCCTATATGCTGCACCTTTTTACCTTCTCAAAGTTCACTTATCCACTATATTCACTTCCATTCCCTTGCTCACATAGGGACATTTACCCACTCAGAGACTGTACATACTAGGGCTGACCAGAGACTCCAGATTTTCAGCTATATTGCCTTTACTGATGCAAAAGAGAGGTTTTTCACCAATTCAGGTTTCTACATCTCTAACATACCTTTGTCATGAAGAAAACAAAGAACAAATTAAACAAACATCCTACTGCTTCTAGTATCAGCCCAGATAAGATGTAATGGCTGGAACTTATTTAAGGCCCACTGAAGTTAATCCACACAATCTCATTGTGTGCTCACCATTTTATGTTAAGTGAGCCAGGTTCATATGCATAAAGATTTTCTTAACCTAATGGTGCCATTTAGATTTTTTAAGATTTAGAACATTTCAATTTTGTCAGCAACTTTTCTATTACCATGGTAGTTTCATTAAAATTGAATTCTTATATTTTGACATTTCAGGTTGATTTTACCTTGTAAACTGCAGTGCTTGTGGCTATATTTTATTACTATTTTCATGCTGGATAAACAGAAATGTTATGCCTTGTTTTGCTAAGCAATATTTTTGTTGCATGCACTCCAACTTTAGTATGAGTACAAAAATATCTGCCCGATTTAACATTCTGAAACACTAAGTCATGTGCATGAATGCATAATTTACAATTACATTTTTAGGATATAGAAACCTATGCATACATGCACATCATATGTTAATATGCTTAATGGTTCCCCTGTAATAAATAATATTTGCTCAAATAAAGGAAAAATATATTATGTAGTTATATAGTAACACAGTCATCTCTAAATTTGTCTTTTAATGCAGAGGCTTGTAATCAATGGTCCACAGGCCAAATGTGGCCTGTGGAACCACTGGATCCAGCGGTGTGGGTGGCATGGGGCTTTGGCTATCTAAAAGCCACCACAGGGACAACTGTGGCACCAGGCTCTCTCCCCATGCTTCCAGAGACAAACAGCAGTTGCAGTCAGGTCCTAGCAACCTCCTGTCCTTCCCTGCCTTTGACCTGAGAGAGGTCATGCTGGTCTATAACCAGGAAAAGGTTGCATCTAAACTTAGTTCATCCTGCTTTAATGCATGTTGCTTTTGAAAGACCAATCAACTTCATTTCTAAGAGAAAACTGTAGATACGTTAGTAAACTGATAACAATTAGTAATCATAAGGACTGACGTGTGAAGTCTTTGCTTCATCCTTTGTGCACTTCTGGAAACAAAAATATACTGTGAAGCAAAAGTCAGTATCCAACATGGTGTTCTTTAAGGGTTTGCTTCTAAATTTGAGAGAGTCCAATTATATCCATAGTCTTTCAATTGACTTCGGAAGGTATGTTAACTTTAATTTTGAACTTTTTGAGCTTATTTAGCGGGGGGAAAAAATCAGGAGTATTTCCTCTCAGTTCCAAATCTCACTTTTTTCTGCATTAGCTGTTCCAATGGTATAGCTAGTAAAAAAATCAAACTTCTTTCAAAAAGAGAGAGGTTATTTCTTTTCCTATGCTTTTAAATATCTTCACATTATTCTGAAATTTAGTACTTCTTTTTTTTCCCCCAAGAAATCACTATAGGGGCTATAATAGAAAAAAGAGAACTGGAAAAATAATGTGCAATGTGGAAAATGTCTTGCAATGAGAGAATGGAAATCAGTGCAGTTCATTATTTAAGAGAAGAGGTGACTTTCTATATATCTTGTATAAAGCACTCCAGTGATTTTGACTGGGAATTCTACACATTAATGACAAAAGACTAGAAGAGACAGACTAGCTCAACCTAGGCAAAAATATTGGATAATGCTGTTCAAAAACTTAAGTGTCAGCCTAAACATAATTAGATTGCCTGTCCTCAGTATTCCTGCTAGAAGGCTGTTCCAGAGCCACATACCTTTGATGGGTAGAAATCTCTTCCTAATTTTCACCCTAAGTTTATTCATGGCCACTTTAAACTCATTTGTTCTTGTGCTAGTATTCTCTTTTAGTTTAACTAGCTTTCCTCCTTAAATTTCTTGCAGCATATTTAAAGACACCAATCATATTGCTTCTCAGCCTTTGTTTTGCCTAACTGAAGGGCAACCAGCATGGTTTCATTAGGGGAAGGTCATGTCAGACTAACCTGATTGCCTTTTATGATCAGGTCACAAAAGCATTGGATGCAAGTGTCGCCATGGACATAGTCTTTCTGGGCTTCAGCAAGGCCTTTGACACCATCTCCCACCCCATTCTCATTAAAAAACTAGGCGACTGTGGCATTGATGCCTACACAGTCAGATGGATTGCAGATTGGCTGAAGGGTCATATGCAAAGGGTGGTGGTGGACAGGTCATATTTGACTTGGGGGGAAGTGGGCAGTGGAGTCCCCCAGGGCTTGGTCCTTGGGCCCGCGCTGTTCAATTTCTTTATCAGAGATTTGGATGACGGGGTAAAAAGAAACCTGTTTAAATTCACTGATGATACCAAAATTTGGGGTGAGGTGAGCACACTAGTAGGGAGGGAAAGACTGCAGCAAGACCTGGATAGGTTACAGGGGTGGGCTAACAAAAACAGGATGTGCTTCAATACTGACAAGTGCAGGGTGCTGCACTTGGGCAGTAGTAACCAGCAGCACACTTATAAGATGAGAAACTCCCTTCTTGAGAGCACGGAGGCAGAAAGGGATCTTGGAGTCATTATTGACTCCAAGATGAACATGGACTGACAATGCGAGGTCACAGTTGGCAGGGCTAACCAGACCTTGTTGTGCATCCACAGGTGCATCTCAGGTAAGGCCGAGGAGGTGATCCTCCCACTCTACGCAACACTGGTCAGGCCACAGCTGGAGTACTATGTCCAGTTCTGTGCGCCTCACTTCAGGAGGGATGTGGACAACATTGAGAGGGTCCAGAGAAGGGTGGGGGGTCGGACTTGAAGATCTACAGGTTCCCTTCCAACCCTACCTCTATGATTCTATGATTCTAAATAAGGCTAGCTCTTTTAGGCATGTGCATGGTTTTGCTGCTGCTACTCATGGGCAGACCATGGTAAATAACTCTGGGGGGAGAGGGGCTGGCGAGATCAGATGTGGTTCATGGCTCCATGATTGGGGCTGGTAGGTCTGAGGGGGCTGGTAGGTTTTCAGGAGGAGGGGATCAGTGGGTCTGTCAGGGGATACTCAGTTGTGGGTGGGGGGAGCTAGATTTGGTGCTACAAGCAGCATAGCCCCAGTGCTGGGGTGAGTAGTTGGGTTTTCCCAACCTAGGGGCTGTGCTGTGTTCAGGCATTTATTAGACCAGATCAATCTGTTTTAAATCAGATTAATGTAGGTTCATATAAAATCAGTTCACCTTTTGAGTTGAACTAAATTTAGATTGAGTATGACCTGTGGATGCCTGTATGCTCAGCCGTTAGACACACCTAATCTTGTTTAGGTCAATCTAAAGGTAATACTTCTACATAACTCTCATCACAAAAAAGAGGTTCTCTGCTTCCCAATCATCCTAGTATCCCTTCTATGCATTTATCCTATTTTGTATGAAACTTTCTTGAACATAGTTAACACCAGGATGACATACAATATTCAAAATGGGGTCTCAATGAAAAGTAAATTGCATCTTCAGTGAATGTTTAGTACTTTTTTAAAGCTACCCTAATCTTCAAATAAAATTAAAGCTTGAGTTCAGTGACTCTGGCTTAAGTGATTCCTTTGTTTATCTTTCACCCTTAAAGTGTCAGTGAGCAAATTAGTTTAGGCATTAATGGAAAATAGAAAAGTATCTTCTTGAATTCCATTATGTTTATTCTATCTTTCATAAAAATGCAAAACCATAACATAATTAATTTTCTAATGCTAATGTTTCCATAGCTATGAGCCTGTGCTAAATATTAGTACAACTATTAGTAGATGGAATATTAATAGAACCTTTTCTTATTAGCTTGGGTCATAGACTTCATTCTTCTGGCTTCAGAACACCGTAACTCTGAAGATCCATAACTCCACAATCTCTGGATCAGTTAGAACAGTCTTGGAATGAAAAATAAATTGCATCAGTGGCATATCAGCAAAAAAGAGCTGTGCTCCACCACATCTTCATTTTATGTGAAACTTCACAATATTCTGGAAATTCTCCACCCTTGTGTCTTTCCTCCTCTTGATTGACTCGCCTACTGAGGTGGCTAACACTAGATGTGGCTCTATTTTATTTCATGCATGACGTTACTGAGGAATTCCTCTTAGTAAGGATTCTCTTCTGGTTGTTTGTGCATAGAATATATTTTGGGCAGATTGGCAGAACAGTGCACATCAGCTGAAATGGACTGACAAGTATGCACATATTGTTTGTTGGGAAATGTTTGTCCCATCAGTGGAAATCAATGGAGCTTTGGTACTGACTTACTTGAGAGGAAAAGCAGGCCCTGCATATTTTTTGAGGTAGCAATCTTGTTGCATTTATGATTTACTGACTGGCTTTCTATCCCCATAGTCTCTAATTTTACATCAAATTGAGACTAAGCACAAAAACTCTTTGTAGCCTTTTATAGTCTTTTGTAATGTTGGATAGAGAAGAATGTTTTATTTATCAAAACTCCAATAAATAATTGCCTTTCCTATGTATTCTATCAAACCTTAAATCCATTGTATGCTTCTTTCCCATTCCAATTTGTGTATCAGCAGGACACTGCCATCATTACACCTACCAATTCTGAATGCATAAGTACTAATTTTCTCAGTGGGATTAGTGCATGATTAGTACACGATTGCTAAGGAACAGTGATTTTGGAGCAGAAAATTCTGCCATTTGAGATGCCTGGCTTGATGAATTCAAGTTTGCAGTTTTGGCTTAGCCTAATAAAATGAAACAAAGGTGTTGTCATTTGATTAGGACTAAAACTCACAAAAAGTATATATCAAATGAGTCCTTATTAGTAGGGTATCTGTTATAAAGTTTATTGTGCCGTGATATAAGAATGTTCTATATTATTTCAACCCTTTCTGACATCCCCTTATATGGCCCCACTTCATCCTAAGTAAATGTTTTTACTTAAAGAACGGGCTTGGGTAAGAAGGAAGGCATAATGTGTTTTAATAGAGAATTGTAGATTAGATGTGGGAGAAAGTTTTTGACCATTTCTAATGGATCTCTCTCTCTCTCTCTCTCTCTCTCTCTCTCTCTCTCTCTCTCTCTCTCTCTCTTCCCCCTCCCCCACCATCTAATTTTTCACAGAAGGGACCCATCTAAAACTTGGTTTGTTTAGTATTACATTGCAAACCCATGACTGACTTGCACAGATCATTGTCAGTGGGTTCATCTACACATGTAATTAATGTGACTGAATATACTCTGCCTTAACTGAAGGAGAGTAAACTAATCCTGATGTCACTGTCTACATATGCTCTTAAGAGCAGTAGTTTGCTATGCTGCTAAATGCCACTTGTATCTGACTGGACTATTCAGCAGCACACTAAATAATTCTACTGTGCCCTAATTTCTGTGCAGACAATAAACAGGGTAGACAGTGATGTTTTACTGTGGAGCAAATTAGTCTGCTGTGCAGTAAAGTGTCTCATGTAGACACACCCACTGTCTCCTAATATTCAGTTTGAAAATTCTGTTTTTAATGTATTTACATTACTCCTAGTTCTACTCTCATGTGTAATTTGAAAACCAATCTCTTTCCTTCATCCCAGAATATACCTCTCAGATCTATACAGTGAAAGACAGTGTGCATAATTTGCCTCACTCAAAGGTGATAAAGGGGAGATCACCTGCTTATATGTCATCATCTCACTCTGTCATCCTTGTTCAACAGAAGATGTGTTTGCATCCAGATAGATGAGGAACTGTACTGTATGTTGCTGGTTATTATACCAAAGTACAATTACCTGAAATTAAATCTACTGAAAGCTGTGATCCCATATGTGCAGATCAGCTTTGTTGGCAATTCTCAATAGCTACAGAAAAGCAAAGTTTCAGGTATAAAGGCTCTATTGAATACATACTGCCAGAGAACTGGACAGAAACCACTGATTACTGGGTCTGCTGCAGGAGCATAGGTCACACTGATAGCTCCTGTGATCTGCCGTATTTTGGAACAAGCCCGATGGACTATTCTCCAAAGCCAAAATTAGTGGCAAAATAATTAGGGAAGAACTCCAACTACTGTTGAATTCCAGCCTCAGAACTGGGATGAGCCATATAAGTAGATACTCTGTCTCCTAGTATTTCCAACCTCTGAATTTATTTGAACAATTTATATATCTCCCTTTAATGTTCATATAATTTATTCATCTTCATAAATAAGTACCTGTAGCCCCTAGTAATTTTTTTCCCTTCTCAGTATCTTACTGATAATGGCCACCTGGCCATGAACAGACCTTCTGTGTGGTTAAAGCAGTGCAGTAAGAAGCAGTTTTATTTCTACTTGCTTGGGAATGTCTCTAAAAGCAGCTAAAGAATGTATGGAGTTTTTCTTTTACTACACCGCAGTATCATATTGCAAACTGATGACTGATGGTCTGCCCACTATCACCCCGTGTCTCTTTGTGCATTACTATATTACAGGTTTTCTGTAGGGCTTCCTTTCACAAAGCAAGGCTGCTTGAGTGCCCCTTCTTTACAATTTATACACTATTTTTTTTTTCTTCGAAGTGCAAGATAAGCAGTTTTACTTAGTAAACTCCTTCCTCTTGAAGACAAATGGTCACATATTAAGATGTTCTGTACCTGTGATTATAAACATTTGAAAGCATACATAATCAGCAGGAACAAAATCAGCTTTTAAAATCAGACAAACTATACAAGTACTATTTCCTAGCATAATGTCCTATCAAGCTTCAGCAAAAATAATATTAAAATAGAGATTCACTAGGATATTCCTTGATTTACATAATTTTTGTCAATATTTTAAAGTTTACCTTAAATAGCATGCTGTGTTTGTGTTGTCTTGCATAGTCTTGACCAAGTCATTTTCCCAGCTCAGCATATAGGATACAGAACTGTTCATTTTATTAGGAGCAGAAGGCGACAGAATGTTTTCCAGGATATATATATATATAAAGGTTGGTTACTTGCAGATATATTCCTTTATGCAAAGTATAGGCATGGACAGTAAAGCTTTACTAGTCAATGGTGTATGGCTTTGAAAAAATTATAAAGAATCTATCAAAATTGTTAGTAAATTGTTTCAAAGGCTATGCTCCCTTACTGTTAAAATATTGTATCTCAGTTTTAGCCTAAATGTATATAGTTTCAACTTTCAGCAATGCAATAATACTCTACTTCTATTGTCAAGTTTCACAAGCCCATGCATCAAATTGCTGTTCCCCATATAGGGTCTTCTAGAATAATATTCAACCTTAACTCTTCTTTGATAAGCTTGATTGATTGAACTCTGCTCTACTGCAATATTTAGAGCATAGCAGATTATAAGTTCAGCCATGAAGAAAGTGAATGAAGTTCATTAAAATATTCCATGGGAAAGGTGCAAAGAGACTGTCAATTCATACAGGACTCATATAATAGAAATAAGAATTTTATACTTCCCATTAGATCTTTGGATCCTGAAAAAGTAAATATTGAGGGGAATATATAGCTGAGAGGTTCTCAGTAAAAAGAAAAGGCTGTCCATCCTCCAATTTCTTCCAGATACCCTTGTGCTACTTTGACATCTAACCATCATCACAGTATTGGCAAAAATCCCAGCATGAGAGATGTGAGACTGTATCAACCTTTCCCTTCTTTCTGTCCATGACTATCTTTTTTTTTGTCTTCTCAGTTTCTCTTCCCCGCCCTCTCTTCCTCACTCCCCCCCCGCCCCAAATCTGTAAACCACATGTGCTGCACTACAGTGTCACAATGGGATGAGATGGCTCAGCCATCTCTGTGTATCTGTTTTGTCACGGTGTTAAAAGTTCAAAATCCTTCTTATTGAATTATTTCTGTTGGCCATACATATATCCATGTATCATTTTGCTTTCCTTATCAGTTTTTTATAAGTCCACACTTCTAATTTCTCTTCATTGCTATCAGCTTTCACGTTTTCCCACTCGTTTATTCACCTTTATACCTGCCACCTCCTTCTTAAGCCAGTTTAGCTGTCTTTCTCAACTGTGGGATTGTTGTTTTTTGTAGATCTAGTGAAATGTTCTTAAACGGTTTCTAATTTTAAATTGTATTTTTCAATTTAAATTCTGTATCCCCTCTGAATTGGCTTATAATTGTTTTCAGCTTTGGAAAATTAGTATTTTTTAAAGCACCAAATTGTACTAGGCTGACTTACAAAGTGACAGATTCCTTACAGCTAAAACTAAGAGAAGAACAGTACAAAACCAAAATAAATTAATAGCCCTCATTTTGTTTTTTCTCATTCGGTTTAGTTCTTCAATATGTTTGGAGTATGTTTTAAGCATGGCTAAGTACAGATGTTCAGAAAGACCAAAGTCAGAACTGATCAAACTTATGCGGATTTCTGTAAGTGGCATAGGTCCATTTGGGAGCAAACAGAATACATGATCACCCTTTGTCTGTGGGGACGCATAGGCTGCCTGCACTGGCTGAGGCCAGCAGGTTGGAGGCATTCCTGCACACCTCCCAGTGGACTCCCTGGGCTTCCAGAGGCTGCCAAGCTCAGCCAAGCAGCTGGGCCACCCCTAATTGCCTGCTGGACATGAGGGAGCATGCCTTCCTGCCCCCATAGATGTCAACCACAGGCGTGTCAGCTGCAGTTAGGCAGCACAGGTACTCATGCTTGCCTACCAGCCCATTCATGCCCTGGAGCTGTGTCTGCTCATGGGAGGCATGAGTGTCCCTCTGTAGGTTCCCACACACCTACACAGGGATCCCCATGCCACCCAAAGTTAGGCAGAGCCCCAGGAAGCCCAACCAGGTTTCAGAGCATGGTCAAGTACCCCTTCACCCTCTCCCCTCATCATCAGCCACAGTACTGACTCAGCTCTGTGAGAGAAAGAGTAGTCCCAGGGAGAGAGTGAAGTAGGGGTAGGGCCAGCTGGGTGTTCAGCCAAAGCAGCAGAGCATGGGGTAGGTGGTAGTGCACCTCCCTAGAAGGGTGGGCGAGCAGTGGGGCTGCATAGGTACCTTGGATGCCAGCAGACAGTGACCTAATATGAATCAATCAGTATTTGTTATGGAACTTAGATTTCCTGGTCTAACCTAAATTGATTACGTTTGAATGCACATCAGTTCAGGTTTATTTTAGACCATGTTCTGCCATTGTAAACGAGTCTGTGTGCTGAACTTCTGTATTGTTATGGTTTTAGATTGGTTTCCAAGCACTTATACCAGTAGAAGTGTAATGACTGTACCTGGCCCATATATTCTTGGAACAAAGTATATTTATTCATATCTTTCTTTAGTTTGTACCATTAGTAACTTTCAACATAGCCTGTAAAGTGACCAGTATTGTCTGCTATTTTTGCATAGTCAGTTCTGGGTATATCATTAGTTGTACTTTTGGAAATGTTCTTTTACAAAGGTGGATTCTCTCAGCATTTATTATACCTGCACAGTACTGTATGAAACATCAGTCTAATTCATGGCACATTTTGAAAACTCTTACAGCTCTATAAAGGCAGTTAAAACGATAATAGCCAGATCAAGGCAACAGGGGCAAGTTTGATAATAGAGAACTGGATAACCTCTTTGTGTGTTTTATATGAGTTATAGTCTTTTTGAACATATATATCTCATTCTGTATTAAAGTAATTCTCACCACGAGTATCAGGTTCTTTTATTCACACACTTATTTTAGTTCCCCAGGTAGCATAGACTTATATTGACTTCCTTGCTTACAATACCAAAAGCTGTAAATGTCAAAGCCACAAAAAAAGAAGCTTAGCTTGGCGACCATGCTTTCTTTGTAATTTTAGCATTATATTTTTGGTACGGTTATAATGTGACACTCCTTTCCTCAAGCTTTTAAATATACATAGAAACAGAAAGCAGGCAGTAGTAAAACATAGTGTATTGATCATTTTAAAGTGATTCAGTTCCAGAGAACCTGTGATTTTACCTCTAGTATTTTTTTCCATTATGTTCAGTAATACCTTGATCAATGTTTTGGATTGTTTACTGTGAAAAATCACAATTTGTATAAGAAAATTTATACATTTACATGTTTACCCACAAAACGTTATTATAAAATATAATAAAACTGATATATTTGAGGGATACATCCATTACAGCTTAATCCGAGGGGAAAAAAATAAGAAACCATGATGAGTTAATACAAATACTATCTGGATATTACAGGTTAATTTTGTAATGGCCAGATCATTTGTATAAATAGAAAGAAACATATTAATGAAATATTTACCTAAGTTCTTTACATATTTACAGTGAGATTTATTTCTAAAATGGTTATGTCAGATTTTGAAAAATATTAAATGAACATAATAGTGATATGCTGATTCAGACTAATATTTAATTGCTTGAATATTGTTTAATGTTTATATAAATATTGATTTTTTTTTTTCCTCCAGCATAAGAATATTCTTCACTTAGGCCCACAGCTTGTTGTTAGATTTTAATTTTTTTAATTTTAACTTTTGAGAAAAAGAAACCATTTTTTTCTAGATGTTGTTACCTTTTGGTCTTTGAGGAGGAAAATATTAAAGGTATTTTCCCCGCTCCAAAATGTAAAAATAAGTAAATAAAGTAATTTTCTATTTTTCTACCAAAATCCAAAGAAAAGTGTGTGTTTTTTTTAAAAAATAAAATGAAACAGAATATGTTTGTTTACAATACACAAATTTTTCACAGTTAAGATATATTTTTCACAGGATATATTTCTGGAAAATAAATTGTTACTGAGATATTAGCCTAAACCCTTGTGTAGTGTTGTTAATTCATGTGACATTTTGCATATATTAGTAAAATACAACTTTTGTTCCACAGTGCTCATAAACTAAATATGATAAGAAGGAAGACAAATTCTTAGGAGAACAATTCAGGAAAGAGAAGGTGAAGAGTTTAATGACTATGAGAAGAGAGTAAGAATGATTACCTTCACTCTCCCTCTCTTGAAGTACCCCTGAAGCCGGACCTGGTGTGGTTTTTTAAAATACAGCCTTGGGCTTGAGACCCTCGCCTTTCTTTACCCTGGGCTTTCCTGCTAATCTGCAGCTCATGGACAGTTCCCCTGAATGGAGGATTTTTCTGCTTCAAAATGAGGTGTTGGGGAGGAGGGGAAGAGGCATGAGACGCAGCAGATCCACTCCAAACAAATGGGTTTATTGTATCACTCCACCCAAATTCCTCCTTAGACTTCACTCTCTCTTCCCTCAGACTACTCTTTCTCTTGCTAGCTATCTAAGGGCACTTTCATTCATGCTCCAGGGCTGGTGGCAGAGGGGGTGGCACTTCAATTAGAGCAGATGCAAGAGCCTCTCTAATTAAAGCACTGCCACATCTCCTGCATCAGCATCCCCACACTTAAAAATAGTGAACTAAAGCTGGTTTGTTGAGTTTGTTTCGAGTGCCCTGCTACCATTATTAAGCATGGAAATGCTGATACACAAGATGCAGGAGGCTTCTGGAGCACAACAATTGCCACTATCCAGCAGATTCAATTAATTGTCTAATTAATTGAGTGAAATTCCAGTCCATTGCAGCAACCTCTGCACTTGTGTGTAGGCACCCTAAGAGCCTCAGTATCCCTGCTCAGGCAGTCAGCCACCCTCTCAATGAAGCTATTATGAAATGCTGGTCACTCAATAAAAGTGAGGATAATGCCATACAGAACCAAACAGGGAGCAGTCTCTGGGGTCTACTGTTAGGCCCAGGAACGTTCCCCACTGGTACTGCAGGCTAGAAATCAGTCTGTTTAACCTCTTTGGTCACATCAATGTGACAAAAAATGCCAAGTGGACTGAGTACTAGGACTGAGTACTATCCTGCATTTTTTTGTGAGGAACTTTAACTTTTTGGTTGGGGGAGGGGGCTCAGTTTGAGCATGTAAGTAGTTGTGTAAATGGTTTCTTAGGTAAAGCATCAATGGGCGCATCCACACATGCAAGCACGTGCACTTGCAACAGCTCAAACAGAAGCAGTACACATTTCAGTTTCATAGTTTCTAGGGTCGGAAGGGACCTGAGTAGATCATCTAGTCTGACCTCCTGCCATGGCAGGAAAGAGTACTGGGGTCAAACAACCCCAGCAAGGTGCATATCTAACCTACTCTTAAAGACCCCCAGGGTAGGAGCCAGCACCACTTCTCTTGGAAGTTGGTTCCAGATCCTAGCCGCCCTGACTGTGAAGTAGCACCTCCTGATATCTAGCCTAAATCTACCTTCTGCCAGCTTGTGACCGTTATTCCTAGTCACTCCTGGTAGTGCTCTGAGCTGGGGCTTTTTGCCTCACTGCATGCTCTTGGACATGCATTTTGTTGTAGAGCAAATTGCACCACTTGGGGCAAAATAACCCTGCCTAGCTCCTCCCAGATCTGCAGCCAGGGGGAACCAGAGCCCGGGGCCAGCACCTGTGCTGTCCCTAGCAGTATAAATATCTGCCCTGTCCTGGCTCCAGCACTACAAAAAGCTGCCTTGCCAAGTAGCTCAGGGCTACTTGCTGTCAGTAGCTTCTGGTGTCCATCCTGTTGATACCTGGTGACACTACCCCTTATGCCAACTTGTCATGGTAAAATTTATAGTTGTATGCTGACAACACAGAAGAACTGGAAACTGACATGCGCATACCCACTCTGTGTCTGGAAAATTCCAGGGCTTGCCCACCATGTGCCCCCTGGGTGACCTTAGGACCTGTCAGTCATGACTGACCTACTTTCCTGACACACGCATACTCAGTAACAGCATGGGCATGAGGTCATCTATCTAGAAATTTCTTGGAGGATAGCAGCCTGATTGGCTAAGGAGCTGCTATAAAAGACTAGTGAACCCCTCCCACAGAGAGAGACCCACTCGACTGATGGACAGTGGCTGACGTGTCAGGGACTGTCCCGTCAGGAGAAATCCTACCTGGAAATAGAAGCTGTGGTGGCAGGGACTGCTCTCCAGGAGGGCTTACCAGCCCACTGGTCTCCTCCCTCGATACCTTCAGTCATTTGATCCTTCTTCGGTTTTGATTTCTTCGTGTTTGATCCTGCGGTTACCGGACTGATTTAGCTCTTGATCCTGACTACAATTCTGCTCAACCTGACTTGCTTCGATTACGGTTTCATCTCGGCATCCTTGTTTTCTGACTTCAGCATCGGCTATCATCACCTCTACTCGTTGTCCGCTTGGACTGGTGTCATGACGTTCCAACGGGTTACAGTTTTGTTCTTGTTATTTGTTATGCACCTATGAGCTGTTGACTAGCCCTGGGACTAGTGAGTAGGCAGCCACCCCTATCCTTCAGGGTAGAACGCAAGGGCTTACTCATGAACCCTGTGGGCCAACAGACCCCCTTGTTGTTTGTTCTCGTATTACTGGTTCGTAACTGTAACTGAAGCAAGCAGCTCTGCCTACACACCAAAGCATAAGTGAATAAATCTCATTCACTTTGAAACTGCATGCGTGTCCCATACCGCTCAGACTCGTCACCACTAATCCCACCTGTTCGTTCCAATACCACCCTCGACCCACCGTGACCTTGGAGCCCTCTTCCCCAACACAACTGAACTGCTGAAGCAGCCCTGAGAGTTCCCTGCACCCTTTACCCACTGCAGCATAGATTTCATAGAAGTTAGGACTGGAAGGGACCTCAAAGATCATCAAGTCCAGCCCCCTGCCCCAGGAGCAGGAAGTCAGCTAAGGTCAGCAAGGTAAGTATCCAAGCATTTCTTGAATAAATCCAGAGTAGATCCTTGCACCACTTCTCGAGGGAGTCTATTCCAGGTCTTGGGGACTTGGATAGTAAAGAATTTTTTTCTAATGTCCAGCCTAAAATTGTCTTGGAGGAGTTTATGTCCATTGGTCCTTGTTTTTTCTTGGGATGCTTTGGGGAACAGACATTCTCCCAGATCCTGATGTACACCCCTTATGTACTTATAAGCAGCCACAGGTCCCCCCTGAGCCTGTGCTTTTCCAGGTTCAAGAGTCCCATAGCTCTCAGCCTCTCTTCATAAGGCCTATTCTCTTGCTCTCTGATCATGCATGTGGCCCTCCTCTAGACTCTCTCAAGCTTCTTGACATCTTTCTTGAAATGTGGAGCCCAGAATTGGATGCAGTACTCCAGCCATGGCCTCACCAAGGCTGAGTACAGCGGGAAGAGGACATCCTGACGTTTACTTGAGAAGCATCTATGGATGCAAGCCAGAGTTTTGGCTGCAACATTGCATTGGTGGCTCATGTTCATCTCGTGGTCAATCATGACCCCCAAGTCTCTTTCAGCAATGGTGCTAGCAAGTGTAGCACTGCCAAGCCTATGGGTATGCTGTTTTTTTTTTTTTTTCCCTGAGGTGGAGTACCTTACATTTATCGGTATTGAACTGAACATCATAAGCTTTGTATCTGCTCACTTACTACATTTATCCAAGTCAACCTGGATCTCTAGTCTGTCCTTAGGTGTGGACGCTATGCCCCAAAGTTTAGTGTCAACGGCAAACTTAACCAGTGCACTTCTGACACCAATATCTTTATATTGATAAAGATGTTAAAGAGAACTGGTCCAAGGACAGAGCCTTGGGGGATGCCACTGGTCATGGAGCACCATAATGATTCATTATCATCAGCCGCTACTCTTTGGGTCTGACCTCGGAGCCAATTTCCCAGCCATTGGACTGTAGTGCAGCTGAGGCCACAGTTGGCCAATTTTTCCACGAGGAGGTTGTGGGATACCAGATCAAAGTCTTTTTTAAAGTCCAGATACATGACATCAATTTCTTCTCCCTTGTCCAGTTGATATGTCACCTGGTCATAGAAGGTGATGAGATTGGTCAGGCAAGACTTACCTGTGACAAACCCATGGTGGCTGTCCCTCAGGATGTTGCCCTGAGCCAGCTTATCCAGAAAGGTCTCCTTGATAGTTTTCAGCAGAATCTTACCAGGGATTGAGTTCAAGCTGATTGGCCTGTACTTCCCAGGATTTACTTTCCACCCTTCCTGGAAGATGGGTACCACATTGGCCTTCTTCCAGTCTTCAGGTACTTCAACTGAGCATCATGAGTTTTTGAATATTTTTTTGCCAATGGTTGGCTATGACACCTGCCAGCTTCTTGAGTACTCTAGGGTGTAATCTGTCAGGACCAGCTGACTTGAAGGTATCCAGCCTCTCAAGGTGATCCTTTACTAGATCAACACCAATGCTGGGTATAAATATATCATCATCCTGGCCATCCACATCTTGCTAGGCAAAGAAGTCCCACTGGACTGATGAAAGACCAACACGAAGTACCCATTGAGCAGATTGGCTTTTTCCTGGGTGTCGGTTATCATATTTCCCGTTTGGTTCAGCAGGAATCCAATGTTACCCTTGCTTTTATTCCGACTCCCTACATATATGAAAAAGGACTTTTTGTTATCCTTGATATGTGAAGCCAGATGGAGCTCGGTTTCAGCTTTGGCTTTCTTGATCTGCTCCCTGAAAGTACGGACCAGTGCTGAGTACTCCTCCTTGGTTGTAAATCTAGCCTTCCATCCTTTATAAGTCTCTCTTTTGAGGTGTAAGCAGTCCTTAAGCTCCTTGATGAGCCGAGGGTGATGCTGTGCCTTGTTGCTACCCTTCCTCCGAGATGGGATGGCCTTCCCTTGTGCTCTCAGTCTTGTATACTCTGGTGGTGGGGGCCGCTGCCTGGCTGTGACCTACTGCACATCTGCCAGACCCAGATGAAGACTGAAGAGCCAGTAGAAGCATCTGCCCCTCTGGGCCACCTGCCAGTGGGCTGTGGTTGCAGAGTTGGCCTCTGTGTGACAGTACTGCCACGTATGCCTCTGCCCAGCCATATTGGCAGCTATCATCTGGAAGATGTTCTGGGTGTGGTGGCCTGCTTTGAATTGTCAAAGCATGTGCTCCTGGTCCCATTTGGCCAGGAGGTCAGCCACAGCCAGTTGGGTCCAAAGTGCTAGCTCTGAGCAGGTAGGGTCCTGCCACTGGCCTCCCTACCAGGAATCCTGGTGCTCCCTATTGGAAAACTGAAAAATCACTGATAAAAAAAATCCCAAAGTCACTCTGTAAAATACCCCAAAATCCATGTTCCTCCAATATTAAATCAAAAGACCACTATAGAGAGAGAGAGTGAGACAGAGAGACAGTAATCAGTTAGGCAATGATTTACTGATGTATCTACAGTGTTAAAGCAATTTGGAAGATTATTAGTGTCTCTATCATAATAATAAAGTGAACTCTAAATACATGTTTCATGAATTCATGAATACATGAATATATATTTTGCTGCCCCCCCAACAGGGGCTACAGCCCTCCCCATCAGGGGCCATGCCCCCCTCCTCCCCTTAGGGGCTATGGCTCCCCATCCGTCAGGGGATATGGCCTTCCACAGGGGTTACAATCCCCCACTCCAGGGTAACAGCCCCCCACAGGGAACAGTCTCCTCCCTACAGAGAACACATGCCACACCCCAGCCCGACAACTGCTGCCCTACCTGGCCCCATCCCCCAATGGA
>NW_017728918.1:50463804-50470974 GCF_001723895.1 Crocodylus porosus | reverse complement strand
GGGGGTGGGGCCAGGTAGAGAAGGGATCGGGGGGGCTAAGGGAGTGGGAAGAGCCGGTAGGGGTCCCCCCCAAAGTCCCCTCCCTTTCCTCCAGCTCCCCCAACCCCTTACTTACTGGCACTAGGACCCTGCTGCTGACACACTGCCTGCCCTGCACGGGCAGGCAGCAGGCTTCCGCACCACGGCAAAAGCCAACGGCAGAGATGCTCTGGGAGCCAGAACATCTATGTGGAGGACCCAGCCTCCAGTTGCTTTAGGGCCCTGCCCCACTGTTTTTAGCTCTTTATTTTTTTTTTTGACCCCTGGATATTTAGGTGTCTAATTTTGCTTCCATGCTGCAAACTTAGAGCAGGGGGAACTTCCAGGTAATTTCTGGTGAGTGAGCTTGCCCACATGGGGACCCTCTCCCAGCTAGTGCAATTGGCTGCTATGGACCCCACCCCAGTCAGTACAATAGGGCCCCCCCAGTTGCTGACTGGTGTCAGGGGGGGCATGTGCCTCCCCTGACTCAGGAGACACCAGTCGCCAGTGATCTTTCTTCCAGCAATGGCAGGGTTTCAAAGCAGATCATTGAAACTTTTCAGATACTAATAATGTGGGCAAATTCAAAACAGTGATCTGTCAAAGAATATTGCATTACCCCATAACAACCACCCCGCCAAAGCAGTCAATGTTTCTATGCAATGCCCTAGCTTTTCTAAGGTTTAAACAGCCAAACTGACTTGTTTCTCAGCATAGAAAGCAGGATAAGGACATCAAGTGAAAGGTACAGAAATGATTCTTTGGCCTTAATATTAAATTATTATTATAAAGATCTGTTAAAAGCTTTATAGACATATTTTACAATTCACCAGATTTATGTGATTGCCTGGAGGAGTGAATTTCTCCAAACATTCACAAATCTCTCACTTGCTGATTCTTATATTTGGCAATTCAATGCTTTTCTTGTTACACAAGCCATTAATTCTACCGTATGTTCCCATATTTAAATATCTCAGATGTATCCCATGTTGCCACTTAGTCCACAAAGAAGATGAATTAGAATTAGTCTGTTAACAAATAAGAAGCAATTGTTATTATTTGGCTGCCTTAGAACAAAAGGAATGATTCCTTACTTAGAGGCAATGAGCAGGTAAATAAGTTTGATGGATTATAATATTGTAAAGTTAATAGACACCTGGCCCCAGCATGTAATCTAGAACCCTGTCTTAGAAGCCAAGGCTCACTCTTGTGTGTGAGGGAAGAGTTAGGTGGTGTAAAATGGGATTCATAGAGAGGCAGAGCGTCTTCTAGAGTTAGCCCAAATTAAATGCTCAGGACATTTATGGGTGATATTCTATTACTTTTCTGGTCACATAGACAATGTGTAGACAACAACAGTGCACATGTAGATAGTGACAGGTCTTGCTGGGGCACAAGGGTGCATCAGAATGGGGACTGCTTGTCAGCTAGCCCCATGCTGAAGCACCCTTGGCAGCATGTGGAGCCCAGTTGGATCAGCCCTGGCTGGCAGGAGAACCTGGGTGTCAGCTTGCCAGCCCATGCTCTAACATGTTCAAATGGCACCCAGGAGCACAAAACTCAGGAGCAGTAAGCTCCAAAGTTGAGTCATGAGCATTATTGCATGTGTAGACACCCCATGCCTGTTTTTTATACAAATAATTCTATGTCTTATGTCTTGTAATACCATGTTGACTTATTTTTCCTTGAAATTGGTTGGGGGAAGAGTCAGACCCCTATGATGCTCAAATATTAATTATTTTATTTTCTGGCTAGAACAAGAGCATTGAGCTGTAAATTTTTTTTTCTTCCAGATGAATAATCTGCTTTATTGTGTTTGGGAGATGCCACTGGCCTAACACACAAAGTCAGTTATTACATACCCATGTACCAGCAATGCTGGGGATTTTTTTTCTGTCTGATTTTAACTGATTTCTGATCCTCAGGCTGAGGCAGAAGTGCTGTGCTTGTTCAGAGCACTATTTATATAGAGCAACAATCACTAAAAATCAAGTATTACCTTTAGTTTTTAAAGCATTTACTGAAAAGGCCAATTTATATTTTAAGTTTGCGGTGTTAATTTCACTACATCAGGGGGAAAAAAGAACACATCAAATATTTTTTCTCTTGTTGCATAGCATTTATTTTATAAAATATCAAAGTAGCATGGACAGAATGCTCCTCTATAGGAGAAGAGCATTTCTTGGAACACAGGTTATTTGAGTTTGTTTGTTTTTTTCTCAGCTGAAGTTTTTGCCAGTTTTTAGGTCCTCTAGGCATGCTTCTTCATGTCATGTCATATCGCTCTGATTGCTGACATAATGCAACATAACAGGATACCGTGAAGCAAACTAAGAGCAGTTTGCTAGATGTCTTCTGTTCATCTGAATATTATGCATATGGTTATTATATGGTATTTTAAAAATTACTGTTTAAGGACTAGAAGACACCAACTAGAAGACGGTGACAAATTACTTATTTACATAAAACAAGACATATGTTATGATACACCCCTGCTTCTTAATGTGACATGATCATTGATGATGATGATCTGGAAAAAACACAAATCCTGACCTCTTTAGAGCCTCTTTGATGAGATTAAAATGGATAACTGCTATTATTTCAGAAGAGTTATTTGGCTATACAATTTTGGAGTTGTAACATACTGCCGGATCCTGTTCTTCTACATCACATCACAAATTGCTAAGATATGGAATGACACACTGCAAGGCAGCAAACACATTCAAACAAAAATAAACCACCTTATTTCAATGTAGCTTATGAGTATAGAGTTCCGGTGGTAAGCTGGAGTTTGGCTGCTGTACTACAGACATGAACTATAGTAACCACAAGTCTCCATTTGCATTTCTGTGGGCATATTATATATCTGTTCCTGCTTGCGCCTTTGCCCTCCAGCGCTGATCCATTTCTCAATGGAATTTGTGAAAAGGCAATACTGTTTTTGTACAGAACCTGATTAGGCTCTCTGTGCCCATTAGACTGGGCTTGAAGGATTTTCAAAGAAAAGAAAAGATGTATAGAGGGATGACTCTATTAAATTGGTTAGTTGAACAATCTTGTTTGAGGTCTAAAAGTTTCTAAGGCAGTTGGCATGGTCTTTCAGGTCAAGCTGTTAGGAAAAATTAGAGAAATAATGGGTCTATAAACCCCATTGGCTAAAAGAGCAGGGGGAAGTAAAAAGAAAAAAGAAAAAAAACAAGACAAGGTCATACTGTAGTTACAAAAATAGGGTATTTACAAAACAAGATAAAGGACTGATGAAGCTGGTGTAGAATCCTACCTTTAAAAGAATGCTTTAATTCTTTAACTACCCACATTTGTTATAAAATGGTTTGCTTATTTAATTTAATATTGTTTTACTTTGTAATTTTTTTTAAAAGTATCATTTATTTAATTATGTAAAGATGTTCATGAACACTTTGAACACTGATGATATCTAATGTGTTACACTGGGCATGGCTACGTGAGATACTGAATGCCCGCTGGACAAATTTTACTGCACATTACTGCAGCTGGCAAAAACCATGCTAATGTGCAGTAGATTCAGTCCAATGGGCATTAAGCATCACACAAAAAGTGTTCATCTGGGCTAATGTGCAGTAGCACTGATTATGGAGCACTAAGTTAATACTTATTATAATAGGTACTAAACTTAATGAACCATAATTATGGTGCATTAATGAATGCATAAACACTCCCATCCTATCTCACTTTTTTCTTCCCCACCTATTCATCCATGTGGTAGTCCCTAGCTATAATATCTAGATCCAACATAGTATCATTATATTTGTCACTTTCTTGTTGGATTACATGTGTAGCATGGGAGAATTTTTAGGCTCAAAACCATGCAGGTGATTAATGGCTCCTATAGGTAAAAGTTAAGTTAATATTAAGCCAACCACTTAAGATAGCTCCCTGTTACGGGCAAAGTGAGAATCTGGCTTAATTTTTGTTAAAGTGAACATATATACACTAAGGCAAATTAAAGATTAAAAAAAAATAAGTAATTTATATAACAAACAGAGAATGGGAATGGGGAGGTGGTGTTGGGAGAATGAGCAAATCAACCCAATCCCATCTCACCTGTCCCTTCTCACACCCTGACAAACTCCCTCAGTTCTCAGCACTGTTGAACACTTACTTCCTTGGTTCCCAGAACTGTTCATTAACTTTAAATCAGGTGTGTCATTTTTAGGGTGATTTAAGCTCTATAAATGCCTGCATGTCCAGCCATTTAGACTATCTAACCAGTGGCACGTCTGGCACTTTAAGAGAAGAGACTGCTCAGAAAGCAGCTTACAGGTGTGGCAGGAGCAGACTAGGGGGTCATCTGACCAGGAGGTCCCATGTTTGAGCCATGTAAGCCCAGGATCTGTGCTGGCCAGGTTTATCTCTGAATGCCACAAGGATAGGAACTTCTGGCAGTAGGACTCTTGAGATAGCTGTTGAGCTGATGTAAGCAGCACTGAGTGTGGGAACAAAGCCTGAGCTCAGGAAGGACTGAGAAGAAAGCTCTGGAGCCCAGGAGGGGTGAGCATTAGCAGTGCCAAAGGAACTTAAATGTCTCAAATGCCCTAGGAGTGGGGCCAGCATCTCAGGGGATAGTAACTCAGGGAGCACAGCTGGAGACCGAGGGGACTAAGGAGCCCATAGCCCAAGAAAAGTGAGGACTGGGGCTGGGAGCTTATAGCCCAGGAATGGGCATGTGTTAGCAGATCATCTGCAAGGCATGGGAGTGGGTACTGGGGAGGATGGAGCCCACAAAATTAGCCCTTAAGGCAATGACCACGGGCACCTGTGGTCATAAGAGTATTGATCTGGCTTGGAAAGCCATGGAGCAGCTTCTCTTTTGTTGAAAAGTAATAACATCAAGGCATGGTGGGTGAGTAAAGGAGAGAGGGCCCTACAGAGAACCAGGTTGGCAACGGCTAAGTGGCCACCAGAGAGCATCATGACCACCCTGGGACGAGCATTTACTATACCAAGGTTAATCTAAATGTAACACTTGTATATACCCTACAAAAATAGTGTTTGGGGCCACAAATCTAATATTATATAGTTTGATACACTTACACTAGAGTGACCGTTGGTCTTGTTTTATACTGAACCATCCTGTTTTTAAACCCTTTGTACTCTGTCCTTTTTTAAATGAGGCACAGACTGCAAAAATCCTGTTTTTTTCAGTTCTTTGGTGGAAATATATGTCAATCATTTGTCCTTGTATGTCTATTGACTGTGTCTAGAAAGAAGGTAATGCACAGCCAAGAGGAGCAGAGTTCCCAGCCAGGGAGGAAGGGAGGGAGGTGGCTTCTTTGAGTGCCCTTTCCTCTTGCTCCTGATTGGTGAAAGGGTCAGGTGGCCCCACCCCTCGCTGCTGCTGATTGGCTAAGTAGGTGGCAGCTCCATCACATCATTGATGATTGGCCGAGGCGGGCTGTGTTTCATCAAAGAGATGTCCTGTATTCTGGGGATGTGCCAGTGGCCAACCTACCTTAGACTACAGAGCCACCTACTGTGCTCAGTAGCTGTATGGATGCTTATGATTCCATACTGCATAGGAAGGAGGATTACAAATTGCATGAGTACCAGAGTACCTTATCAAAAAAACCTGCTATTCGGGCATGTAAAGAGAAATAGGAGTCTTCCCTATATTTCTCAGAATACAACTAGTTATTTGATTCACATGATGCACCATGCTAATATAGTTGTCCTGATGCACTCCTATCATATGTCCACTCATTTGTTCACCTGAAGCATGCTGCTGCTCACACCAGAATAAGGGGTTTGTTTTATTGTATTTTTTATTATCTAATACACTGTGACTATAGGGATTTATGTAGCTTCAAGTAGCTCTCAGTAGCCAAACATCTGACAAGTTATTACTACAGTTTCCAAAACACAAATTCCCATGAAGTTTTAGGGAATTACAGCTCTTCAGTCAGCGCTTTTAGGTGTAAACATATTTAGTACATCAAACAGACATAAGATAAATTAGACAAGTAGTCCTTAGAGGAGAAACTAGAACCCAGGGCTTCTTTTCTCATGTGAATTGCCAAGCCACTAGACCACTGAGCCACAGCTCCTATTGTACTCTCTTTTTTCTGTCTTAATGAATCAGTTATTTTCTACACAGCAGCACAACTCTACAGTAGGATGGGTATAGCGTGTACCATATCCCAGATCTGTCTGTTTGTCTGTAGCCTGGTAATTAGGATACTCTCCTGGGAGGTGGGATATTGAAGTTTGTCTCTTGGACTAGGAAGGGCATTAAACCCATGTCTTCCAAGGTGAGTGCTCTAAGCCCTAAATTATGTAAAGGTTTAGCTTTTCATATTATATTCAAAAAGGGTGTCCTCTATTTGGAAGTATGATTATAGGTATATGGGAGATGATTCTAGACAGGGAATTATGAGTAGGTGGTTTCTCCTTACCCCAAATCAGACACCTGACAAGGATGGGATTTCCAGACACAACTTTGTTTCAATATTTTCTGTTGCTTAGTGAGAGGCATTTCTCTATTGAGTATGCTGAGTGTTTTTGGTCCTATACTCAGGCACCTAACCCTACATGTATGCTGTATAAAGGAGCTGAGGCATTATACATGGGGTCTGGATTCCATTCTGGGAGCTAGGTGCCTAAAACATTCTTTTTTTTTTCTATTTTTCTTTTTTTTGGAGTTAAATCAGTCTCAAGAATTTTGAGTAGGGTTAGCATTCAAGGATGGCTACCAGTTAAAGTTAAAGGATCTAAGTGACCAAATAGACCAAATTTTCCCTGTGGCTTTTTTTAGTATTTGCACCAAATTCTGATATGGTTCAAAAACCTTCATCCCTGTTTTGATTTTCTAGCTCTGAACTTGAATCTCTTTACTGTATCTCTTTAATTTTATTTTTTCTAATGTTAGAAATAATAGTTGCTCACAGAAGTGAATGAATGCATGTCAAATCCTTGTGTGACCCTGACAATAGCTTTTATTGAAAGGCTTTAATAAAAAGTTTCAGACATATGTGGCAGACATACCTCCAGTGTGCCTAGGGGCTCAAGAATCCTTGATTCCAATTGGTAGAGCTAATTCTCCAATTGGGAAAAAACTGGGGGAAAGCAGGCACTGCCCCTTTCCTGAAAGGGGAGAGGAACTTCCCAACCGGA
>NW_017728918.1:50433326-50463704 GCF_001723895.1 Crocodylus porosus | reverse complement strand
GCATGTCCACATCCCGGGGCCCTAAAGGGGTGGGATTCCAGAAAACACCCTGTTGGGTGCTGAGTGTACTCCTTATTATGTGACTGATGTTTGCTTCATATTATACATGATAATATAGTTATGGTACTCCTTAAGGGGGTTTATATGGGTTTACCTGTCTTCATTACTTGTATATGTTTAATGCCTATTATCTGAACCTACCTGTATTGTTGCCTGTGTATGTCTATTATATTGCTACCTCAACTTACCTTGTTTTATCCAAGTCAATGCTTATATGTGTTTATTGTGCTGATGCTTGACTTTCCTGTTCCAGGGTGTTAATGTTAATCTGTGCAGGGGGGTTAATTATTGCCTATGCTGTGAATCCTTGGTTCTATTTGTTGCTGTTCCTTGAAATGGTGCAATGTTAATTGTGGGTTATTGTGTAAGGTGGCACATACTAATTCTACTCTAAATATTTAATGTCTATTTATCTTGTATAGCAATAAATTTGTAGATAGTTAAGTGCTTTGTCCCAGCCTGGCTGTATAGAGAAGAGAGGAAACTGCTCCCCAGTGGCAGGCCCTTCTCACAGCACTCTTGCCTGACCACCCCATTCCTTACAGCTGCAGACAGGGCATACCTCTGGGTGTACCCGCGCTACAAATATATATCTGCCATATAGTATATAAGAAAGATTGTATTGAAATTTCCATAAATCATTGTGTAGATGGACTATATCAGATGGATCACAATGTGAGGATCACCTGGGAGAATTTGTGAAACAGTCTGATTGGTAAGAATCACTTTTGTCAGGAAGCATTTCGATCTGTCAAAAAGAAATGTTTGAAGAATGTAAATGGGGAGGTTCTGACAAATACTTCTAAATACTGTAGTGTGAAATGTGTATTACCAGCACTTATAAAGTACCTTTCAACAGGGTGAAATATACAGGCAGCTGCTGATTGGTTTTTCACAGGGAGTTAATATGATTTTAAGTATTATTGCAGACTCAGTTTTGTTTACAAATATTCTGAAAAATCAAACTATATAATATTAGATTTGTGGCCCCAAACACTATTTTTGTAGGGTAGCATAAATTGTTTTGCATTTTGTTTATGTAAGAGATGAATTCTCATAAGTAGGTAGTTAGTTTTCATTTTCTGTGGAAAAGGACCTGGGGTTACAGTGGATAATGGGCTGAACATGAGCCTTTGTTGCCAAAAAGGCTATTGACATACTGGGCTTTATTGGTAAAAATGCTGCCAGTAGGTCAAGGGAAGTGATTATTCCCCTCTATTCAGCACTGGAGAGGCCAAATCTGGAGCACTGCATCTTGTTTTAGGCCCCAACTACACAAAGGTGTTACCAGATTTGCCCATCACCTTGGGGTGTGCTCATTTATTAGGGATATGTTTCTAGGGTCTTGGTAATTCTATCAATGTGCTGCTTGTGTTACTTGCGTTTCTATACGGAGCTGTATATCTCCCTTCTGCAAGTCCTCACCCCCAATGGAGCTATCTTGCAGGATTCAGTTTCAATAGGGCTGGGTTCCTCCAGTCACCAAATCAGTCATACACAAACACACACAGATTAACATGACACGCCTGACCTGGCTGGGTTGATCAGCATAAACAGGCTGACACTCTCATATGCCAGGAATCAGTTCTTCAGAGCAACAATGCATTGCAGTCAGACACAAGCACACAGTTAAACAGAATACCTTTGAATCCAGCTGGGTGTGCAGCTGACACCCTCCTGGGCCAGCATTCAGTTCATTAGGTCACGTCTAAGTCAAACTGGGTCAATCAGCCTGTACAAGCTGATCCCCTTATGTGTTTCAAACTTAGCACGTCCCAATCTTTAGCCTCTTGATGAGCAGACCCCACAGTATTTTTGGGCTTCACAGGGATCTTTAACTTAGGTAAAAGAAGTGTTGCTGTAGAGCAAGTGGGGAAGGAGAAGTACCAAAGGAAAAATACACCCAGTTACTACCAGTTTGACTATAAATGTTATTTATTGCTAAGTATATGAAATATATATTGGCATTAGTAGTAATAGACATGCAAAGGAAAAACAAACACAAACAATTACAGTATTACCCTGGTTTCTCTAAGTATTTGGGGAAACTTAGCTCAAGCTTATTTAATACAGTTCAAATTCAGAAATTTATGCCTAGAAAGAAAAGAGAGACAGAGAGTGCTGGGATCTCACCAGTCCAAGGCACTCGGGTTGTTTGCTGACAGGTAAAGTTCACAGCGCGATCCTTGAAGGGAGATGATCTGTTTCTTTCAGCCCCTAGAGAAGAACAGTGGGTGGTGTGAGAGAGCAAGTTCTCCTCTTGAAGCACACACACACTTTGCTGCTTGTTACAGATTTTTATACCCTCAGTTTAGCTTCTTCCAAGCATTCTTAATAGTATAAATAATTGTCTTTTCTATTGACAAGGGGTTATCTGGTTTGGAACATCTCAAAAAAACTGATTGCTAATCAGGACAAGCATATGGTTAGGGAGTAACCAGACACTTAGGAGCCAGCTTGAAATTCCCATGGATAGCAGATGTACTGATGGGATATCTCATGGTTTCTTCAGAAACAATAGATAGCTTGCAGCATCAGGGTTTTGGATTTTTACTTGTGAACAAGCCTCATCTTAGCATGACTTTTCCAGATCTTACTATAGTCTTTTAACACTTAAGACAATTATTGGAGTGTTCATAACTTTTGTGGAGAGGACTTCCACCAGTCATCCCAGGAAAAGTATGACAACACTTGTGATCAGGGCTCCAACAGGCTAGATGCTGTGATGAACCCTTTACCATTGTTCAAATGTTACCTGTACCCCCTCTGACTCAGTCTCTTTGTCTCATCATTTCCTAACCTGGCAACCAAGTTTTAGCCAATCAAGTTTAAATAGCCTTCCCATAGCAGGACCAGGGAATGAACAGCCTGAGATGCCTATTAAACTTTACTTCTGCTTAGAAGGGTGTGTGTGTGGGGAGGAAGTCCTTTGTAAATCCAGATTAGAACTGGTCTGATAGATACTGAGCTGGGTGTGTGTAAATGTGGGTTGATTAGCATTTGAAGCACAGATTTCCTGCTTCCCTGATCCCAGATTCACTGTGGTCTCTGCTTCGGGCATTCTGTTCTCCATCTCTCACGTAAATGAATGGTCATCTGGTTCCATCTTGGATGCAAATGAGACCTAGGGCAGTTGTTTCACTCTTGTCACCCTTATCTGGAGGGTTTTAGGTGTGTCTCCCACTGCATCTTAATCAGTTTTGTTTAGGTAGAGGAGGGGAGGGGGGGATTCTTTGTGAGTCAGACAGCCTGTGTCCTGTGCCAGGGTTCCCCGTGAACACGGGGCTGAGAGGTAACAAAGGATTTGGACAACTCGGAGAGAGTCCATTGGAGGGCAACAAAAATGGTTAGGGGGCTTGGGCACAGGACTTATAAGGACAGACTGAGGGAACTAGACTTATTTAGTGGGAAGAAGGCAAGATTGAGTGGGGATTTGATAGCAGCCTTTTACTGCCCGAAGGGTGGTTTCAAAGCAGGTAGCTAAATTGCTCTCTGTGGTGACAGATGACAGAACAAGGAGCAATGATCTCAAATTGTAGCAAGGGAAGTTTAGGTTGGATATTAGGAAAAACTTTCTCACAAGAGGGTGGTGAAGCACTGGAATGAGTTACCCAGAGAGCTGGTGGAATCTTCATCCCTGGAGGTTTTTAAGGTCCAAATCGGCAAAGCCCTCGGCATGGTACCTTCGTCAGAGTCCGGGATTTACTACCATATACAAGGACAGGTTGAACAAGTGTACTATAAAGATGGTTTCTAAGGTTTCTTTAGATTTCCTTGATGCCATTATTTAATACAGGCTACACAGGCATATATTAGCACTGTAAGTTCTTGCCTTGGTTTCTTCAGTTATTTGATTTTCCTCAGTGTTCCTAAGTATTTAAATTTCTCTACCACTTTCATGTTGCCATTCCCAATCCTTAACTTCCTGTGGTCTTCAGATTATTTCTGGATGTTATCATGTCTTGCTGATGTTGATGGCAAGCCAAACTTCAGAATTTAACTCTATGATTCCTGTATTCTTTTGAACTGTTTCCATTTCCTCTCCTTCTAGGGAAATACCATCGGCATTCAAAAATACCTGGTGCAGTCTGCAAACCTTTTCTTTCTTCAGTGGCACTTATGACCTTCTCAAGCATCAATCAGAAAAGCATCAGTGACAGTTTGATTCTGCCAGTGATTTTTATTAGGTCATGCTATTTTCACAGCATTCCTCAATGCTTACATAACTGCTTGATCTTAGTAAAATTCTTGAAAGATATATATATTTTTTTGAATAATCTAGTTGGTCTAATGAAAGATATTACTTCTACCATGTGTTATGATTCCCTTTGCCTCTAAAACAATATGGATATAACCTGAATACCTGATCTTAGTAAGACAAGTTTCTTTGGGTAGAGGTGGTATCTTTTATTAGACAAACTGAGTAGTTGGAAAAAAGTTCTATGCAAGCTTTTGAGTGCAATCACCCTTCTTCAGGCATAGGAAGTCTCTGCTGTTCTGAGACTCCAAAGAATGAAAGAAGCTAAAAGTGTGATGGGATGTCAGTGAGAATGTATATAGGTGGAAATTAGGAAAACAAAGGTACAGCAGGGAAGGGAGGGGAGAAACAAGGGAGAAGGTAAGTAAAAGAGATTTTACAGTAGCAGTTTTCCAAGGTAGAAAAGAAGCTGTCTGCGAAAAAGTAAATAGCTGGAAATTAGGTAGAAAAGAATGGGGAGGGAAGGAAGAGGGAAAATAAAAGGGTACAGGGTCAGGTCTGGCAGGTACCTGGTGAATCAGATGTCAGGCAGGTTGTAATGTGTCATAAATCAAATGTCTCTATTGAGTCCATGATCTTAGTAAGGCATATCAGTTTTCTGAAACCCACTATAATTTACTATACTTTGTTGTCAGCAATTCCTTGTTTGAGAAGGATCTTTACCATGACTCATTGACGGGTCTTAAGGTGACTTAAGAGTCCAATCCTTCAGCCACAGATCCATCCACAGAAGGTACAGGTCTTTCCAGAGGGGGGAGAGGTCATAGGCAGGGATTTCTCTCCTTTTCTTTCCTCTGCTTTATCTTCTGTGATTTGAAGGCAAGACAGTTTACCATGAAGCAGGCTAGCAGTTGACTGAGGTGGTGAAACATCTCAGTTAGCAGCCAGATCCTCCCAGCTCTTCATGTTGGTGTCTGTTTTCTTGAAGTATGCTTTCATTATGTACTTGTAGCATTTTGGTCACCACAAGATCTCAAACAGCAACTTATCTGGGAACAGAGCACTTGTTTTGGGAGTTGAGAGGTGGGCATATACATGCTATGTCCAGTCCAGCAAAGTTGGTGCTTGAGGATAACCAACTCAATGCTTGTAACATGGACTTCAGCAAGGATGCTGATGCTTGTGTGATCTTATTTGATGTGAAGGATTTTTAGTGGGATTTTTGGATGCTACGCCTCCACACACTTGAGATGAGAATGGTTGGTCACCCAGGTTTCATATCCATAGAGAAGAGTGGGGATGATAACTATGTTGTAGACCTGGATCTTAGTGTCTTTCCAGATATTTTGCTGCTGACTACAGTTACTTTCTTCTAATACTGTCATAAACTTTGACAAAGGTTATGTAACATTGATGTATATCTTTCACAACTCCCCATTTCTGTTCTAGAAATAATTTAATTTAAAATATCTGATCACAAGATGATGTATCTTCTTCTAACCCACACTGGTAAACTCTCACAATTTCATGTGCATATGGGAGCAGTCAATTTAGCAGCAGTTGAGGAACAAAAAAATTGTACATTGTGTATTAAAAGAGATACCCCAATAGTTGTTATACTTTCTTTCATCACCCTTCTTGAAAACAGGTCATGTTATTGCCTTCTTCCATCACTTAGGCATTTGTTCCCCTCTCCAGATTTTTTGATTCACTTAGTGAAGATGGTGCTTAATGCTTCAAATCTAAATTTCAGGTATTTGGCTGTCTATCTCTGGTGCCTTATTATTTAGGAACTCTTTAACAGGGATTTGTATCTCCTTTAGCAAAGGTTCTACTATTTCAAATTTAGCATTCTGATATTCAATAACCCTTCCTTCATTTCATACTCTACATTTAGAAATTCTTCAAAATAGTCTTCCTAAATGTCAGGATTTATTATCATAATGTCGTCAGATTTCCAATTTTTGTCATACACTACTATCACTCTTGGCTGGTAGCCTCTCCTCCATTCATTAATCCCTTACATTAATTCTCACATTTTTTATTATCTTTTCTCTTCCATTTCAGCAACTTTCTATTTTACACATTCTCAGTTCTTTTTTCATCAGATCTTGATCTAAATTGTTTCCCAAGCTTAGCAGGGTTAAACCAGGAAGTCAACCCAGCCTTCTACAGTAGGCTACAACTAGGTTTAGACCTCTAGTTTTTCTCACAATACAATTGTTAAGTAGTAATGAATCCAGGGTCCTAGCCCATCTCTCTGCATCTCTACTGGAAAGTGAAATGAGGGACTTTTCACTGGAGCTGGGGCAGTCCCGGAAAATTCTGCTAGCACATTTTGCATATTGTGCAAGTGGATATATATATATGTATGGGGGGGTGTAAATACATATATATATGTTATTCCCACTTTAAAGAAACCCATGCTATAACTATGATTATAACAAAAACATCTAAAGTTTGAAGCGTGGCATGTATATGTCTAGATAGATATCAGCTGAGAGGCTTAGATTCTCACTGTATATACATACTTAGCTCTTGATTTTTAAATGACTGTACCCTCATTATAATAGCACTGTTCGTTAAAATGAAAATAAATGTCTTTGGTATTAAGAAAGGCATGTTTCTTTGAATTGGTGGATTGACCATGATCATTAGAAATTGTCCTTATGTCTGCACTTGGAAAAATAAATGTGCGGCACATGCATGCGCAGATAGATTCTAGTTAATTATAGAGAATGTAGTAGCAGCTGAGGGCACTCGGGACACTATATATTCCTGGTTACCTGTGCATTGCTCAGCTCAAGAAATAATGGAGGTCTATAGCTAAACCTGTCAGAGTTTCTTCTCTCCATTAAAAACAAGTTCCTTAATTTTTTACACACACACACACACACACACACACACACACACACACACACACACTGTATTAAATAGTAAATGTGTGTGTGTATGTTTATAAATAATTAGTTTTTATGAAATGTCCTATGCTAAAATCCTGTATTAATCTAAGAACTCTAAAAATGATAATCAACAAAGCCTTTATTTGTGGAGTCCTACAAGAATCAATACTGTTCTTTTCATTGCAAGTGTTTCATAAGACCTCTTGGAGAAGTTGAGACTCCATAAACTTCTTGCCAACAGTGTTCTAGTAGCACTCAACTTAACTTCGTCTTAGCTGCAACCATACATCTTTGTAAGTTGCATTATACTGAATATTTTGTAAAGTATGTGCAATCTTTTGGATTAAAGTGCTTAAACTACAAAACATGATGCCATAGAATAAATATAAAAGAACTGAACAAAGAGCCACTTGAGAAAACAAAAAAGAAGATGTCTGGCATCTCAGTTGTGTTTGTTGTCTGATCCTATCTGCATTTTGCTCTAATATTAATTTATATTTGGCTTTTTTCTTTTGGTAGGATATACTGGACAGTTTTGTGAAGTGGATATGGATGATTGTCTATCACAACCTTGTGGACCCCAAAGCATCTGCAAAGATGAATTAGATGGCTTTCTCTGTTTCTGTGCACCTGGTTTTATAGGTGAGTTCAAACCTGACCGTATTTCAAATGTAATATAAGATACAAAGAAAAAAAAAGTTTCTGCAGTAGTATGCTATTTCTCCTTCAAGTACCACATCAAAGAATTTGTTGGGCATGTGTTAGTTAAAACTTTTTAAGGTGATATTAACCAAAGAAAACAAGGTAATTCAGACCTAGTAATAGACCAATTTAGCACTATTAGACTGATTTAGGTGAAAGCAGCTTCTTAATGGTACATAGGCCTACTCAGGTACACAAACTACAAACTTCAGGAGAAGTAACTCAGTAATTGTTGCTCTGTCTCAATTTAGATATTGTGTCTCTGTATGTCTGCACTTTAATCAAGACATATGATTGCAGCTCAGATAGAGATATGCAAGCTAGCTTTAATCTAGCTGTCTCAGATACCAAGAACAATGAAGCCAAAGCAACATAGACTTCAGCTTTCTGAATACATACTGAGGTCCCAGGAAGCTTTATACAGCAGGTTCTGAGCTATCACGGCTAAATTGTTATCCGAAACATTATTAGACAATTAAAGTTAATCCAGATATGTCTACCTGAACAGCAGTCACAGCTCCAGAATGGAATGTAAACATACTCTAAACCCATTCCCTTTCTTGGTACAAATTCATATAATCCCAACTCTGATTGCCATAAACAATTATAGAATCAAAGAGAATCTTTGATTAGTCTGGGGAAGAGAAGATTGTGGTGAGAGTCAATAAGTCTTCAAATACCTGACAGGCAATTATAGAAAGAATGGGCTTTTCTCTCTGTGCCTGTATGGGACAGGACTAGGAGCAATGGCCTCAACCTGCTGCGGAAGAAGTTCAGGTTGGAGATTAGGTGAAACTTTCTGACTACGAAAGTGGTCAAGTATTGGAACAGGCTACTTAGAGGAGTTGTGAAATCTCTGTCCCTGGAAATGTTCAAGAGCAGGTTGGACAGACGCTTGGCTGGGATGGTTTTAGTCAGGGATGATCCCACCTTGAGCAGGGGCCTGGACTAGATGACCTTATGAGGTCCCTTCCAGCCTTATTTTCCTATGATCCTAGTAGAACTGTTATAACTAAGATCTGTAAGTCAAAAAAGGGTTGTTCTTCAGCAATGATCAAACCTTTCTTCTGCATAGACGTAGAGCCTTCATTGGGCCCTGATGTGTGTGTTCTTTAAATATACATTATAGATAAGTAAAATGGAAAAAAATGAGGTGCATGCTGAGATTTTTAGCCTTAACTTGTTAAAAAATCCAAGACAACCACTTGATGTTGTTTGGGGATTATTTGTTTTGTTTTCATAAAAATGCACAAATATAAAACAAAGTGTTGAGATTTATTTATTTATTTATTTACGAATCATGCATTGGAAATATTTTATTTCACTGTGTAAATACATGACATTTTACATTTCTGCAATTTAAATTTAGTCAGTAAACCATGCTAGTTCTGAGGGACTTGTTACACACTATCTGTAAGCATTATTGACTGTTATTTAGAACTGATTGCTATCTTATCGATTGCATTGGGCTGAATTTATGCTAAAATGGGTGGAGATAAGAGTCCAGTAAAATACTGGAATTCCCTAAGGCAGAAAAAATGAATGCAAGTGAAGGAAGAAATGGATCTTTAGAATCATTTAACCATTACAAAATATTTGGATAGCTTTCAAATATGATGACTGATAACATCAATGAATAATTAAAATAATATAATACATATTTAAGTTACTGTTCTTAAAAAGTTTGAATTCAGACTTCTGGAGTATGGGTTGTTTGCATTTAGCACTTACAGAGTAAAGTATCCACACCATTTTATGTTACCATATATTGAAGTAGTTCAGTTTTATTCAACTGTAATGCATTTGCATTACAGAACAGGAAACGAGAATAGCCTCTTCAATTTACATTAATTTTGTTGAGACCCTTACACCAATTTTGCATATCTCTGCCTATAATAACCTTGGCTTCTGATTTTCTGAATAATGTAGGAAACTTCTTAGAGTCAGAATCGTTGTCGTTATTTTTAAAAGGTCAATGACAGTGAAGTTTAGAAAAAAAAGGTTAGCTAGTAAGATCTCACAGATATATGCAAATAAATACATCCAAAGATTCCTAGAACATTAAGAATGAGCATCTCTTGCTCTTGATTATTTAATTTACAGAGGTGTTTTTTGCATACCACCATCTTCCACCTCTCATCAAATGAACTTGAATATCTCTTTAGAATATAAGTTTCAAAGGAAAAAAAAACCCACATACACAACCTCCCCCCTGCCGCCATTTAAAATAACCTTAAGCCTTTGTTTGAAATATTTAGTAAATTTTCTCATATGACCTCTGAAGTTCTGTGTCATAAACATTTAGGAAAGATCTTCGTAATGCATTGCCAAAATTTAATCAAAATCTACAAGTACCTGCTTAGGGAACACAATCTGATAATGGTCTTTATAATTTTGTGAACTTCAACATGTATGGAAGCTGAAAAAAAATCAAAATCACCTGGCCCCTTTTTTCACTTCCTTTTGCCCTCCCCCAGAAAGAAATTTTACCTTCAAACAAGAAGGTGCAATGATAATAATGTTTCTTTCTGGCCTTATATCTTTGAATCATATATTGCCTGTTGTATATTGGAGAAACTCATGATTGACCCTCAGACAATACTGAGACTTCTTTTTGGGTCAGTAAACCCCCAAGAGATACTAAAAGATGATATGAGATAACACTATAAATGTATCTAGTTCTTTAAGCAAAAAAGTGAAATCTCTGAAGACAATTTGCAAAAACGTGAAGTCTCTGAAGACAATCTGAGGTTCATTGGTAAAACTTCTCTGTACATAACCTTGGTTATTTGATTTTGTTTTTGCTGCTTGCACCAGTGACTCACCAATGACATGTTTCTAATGAAGTGAATCCTTCACTTATTTCCAGGTAATAACTGTGAGATTGAGGTGGATGAGTGTTTGAGTGACCCCTGTCACAACAGTGCCACTTGTGTTGATCATCTCAATGCTTTCAGCTGCCTCTGCTATGATGGATTTCAAGGTAACAAAGAATTTGCAGAACATTTCTACTTTTAAAAGCTCACAAGTGGTATTACTCCATATGTATAAGTTAAAACTTAGGCAGAAAATGTGTGTGTGTGTGTGTGTGTGTGTGTGTGTGTGTGTGTGTTTGTGTAAATTGTAACTTCCACTGGGATTTTAAAAATTTAAGTTTAGCATGAATACATTCTCAACAATGTCACCTTGCTGTACCTTCATAGTTTTGTAAAAACAGGCATTTACTGGTGGCTGGGAGTTTAGGAGTTATAAATGGACCAGCTGGAAGCAATGACATTTATCATATGACATTCACTATTTTTCTTCAAAGGTATGAATCTGCTGGCAGTTTTGATGTAATTGGGTAAAAACGTAAAACAGACTTTTGTTGGAATAGATTGCTTTACACTCAGAGCCTATGTACAATTATTAGTGCTTGTGTAGTGACTTAGACTGGATAGCATAATGAAGTTATTTTACTCTTTTAATTTATATTTGGGGATTGGAAATAAGTATATTGACTATATTAACAAGACTTCAATAATGCAGACCTTTACATTGCATGATATTTTTTGTTACATTTGTTTTAACACCATTCATTTGGGAAAAATCTTAGTCATTGACTACCAGTTACAGTCAAAACTAATGCAATTGATGCTGCTATTTTTCAGAATAGTTTAAAATTTTCAAAGTTCTTTAAATTGCTGTCATTTTTCATTTTATGTTATTTAAATGATAAGAAATTAATTTTGAAAAGAAATGTCATACAACATGTGTTATACTTCAATTCCCTATGTTGATTATTACCTATAGTTAATTATACTCCAGATTAACCTTTTTGTGTACATCACATTTCTTTCTCCATTATGTCAGACTTGGCTTCCTGCCTTATCAAGAACAGAAGGGAGATTTCCTTTTAAGTCATAGTAAATGCAGTCTATTATATTTCAATGTCATTTGCGTTCTACTCTCTCTCTATTGATATCAATTTGTAAGGAAATTGCCTGCCTTAAGTCATAAGAATCAATTCAGTGACAGTGAAGATTTTTTTTTGGTTTTGGAAAATTGATCAATATCTCAAAGAGTAAAATATTGACATACTAATTTAGAAATACAAGCTCAAGATGTAATGTTTTTGAAAGCAGTTTCCAAGTAGGCCAATTATTAATGTAAAATAAATGCATTTATTTATAATTTTCTTTTCCCCTATGTTGTCTCATTAATTCATAGGAACAACTTGTGAAATCAATGTAAATGAATGTCACTCATCACCCTGTACCCACAATGCAACCTGTATAGACCTTATCAATGGATATGAATGCATCTGTCTACCTGGCTTCACAGGTAAGTAGGATCAACAGAGAATCATGTTTTCTATGATAAGGTAACCCACAAGGTATGCATTAAGATGTTACTGACTAATTTGCTGCTGCTTCCTTCTCAGTGCTCTTTATCTGCCTTAGCATAATGTTTCATTTGCATTCCAGCAAACTGGAACACCAACTCCATCTGTAAACTAAACAACACAAGATAAATTAGGTCACATCTAAACAGGCCTTGAATGCTTCCACACCTAAAGAAGATTAGTCTGCGTTTAGTAATTCAGAAAGTAGTTGTTGCATGTTTACGGTAAGGTAAAATAAATGGACTCAGACACTTATGTGTGTGGGGTCCTTATTTGGCTGATTTATGCTTATTTCTCATCACAAAGGGCTTATGATTCTTAAAGTACAAATTGAAGAATTATAAATTGGCATCTGCTTGTCTTACTAAATCTTCAGATCTTTTATTATCTCTTCAAGGTGCAAGATGTGAAACAGATATAGATGAGTGTGCTTCTTTTCCTTGCAAGAGTGGAGCCACCTGCATTGACCAACCTGGTAATTACTTCTGCCAATGTGTGGCTCCATTTAAAGGTAATGAACACCAAGGGAGAGGGAAAAGCAAACATAATTAACTTTAGAAAGCATTTCTGTCAGTTGTCTGAACTCATTTCACTCTTCCAATAGCATTATTAGTTCTTCATTTTCTCAAACAGAGCTTTTAAAGTGACCAGCCAATTATCCCTTAGGCTGCCTCTAATGTGAAATGAATTTTGTTTATGCATTTACTAAAGAAGTATAGTTATTAATCAGAGTGAATATTATAAAATCACTTTGCTAACAAAACCATCTTTTATGCAAAAGAGAAAAAGAGGTGCATATGGCTGTTAAGCAGCCCTGATTAACTTCAGTCAGTTTTTCTGCATTAAATTTTTTTTACTTTAATTATAACTCTAATTCAGTGACATTCTTTATATTATTTTTTGAGTGCCAGAATGACAATTTTTACTTATTTTGGAATCCATGACTTGTTTGTTTCTGTTTTCTGTTGAGGTTTTTAATGAGGATGCATTTAACAGACTCTTGTGGTAGCCTTTCTGATGGAAGTATATTTTAATTACTCATTGATTAAAAAAAAAAAAAAAAAAAAGAGGACAAACTGTACAGTATTTTTCAGCAAATCTAATTTAAGTCAAAGCATTAGTTAAAGATGAATATTGCTTTGCAAATAAAGATAAATAACATTTTCCCACCTACAGTTCAGTATAACGGTTCATATAAAAGGTTGTTAGAATAATAATTAATAAAAAAATTCTTGATTAGTTAAGAAAGCATTTTCCCCCCTTTGGGGAATATGTTTGCAGAAAATTCATCATTCATGAAAGACAGTTGAGTGTAATGTTTGATTTATTATTTTAGTTAATGGTCAACACCTTCTCTGTAGTCTGTCACTTTTATTAGTTTTAATTTATGGACTGAATCCATATTACAATATAATGTGATGTAATCTAAACTACCAATAGATTTTGATAGTCTGTCCTCACTGTAATTCCATAGTTAGTTCTTCTAAGAAGGAGAAGCCTTTCCAGTAAAGTGTAGGTTATACTAATCACAAGGCATTTTCAAGTAGTGTCCCTTCAGAGAGAGTCAGGTTTGGAGAAGATTTCAATACATAATACATTGCATTTGCCTCAATAAGTAAGCAATTATTTAAGAGAGTTCAGCTCTTGTTTTATCAATGGTATGAAGTTCTCAGACTTTCAAAATGCCCCAAACCCAGCAGCTGCTTGTGCTTTTCATGGGCAATGAGTACTTTTCACATTTTGACCACTACAACTATGTTATTTTATATGCTAATTGAGTTCTATTGAAAATGTAGCCTTCATACAGGGATCATGCAAGATGCTGAGGACCTTCAATTTTTAATTAATGGAACTGAAGTTGATCTTCAAACTATAGAGTCATAGAAAATTAGGGTTGGAAGGGACTACAAATGGTCATCTAGTCCAACACCCTGCTCAAAGCAGGACCATCCCCAATTAAATCATTTCAGCCAAGGCTTAGTTGAGCCAGGCCTTAAAAACCTTCAAGGATGGAGATTCCACACCTAGATAACCCATTATAGTACTTTACCACCCTCCTAGTGGGAAGGTTTTTCCTGATATCCAACCTAATCCTCCCTTACTGCAACTTGAGACCATTGATCCTTCTTCTGCCATCTGTCACCAGTGAGAATAGCTTACTTCATCCTCTTTGGAACCACCCTTTGGGTCATTAAAGGTGGCTATCAAGTCCCTGCTCAGCCTTCTCTTCTGCATGCTAAATAAGTCCAGTTCCCCCAGTCTCTCCTCATAAGTTATGTGTCCCATCCCCCTAACCATTTTTGTTTCCCTTCATTGGATTCTCTCCAACATGTTCACATCCTTTCTGTAATAGGGAGCACAAAACTGGACACAGTACTCCAGGTATGGCTTCACCAGTGCCAAACAGAGGGATATAGATCTGCTGGGAACAGAGGGGAAGAATTTTCCTTGATCTGCTGGCACCATTCCTACTAATGCAGCCCAGTATGTTCTTAGCCTTTCTGGCAACAGGGACATACTATTACATATTCATTTTATTGTCCACTGTGAGCCCCATGTCCTTTTCTGCTGGTTAGTCAGTTTGTCACCAGCCTATGCCGGCATATGGGATTCTTCCATCCTAAGTGCAGTAATTTGCACTTGTCCTTGTTGGACCTCACAAGATTTCTTTTGACCCAGTTCTCCAATTTGTCTAGGTCACTCTAAATCCTAGCCCTAACCCCCAGTATAGCTACTGCTCCCGCCAGCTTGAAGTCATCTGTGAATTTGCTGAGGGTGCAATCTATTCCAGTTTCCCAGTCATTGATGAAGATATCGAACAAAACCAGCCCCAGGACCAGCCCCTGGGGCACTCTACCTGATAAAGCTGCCAACTAGACATTTAGCCATTGCTCTTGTTCAGCACTTCACAGGATTGATTTCTTGCATTGATTTACCTTGTTTTTATGCTCATTGAAATGAAAGGACACACACACATACAATGACATCTGTGGCTGTATGCACACATTCAAATAACCTGAGAGAATCCTCCCCAATATGTTTTCCCAGTAGAAAAAAACTTACCTGGAGAGCTCTGTGCAGACATTCAAGCTGAGCAGCAGACAGCCTGTGGTACTGGCAATGGCCTGTCAAATGCCTCTGGAGCATCAAGTGCTGCAGTCTGAGCAGGGAGTGTGAGGTCTGTCAGGTCAGTGGAGGGTAGGAGGTGCAGGGTCTTTAGAGTTAGTGATGTGGGGTGGAGGATGTGCCAGGCCAGTGAAGTGGGATGGGGAGGTCTGTGCTTGCCCCATACACAGCCTTCCAGCCCTGAATTCTCTGTGCTGTGTTCCAGCTCAGTTGTGGAGAGACAGGGTGCTTCCCAGTATGAAGTGCTACAGTCCGAGGGAGTGGGGAGAGGGGAAGATGCTGGGATCAGCTGGGTCCAGTTGATTTGGGGGGTGGGGTGCCTCAGTTCTGCTCTGATCTGAGTATACTCTGAGCCATTCAAGTTCACAGCAAGGTTGGCTGCAGCTGAAAAAGATGGAACAAAAAAGCCAGGAGCAGAACACACTGCCCAAGTGCTTCAGCACTGGGTTTTTACAGCCCAAAGCACTTAGGGGGCATGTTCTGCTTCCTACTTGGCTGGGATTGACATACTCTATCCCTGGACCCGTGTGTGTGTTTGGGGGGCAGTGGTGGGGGTGTGGATACATAGCAAAGTTCACTGGGATTCCTGCGGACTGCTCTGCTGCTTTTTAGTGACTAGTATCTCCACAGACATTTGGTCTCCTGAGAAATATTCACCTGGGAGCCATTTCACTTGGGTTGTTCTTGAGTTATTTTTTCTTCCAGAATAGCCATTTTTGCTCTGGGGGAAAAATCTTGAATACCTCTGGGGAAGCAGCAGCTCTCCTAGGAGAACCTGAATGTCTGTATGTAGCCTATATTTCAGTCACACAGGATCTGTTTCTTTTAGTACTAGTCATAACATACGTGCATGTCAACTGAGAAATTTCCAATAATTCAAATACAATAAAGGCCATTAGATGTTCTGCTGCTAATTTGACAAGACTCAGTATGGCTACCACCACAACTGCTATTTGTCATGAATAATCCATCTTGCAAAAATGTATTATTAAAAAAGTAAACAAACTAAATCATATCAATTATACAACAAAACATCAAAATGAACTTTTACAATTTAGGCTAATAGTTTTAAGTACACATAATAAGTATATAATGTGCAGTTTTTAGGTTACGTTCTCAATCTATTGAATGGAATGTAAGAGCAACTTTGGAGCAGGACTGTTTTGTCTTCACAGCATTCTGCCAACTGAAGCTGCACATCTATTCCTATCTGAATTTGTGTCAGATCCTTCTACTCGATGCCTGTTCACACTTTTACATTCTGAAAAAAACCCTAAGTAAGCATCTGTCCAGGAGAATTCCAGAGAACAGAAAACCACCCTCACCCAAGCCTTATCCCTTGGTTTTCTTTCTCATTTAAGGGCCTTCTTGCATGGTAATTTTGGATGACTTCTGGAACTTTTAACACCTAGATTATCTGCACATTAACATCTGAAACTAATTGTATGCATTTGTTAGGCAACTCAAAGTTATGCCATTCCAGGGCAGGATTATCTCTGACCCATGCTATCTAGACAGTGTTACACTAAGGTGTAGCCCTGTTTCTCCTGCTGGCACAGATCGGGCCCACTTCCCACTTCCCCTCTCCCATCCTCTTCAGCATACCAGATCCCCAATCACTGTACCCCTGCCCCCACTTACTTATGTATGCCCATGCTGTCTAACCTGGGGGACCAGGCAGGGAAGGGTTAACCTGCTTGTTAGGTGGGCCACCAGCACTCCTACCACTGTTGCTGTCTAGGCAGGCTCAGCCCAGGGAACAGCAGCAGCCCAGCAGTGGTGGCCACAAGGCAGGTTAACTTTTCCTGACCTGCTGCCCTGTGACAGCGCAGACATCCACAAGTAAGCATGGGGGAGGAGAGTTAAGAGCCCCAGGGAGGTGGGGGGGGGGGAAGAGCCTGGGGTAGAGGTGGAACCCAGAGGCAGGAGGAAAGCCTGGAATGGGAATGGGGAGGTATTCTTACCTTTCAGTCCCCCAGACCCCTGCTGGCCTGAAGTGTAACTGCTCTGAATTTAAGCTAGCACTAACACCAATCAACAGTTGTGTAGCTCATGCTGTAATAAAGTAAATTAAAAAAGATACATGCTCTACTTTCATCTTTTACCTTCTTTCTTTCCATCTTCCCATTCTCTTGTGAATATTTATGAGTATTTGTGGGCAGGAAATTTGAGAAATCCTAAATGAGATGTTTCTGTACAATAGCTCCTATAATTCTTATGTTTTCCATGTATTCATTTAGTGCTTTTCTAGGAATATTTAGGAATACTGTAGAGAGTTTACAAAACCTGTAACGTGATTCTTTCTTGGACACTTTAACATTAGCTACCCTGACAACTTATGGGCTTAATTCACTAATAGCCTGAAGTCATTTTACATTGGCTTCTTTAGCATAAAAGGGGACAAAAAAAAAGCCACCAGATCTATTCCTAGTGGAGCTCCCCTGACAGATGGTGCAGACTATGGTTTTTCCCAGACACAGTACTAGTTTATTGGTCCCATCGGGACTGAACTGGCCATCTTTAATTTACCCTAGACCTTATCTTATGCTAAGCTTTAGCACACTAGTGAATTGAGGACAATTATTCCAATTGTTCAGGCCTCAGAATAAAAACTTATAAATATGAAAAGCCCTTCATCCCTTAATATGTCTCCAGTGTGATATCAAGGTCATAAAAATGGGAGTCTCCCTTTCCAATGGTACAGGGTCATAGTTCTCCTGCAGGTAGATAAAATGTTGGACTTCAAAAATCCAGATTTTTTTTTCATTTAGAAAAGAAATGCACTGGCTGAGGAGCCAAAATCCTTACTTTTGGGCTAGGATTCATTTAAGTAGCAGAAACTTGAAGGAGAAAAGACTAAAATATTTTCACTATTATTTAAATATGGTGGATCTGTAGGAATATTAGAATGAGCCCTAGGATTTAATGATGGCAGCATTACAGACAAGAGAAATTGCCCACTTATGTAGTAAATACATACATCATATACCTTTCCAATTTATCACATGGATATCAACCCAGTATATACAGTGTATATTTGTGAGTGTTATCTTACTTCTTTCTTTCTTTCTTTCTTTCCCGGCTCCGTCAGCCTCAGATACCCCATTTGTGCAGCCACACTAATCCAACTCACAAAGTCCTTGTGGGCTCTGGTGTAGTCCTGGTGCACTCACAGGTGCAGCCTCAGGCATACATGCACCACACAAGTACAACTGTCCACAACTGTCAAATCACACTCGCCCTCAACCATTTGCCCACTCACCCCCGAACCTTCTTATAACCTGCAATGATACCACCTCTGTCAATCATCTTTTGAGGCAATCATCCTCACAGTGTGTGTCTACATGGTCATTAGTGTGTCTTAGATACTGCACATTTAGTTTAGCACTTCCTTAATAAAGAACTAACTAAATGCACAGTATCTAAAGTTACTGTGAAGTAGTGTCAGCACATTGTTTTTAGTGATGCTTACTGCACAGAAGCCTAATAACACTGAGCAGTAGGCTATTAGCACAGTTTTTACTGTGACACACTACTACTCAGTGTTATTAGGCCAAGGAGCAGTAAAAATCTCATGTAGATGAGCCCACAGAGGTGCTGTCAATCATCAATCAATCATCCGCTCTCCAATCAAATCACTGATCACCCCTGAGAAAGTGACAGCTACTCACTAGCATTTTTGAGCCAAATCAAGTTATATAACTTGGACTCAACTGGGCACACTTAAGCATAAAAACTGGGTTATTATATTATAGTAGGTTAAAGGTTCACGGTCTCTGTAACCTTTCACCCTTTGGACCCATTGAGCATGTGCAATGCTTAGGCAAACTGCCCAACTTTATACAAATCACTTAACTCTGCATAAAAACACTAAACAAGCCAGGACACATTCCAACTTGTGGCCTGAAAACAGTAACTCAGAAAAAATGCGTAGCCACCATTGTGATCAGGTTAAAAACTTAGGAATATTTCACAGTAAGGTATCTTTGTCATTATTAAGGAGGCCTTTCAATACTGGTATAAGGCTGATTCTATTACAATATCCTTATAAAGGAGTTACTGTAATCATTCTTCTATTATAATATTGATTCTAGACTCGTACCACTTCTATAATAGAATCACAGTGACTGAAGAATTGATATTCAGTGGTTTTGTAGAGAATTCAGTGAGAGAACCATACTCTGAATCTGTATCTCATGTAAGGTGTTAACTGTTTAAATGGAGAGTGGAGTTATAGATTCACTGTCTTTGTGGTGCAATGCTGACCTGTGCAAGTAAATTAAAATGTATATATGAACCTAGAATGTCACAAGAAGTGTTAGAGTCTGCATTGCCTCATTTTATCTGTAGTTACCTTACCATTCCTGTGGAATATAGTAAACAGTGCAAAGACGTGTATTCCTTTTACAGAGAAAAAGATGAACATAGAACTGATAAGGGGCCACACACAGGATCAGGGAGAATTTCAAGTTCTAATAAATTACAGGAAATGATGTAGCTAGTGCTTCTCCAGAAGTAACAAGAACTTTCAGTCCATCTTTCCCATGCCCTGTAAAGCCCCCATAACAATACTAGTAACTTTAGTATCAAAATAAATCAAACTTGTAGTATGCCACACTAAAGAGGAAGGTAAAAAAAAAAAAACACAACCTCCCACCCAAGCCCCCAGACAAAAAAGAAAACGAATTAAACAGACCCCAAATCATGCTGACTGACCCCAGATTTACCAGTCACACTATCCATGAATGTGTGGCAATGATCACCAGCCAGCACCTATTTCTAGCCATGGGTAATGTCCAGGATGTGAGAGGAAAAAAACCCAACCTCACCCCCCCTTAGAAACCAAGTAATATAGAGAAGGGTCAAAAAACGATTTTCTCCTACAGATTTATTGTAGGTATCTGGAATAATTGCTGAAAAATATGTACAGTACAATACAATACAATACAATCCAGTGTCATAAATAATGAAGGCTTTCAAATATTCAAGAGGCAAAAAAGTGACCAAGTGAGGCAAACTTATTCAGGGATCAGGGATATCCACTGTGGCCTTATAGACAGACATAGGATGCTCTGTAACCTGAACTGAAGCCCATCTACAGCACACAAACTCAGGGACCCTGAATTACTGCAAGCCTATCACCCCAATTCAGAACTATTCAAATGCTCAACCTCCCACTAGCATAGGGAAAGCTACATATCATCCTAAGACCATTTTCTCTAGTGTCAACCTCTGCCTCCAAATCATGTCCTCATTTTCTGCAATGTTAAGGAGTTCTACACTTTCAAACACTTTCTACATATGCACACAAATCTCAAGGTGATCAAAATTTCTTGAGTCCCTTCATAGAGGTAGATAATACTTGAAGCATCATATCACATACTCTAATTACTACCTCAAAAACCCCCATATCTATCATACTGTTCTCTCTATATATTTATCAAGCTTGATTGGGAAGCAACTCATATCCCTTTCTTCCGCTACTGAATTTAGAAGGCTACTTTGCAGTAGCACTCGACTGGTTAGGAGAATAATCTTGGTATTGATAGTATAAAAACATAACCTTTAATTTTCAATACAGGTGGCAAATCTAGAGGAGGAAGAGATACCTACATTTTTATGTCCAATGGCAACTTAACATTCTTTACAAACGTCATCCTAGTCTTCTTTCCTACACTTCAGACTTCAGCCAGTCTGGGTTATAAATTTTCCTTTAACATTTTTAAGGCGCTAACAATAAAACGTTCCTGTTTTATTTACTGTCTGGGCAGATCCTCGACTTTTCCATCTATGTGCTGTGGGCTACATTTGTTTTGCCTTTCTTCATGTCATGAATAGTCTCATTGTAACAAAGGTGTGTATGTGACAGGGGAAATTTCACTGAATGAGCTCTTTAACCATCCAATAAACTTTTAATCCTTAAAATCCATCTAAACATCCCAAATCCAGAAACACTTTTCTGATTTCCCTCTCTTAGACCTATGTGCTGTGTTCAGTTTGTTACATACAAGTGATAACTGCACTAACTTTGCATGAGCAGCATAACATATTGTGTTTCAGGGATTGCCCACTCCCCAAGGTAAGCCTTTAAACACTAACATAATATAAACATAAATAAATACTAATTTTACATTAATTAAATTAATAAATGCTAATTCAATATAAATATCACATTCTGAGGTGATAAAATGCAGCAATAATGTAAGTGTCGTACTGCACAACTACCATATGTCTTTTTTTTCTTATGATGATATGCATTTTTACACTCAAGAACATCCATTTTCAGTCCTGAGAATTTTACTATTTCATAAAGTCTGTCTGGCAAGCAGAAAATGTAACACTCAAAGCAGAAACAACATAAAGCCAAATGTACCAGTCAGCTTCTGTTTGGGGTTGTAATTTTCATATAGTCCTACACAATTCATAGATGGTAGTAAAATGTCATGGAACTTAAAATTCTTCTGCTGGAAAGGAGCTCTGTAGATCTTCACTGTAGGAATAGACTGCCATGCCTCCCAGTTTCAGTACAGTACTAAAGCAATGTAACCATTAAGTGGCAGGTGGACATTGACTGATCCACGTGTTTGTTTTTAAAAAATGTGTCTTTCTTTTGCCATCCTCACATCTGCGTGCAAAAGTCAGGGACCTCTCATCCCTTTTGGTTGCACAGTAGTTTTATTTAGCCTTCAGAGTTTAATATACTAGTATTGGAAATATATTTTTATATATCAACACAACTCCTGATTAGGGCCTGTTTGTTTTTTTTTTCTGGTCTCTGCTTAGTTTACAAAAGGAACAAGGGAATGCTGAGACTTGCCATTCCATTAGTGATTTTAAGAGAGACAGAGAGGACACAGTCATGTCTTCTAGGCTAAATACAGACAGTCAAAAAGCTTAAGGTTGAATTGAGTCAATTTTTGGAGGGTAACCTAAATTACATAGATTGAATGGATAAGCAAGTGAACAGACATTCACTTTTAATTCCAGAAATGCAACCACATGACTCCAGTGGCCCACACCAGAAGCAGGGGGCCCTACAGCATACCTCCCTGCTCAGATGGAGCAGACAGCTTAGGCCAAGGCTAGCCTGCTTACCCTGTGAAGGCAGAGATTGCGAGGGAGGTACAAGGCATTCTGGGATGCTGGGGAACTTTGAGTTAACTTGAATTTGGATGGATCTGGGACAGAAGTTCAATTAATCAGTTAAGTCTGATACTACATCCATCTAGGTTTATCTTAAACCAGTTTCAGCCCTTTTGAAAGTGGTTTATGTGCACTGAACTTCTGTTATGTTACAAATTTGAACTGGCTTTAGATCTCTGAAACCAGTTTATGTATAATTTCTGACCCTAGCCCTAGTGCCACAGAGATATATGTGCACATCCTGCCCAGTAAAAGAATGACAAACTATGTAGCCAGTGTGTTCACCCTGTATCTGAAGTTTCTCTGGGAGCCATTCCAACTCCTAAAGGCATGATGTTTCCAAGTGCTCCCCCCGGGATATTACAACTCTCACTATAATTACTCCTGTCAATATTCCCTAAAGCATCTTTTGATATTTATAAACCACATAGTTCCATAGATACAAATTCATACTTGCTGTCTATTAAAATCAACTTGAACATATGACTGAAATGGAACCAAGGTCTATTACAAACTGGGCCATGCTGAAGGCACTGTAGAACTGTTATTCCCTCAATGTAAGGAATGCTGTTTTCTAGGAGTACCCTAGGATGCCAAAGTAAAATGGCTACTGCCAGTTTTAAGGTCATGTGAGATCTGCCTTTTTGGTTAGCCAGTGAAGGAGCTTCATCCTTTCTCACCTTGGGTTAACTAACAAAGGGCCATAGGCCCAAGGACAGCAATTTTGCTCAGCTCTATTAGATGTAGACAAGAGATAAGCACACTGTTGCTCATAGTGTACATGGGGTCTAGCAAGGTTATGGTGGACATATATATATGCTAAATTTATTGCTTCAACCAGTAAATTGTGGGATGACACATGAGGTAGGGACAAACAAAATGATTGGGACTTCCCAGGGATTGGGCCAGCTTTGGCATCCACTTACCCATATTGTTTATATCAGGGAAAAGGAGGTATAATATATTCCTGTCGGGTTGAGGTTTGCTTTATTTGATATTTAGCAGCTTTATATTATAGAGTGAATATTTTTTTCCTAAGAAAAGAAGTTGTTTGCTTGCTTTAAAGAATTGATACACAGAAAATATCCTTTGATACAAATTAGTGTATAACTCATTAAAAAAATGCACTGTATTTTATTTGGTCTATATACTGCTAATAGGAACACCCTTTTTAATCAAATATATGTAACTGTGAAGGAAAATTGAAATTCAGTTCTGAGGAAATGTCTGCTTATTTGTTGCAGCCTTAATGACACATGTCTCCAAATGTGTTGCAATTAAGATTAAAGCAAAAATGGTAATTAGCCATTAAACATGTTGCAAAAGAAAGTAAACCAACAAGAAAGATAAGTCAGCAAAAAAAATGCTTAAGTCTGTTGAAAAGTTAGAATAATAATGGCATTTTCAGCATAGGACATTGTGTTATGGGAAGTGCTAATTAGAAAACAGATTATAAGTAAAAATTTTAAGTGCTCATCAAGGCAAAAGACTAGAGTACAGATAATGGAACAATTAGTTTTTCACTGTTCACAGATCATAGCTCAGTTTTTCCTGTGCCAAGGCCCAGTGCAGAAACCCAGCTTTTGCAGGACCAAAATGCTTCAATTATGACTCTGCTGGAACATGAAAGGAGTTAATAGCAGGTTTTATCCTTTTTGCTACTTTCTTGACATTAAGCAAACAAATTTACATTTTTTAAAGGCAAAATGAATGCATTCCATTATGGAGAGTGTCAGCTTTGATGCAGCACATGTATTTTATCTAATTATTATTTAATGCAAGATGGAAGCAGGGGTCAGAACCTACGTCTTCCTTTTCCCAGGGCAGTGTCCTCCTCACTGGGACACATGTTCAACAAGAAGAATGGAGGTTGTTTTTGATTTCACCTAATACAATGCCTAGTGATTAGGGCTATTTGTGGATTCTAAACTCTTCTGGTTGGGGAGGGCCTACAGCCTAATTTTCCATTTCCTGAATAAGTGCCCTAACTACCAGCTTATTGGTTCCAAAAGGCAGAAAAAGTGCCAAGTGCTTATTTGAGGTGGACTAGGATTTGATCTCTTGTCTCAGTCTCTTCAGTCAGACACTTTTATTCTCCCCTAGAGAAGAAGAATTTGATCTCAGTGTTCTCCCCAGCTAAGCAATATCCAGTTCTCTGCATTTTCCATATCCATCCACAGTACTTCTGCAGCCAAATGTCTAGATTCCCATGCTCACCAGCACCTGTTCCCTTTGACAGTTGGTTTTGATTTCTTCCTCCTTTATATTCATGCTTGTCAGATTGCTTGTGCCAGCCTTCTGCTTTCTCTCCTCTCAGCCTAGCTTCTGTCCCCCATTCAAATCACTCAGATCCTTGTACTATGCACCCTATATGCCAGCAGAAGAATTATTTAGTGTATAAGAAAGAAATATTTCCCACTCTCAGTTTAGTACCTTATTCCACCTAGATGCAAACAAATGGGTTCAGTGACCACAGAGAAAATCTTCCTGAGTGTGTCTACACACAAATTAATGTGATTTTCCTCATGCACATTACATTTAGTATTTTAAATGTGAGGTACTAAATAAATGTGCTTTAGGCTGTGCTAATGCGTAGTAATGCAATTGCATGCTTTTTAGTAACATGTAATGCACAGTTGCCTATTCTTCTGTGCATTAGGATATTAGCATGATTTTTGCCACATTGCTTTAATGTGCAGTAGAATAGCCTACTGCGCATTAAAACGTCTTGTGTACATGAGCCCCCTGAGTACCTGTAGCAATGAGTTGAAGGCAAGCTATTTTTTGCAGGTATGGTTCATGCTTATTTTAGCTGAACCTAGTAGCTATAAATGAAGCCAGTTCTGTCCAGGCAAACATGGAGGTTGACAGATGAGTGGGAGCACATCTTAGGGGATAGCACCTTCTGGGTATTTAGCTGCTAAAATCAAAGAGGTTTCTACTATTTGTGTATCAACTATATTTTTTAAAAGCTTATAACTTGGCCAGATTTGGGTGGATTTTTTTCAGGGAGGGAAAAAGTGCATCTTTGGCACAAAGACCATTCACTGCCAAGTATCAGGAATGCCAGAACCACTTCAGCTGAGGGAGAAGGGTGGGGGGAAACTTGCAACAGGCTATTCAGGCTATTAAAGAAAATGTCAGCCATACCAGTTAGAGTTTTGGAAGGTTTTATGCATCTGAAAATAGTAATATCTTGTGGAAAAATTTAGGCAACTAAGGGTGACATGATCATCCCTAAAAATGTCTGAAATTATATCAGTTTGGCTCGATAAACTCTATGAAACCTGTGTGGTTTTCTAAAGTTGAAAAAGGTCCTCTTAGATAATTTACATATTGGGCATGTCTACACATGCATTTACATAAGCTTAAATTTACTGCACAATAAGTTACTGTGTGGTAAGCAGGAATAGGCTGGCTTCTACACACGCAGGTGTTAAAGCACTTTAGCCTTGTGTGTGTAGAATGACTTGAGACTAATTTTTTTCCCAAGTCAGTCTATACACACAGTGTTACTGTGCAGTAACTAATTAGGTATAAATTTGATACCTGCATAATGCAGTTATCAAATTTATGCTCAAGTTGGCATAAGTCACCATATTTACTGTGTAGTACAGGCACGCAAATGGAGATGTGCACCTGTACTGTACAGTAATTTTGCTTACTGTGCAATAAATGTCCATATGTAGATGCACCTATTTTGTAGCACATGAAGGTTACAAAGTCCGGAAGAAGAAGAGGTAAATTTCATCAGATGAATCCAGCCCTAGGTAGTAAAGACGAATCATTTGAATGACATTTTACTGAACCCTTATGTATAATCGAAGATGAGGTCTTAAAGCCATAGGGAAGAAAACAATAAACATTTTCCTTCAATGTTTGTAAAAAGCAAATCCAGGAAATACTTTGAACAGCTCAGTTATTTTCCTTATAAATCATCTTTTTGAGACGCACTAAAGTGTGCTTTGAGCCAACATGAAATATAGAAATGTGGGGGAATATCTCCATTAATCTACAATTTTTAACTTATTGCATGGATTTCTGTTTATTATTTTAGAAAATACTTTCTACATAAATAATACATTAGACTTGTGTTTTCTCTCTGTTTTTACAGAAATTTATTCAGGTATGAAACAGAAAGACTTTATTTTGTTGTGTTTTTCAGTTTAAGTTTGTGATGTTAGATTGTTTCATGATTCTATTTGGCATGGTTGCATGGTCTTCTTTTCCTTATTGATTTAAGGTAATACATTTTCTACTTGGAAAGTGCTAAATACTGCTTCTCAAACATATTCTTGTTTAAAAATATATGTATAGGTATATATACTGAATTTCATTGTTTACAGCCTGCACAACTCCCTAAAAAGCCTATTCAGACTATTTTGCATAGACTATAAAAAATTACAAACCTGAACCTTCATGGAAATTGAAGCCAGAACTTTCATTTCACAATGTTTCCATAGTTGCTTTATGCTCTGCTATAAATCTGGACCAAAAGAAAAAGCTTGTTAGTGTTTTTTAAACAGGGAGAGTGATACTTTGTTAGTTTCCAACTAAAATCAATTTATGCATGCATCTACAGGTATATCTTTTTCAATCCAATTCTATGATACTTCTGGCTTTAACCTACATGTACTAGCCTTTAATCACCCCAGCTGTGGATTTGTGCCATGAAATAGATGAAACTAATCATCTGACTGATAGAAAAGATGAAAAGCTTAGGAGGTATGCCTAACATTTTTCAAGGTCATGAAAAATGACACTATGGAAGCAAAGTGATGAAAGTTAATTCCCAGGACTTTGATATTTAGAGATATTATATATACATAAATGAACTAGCCGAATACTAATTACCTGTTATTCTAGGATTTGTTATTGGTGATATGTTTATGGAAAGTTATTATTCATTGAATCATAGGAAATTAGGGTTGGTTGGGACCTCAGGAAGACATTTAGTTCAACCCACTGCTCAAAACAGAACCACCCCCAAAAGAACCATCCTAGCCAAAGCGTTGTCTACCCAGGTCTTAAAAACCTCCAAGGATGGAAATGCCACAACCTCTCTGGGTAACCTGTTCCAGTGCTTTACTACCCTCCTTGTGAAAAAGTTTTACTCATATCTAACCTAAACTTCCCTTGCTGCTACTTCAAACCACTGCTCCTTGTTCTGTCATCTGCCACCACTTAGAACAGTTTAGTTCCATCCTCTTTGGAACCACCCTTCAGGTAGTTGAAGGCTGATGTTAAATACCCCCACAGTCTTCTCTCTATTCCTCATCAGTCATGTTCTCCAGCCATTTAATCATTTTTGTTGCCCTATGTTGGATTCTGTCCAATTTGTCCACATCCTTTCTGTAGTGGGGCCCAAAACTGGACACAGTATTCCAGATGTGGTGTCACCAGTGCTGAATGGAGTCGAACAATCACTTTCCTTGATCTACTGGTAAGAACCCTGCTAATGCAGCCCAGTATGCTGTTAGCTTTCTCTACAACAAAGGCCCACTATTGTCTCATATTCAGCTTATTGTCCACTGTAACCGCCAAGTCCTTTTCTGCAGAACTGTTGCTTAGCCAGTGAGTTCTCACCCGGTAACTGTGCATGGGATTGTCCTAAGTGCAGGACTTTGCACTTCTTCTTTCTGAACCTCATGAGATTTCTTTTGGTCCAATCCTCCAATTTGTTTAGGTCTCTCTGAATTCAGGGCTCCTAGACTACATAGAGTTTGATTAGTAAACATTTTTGGTCCATTTTGGCATTTAAAATCATTATAACTAATTTATTTCAAGAAATTGGCCATGGGAAAATATTTTCACAGAAATCATGGATTTTTTTTTCAAGTAGCCATTTAACCATAGCTGCATAGGAGTTTACATCTTCAATAACTTAAAAGAACCCAACTAATTGGCATTGTGCAATGAAATACTCTACATAAATTCAATTTCATTATATTTATTCTGGAAAACACTATAATGTAACTTTGAAATAACTTTTTAAACTTTGCTGTTAGGAGTTCAATTACAGGAACAGAAAAAGAAGCATCTAATGTTGTGGCACAAAAATTCTAATAAGAAAAATTATGATTAACTACAAACATAGCACACATTTCAGAGGAACTAAAGTTACCATTGATGAGGTGCATAAATTATTAGGGCTTTTTCCTATATATCCAGTCTCAGTTAAGTGCCTTTTCAAACAATAAAGAAGGTGTATCTGTGGCCTGAGTCCTACCAAAGCGATTATAAAAACATCCATTTAGATGATGGTTGTTCCACAGGAAAAAAAAATAATAAAAATTGAAATAATATTTATCTGACAGTAAAGCTTAATGAGATGGAAGGACATTTTGTGATGATGATGTTGGCTTGTTTTATCTATCATGCTTTAGAGAGAATATTAAGTTGTGAGGTAGTTCATACATTCATATAATGGGATCTCTGCAACTGGCATTTCTCCTGAAAAATAAAAAAATAGGCTTCCTCCCTCTTCTCTCTTTGGTGCCATTCTTTTACTGCTGCTGTTTTACTAATTTAAAATAAAGTAAGAAGCCATTCATTGTATTATCTCTTCTAAAACTGAAATTGGAGCCATATCAAAGTGGAAGTTGAAAGGCAAAAGGGACTTTCACTCTGGATGTGTATCAAACTGCAAATGTAGAGGGAGATAAAGAATAATTAAAACAAAAAACTCAATGACTCTCTGAAAATGTATGTCAGAACCATTTGTTCTCTTCCTGATTTATTATTTAGTAGTATCAATATTGTAGTAGCACTTACCGTATTCTGATTACCTGCGAAATGCAAAGAAAGACACAGGTGCATTACCAAAATGTGCCCAATGTAAAAAAAAAAAGTACTTTCTATTGACAAGACATTGTAGCATATATTAGGGTAACAAATATTGGTAAAATGACTATTGTAGACAGTTAAGTTCATATCTAGATATCTAAATGAAAGCTGATTTTGAAAACTACTGATCAACAGTAGCATCTGTTGAATCAACATGGTTTCTCACATATTGGTTTTCATGGTTTTACACATACAGACATTACATGTTACTTTTATAGATGACTGGAAATCAGTCTACACCCATAACAGTACAGAAATTCAGCACATATAGAATGGTTTAAAATTGGCAGATCCTGGTCTAAGATTTGCCACCCCCAGCAAAGGGTGAATGTTAGCTGCTTATCTAAACTATGTTGCTTACAGAACACTATGTACCTTAGATCAATTCTGCCTTGTGCCTTTTGCATGCTTGCACCTAGACGTTATCAACATAGAAAAATTGAACCAAGCATAACACAGGAATGGAAAGATGTGATGGTTTTACATATCAGGTGAACATTCAATTTCACTTGAAGAACAAATAAAGGAATTGACTGTAGTCAGCAAATGTGATAGATGCTCAGCAACTGTGAAAATTAATGTAATAATCATGGAAATTATTTTTAGAACATTCTGTTTTGATCACCCAGATATGTGACTCCTAGTTACGTTTGGTTGCAATCCAAATTGTCCAGACTCTAGTTAAATTCCTGCAAGGGGCTGCATGGTGCATTAGGGTGAGATTACACATTAGTTAGCAGGTGCTAATTTTATGGAATGTTAGTTTGTGTTAAGGTTAACAAGAGCTAGCAATCAGCAGGGATCCTCATTTTTTCTGATTTAAAAAACCCCTCAAGTTTCAGTTAAAAAAAACAACCCAAATCTACATTTTTGTGATTAAAATGAAATACCACTATATGTATATACCTACTATAGGCCCATCAGCCTGACTTCTATCTCAGGGAAGATCTTAGAAAGTTTATTAAAGAGGCCATCCTTAATGGACTGGCCGATGCCAACATCCTAAGGGATAGCCA
>NW_017728918.1:50417900-50432436 GCF_001723895.1 Crocodylus porosus | reverse complement strand
CAGACTGGACATAAGGAAGAATTTCTTTACTGTCTGAGCCCCCAAGGTCTGGAACAGCCTGCCATCGGATGTGGTTCAAGCACCTACATTGAACACCTTCAAGAGCAAATTGGATGCTTACCTTGCTGGGATCCTATGACTGCAGCTGACTTCCTGCCCTTTGTGTGGGGGGCTGTACTCGATGATCTTTTGAGGTTCCTTCCAGCCCTAATGTCTATGAAATCTATGAAATTGACATATTAGTGGTGTTTCATTGAAATCATGGGAAAATATGGATTTGGGGTTACTTTTTTTTACCTGAAAATTGGGGATTTTTTTGAAGATCAGTGAAAACCGGGATCCCTGGTGATCACATGTTCACAATTAATACCCTTTCTATTGTGCACTGCCCAGACCTGCTGCTAGAGGGATAATGAGTAGGGACATATGTAGGCGCTGAAAATCTGCTCAATTCTTACCCCACTTACCATCTCTGTAACCACAGTACAGGGTGGAAGGGAGGGGCCCTTTGCAATTTGGATCACCCCCTCCAACTGCAGAACTGCACTGTTGTCCCCAATGTGCCCGTGTATTCACCCTCCTGATTTCTCCCTCCCAATCTGGACCCCCAGATCACTGCCCTGCCACCTTAATTAGCCTTAAAACAGTGGTGGTAGTTCCCCCTCCATGCACATTTGGGCTTTCTGCAGTCTGTACCACCTCCACATACCCTGAAACAGCTGCCCCTGGACTCAGCAGCAGCCTGGCAGCTCCTTGCTCCCCCTGGCCCTCCATCTGTTGCAGGACCTGTTAAGGACTGAATCTTGGTGCATAGGGTCAGCATGGTCTTCAGGGAACCCAGGAGCAGGTAAGGAAAAAGCATTTCTCCCACCTGTGCTACTCACAGGCTGATTGGGTTGGGAGGGCAGTGATCTGGGGGTGGAAGAGCAATTTGAAGGGCATAGTGAACACTAGCCTGGCAGCTCCTTCCCCACCTGCTTCCCTCCTTCCCCTGCTACTTCTCTCTTTCTCCCTCCATTCCTGACCCCCAATGCCCCCCCCTTCTGTGGTATTTCACTTTTTTTCCCCCTTCCTCTTTCCTTCCTCTTTGGATGCTTCAGAACAGTCTCGTTTGGAGCTGCATGGGGTGATCCTGAGCGTAAGACTTCCTGGCTTCCTATCTCTTTTCTTTTCTGACTCCCACCTGTGTAAAGGTCTCTTGCTTCTTTGTATCTCCTTTTCTAATATTTTTTTTTCATTTTTGCAGTGTTTTTTCTTATTTTTCTCTGTATCACTTCCCCCTTTACTTCTGGTTTCTTTGTGTGCAAGTTGCAATTTCACAGCTTTTTTCTTATTGCTTCTTTTCCTTTTTTTTTTTCCTTTTTTTCTCTTTTTCATTCCTTTTTATCGGTCTACCATGGGGTGTTATCTTATTTATCTCTTGTCTTTTGAGGGGTGCAAATTATCCCCTTCTCTCTTTTACTTTTTCTCTCAACTCCCTTCAGCAGCCCTGTTGCACATGGATGGGGATGGCTTGGAGATGCGGGAGGCAACAGTGGGGGTCACTAACCCCTCACCTATCTCCCAGCTTCTGGACTCGGGTGGCAGTACAAGTGGTTCAGAATGCCTCTCTTCTGGAGGCCTCACTGGGGTGGGGTGGGGTGGCAGAAGAGTCTGCTGACTTCTTGGGCACATCCTGGCCTACCAAATTGGATGAGGAAGCTAGTGACATGGAGATCCAGCTTTCTCACTGTCACAAACGACCACAAGAGCAGGATGACCTCTCTCTCCCCCAAGAAGGTAGGGATTGCTCTCCTGGAGCCAGTCCTTGAGCTGGATGATGAGAAGAGGCTTATGTATCTAGACATTGAGGGTATAGATACTGCATTTGTGGGTGAGATCCCACCTGGGGTGTAGCCTTGCTATGTTTTTGTCAGAAATGTCCAACCCATGTTGGTAGACCCCCACTGGTCAGCCCCAACTATGGGGGTCTCCTACACTTTTTGAAGCAGACCAAAGGACAAAAGAATGTAGTAGGGTGCATCACCTAGTGGTGCACAGATCCTAAATTCTTTGTCAAGTCTGCCAGAGCTGCAGCCAAACTTATGCAACAGGATCTAAGCACTCGGCAGATGGTTTACCATCTGGAGACACTCACACAGCAAGTGAGATATGAGTGGGGCCTGATAGGCCTTCCTCAACCTGTCTTTGTTGTTCTGCTCTACTCTTGGGTACTTGCTGTCCCACCTACACCTTACCTTACTCTTTCTCCCCATACCCACACCCATGGCAGCCACAACTATTGGCACTTTTAACATCAACAGCTGTTGAGATCCAGTGAAATGGGAAGCTGTCCTGGAGCTCCTGCACCCGAAATGGCTGGTCATCACCTTCCAAGGAGACACAGTCCAATGGGCTCAACCAGGTGGCTTGGCATGCTGCCTGATGAGGCCACTTATTCCTGAGCCATGGCACCAACCTTAGTGCTGGGGTAATGACTCTCTCGTCACAACTACAACATGATATTGCAGTGGTGTGGGAGGTCACCCTGGCCACATGCTGACTGTCTGCATCACCATAGCACAACACCATCTGCTACTCATCAATGTCTATGCACTCACTTATGGCCAGGAAAGGGTCATTTTCTCTGAGACCTTAGCCACCCCTCTGCATGATAGTAATGAGGATGATGACCTGCTCCTCATAGGCGGGGACTTTAACTGCACCGTTCACACCTTGTTAGACCGCATGGGGCCTGAGGCTTACCTGCCTTCAGCCCACAAGCTGCAGTCTGCCCTGGAGACTACAGGCCTCACTGATATCTGGTGAGCTCTGCATCCTGAGTCATGCCAGTATACCTGGGCCAGAATGAGTGCTGGCGGTCTCACCAAGGCCAGCTTTGACTGCTGTTATGTCACCAGGCACCATCTGCCACTCCTGCACAGTGGCCGCATCATTCCCTCAGGCCTGTCAGAACATGGCATGGCCTGCTGTAAACTAAGCTTGCTGGAGATATCCTGCATGTGGGTGCCTGATTGATGCTTCAACATCAGCCTGCTTCAAGACTCCTACTTACACTTTTGGCGGAGCTGGGAGGCCACAAGACTAAGCTACTACTCCTGGAAGCTATGGTGGGATGTAGGTAAGGTATAGATCTGGGCCTTTTGCCAGCAGTACACCCAGCTGGCCACAGATGAACTGCACCACCATATCTGAGAGCTCGAGGAAGATGTGGCAGAGCTTGAGGTTGCCCTGCTGGCTGCTGGCAGTGATGTGGTGCTGCACGAGAGCCTCTGATTTCACAGGAAATGTCTGTATGATTTGGTGGACAGCGCAGCCTGTGCAGCAAGGTTCCACACCCACTGCCAAGAGCTGGCAGAAAACGATGCTCCCAACCCATTTCTTCTTTAACCTGGGGTGGCAGCGTGCAGTGCGCAAAGTCTTAGATCACCACAGGATCCCCAAAGGCCAGATAATCACAGACCTGGGTGAAGTACATGAGCATGCCATCACTTCCTATCATGACCTGCTTGCAGCTAAACCTTCCTGCCCTGAAGCCATGTGGGAACTCCATGAGGGCCTGCCACATCTCTGTGCCCTGGAGGCCAGAGAGCTTAAGTGGGTATTGTCTCTGGAGGAGATGGTAGCTGCCATGGCTGGCCTTGCCTCCGGCAAAGCCCCAGGCCTTAGTGGTTACCTGCTGAGGTCTACAAGACCTTCTGGCCTCTCATCAGCCCCTACCTCCTGCATGTTTTCCAAGAGAGTCTTGCTGACAAGGTTCTGCCAATCAGCTTCTACCAAGTGGTGCTCATGCTGCTGCCCAAGAAGGGAGACCTTGGCTGTATTAGGAATTGGTGACCGGTCTCCCTGCTGTGTGTGGACTACAAAATCCAGGCCAAAGTGCTGGCAACCCACCTCACACTGTCATGGTCTCCATCACTGGGCCTGAGCAGGGCTACTGCATGCTGGGCATGACCATCCAAGACAACCTGTTCCTGCTGCGTGACCTACTAACAATCAGCAAACTCTTTGTCCTAGACATTGGCCTCATCTCGCTGGACCAGGAGAAGGCCTTTGATTGGGTGAGCCATGCCTACCTCTTCCAGACTCTGGAGGCCTTTGGCTTCAGGCCTATCTTTACCATGGCCCTCCAGGTCTTGATTCAAGACACTTCCAGCCTGCTCAAGGTGAACAGCATGCTCTGCACCCCATTCCCTGCATGCAGGGGCATCCATTAGGGCTGTCCCCTGTTGGGCATGCTTTATGCCCTGGCCATCAAGCCACTGCTGCACGTGCTGTAGCACCACTTGAGTGGTGTGGCCTTGCCCTTGGCTTTGGGCCCATCCATTGGTCCTCTGCCCTGGTGAGGATGTGACCATCTTCCTTAACACTCAGGAAGACGTGTGGGCCCTAACAGATTGCCAGAAATCCTACAAACATGCCTTCTTGGTTTGTATAAGCTGGGCCAAGAGTGATACCCTGCTGCTTGGCACGTGGATCAGTGCAACTCCCCAGATTTGCCAGGGGGCCTCACTTGGTGCTGCGAGGGATGCAAGGTCTGGAGCATGTTCCTGGTGCCACCAAACTTCATGGTGTGCAACTGGGATGGCCTTGAAGAAGGGGTGAAGGCCCACTGACATTGGTGTCACTGGTGCCTACCCAGCCTCTCCAAGCCATGTTTGTGTTCCCAAAGGGTCAGGAGCACATCATTTGCACCTTGTGTAAGCTGGTGTCTGCCCTGGAAGAGAAGATTCACAGGTTAGAAACATGAGTATCCATGCTGCATTGCATCTGAAATGAGGAAGATTACTATCATGGAGCAGGATCCTAAGGGTGGCCATGAGCCCCCTCACCATGCCAAGTTCACCTCAAAGCATCCTCAAATCTCTCCCGCCACATCTTGTTCTTATATATATTAAAGGGAGGCTGCCTTTTGTCCTCTTGGCCATGGTTCTCCTGCTGTCACTTGTCTTGTTTCTATAATGGGAGTTCCATGCACCCTGGCCTTATGGGCTATGTGTGGCTCCAACCTTCCCTTTACCATGCCCCAAGACTTGCTGATGTACCGGATGTTGTTTGGTCTTAGCCGCAGCCCTTGTCTCTCTCTCTGTTCCTCCCTTCTCCTGGGGCTTCTCACGCTGCCCCCCTTCACCTGGGGCCGGGATCCCCACGCAGCTGTGGGTCCTGTATGAGGCCTCCTCCAACCCCTAATAGCTTCACCCAAACATCCAGTCAAACAGTAGACAAAACACAAGCCCCTTGGCTATAACATAAACCTCTGCCAATCAGCTACACCATCATTCTTCCTGCCCCACCATCATTCTTCCTGCCCCACTAGGGTTGCTCCACCTTTCCCTCCCTCAGGCCATACCTGCAGTCTGGTCTCTCCTCTTTGCTCAGTCCGGCAGAGCTCCTTCCCCATTGGCTGCCAGCAGGGAACTCCTCTCCTGGCCCTGGGGTTTATATGTGGGCCAGGACTGGCCTCTTCCGGTCAGCTGACCAGGCAGGTGTGGGTTGTTAGCTCCCTTCAGTTGCCCTGGTAACCAGCAGCTGGGGCTCCCCACTCACTTCTAGTGCTCTCTCCCTAGCAGTTTCCACTCTAAGAAGCAGGGCACCCAAGTGCTCTGCAACAATTACCTGGACAAGAATTATGAGAGGCTAGTGCTGGAGGGTTCAAACTGCAATGAGAAGAAGTGGCAGCATGTGACTACACAAAGAAGGAGGTCCCCTAGAATTGAAGAGTAGTAGATTGACTGAAGTTAGAAACTGCTTTCAAAGACTCTGCAGTTGAACTACTGAGGAAGAGGCAGAAGGGAGGAAATCTGCAGGCATAAGGTAGAGGACTCAGCAGCCTAGAGACTGGGAAGTGTGAGATCCCAAGGAGAGGGGCTCTAGGACCACTGCACCAAGAGAAGAGTAGTGGTAGTTGATGATTCCCCTCTGTGGGGAATAGAGGCACCAATTTGTCATACAGATTTGGGGGCCAAGCATGTGTACTGTCTGCCTGAAGCCTGAATTCAGGATGTTACAGAGAGTGTGCTAAAACTCATCCATCCTTCAGACAATTACTCCTTTCCTGCTTTTCCATGTAGGCAGAAACTATACTGCCATGAATGACACTGCTGGATCAGAGATGACTATGAGGCTCTTGGCAGAAGGTTTAATGATCTTGGAGCACAAGTGGTGTTCTCATTGATCCTTACCATGGAAGGAATGGGTCTAGGTAGAAACCATAACATCCTTGAAGTGAATGCGTGGCTGAGATGGTGGTGTTGACATGAAAACCTAAGCTTCTTTGAAAATGGATGGATGTTCTTGGGAGGAGAGCTGATATCAAGAAACGGGATCCATCTGATGAGAATGGCCAAGAGCATACTGGGGTGTCATCTGGCCAATCTAGTAAAAGAAGGACTTTAAACTAGTTTTCACAGCAGCTGGTAATAAAAACCCTTGAGCCACAAAGCATACAGTTCAGAGTGGAAAGGACTCAAAGAAACAACTTAACTCTAGGAAAGTGCTGGAGAGCTACAGGGCTACGAGAAGTGGCACAAAAAAGAAGTGAGGAGGTCAAAATGTAAAATATATCTGATATTTGCACATGTGAGAAGTATAGGGAATAAAATGAATTGGAAGCTACAGCCTGTGCAAACAATTAGGATCTTTTTGGCATCACCAAGACCTGGGACAGCTTTTATGACTGGAATGTTAACAGTGAGAGTTAAACTCTGTTTTGTAAGGACAGGGTTGGGAGAAAAGGCGGTGGTGTTGCCTGTTATGTCAAAAGCATGTATGCTTGTTCCCTGCTTTAGGAGGAAAAAGACTGCAAAGCAAAATGCACTTGGGTGAAAGATGTGTCACTGATATAATGGTGGGGATTTATTATAGGCCACCTAATCAGGAAGAGGAGGTGGATGAGGCACTCTTTAAGCAGGTGACAAATATATCCAAAAGCTATGGGATGGTACTGATGGAAGAATTCCATTTTTCAGACATCTGCTGCCACCAAACATAAAAAGGTCAACCCAGTTCCTAACTTGTGTGGAAGACAGGTTTCTTTTCTAGAAAGTGGAGGATACAACTATGGGATCATCTATTTTGGATCTTGTCCTCCTGAACAGGGAAAACTGTGGAGGATGTGAAGGTGCTGGGTAACTGGGGAGAAAGCGATCATGATATGATAAAATTTCAGATCCTGAGACAGGGAAATCATGAGGTCAGAAAAATTAGAATGCTAGATTTCAAAAAGCCAGTTTTATCTGATTTAAGTTGTAATAGGAATGGCGTCATGGGCGGATAGATTGAAGGACAAAGGCATCCAGAGGACTGAGAGCTTCTAAGGGGCACAGTATTGGAAGACCAACAAAAACCTTTCCTGACATAATGGAAGCACAAGAAGAATGGCAAGAGACCAATATGGCTATACAAGGAGCTTCTAAAGTGCCTGAAAACACCAAAGGGAATCATACAGGCAATGGAAGAATGGGTAGGTCACCAAAGATGTGTACCAGGAAATAGCACAAATTGGCAGAGACAAAATCAGGAAGGCAAAGATAAATAATGAGGTTAAGGACAACAAGAAGAGGTTCTATAAGTATGACAGCTAGAAAAAAAGGACCAGGGAATCTGTGAGTCCTTTGTTAACAAGTCAGGGGGAACTCCCAATTAAGGATACAAAGAATTTGGAACTACTAAACAGATACTTTGCTTCAGTCCTCACAAAAAAAATTAAACTGCCGGACTCCTAATAAAGATTACCTGGATAAGAACGGGGCAAGCTGAGCAAGGAGGTAACAAAAGAGATGGTCAGAGAGCTTTTAATAGGTCTGAATAAATTCAAGTCAGCAGACTAAATGAGCTTCATCCCAGGCTTACAAGAGGGAATCTCAGAGCCCTTGGAAATAGTTTTCATGAAGATGTGGGAGATAAGCTAGGTACCAGAGGACTGGGAAAGGGCCAAAGAAGTGCCCCTCTGCAAGAGGCAAGAAGAAAAACCCAGGGAACTACAGATCAGTTAGCCTCTTCACTTCCTAGATGATGTCCTAAGGAAGGTAATTTGCAAGCATCTGGAGAAGAAAAGGCTCATCACAAGCAGCCAGCATGGATTTGTGGAAAGTAAATCATGTCAAACAAACCTGATTTCCATCTTTGACAACATAATGGTTTGGGTGGATGAAGGGAACACTATGGATATAGTGTATCTGGACTTCAGCAAGAAGAATGGCATTGATCTTTTGCTTTAGACAAGGCCTCAAAGAATCTTCTCATAAAAAAAAATTGGAGAAAAGTGGGCTAGAATGGCTGGAGGTTTTGAATGGAGTTCCACAGAGTCTGTTCTGAGCCCAGTGCTGTACCTGTCTTTTGCTTATATTTTCTTGCTCTCTGCCCTCACCCCCCCCCTTTTTTTTTAAATCATGACTGTACAATATCCCATATTCTTCAACAGAAGTGGAAGGTGTCCCCTTTGGCTATTCCATGGCCTGAGAGTTCATATTCTCTGCTGATGGGAGATGTAGTTTTGAATCCCATCAGGCTCAAAAAAGTCTATACAGAGATTTCACACTTTCTGGGTGAATGCTTTAGAATTTAGGCAATTATACAAAAGGTGGATGTGAGTCTGACACAACAGTTAAGCACCTACGCTCAAAAAAGGGGATTAGACATTTGGGATGCATCCATTCAAGGATGGACATTTATTTCCCCAGGGACAACTATCAATGTGACACTTTGTGCCACTGCTATTTATCCCCAGGGAACACCTGTGCCAGGGTCTATCTGGCATGTGGCAAGTTACCCCAGGCGGTGTAGGGGAGGCTGGGTAAAGCACTAGGGTGGCTCCAGCAATCTCACTTTAGGTTCTGAGGCCTCTTGGGGCTGCAGCAGTGGTGATCCTGCCATTCAGTCTGTCTGGTAGCCAGAGCATAGCTCTTGTTGGCCAGGCTCTGGTTTTGGGCACCTTGCACTGTCCCCACATACACTGCCCTGCTTTTTTGAAATTTTGAGTTTTTTTGACCCCAGGATCTCAGGTCAACCCCCCCCCCCCAACTCTATTACCCTGCAGCATGGAAAACACCTAAAAGTGCAGTATGTGGCACTGCAGCCCTGTCTGTCACACTACAAACCACACGGCCATGTTCATCTGGACATGACCTCGGGGTCCAAAATGAATGGAAGCACCTACTGACGAGCTTAATTTCAGGTACCTTAGTTCTGGAGAGTGGGGAGATTGTATACATGTACCTGTATTGATTGTATACATGTACCTGTATTTCTTTTTGACTATTTCTAAGCATCTGGGTGCCCAACCCTGCACATCTGGAAAGTCCTTCTGTAGATTGGTGTACAGATTTTAGGTATTTTGTTGCAAAAGTCAAACTAATCTATTTGACTAACCTGGCCTTTATTTTAATGTTGTCTCCTAAAATACATTTTATAAGTAATTATTTTTAATATTTTTTTCTGACGTGCATATTCAGTTAAGTAATAGCAAAGTCTGTGAATACTCACATGCATTACATAACAAAAACCAAAATAATGCAGGTAGTTAAACACCTTGTGAAATGTAGCAATGGGATACATAGCTTAGGGTAAAGTATATTCCCATAATACTGTTTTATTTCTACTTTTAAGCAATAATTTTACTTTTCCAGAATTAGCAGTGTATCTTATTGCTTGCCAGCACATCCCTCTATAAAATAGCTAATTTCTTGGTGAAAAGGATCATAAATTACCAAATGTAGGTCATCTTTGGGTCCTTGCAGTCCCTAGCTGGTGATACTAATAGGCTCAATTGTTTGAAATTCATATATAACTGAGGACTAGCCAAGCCTTTCAAAATTACCAGTCAGGAAAGTGAGAAGGAAAGGTTATACAACTGGAAGTATTTGATTAAAGTATGGTGCAGTTTGGGAGAAATGGAAAATTATTAAGATAGGATTTCTATTAGCAATCAAACTTTGCAGAGTTCATCCTACAAAAAATAAGTGAGGGAATACCAGATGTTACTGGGAGCTCTATATTTTTGTCTTAGTTTTCCACTCTTTTAAATCAATTTTAGGTTGGCAGGAGTGCAGGAGCTGTGCACTATGGGGCTGGGTACACTGGCTCAGGCACAGTCAAACAGGCCTAAAAATTAATGTATACAAGATTATGATTATCCCATACAGTTCTTCAATGAATTAGCTGTGAAAGAGAAATGGAAGATAAGAAGAGGAAATTTTGTTTCCCACCTCAGGTCATATGCTGGAAGCATGTACATATGTGCAATATGGAGTTATCTCCAGACTCTGTGGTCCCTGACAGACATTAATTTTAAAGTGTGATGGGATTTGATAGGCCTTTGATCTAGTATCCCCCAATGTCCTCCTGAGTAAATTGGAGGATTGTGGGCTTAACTCCAAGACAGTCAGGTGGGTGAGGAACTGGGTAGGACCCAGAGAGCCATAGTGAGTTGATCTCTGTCATCTTGGTGACAGGTGGGCAGCATGGTCCTGCAGGGGTTGGTGCTTGGTCCAGTACTTTTCAACATCTTTATTAATAATGTGGATGGTGAAAAGCTCACTGGCCAAGCTTGCAGATGACACCAAGTAATCGGGAAGTGTTGTCAGGCTTGAAGATAGGCAGACCTAGACAGGCAAGCAAGTTAGGCAGACTGGAACTTGATGAAGTTTAATGTCAAGAAATATAAAGTGCTCCACCTGGTGAAGAGCAACCCCCAACACACCTACAGGCATGGTGGCACCAAACTGACTAGCACCATGAATGAAAGGGACCTGGGTGTGACAGGATGGGAGCCTCAGGGTCACTGTGCCCCCCCTTAGTTACCCTATATACTGGGCCAAGCTGCCTATCTAGACCTTGCAATCTCTCCTGCTACGTCTTTGGTCTTATGTGGATTATAGGGAGGTTACCCTTAGTCTTCTTGGCCACAGTTCTCCTGTCCTATACCGGCCCTGTTTTCTGGAATGGGGTTCAGGTGCACCCCAATCTTATGGGCTCTGCATGGCTCCAACCACCTCTGTACCATGCTCCAAGCCTCGTGGATGTACTGGACATTCTTCAGTCTTATTGGATGCCTTCTCGCTGCCCACTCTCTGGGGCTGGGGCTCCCACACTGTCGTGGCCCCCACACAGGCCTCCTCCATCCCCTTATAGCTTCACCTGGTCCTCCGGTTGACAACAGCAAACAACAACACAAGCCTCTGGGCTATAAGACAAATCTAAACTGCTTGGCTAACCTCCTTTGAGTCACACTCCACAGGTGCTCCATCCTTCACCAACATAACAACCTGCTTGTGTTCAAGCCTTTCTCATTTTCTTATTTTGACAGTGCTCCTTCTCCTTGGCCACCAGCAAAGACCACCCTTCTCTCGGCCTCCAGCCTGTGCTTTATAGGAGTCAGCCCTTCCCCTTTTGGTCAGCTGACTCAACAGGTATGGGCCCCTAGCTCCTCCTGGTTGCTCTGGCAACTGGCACCTGGTGGCCATTCCTTCTCTTCAAGTAGCAGGCACCTTAGTGCCCTGCCACACTGGGGATAATAATAGACCACAGTATGAACACGAGCCAGCGGTGTGATGCTGTAGCCAGTAGGACAAATAATACTCTGGCATGTGTCGATCTGGCATTGTGCTCCCCTTTCACTGGCAGGTAAGCCAGTTTGGCTCCCTGTGGTCCCATGGCTGAGACTCCAATCCAATCCACATATCAGAGCTCCCAGCCATGGGACTGCACCATGGACTAATGCATGGGAATTCACCCCATGTACCCTCTACAGCTGTTTTGTAGCTGGGAGCACTATCATGTGGTGCTGTCCCATAGCTGGGAGCTTTGATCAGTTGATCAGGGCTCCCAGCTGCAGCAGAATGTGGTGCACTCCCTTACTGGGAGCTCTACTCTGATGCTTCCAGCCTCTGGAACAAGTGGCAGCCTAGAAAGTGTCTGCTTAAGTCTAGAACTTAATCATATTTCCCTTATCTGCTCTTACAGCTACTTTCACAATTTCCTTTAAGTGGGTGCAGCCTGAGTGGTAAAGGTAGGTGATTTTTTGTAATAACTTCGTGGCTTATTCCTTGTTTTATTCTACCATTAATTGAACTAAAGTATGTCCAGGTCACTGTTTAAGATGTACTTAACCAGTTAATCACATTTTAGGAGAAAAGTCTGCCAGGGGGCTCTGTGCAATGTCTTTTTTACGCCCCCTGGGCAGCAGCACTGAGCCAGAATCTAAAGATGATATTTAAGTAAATGTGAGGTAGCCTGTATCCATAACATCCAAATGTTACGGTGATATTAGACATCCTGCTGTCACCATAGTGTTATAAGGTATTGGTATTCCAAAAAAATGTGTGCTGCAAATGGAAAAAACAAAAAGCACTGTAAGCCTGATGGCCCTTCCTTTACTATTTCAGCTGCACTTAGATAAAATTGTGAAAGTAGTTGTGAGAGCAAATGGGCAAAATATGATTCAGCTCTAGACATAAACAAAATGAAAGTTATCAGATTAGTTTTTTTCTAAACTCCCTGGTCTCTCAAGACAGCTATCACCTGTTCCTGCATATGGACTCTCCTTAACACTTTAGGAAGTGTTGAGGAGGTGGTTCCTGTACCCCTATTGACTCACTTTTCCCTTCTTGCCATGCATTACATTCACAACTATATAGACATGGATTATTTGGACAATCTCTAGCCATATGCCCTTTCTTACCACATTTGAAGCACGTGACTCCAGCCACTATTGGCCAGTTAAGCCCCTTATTGTCATGGTCCCCCCCAGTGCTCTCTGGTCCTACTGCTCATACTACTGTTGGGTCTATCAAGTTTTTCCCCTCAAGACCCTTCCCCCTGCATGCAACCAAAGTCCTCTGCCAATCACAGAGCCTCTTTGGAGGTCTTGGGGCAGTGACTCCTTACCCGCCTTTGAGTACCTTCCTCTAGATCAGTCAGGAACTGCTCTAACAAGACTGTGCCAATCACCTGCTCCAAGGATGTGACTGCTGGCTTAAGCCACCTATTAAATAAATTCACTAGTCTTTGTCTGTTTATTTATTCAGTAAATCCACTAGTTTCTCCTTAGCACTTTAGGGAAAAGGAAGAGAGGATTTCTCTTTTGATCTTCTGGCTTTTCTCCAGCTATTTATACCATAGTCTGTCTATAACAAAAAGGATCTTCTCAGCTGCTTTCTATTTGGTGGTATTTTCTTCATGGTGGTATACTGCACTGATCACTATAATTAGAAATTGGGTTACATCTGAGACTGCAGAGGCATTTAGAATTCAATGCTGATTGGAATAGGAGGAAGATGACGAAAAGTGGTGATTGCTTATTATTATGTTTCCATTTGATCATTTTGGTAAACGCTGTGGTTATCTTGTCTTTTTTTTTCTTAATTTTGTAATTGACTCATTTTTACTTTGTCCCCTTATGACCAATAATCTTTAATCCAAGGATAGGTAAAATATAGCCTCTGGACGGGATAAGCGTTCCAGGCAATTCCTGCCAGCCCACAGGGCACCTCTGTAAGACCTGGCCCTGGGTTGCTTCTCTGCAAGCTGGCACATCCCTGCAGGAGGTGTGGCTCTGGTTGCTAAGCAACTAACTCCTGCTCCAATCTGGCCTGATCCCCCCACCCAGCCCCAAGCTAGGGGGTGCTGGAGACAAGAAACCTCTGCCTGGCCACCCCATGGCTGTTTCTAGCTCTTTGAGTGGGAATTTAGGTAAAGGTCCCACTGGGCCAGGGACCACAGACTCCCACAGTGGGAAAGGGCAAGGAGTGCAGGAGTGGTGTGCTATGGGGCTGGGTGTGTCTGGCTCCACACGATGCTACCACATGCAACTAGGGACTCAGGCAAGTGCATGGGGAGTGACATGTTAAGGGTTCAGTGAGGCTGAATCTGCACTCTGCCACCACATGTGGCTGGGGACTCAAGTGGAAGCATTATTGGCCTGGGTTGGGCTGGCCCTACACACTGCCACCATGTGTAACTGCGGACTTGAGCAGAAGCTGCGTGTTATGGGGCTGAGTGGGGTTAGCCTTCACCTGGGGACTTGGGTTGGAATGCAAGGAATGCACTATGGGGCTGGGGCTGGCCCTTCTCAATGCTACTACATGCAGCTCTGGGGACTCATACACTGCAGGAACTCCAAGGAACCCTCTTACCAGACACTCACAACACTGCCCCCCACTATACCCACACTCACACCCTCCCACAGCCCCCACACACACTCCCACACCTCTTCAACTCCATCCTAGACACACCTCTCCACACCCATTCTACCCCACTCACCTCACTCACCATACCTCCTCACCATGCACATCCCTGCTTCCCAGTCATGCCTCCCATACAGACTCCCCTACCCTTCCTCATACTTTTACCAGTCCCACAGGATGCCCCTGCCCACTGTGGGTCAGGGAGGCCCGGGTGAGGGAGATTCTTTGCCCTTCATTGAAATTGACCTCATGATTTTCATAGACATTTCATAGACATTAGGGCTGGAAGGGACCTCAGGAGATCATCGAGTCCAGCCCCCTGCCCAAAGGGCAGGAAGTCAGCTGGGGTCATA
>NW_017728918.1:50373785-50413316 GCF_001723895.1 Crocodylus porosus | reverse complement strand
GAGATCATCGAGTCCAGCCCCCTGCCCAAAGGGCAGGAAGTCAGCTGGGGTCATAGGATCCCAGCAAGATAAGCATCCAATTTACTCTTGAAGGAACACCTTGACAGTCTGGATACCTTCAAGTCAGCCGGCCCTGATGAGTTACACCTAAGGGTACTCAAGGAGCTGGAAAGCATCATAGCTCAGCCCCAGTTTTTATCATCAAGGCTGAACCCTGAGCAAAAAACCATTAGGTCTCCTAATCTCGTAGCTACAGCTTTGCCTATGGGGCCCAGTCAATTCCATGAACAATTAATTTGCCAATTTGGTTAAACTTATGATAGACAAGTTACATTTGCAGTTTACAAACTTACAAGCTTTATATTAACTAATATTACCTGTTTAGGCAAAATACCATGTGCCTCTAAGAAGCACATATTTATTGCTAATTAATCCCTCTGGTTCTGGTTGTCACATATGCAGCTAAAACAAGTCCTAGAGAAATATTCTGAGGTGTTCAGTGGGATCCCAGGGAGAACAAAGAATGCAGTATATGGAATTAAAACACCAGAAGGGACCATTGTGTGGGAAAGGTGGAGAAGGATACCACATCACCATTAACAGGTGATAAAAGATGTGATAAAGAAAATGCTCCAGCAAGAGTTACTTCAAACCTCCAGAAGTCTGTGGAAAAGCCCAACAGTGATTGTCCCCCAAAAAGAGATGGGACACTCCATAGATTTCCATAAAATTAATGCTATCACTCAGTTTGATGCCTTTCCCATGCCACATATTGGGGAGATATTAGAAAGAATAGGAATGGCAGAGTTTATCTCTATCTTGGATTTTGCAAAGGAATATCGGCGAATCCCTGTAAAACCAAAGGATCAGGCCAAAATGGCATTCAGAATGCCATGGGGACTTTATGAGTTCTGAAGAATGCCTTTCCACCTAAATGGGCAGCTGCAATTTTTCAAAGGTTGCTTGATTTTTCAAAGGTTGTGGATTGATTGCTTGCCCCAGATCATGAATATGTGACTGACTATATTGACAATATAGTGCAGGTGGTTCCTGCACCCCTATTGACTCACTTTTTTAGTATATACTAAAACCTGGGAGCAATACTTGGCAGCTGTCCAGGCAGTGTTGCAGGAGTTAAAACAATTGGGATTGAAGGTTAACCCTAAGAAGTGTGTGTTGGGGCAACGCAAGATGGATTATTTGGATTTTTGTGTGGGGAAAAGGCATATTAAACTGTTAGTTGACAAAGCTGAAGTAATTAAAAGTTACAAGGTTCCTCAAACTAAGAAGCAGATGAGAGCATTTTTAGGTTTAGCAGGTTATTACAGGAGGTTTATTCCAAAATTTGCAGAATTAGCAGTCCCACATACTAACATGATTAAGGGCAAGAGGAATAGCCCAATATGATGCACAGAGATACAACAATGAGCCTCTGAGGCAGTTAAGCAGGCCTTATGTAAAGATGTTATACTGCCCTTCATTCTTCAGGTAGATGCATCGGGGCAGGTGTTAGGGGCTGTGCTTTCCCAAAGAATTGAGAGACAAGAAAGACCAATAGCCTACACCAGTAGGATATTAAATGGCCATGAAAGAAGGTACATTGCTGTAGACAGGAAGTGTTTAGTGGTGAAATAGAGTATAGAGTACTTTCAATATTATTTATTAGGCACGAGTTTGTAGTTATAATGGATCACGTATCTTTGAAATGGCTGAAATCCACCAAAATGTACAATGCCCATGTAACACAATGGGCTTTGGCCTTGCAGCTATTTCAGTTTATAGTTGAATATTGACCAGGTAAAGATATTGTGAAGGACAATTTTCTCTCTCATTGACATTCAAGGGAGCCCCTTGAAACACAGCTAATGTCAGGAGTGCAAATGACATCCCAGGAACAAAACTCCCCTTACAAGCAAGAAGAGCGCCTAATGGCATCTTAAGCAGGGGGAGGGGGGATATGTGAAGGAGTGAAAGAGAATAAACAGAGCCCCTGGGGTACTTTATGTTCCAGGCAGCTGAGATTAAGGGAGGAAGGGTGGCCGACAGTGGCAGAGAGGGAAAATGAAAATTAACAGTGTGAGCAAATGGAAACCAGAGAAGAGGAAAAGGAACCACAGCAACACTTCAAAAGCAGCCTCTCATTCCGGATTGGAGGAGAAAAGCTGCCAGAAGGTATTTCCAGCCCCAGAGAGGGACAGAGAGGGTAAATTCCCTGCAAGCTGCTGAGAGGAGCAGCTAAGCATTCCTGCAAGCAGGTACTGCTGACCCTGTCAGAGAAACACTGTGGGAGTGACCAAAAGAAGGAGGCACGCCTACATGAGGATTTTGAAAAGTACTGAAATGGAGTAGCTGCTAAGGATCCTGGAGGGAAGCAAGGAAGACTTACTTTTCAGGTTAGAGCCTCCCTGGTGGGGCTTTGCTCTGCTCGGGAGAGAGATCCTACCAGGGACTGTGTACCCTCACCAATAGACTATGTGGATCTGTAATGAGCAGCATTAGATTGATTGGGGGGTTTTTTAATATGAGAGATTAATCCCAAGGTAAAGGGGACATGGACTGACTCTAAAGAGAGACTAAAACAGTTGTGTTTGGGGTGTTTGAACACCATATAAGGCCATCCCCTGGATGGGGTGTGTGTTAGACTATGACTATGGTCATCCAGGTGGTGGGCTACAGAGGGGTGAGCATTAGAGAATCAGGCAGCATCAAACCAGGCTGAAGAGAAATTTCGAATGCCATCTGGAGTGGCTAGGGTGCAGAAAAGGGGAGGTTTGGAGCCCCACAGAAGACAGAGATGGAGACCTGAAGGATCATCTCAGGATATTGCCTCCTAGTCACATTGTACCAAAGTCATGGCAGATGAGAAAAGTAAGATCAGTCTCCTGGCAGCCCGAGTGACCCAAGATTAAGGTCCATCCTGTGACTGGCTGCAGGTAAACAAATTCTCAGCAGTAACAGTAAGCCCTACAATACCTACAGTCGTCACAATTAGTATACTAGATCCTCTTTCCATATCACACTGTGAACAAAGTCAGCTGAATTTTCATTGCAAAAGTCATGTTGTAATGTACATTAGCTACCATCATCTATTAGAACAGAGATTATCTTTCCTTCTATATTTAAAAAAATGTGAATATTTTTGCATATGTGCAGACAAGACAAGGAACTGAAAGAGCTTTACTCAAGTGTATCCTCCAATATCTTACTTCAAAAAACTTTTGATGTTTATCCATTCAGGTAAAAATATGCCCAGAAATATTTTCAAAAACTCAGAGAAAGGAAGCCTTCTTAAAACAAAGAGATAAAATAAGTTCTGATATTCTGGGGATTATATTCCTATCCACAGAACTTTAAGGATGAATATTTTAGAGGTATTATTAGATGTATTTTTGAAGCAGCTTAGCAAAAAGTGTTAAAGTAAAATGTAGAAGTAGTCTAATAGTGTATAATGCCTAGTAGTTTTAGGGTGTGCCTTTTTCGGGTTAAAAACATTATAATAGTTAACAAAGAAAATTGTCCACAAAGGATTCAGCTATTTTTAAATATTTATATTTAAAATTATATACACATAAAATTAGGAGTGAATCCTCCAGAAACAATTCCATTCTTGACCTGTTTAATTATATTTTGTTGTCCAAATACAGGGAAAAAACCCTCTTTTTTTATCCTACAACATATATGTAGCACAGAGAGCAAAACTTGTATTTTATGGAGTTTAAAATAATTCAGAGGGTTGGAAACAAGAAAATCTTCACAACCTGCTTCCCACTGAGTCCTTAAAATTATTTTGTTGGAAAAAATTTAGCAAGTTAGTGTAACTTAGACAAACAATTTCTTATAATGGGGAAGAGCTGGACAGCTCCAAAAATATCTTCTTGCTTGCAATGGTGGTTATGTTACAAGCAAAATATTAGATATTATAATGAACAAAATAGAAAATATCGCTGAAACAGTCCAATAAATAAATTGATAGTATGGCCTTATTGTGAATTCAGCAGTAATTTTGGTCACCCACATTTCAGAAAAGATACAGCAGTATGGATATAGTCAAGAGAAGGGCACTTAATAACTAGAGAAACAGAAAGAATTTCATATGGAAAAAAGACTGAAGATGTTAGCACTGCTTAGAAAAGAGACAAATAGGAAATGATATGATAGCAGTATAGGAATAAAAAATGGTGTATATCAGATAATTAAGAGCATCTCATTTAGCTTTTTCTCATAAGAGCAAAAGGACCATGATTAAAATTTAAAGCCAAAACATTTAACATTGATAAAAGGAAATATTAATCCATGGAACTCAATGCCACATGTTATTGAGAACAATAATTTTAAGAAATCATTTGGCAAATAATGTACACAGATTACATTGGATAAAAATGTATAAGAAATGTAACCTTTGCTGTTTCAGAACAAAGCAAGCATTTTTATCTCAGGGTTAGGAAGAAACTTTCCTTTTAGGATTATTATTCCATAATTGTCTGCTCTGAAGATCCCTACAACTTTCTCTGAAACATATTGACCTTAACTGAACAAATCTTTGGAATTTGTAGAGCACTGCTTTATTCTGATAGCCTTTACTATGTTCCCTAATTGATACCTATCCAGACAGAATCTCATATGTAGAAAGACTTGCATACATATAAATTGATATATCTTCCTGTCACAGGAGCACTTGGGTGCCCTGTTCCTATTAAGGAATAAGGGCTGCTGAAGCTCCCTGAGACAGCACAGGTGTTGGTTGCTGGAGCAGCCAGGCTGGTCACGTGACCAGAAGGGGGCAGGGCCAGGCCTTTATAAACAGCCCAGGCCAAAGCCCAGGGGTAGTTCCCTTCTGCCAGTCTGAGGTGCAGGAGCTCTGCAAGAGAGCCAAGCCAAGCAGAGACAAGCAGTGCAGCCGGAACACCCAAGGGGTTGTATCCTGGTAAGGGTGGAGAGAACCCTGACTGCGAGGCCTTTGCAAGAAAGCCAGGTGGGCCTAGATCCTATGTTATAGCCAGGAGGCTTATTGTTGTGTTACAGCTGGCTGGCTTATGGTTCTGTTTAGTTATTGTTATACCAGGTGAGGCTGTAGGGGAAAGAGGAGGCCTCATTAGGAGCTCCACAGTAAGGTGGGGGTGCTCCCAGCGCGGTAAAGAGCACTGCGTTTCGAGGTCGCCCGACCCCAGCCCCAGTGGGGGTGACTCAGGATAATTAGCGCAGTAGACAGCGCGGCATTTGGGGGTGTCCCGACCCCAACCCCAGTGGGGGTGACTATCGAGATAATTAGCGTGGTAGAGAGTGCGGCGTTTGGGGGTGTCCCGACCCCAACCCCAGTATGGGTGGCTAGCGGGATAATTTCAGAGGAGCTACCCAAAAGTGTGGGGGTTCCTGGTGATCCCAGCCCTGTGGGGCGGTATTTTACGAGGCTCCAGTGTGGGTGAAAGAGGGCGAGGAGCATGGGACAGGCCCCAGAGAGGGCGAGGAGCGCAGGACAGGCCCCAGTAGGGGCACCATCTGTATGTGGAGAGGCCCCAGGAGGGGTGAGTATATTGAGCAGACCCCAGGAGGGGGGTAGATATAATTAGTAGGCCCAAGAGGGCTAGTGGATAGAGGGGCACCAGTTGCGTGACAAGCCCAGAGGCACCAGTGAAAGGGCGCCGGTTGCATGACAAGCCCAGGGGCGCCAGTGAAGGGCATATACAGGAAACTGACCAGATAACGTCTGGTACATCTGCGAGGCTTGGGGCATGCTAAAAGAGAGGTTGGAGGCACGCATAGCCCATAAGGCTGGGGTGCGCCAGGTCAGTACATCCAAGATAGGGGACAGGATATATTTAGCACTGTGTCAAAGAGGACAATAAGGCAGCCTCCATTATAAAACTATATAACACCAAGACGTGGCAGGAGAGATAGAAAGTGCTGAATTGCCTATTCGGCATGGTAGGGGGTGCTAGAGAGATCACGGCCGCTCCTAGGTCCCCGCGCCGTGACGCTTTGGGTTGTTGTTTTCACCTATACAGAGAGCAATGAGGACTTAGTGACATTTTTATTTATCAAAGAGTTTCCATGTGATTAAAAAGGGTACATTAGGCGTTTTCTGCATGGATGTGAACTGTGCCCAGCATCAACAAACTGTTGTAGAATAGATGAGATCTTTTTATGCTATGCTGTTTTAATGGCATTTAGCACTGGGCAAAGTATAGTTGGCCTTGGTAGGATCATCCATTGTAAAAAGCTTTTTTCAGTGGTAGAGAAATACAGAATGTTACCTGTGGTGGGCAAGTAGGGGATGCTCCTGCATTGAGCCACCCACCTCACTGCACCCGAACACCTTTCAGGCTTCGAGTGCCTCCCTGGGGGCACCTCGCATCTGGCCAACCCCCTTCCTAGAGCACACCTGCTAGCCAGGGGTAAAAATTGCCACCATCCAGGGCTGGGTTATATTCTGGCTCTGTGCACCCTGGGAAACACAGGCCTAGTAGCCCTCAAGGGTACTTGACTCACTTCAATCACTTGGGGGTGCTTCTCTCAGTCAGAAGCACACATAGTGGTCTCCCTTAATCAGCTGACCAAGGAGACCCCAAGGCATAATCTAGACCCATACCAAATAAGCCTCCCATGCTAGGTACAAAGGAGAACTTTATTGGTTACAAGGGGTAGGATTCCAATAAGGTACAGGGTAGAGCAATATCAGAGATATCCCATAGAGCAAACTGGCATGGCTGGGTAGCTTTGATCACGCATCTGAGTTACTATGAGCTATATATCTAGTTAGATCTTAGGTAGCTTACTCACAAGTATCACAAGTTGGATACCTTCAAAATCTACACCCCAGGGTACTCAAGGAACTAGCGAGCATCATAGCTCAGGCTTTGGCATGGATCTGTGAGACCTCCTGGCACTCTCAAGAAAAGGAGGAAAGTGGATCCGGCAAACTATAGGCCCATTAACCTGACTTCTATCCCGGGGAAGATCTTAGAAAAGTTTATTAAAGAGGCCATCCTTAATGGACTGGCCAATGCCAACATCCTGAGGGATAGCCAGCACGGGATTGTTGTGGGTAGGTCTTGCTTGACCAATCTCATTTCCTTTTATGACCAGGTGACCTATCACCTGGACAAGGGAGAAGAGATTGATATCATATATCTTGACTTCAAAAAAGCCTTCAATATGGTATCCCATGATCATGTCTTGGCGAAACTGCCCAATTGTGGTCTTGGATCTACCGCGATCTGCTGGTTGGGAAATTGGTTCCGTGGTCGGACCCAGAGGTTCGTAATTGATGGAAGTCAATCATCATGCTGCCCTGTGACCAGTCGGGTCCCCAAGGTTCTGTCCTTGGACCCGTATTGTTCAACATCCTCATTAATGATGTGGACATTGGAGTCAGAAGTGGACTGGCCAAGTTTGCTGGTGACACCAAATTTTGGGGCATAGCATCCATACCTGAAGACAGGAGGGCAATCCAGGCTGACCTGGACAGTCTCAGCAAATGGGCGAATGACAACCTGATGGTGTTTAACACCCAAAAATGCAAAGTTCTCCACCTTGGAAGGAAAAACTTACAGCATCCTTATAGGCTCGGCAGTGCTACACTGCCTAGCACTATGGAAGAAAGAGACTTGGGTGTCATCATTGACCAAAAGATGAACATGAGCCTGCAATGTGATGCTGCAGCTAGTAAAGCAACCAAAATGCTGGCTTGCATCTATAGATGATTCTCAAGCAAATCCCGAGACACGATTTTCCCCTTGTATTTGGCCTTGTTGAGGCTGCAGCTGGAGTACTGAGTCCAGTTTTGGGCTCCACAATTCAAAAAGGATGTGGAGAAGCTTGAGAGTCCAGTGAAGAGTCACGCGCATGATCAGAGGTCAGGAAAGCAGACCTTATGATAACAGGCTGAGAGCCATGGGGCTCTTGAGCCTGGAAAAGTGCAGGTTCAGGGGTGATCTGATGGCTATCTATAAGTTTCTCAGGGGTGGCCACCAGTATCTGGGGGAATGTTTTTTCACCAGAGTGCCCCAAGGGATGATGAAGTCAAACAGTTATAAACTACTGCAAGACTGTTTCAGGCTAGATATAAGGAAGAATTTCTTTACTGTCCCAGCCCCCAAGATCTGGAACATCCTGCCATCGGAGGTGGTTCAAGCACCTACACTAAACATCTTCAAGGGTAAATTGGATGCTTATCTTGCTGAGATCCTATGACCTCAGCTAACTTCCTGCCCTTCAGGCGGCGGGCTGGACTCGATCTTCTGAGGTCCCTTCCAGCCCAAATGTCTATGAAATCTATGAAATCATCCAGAGGCAGGTGGAGATTCCCTATGGAGGCAGGCAGTTCCTTCATCCTGAGTTTTGAGAGAGAGAGCAAGTTTCAGATGATTCAGCTCTTCTCTCTCTCTGAGTCTTCCTCATGGCTGCTGCCACCTCCGCCTGGGAGGTCCTTAACTTATGAGCTCAATGAGGCCAGCAGCCATTGGCTGTCAGCCAACCAATATGAAATGCATCACTAGTTGCTGGGCAGATGGGCAGTTCCTAGCTCCCTAGGTAGCCCAAGCCCCTCACCCAGGTATGTGATGCCAGTCACGTAGGCAGAGGGAGCAGGTTTCCCCCTCCCTCAGGAATGTATCCAGCTCAGTTTACCTAAAGAGATAGGGTAAGGTGTGTACCCTCTGCAGGGCCCATCTTAACCAAATTGTCACAGAGCAGAGTTTTTGGGGAGAAACAGAGGTGGCCTTCTGCCACATTTCCCATGCCATCTTTTTTGTCTTTTGCCAATACATATACTGCATTTACTTCAGTCTAAGATGAGTTTTTTACCCGACATATAAAAGCCCTTTTTCTTAGATTTCAGTGCAAGCAGAGGCAGAGGCCGTGATTATGGCTCAGGTTCTGGGTCCTAGTTAGAGATGCAGCTGCTGACTTTCCTGCCACCTAGACCCCATGACCTCTGCTCCATCTCACCATTGCTCTCTGCCAGTGTTTATCTTCCTCTTTCGGCTCTGGCTCCTACTGAGGCCTCAGTCTCAGCCTTTTCTAATCATCCATGACCTTGCCCAACCTCCATGGGTTCTCAAAGAGGGTAGCTAACGGCTCTGAAATTACCTCAGTTAATTCTTTCACTATTACAAGGTGCATGTCATCTAGCCCTGTTCACTTAAAAGCATCTACTTTCTTTTAGTAATCTCTAACCTTCTGCAACTACTACTTACTCCTGCTACTTTATTCTCCTATTCTAGATTGTTTCCTTCTCCATCTTTGCTGCCAACTATTCTCATCATCTGGTAGTTACTCCTGTTTGTGAAGACTGAAGTTAAAAAAAGGAGTAATACTTGAGCTCAAGACATTTTTAAACTAGGTTTACATGATTTTCTGAAGCAAATATTGCATATACCAGAGACGAAGGCTATAATTACAATAAAATAAGTGCACATGACCATATTCTGCTATCCCTATAATGAACAGTAGCTTTCTCTGCCAGTAGCCACACTTCAATCCCTTGAGTGCACGTGTGTTTTGTGATGCCTCAAAGCCACTTGAGGCACTGCAAACCACAGAGAGTGTGTGTGCACCCATGTACCATGCTGCTCGCTCAGTGGGGGGGTTTTGGCACCCAGAGAACCCAATGTAAAAAAAAAGGCACTACTAAAAAAAACAGCATGGTGCACATAGCAGCAGTGTGCACCACCAGAACCTGGAATCTGGCCAGCCAGAATCATGCTCTGGGTGCCAGCCAGGCTCTGAGCAGCTGGCTTGGCTCTGCTACTGCCTCAGGAGGCCTCCAGTACCCCAGGTGCTGCAGAGGTGCTGGCCTCAGTCTCCCGAACCCCACCTGGGTCCTTTTGTTGCACATCAGAGCCCATGTGAAGGAGTGAGCCTGGGGACAAATAGCAGTGGCACAAATATGTGCTATATAAGCTGCTGCAATGGGAAATGCATGCCCTTGCATGTGCACCTTTTGGAGATGCACCCTAAAAGTTCTGTACGAAATAAGATCCTCACTGTAAGTAGGGGTGGCAGGCTTTATCTCATAGTGTTTACTGATTACAGAAATTCCCAGTAATTTACAGCAGGTAAGATACATTTTTAAGGTTTTTTATTTCTACTTTTTGTATGATTCATTTTTGAGTTTAATCCTTACTAAAGATGTTTCTGTCTAGCTAGGCTGGTTTTCTGTTTCATTTCCTATTGTTCTGTCAGTATTATAGCTTTTCTTCGGTAGCCAATTCAAAACGGGACCAGATCAGAATTAAGGAGCCATACAGTTAATTTGTGTTTAACATTGTGAGAGAGATACAATCTGCCTAACTGTTTTGAAAATAAAACTGAGATTTGTGATTTTCAGTCCTGATGAAAGGAGGAGGAGCCCTGCCTTGGATGTGATCAAAGAAGCAATCAAGGACCCCCATGACTGGTTATAAAAATTATTGGACTGGCTTAGAATCATAGAAAAGTAGGGCTAAAAGGGACTTTCCAAATTCATGCAGTTCAACCATCTGCCAGAGCCAGGATCAGTTCTTATCCAACAACCCATTCAAGTCCATTTTCTAACTTACTAATCCCTATTAGTAAAACTATTCAGTAAACACTGATGCAACTACAAAGTATAATACCCTAGCCTGCCACAGGTAAAGTGTGAGGAGGGAAAAGGGGGTAATGATGGCCAGTATCCTGCTGCTGTAAGAGGGCCATGCCCCCATACTACCAGAGAAAGGCAAACCCCCTATACAGTCTGTACCAAGCTGATTATGGGGTAAAATTCCTTCCTGACCCCAAATATGGTGATCAGTCTGAACCTGGGCAAAGAGGTAAGATCTCCTAGTGAGGAACTGGGTTTGAATCTCAGCAGGAGCATTAAAACACCCCAGCCAAAATCCCCAACCTTCGCTGCAGCCAACACCCAATGCTTCTGAGGAAGAAGAACTTTCCCCCCATCCCCAACACACACAGCAACATGGGGGGGCAGGGGGATCCTTCGTGGCCCCATGTAGCAACCAGCAAAGCCCAGAAGCTTTCAATCTCCACTTGAAACTTCCTACCATCCTGACATAATACCCTTATAATTACCCTTCGTTCATGGCTATCAACCCAGTTGTCTACCCACCTTATAATAGTTTTGTCTAGCCCATATTTTTTTCCTTTTTTATGAGAGAGTTTTTGTGGGAAGCCTTGTAAGGAACCTTGCTGAAGTGCAGATACATTATATCCAATTAAATAAATCTACCAAAAGCTCTCTGGTTTTTTTTGTAAAATCATCTCATATCCTGTCCACTTCATTATCCAAATAAACCTTATTAGGTGGCTGGTTGTAGATGAATAGTTCTGCCCTCTTTGCATCTTCTATTAAGAGTTTGCTCTGGCTATTTAATAGAGTGACAATAGATGGAACGGTGAAGCTTCAGCTGATTTGTATCATAATTATGTATTTGATTGTCTTTTCTCCAAAAACAAGAATAATTTCACAAAAATAGTCTAAACGCTGTCCAAAAATCTAAAACCGAATTTACTTGGACCCAAAAAAGTACTAGTGTGCAACTTGTTATTAATATTATTCCACTAAATCATTTTTAGTTTTATATCTTTTTTTTGTTAATTCTGAAGGATTTGCATGATCTAAGTAGCAAGCTCCTTCTGGGAACACAATGCTTCTGTATTCAGGTCTAAACTCACCAGGAAGAGGGGAAGGCCTTGCACTTTTAAAGCCACTTCAGTAATCATAGGTAGATAGAGGCATAAGAATAAATATATTTGTTATGCCTCTCTATCTAGATTTTTTCTATATCTATATTTTTACATAATTGTCTAAGCATGTAACTGGCTCATGGATTACTATATTTTAAAATGAAGTAAAACATACCAGTGCTGTATTAAGTAGCATCACTGATATTTCTGCCATCCCTAAATTGAATGATGTTAAATGGGGTTTGGGACAATGTGTGTCTTTGTCAAGCTCTGAGAATAATTATCTGAAACAATGAATCTGGAAAGAAATACCAAGTCTACAGTACTTTTTAATAAGTCCCACTATGATGGTGTGCCCAGCAGTATAAATTATACTAGTGTCAACGCAGAGAAAGCTTCAGAAGAGCCCACATGATCCTCAGAGAGAAAAACTCTCTTGGAACTAATAAATATGTAGCTCATTGATATACATGGTAGCAACTTAAAGAGAGGTTAGCAAGAAGCTCACCAATCAGGTAAACTTTGAGAACCAGTGAACAGGCAACCAATAAGCAGCAATCCTGGATGCAATGGGCCAGTAGTAATATTCAATTAGGTATTACATTTACTGAAGAGAAGAAAGAGAGTGATAAATGGATTCACACACAAAAAACAAATATCTTATGGAAAGAAACTGTCAGCTTGTGAGTTGTTAAGAAACTTAAAAGTAATTATTTGCAGTTCACTGAATGTTCAAGTTTTGGAATCAATCTATTAACAAAGCATATGTTGTCTGTGATAAACTCTTAATAAAACTTTAAAAATATGTATTTTAGGGGACAAAGATACAGGTCATAAAGGATATTCAAATAATGTTACATTTTAAATATTTAAACGCTACCACCGGTATATAAGAAAACCTGATCAGAAGTGTATTTCTGTATTTGTAAGACTGTAAAGCAAAGAAATGTCTGTGTTTATATTGTAAACAAGGGATTATAAAGTATTACTGCGAGCTTTCAACTGAAGGACATTAACTAGGGATCTAAAGAAAATCTAGCTGATAATAGGTGGCAGCTGCAGTGATTGGTTCATTAGTTAAACACTAACAGCTTTGCCTTTTTTTCAGGCTCTGACTGTGAATTTAGGCCTTGTGAGGCCAGCAATCCCTGTGAGAATGGAGCTGTGTGCATAGAAGAGATGGATTTGGACACCTTTCCCTTTGGATTCCAGTGCCAGTGTACAAAGGGCTTTGGAGGTCCACGCTGCGAGATCAATGTCAATGAGTGCAGCTCTAACCCCTGCCTCCATGGATATTGCTATGACAGTGAGTTCAGCCTGGTTACTCACTTTAATGTGGAGTAGTCCTACTGCTGAATCTAATGTAGCAACTGAGTTGCTCTGGGGAGAGAAGTAGATAATTTACTGAAATTTTGCCTGTCTGGAGTTCTACAGAGCCAGGGCCAAGAGAATTCTCTTTTGCCAGAATGTCTCAGCTCCTGGCAGAAAGGTTTATGTTTCCATGGGTCACAGTTGCAACTAATGAGAAATTTTAATGAGATTTGAGTTGTCTCTTCTGATGCCTAAATTAGCCAAATACATCTTGGGTAGTGCATTTGACAAAGGGCTAATTTTCAGGTGTTGAAAACAACTCCACAGAGCAATGAAACTGTGTATGTAATCATTTCAACAAATCTGAATGATAGTAAATATCACTGATGCAAAATGGAGTACCTGATCACCAATAATAGTCTCTAGAATGATAAATACAACCAGAAAAGTATCTGTGAGACTTAGCAGCCTTGGCAGGGGACTCAGGTTTTACTTCCCCCCACCCCCCCAACCACCATGGGACCCTACTGCTGCTACTGGCAAGGTACAGGCTGCTGGTTCAGTGCTCACCTCTTCATTCAGCTACTACTGCTACAGCATAGGCTTCATCAGGGGCCACCGTTCTGATTCCAAAATCAGCACCTAGGGCTGCTGCCCTGCTATCCCACCTCTAGTTATATAACCGATACAGCCATTTTTGGTTGAAGTCTAATGAAGAAATATGAAGTACAGCTACAGGTAAGAGACAGAGGCAAGCTGATGAATTACTATGCTATGTTTTAGTATTATCACGTTAAATAAAGTAGCTCCCAGAACATCTAAGCTACTTGCGTGGGTCTCTAGTACGATTACTTACTACCCATCTGCTTTCAATGACTGGTAAACAAAAGTAAAGGTGGAAATTTCCCTTTTGACAGCACTTTCCATAGTATCCTATAACTGACATTTTCAAAGCATTCTTAAGGCTTTTAGACATGCAATTCTCACTAATTTCAGTGAAAACTGTACATATAAATCTAGGCTAGGCAGCTTGAAAATCTCTAACTAAAAGTGAAAGTGAGTGAAACAGTTTCTGTATCCTCCTCGTATTCCAACAATCCTTCACCATTTCAGTTAATGAAGAAAGAGTAGTTAGGCACGTTAGTCTGAAGCAAGGCAGGGTGGCACTTGTTAAGTGTGTTGGCAGGAAAAAGTGTGTGCGTGTTGGCAGAAAAGAGCCTGTGACCCACATATGAGTAGTTCTGATTCCTAAAATGAAGGATAACATTGTGTTCACATGACAAGTTAAACTGATAAGGCTCAATCTTGCTCCAGCTGAAGTCAGTGGATGGGTTTTGAATAACTTCAGTAGAAACGCAGTTGGTCTTTTAGAATGAAATTCACTTGGGTCCTAGAAACAGGAGGATACTTATATCACTGCAGCTTGCCTTTATACCTGTACATAAAAATTGGTGTGTATTGGTGCACAAAACTAATGTAAGTTGTATTGGAATTAATGTGTTGCAGAGGGCCTAGAAAAGGAGTCTCTACACCTTATATATGATTAGACAGTGATATTTAGAGTGCTGCTGTGCAATGGGGCTTTCCCATTCTCTGCATCTCTCAAAGTGGTTGTGGTGCTAAATGGACTATCAAAGGAGATACTCTTGTCGAAAGACCTGTGAGATTTACCATAGACACTCATTAGCCCCTGGGCTTATGTGAGAAGGGGCTGTGCTTCGAATATATGCAGACATTCAATGTACTGTAATTTTTGTGGCAGTGAAAAGATGCGATTTACTTTACACATGCATACTCTTTTTGCCTGCAGACTGATTAAAACCCTAGAAGTTACTCTGTAGATAAATAGAAGTGGTTATATTAATAACAAACACCTAGATATGTCTGCATAGCACAATGCTATACCATGCAGAGATTTACAGACTTAATCCAAGCCTTTTCATTCATCATTCAGATCTCTCCTAATGACTAATTTCTGGTAGTAGTAAGGTTGGTGTTACCAGAAGCAATATAGTTGCATTAGCATGGCTCTTTACCTGAGAAACGGGGCACATCTACACAAGATGCTAAATGTACAGTAGACTAATTCTACTGCATTAGCACATCGTGGCAAAAGCTGTGCTTTTGCACAAATGCTCAGTAGAATTAGTCTACTATGCATTAGTGTCACTTAAAAGGCATGCACCAGTGCTATTGCACAGTAGTGCCAGTTACTGTGCATTTACTTAGCAACTGTTATTACTGGTACTAACCTTAATGTTTTGTAACTATAGTGCATTAATGCACTTTTAGATGTGTGCAGATTGCATTGGTCAGGGTGGAGTACCATGTTGCCATGGCTAGGCTGCTACCTTGTCAGTGTATGTGGATAAATGGATAGATGGCATATGTGTATAAAATTGTGTATAGTTAGTCCCAGTTGTTGCAAATGCTTAACACACACATCTCCAGGTACCCACAACGCCCCTGGATTCTGACTTTCACTAAGACAGGGTGACACCTTAGACACTAATCAGTGAGAAAGATATGAGCTTTTTATAATGTGCTTACAGACACTTGCCACACCCATTCTATGATTACATGGCTTATCTTAAGCCGTGTGACCATGGATCCGGAGCAGCATATAGAGGTATTAGCTGGTGCTAGGAGCCTTGCTGCAAACCTGGTGCAAGTAATTTGGGATGAGCAGGATTGGGGGCATTAGCGGGTCCGTGGGTGGGGGGAAAGGGGTGGTGAGATCAGGGGGTCTACAGGGAGGGTTGTCTGTCTAGAGGTTGAGAGGACAAAGGGATAAAAAGCCAAGCCAGGGTTGTGAGTGGGAAATGCAGGAAGAATGCAACTCCAGGGCTGCGGTGAGCAGCTGACGCTTCCCAAACCTGGGGCTGTGCACTGAATGTGTGCAGACATTCAATAGATCAGGCTTACCTGTTCCCAGTCTGAGTTGGTTCACCTGAGTGTGTGAACTAACTTAGATCAGGCCTGCCCTTTATGGCCCACTTTAAACAGCTGAATATCAGCACAGATGGGCACTTTTGTTAGGCTGAACTAAATGTGGCATCTAGATGTCACAACTAATGTGACATTAGTTGTCAATCGATGTGACAACTAAATTCTCACTAGGAGGGTAGTAAAATACTGGAACAGGTTACCCAGAGAAGTGGTGGAAGCTCCATCCTTAGGTGGCTTCAAAACCTGCATAGACAAAGCTTTGGCTGGGATGATCTAGTTGGGGGCTGGCCCTGTTTTGAGCAGGGGTTTGGACTGGATGACCTCCTGAGGTTCCTTCCAACCCTAAATTTCTACGGTTCTATGATCTGCATGTACACATAGATGACCACTTGCTTCACTGGATTCAGAATAGAGTGATTTTATGATGAGTAAAGCTCAATAGCACTGACACTATCCTTTTTACTGCTTACTTGTATAGAGGACAAAGATAAAGACCACTGGAGCAGTTCATTCCACACCATTTCTGAACTCTGCTTTGTAATTTTATCTATGCATCTTGTACCTAGCTGAATCCTATGAATACCATAGATTTCAATATTGGAATACAACAGATTAACTTAATTTACCTTCTCTAACAGTTTCAACTTACTAAATATCAGTAACAATAAACAATGATCATTATCTATTTCTTTCCAAACAACATTTTAACACATCAGCATGGCTTATGTATAATTTTAGATTTGTCTTGATTATAAATATAGCCTATGTAAAATCTGTATTTTGTGCAAGTCACAAGAAACCTGAGCTGTGTGTGTATATGTGTTATATTAAACTTTTGGAATATAATAAGATTGAGCCAGATCTGCAGATGGTATAAATCAACTCTTCTGACTTGAGAATATTTCTGCAAATTTATACCAGTTGAGAATCTAATTGAAAATATCTACACATATAATTGCATAAAACTTTCTCTCCTTTTTTGAGTTTATGAAACAATTTTAAGTTTTAACAAGTTTTATGCATCCCATGTATTTAGGTATGGGAATGAGCTAATTGACTTCATATTTTATTTAGCATACTAATTTAACTCCTAGCCTATATTCATTTGTGTTTTATTTACTGCATATTGGATCAGTCAGATTTATAAACATGAACTTGGATGAGAAACAGAATGGAAGTAAAGTTTCTCATACTAACAAAGTGCCAATTCTTCCCCAGTTATCTTGTCTCTTTGTAATGCCTTTGGGCTTGACTTGTACTCCTCAGTGGTCTCAGTTCCACCGTACTGTGTACAAAATCATGATTGTGGAAACCCAGGAGTCAGAGAAAGCTAAACATTTCCTAGCAGATGAAAAATGCTGTTTCCACAAAGGACCCAAAGCATTTAATGAGAGTAATAGCAGCTACATGTACAGAGACAGAGTGACAGCATAGATTACATGGTAAATCTTAGAGATAATGAAGAAACCAGGGACCTATTTGAGGTTATAATAAATCCAGGCCTGTAAGAACTGCAATTACTGCTGTCACTGGCTCCTTGTATAGATGTAGCACTCCGAAGATACTGCTCTCTTTACATTATTAATGATGAAAAAGAAGTAGGATTCTGAACATTAGCTTGTGAAGATTACAGTGCAACGTGAAACTGCATCAGAAGTGAAATTCCAACATTTTGGCAAGTTTTACAGAAATTGCTTTTTTCACCATTTAAACTGCCTTATTGTTATGACTTAACAGAAGTGCACAGCTTTACAGAACTTTAAAAATGGGTACAACACTTTAAATTAACCCTTTGTTAAATGAGATATTAAGTTTAAAGTGCTGTATTTTATAACACTTTAGCGACCTACACCTATAGCATTTTAAATAACTTTTGTACACTGGTCAAATTTCTGACAATGCTACCAGTATCCCACAGACTTTAGCAGGTGCTGCCCAACCCTGTGGCAGACATAGCACCCGTTACCCACTAAGAAGGATGGGGGGAGGGTGAAAGGGACATGCCACAGATGAAAGGTTTGCATGCATGCACACCTACCCACCCATGCATGTGTGTGTGCACACACTTGCACACCCTGAGGCCCTGTGTGGTTGGGAGGGATGACCAGATGCTTGGATATCCCATGTGTGGGGCGCGCGCACATACACACACAAACTCTGCATTGCTGGGGACCAGATGCTTGGAGTCAGGCTGTCAGTGTGGGTGTGATCTGCATTCTCCACTGGTTTGCTAGTGTCTGCAGTCTGTTGAAGCCCCAGGAGGCTGTGGAGTGCCCCTGCCTCCTAATGTGGAACGTGCAAGGAGGATCAGAGGCTTCCTCATCAAACACTGCACTTCTGTCATGTTTAAGAGCACTGTAACTTTATAGTGCCATAAAAAGTGCTCTAAATTACAACACTATAAAATGTCCATGGAGCACTTCTATACATAGTGTTTTAGTGTGAGGTAGTCCTCACTTAACTTTTATTTATTTATTTGTGTTTTAACTTTTCATATATTTACTGGAATTCAGTTTTTATGTAAAAATACCCAATATTCTCATAGATGGACTTATCCATCGTGCTTATGATGGGCGGGTGTTATGTTTTTTCAGAAATAGGCAAAGGGATATAATTTAGATTATTTTTTATTTCAAAATATAAAAGATAAGATAATATACACTACAACTGATTTCCACATTAAACAGTTATTTATTTCATAGATTTCATAGACATTAGGGCTGGAAGGGACCTCAGAAGATCATTGAGTCCAGCCTCCCGCCCAAAGGGCAGGAAGTCAGCTGGGGTCATAGCCAACATTAAATCCTATGGGATCCTATGATTTTCCACACTTATGTAGCATTGCATTTTTTAAAGCCAATCCAAAATACCATTCAGGAATTGTCTATGATGGTTATAACATTGCTTGACAAATGCTATTGTAAATGTATAGCTAAAACCCTAAATAAGCATCTCAGTGCTAAAATACTTTGTTTGTAATTGCAGTTGTTGACAGCTTCTATTGTTTGTGCAATCCTGGATATGCAGGGCCAAAGTGTGACCAGGACATTGATGACTGCATTATCAATGCTTGTGACCACAATTCTACATGCATGGATCGACATCTGGTTAGTACATGATTCAAAAATTGTTATACTGCTTAGATGTCTTTCATGAAGAGGTGAGGCTGTGTTATAACATGATTTGAATCCACATTAATCTGTGCACCTAGACAAGAGTTTTGTAATTAAGATTTCCACAGATATGTTTTCATTATTCTTCATTCCTTGTCAATATTATCAAAAATAGTTTTATTTTTTAAAAGCAATTGCTGATTTAATTGTCTTTTAGAGTGTGTGTGTGTGTGTGTGTGTGTGTGTGTGTGTGTGCGTGCGCGTGCGTGCGTGCACACACACCATTTTAGGTTGTGACATATGGCGAGATGGAGTAGCTACACTAGCAGTAAAAACTTCATCACCAGTGCATGGTGCATATCCATTAGGGATCTCTGCTAGCACAGGTATGCTAGCACCACCATAGCAGCAGAAGCACCTATATAATAACTTTTATGCAGACATTTGGGACAGTATTTGAAAAAGGGGAAGTAAATTAAATTCATTATAATATAATGAATAGCTGGTTACTTCTTGGGATTATATGAATGTGCATCAGTTGGTTCCATGGTACCACAAAGGTGGAGGTAAAGGAAATTTAGAAACCTCGCACCGTCCCTCTTTCAAACACTTTCCTGATTGTCTGTAGAAAAGTCATTTAGGTGGTTCTGCTGCTGTTGTGATGCTAGCATATCTTTGCCAGCCAAGGTCCCTAAAGGAAATGCATCATGCACTGGAGGAATTTTTTCTGCTAGTGTAGTTACACCACCTCTCCACCTATCACAAAGTAAACTGACTAAAATCCTCTTTTAGCATATCAGGGTTTTGTTTGCATAGCTTCAGCATCAAGGCAGAGGCAGTCTGTTCAGAATTTCAATGTATATAGCTCTGTCAGCAAAACCTAGTTGTGTAAACAAGAATTTGGAAATTCTGGTTTTCAGTTACCAGTTGGTCACTGGAAGACCACCCATCACTGTTTTCTTAATCTGAAGGTGAAATATAAGAGTACAATGAGTTAAAGCCAAAAGCTGAGAAAAGGAAAAGGCTCCTTCTGTAAATAATATACATCCTAGAATCTGTTCTGAGATCCTTCATATACTTTCTTTATTTACAATGAATCACGTAGGACCTGATTCTGATGACACAAGTCAATGGAAATTTTGCCATTTACTTAAATAGGAGCAGCACTGTTAAATTATTCTCCCTATCGCTCAGGTTCTTCGTCTGTAAAACTGTGATAACACTTAGCTTTCTAAGGGGTTTTTGGTTGCTTTTAAAATATATTTGATATTCCTGAATGAAAAAGGCTTGAAGGGGAATGCACTAAGTATAGACTCTTGGTGGCTTACTGATGCTGATGATGCTACAGATGCAATGTTCAAACTAGAACTCATCCATATACTCTTAAATCCTTCTGCTTTTTCTCATATTAGTAAAACTGGAATATGTAAACAGCTCTGCAAAATGTTTTCTAAGCATAAAATTCAGTTTACATTTTCTTAAGACTTGTATGTGGTGTTTGTTGGAGATTTTCTGCCTCTTGAGAATTGCCTAGATGTGGATAATGACCTCATTGATAATGCCTGCTCACAAAAATGTTGGGCATTAACTCTTACCCTTGTCTGAAAAACACTTATTTAGAAGTTTTATTTTATTGAGGGGACTGCAGATCCTTGACCACCTGGGCAATAGCAATCATTACCTGCTGGATTTCACTATCCAATGCCGGGTGTCAAGGGCTCACACCAAGGCTAAAGCCCTTGATTTCAGAAGGGCCAACTTCAATGAACTTAGGAGACGAGTGGGGGAAGTGCTGAGGACCCAGAAAGTACAGGAGATGGGAGTCCATGAGGGATGGTTGTACCTTAAGGGGGCGATCCTCCAGGCCCAAAGGATAACAGTCCCTGAGAGAAGCAAGGGTGGGGTAAGAGTGTTCAGAAACCCTCTTGGCTCATCAAGGGCATTCAGCAATGCCTGATGACTAAAAGGGGGGCATACAACCAGTGGAAGGGAGGAGCTATCACCAAGGAGGAGTACTCCTCCTTGGCCTGTGAGTGTAGGAGAGCTATTAGGAAGGTCAAGGCAGAGATGGAACTCAGGCTAGCATCCAGGGTTAAGGACAACAAAAAGTCCTTTTTCAAGTACATTGGGAGCAAGAAGAGGGCACCAGGCAATGTAGCCCCCTGCAAGACATGAATGGTAATCTTGTAGCTACACCAGACAAGAAAGCTGATATTTTTAAGTTTCTTTGCCTCTATTTTCTTGAACAGGGACCAGGACATCCCACCTACCAGAGGTAGGGACAATCTTGAAGATAGCTCTGTCAGGCCTTCAGTGCAGTGCAGGGATCTTCTGGAAGGGCTAGACATTTTTAAATCTGCAGGCCCAGATGCCCTCTACCCAAGGGTGTTGAGGGAGCTGGCAGGGGTCATCACATAGCCCTTGGCCTGACTATATGAGCATTCATAGTCATCTGGCCAGGTGCCAAGGGATTGGAAACTGGCTAATGTGGTCCCAATTTTCAAGAAAGTGAGGAAGGAGGACCCAAGTAACTATACGCCTGCAAGCCTCACCTCGGTGCTTGGGAAGATCTTGGAGAGAATCATCAAGGAGCACACCTGTGGAGGCCAGCAGGAGAGATCATGCTAAGGGGCAATCAGCATAGGTTCATCAAAGGCAGGTCCTGCCTGACCAACCTGGTTGCCTTTTATGACCAAGTAAATAAATTCTTGGATGATGGTGTCACCATGGACATAGTTTTTCTAGACCTTAAGAAGGCCTTTGACACTATCTCTCACCCCATTCTCATCAATAAATTAAGTGACTGTGGCACTGATGCCTACACAGTTGGATGGGTAAAAATTTGGCTGATGGGGCGCACCCAGAGAGTAGTGGTGGACGGGTTGTACTCCACCTGATGAGAAGTGGGATACCCCAGGGCTCTGTCTTTGGGCCCGCACTGTTTAACATCTTCATCAGCAACTTGGATGAGGGGGTAGAAAGCACGCTGTCCAAGTTTGCTGATGACACCAAGATGTGAGGCAAGGTGTACACACTTGAAGGGAGAGAGAGGCTGCAAATAGATTTAGGCAGACTACAAAAGTGAGCAGATGAGAATAGGATGGGGTTCAACGTAGATAAATGCAGGGTGCAGCACCTTGGGAGAAGGAATCCACAGCATACATAGAGGCTGGGGAGTTCCCCTCTTGAAAGCACGGAGGCAGAACAGGATCTTGGAGTCATTATTTACTCCAAGGTGAACATGAGCCACCACAGCCAGAAAGGCCAGCCATTACCTTGTCATGCGTCCAAAGATGCATCTCAAGCTGGTCCAGAGAGGTGATACTCCCCCTCTATGTGACTTTGGTCAGGCCGCAATTAGAGTACTGTGTCCAGTACTGGGTGCCACACTTCAAAAAGGATGTGACCAGCCTGGAGAGGATTCAGAGGAGGGCCACCCACTTGGTGAGAGGGCAACAGAACAGGACCTATGAGGAGAGACTGAGGGACCTGAAACTCTTCAGCCTCAGCAAGAGGAGGCTGAGGGGGGACCTGGTGGCTGCCTACAGACTCATCAGGGGAGATCAACAACAAATAGGTAAAGACCTTTTCTCCCCAGCACCACCTGGGGTGATAAGGAACAATGGTAATAAGCTGATGGAGAATAGGTTTAGATTAGAGATCAGAAGGCAATATTTCTGGCACTACACCATCCACCATCTGGATTTCACCATCCAGCACAAGGTGGCAAAGGCCTACAGCAAGGCAGCAGCCCTAGATTTCAGGAGGACAAACTTCAGTTAGCTAAGTAGAATAGTCAGGGAAGCACTGAGGTCCCAGAGGGGAGGGGAGCCAGGTGTCCAAGGAGAGTGATCGCTCCTTAAGGAGACGATCCTCCAAGCCCAAAGGGAGGTAATCCCAATGAGGATCAAAGGGAGTAGGAGGGCACACAAGCCCCCATGGCTCACCAAAAGCATCCAGGAATGTCTCCTAGCTAAAAGGAAGATGTACACCCAATGGAAAGGAGGGGACATCACCAGGAATGACTATACTTCCATTTGCTCAGGGATGTAGAGAGCAGTCAGAAGGCCAAAGCAGAGATGGAACTGGGACTAGCTTCCCAGATTAAGGACGATAAGAAGTCCTTTAAATACATAGGGGGTAAAAAGAAGGTTCCGGGTAATGTGAGGCCCCTGCAGAACACGTTAGGAAATCTGGCCGTCACACCAGACGACAAAGCCAACAATGTTTAATGATTCTTTGCCTCCATCTTCCTAAGCAGGGACCCGAACAGTCACCCCCCACTGGGCCCCCCTCAGGCCCCAGGGGAGGCACACCTAGGCCAAGGGTTAGTGAGGAACCAGTTAGGGAGCTTCTAGAGGGACTAGATGTATTCAAGTCAGCTGGTCCGGATGATCTCCACCCTAGAGTACTAAAGGAATTAGCTGAGGTCATTGCAGGACCCCTGGCATGGCTTTATAAGCACTCATGGTGCTCTGGTGTGGTGCCAGAGGACTGGAAGAAGGTGAACGTGGTTCCCATCTTCAAAAAGGGGAAGAAGGAGTACCTGGGAAACTACAGGCCAGTTAGTCTTACCTCAATCCTAGGCAGGCTGTTCAAGAAAATTATGCTGACACACATCCACAAGGGGCCAGCAGGGGATTTCATGCTTGGGGGCAACCAACATGGGTTCAACAGTGGCAGATCCTGTCAGACCAAACTGGTGGCCGTCTATGATCAGATCACCAAATCGTTAGATGCAGGGTTAGCAATGGACATAGTCTTCCTGGACTTTCGGAAGGCTTTTGACACTGTCTCTCACCCTGTTCTCATTAAGAAACTGGGGGACTGTGGTGTTGACACCCACAGAGTCAATTGGGTCGCCAACTGGCTGGAGGGCTGCACCCAGAGAGTGGTGGTGGATTGGTCATTTTCAGCCTGGAGGGATATGGGCAGCAGGGTTCTGCAGGGCTCGGTCCTCAGGCCCGCGCTGTTCAACATCTTCATCAGTGACTTGGGTGAGGGGGTAAAAAGCACCCTGTTCAAATTTGCTGATGACACTAAGATGTGGGGGGATGTGGACATGCTAGAAGGGAGCAATAGGCTACAATCAGACCTAGACAGGTTACAAGGGTGGGCAGATGAGAATAGGATGGGTTTCAACACAGACAAGTGCAAGGTGATGCACCTGGGGAGGAACAACCGGCACCATACCTCCCTTCTTATCAGTACAGACGCAGAAAAGGATCTTGGAGTTATCATCGACTCCAAGATGAACATGGGCCAGCAGTGTGGGGATGCAGTCAGGAAGGCAACTAGTCCAGGGAGGTGATCCTCCCCCTCTATGCGGCACTGGTCAGGCCTCAGTTGGAGTACTGCATCCAGTTCTGGGCGCCTTCCTTCAAGAGGGATGTGGACAACATGGAGAGGGTCCAGAGGAGTGCCACTCGCATGATCGGGGGCAGCAGGGCAGGCCCTATGAGGAGAGGCTCAGGGACCTGAACCTGTTCAGCCTCCAGAAGAGAAGGCTGAGCGGGGATCTAGTGGCCTGTTATAAACTAGTCAGGGGGGATCAGCAGGCACTGGGGAAGTCCCTGTTCCCCCGAGCACTGCCAGGAGTGACTAGGAATAACGGTCACAAGCTGGTAGAGGGTAGATTAATCTAGATATCGGGAGGCGCTACTTCACGGTCAGGGGGGCTAGGATCTGGAACCAACTTCCAAGAAAAGTGGTGCTGCCTCCTACCCTGGGGGTTCTTTAAAAGGAGGTTAGATGAACATCTTGCTGGGGTCGTTTGACCCCAGTAATCTTTCTTGCCACGGCAGGGGGTTGGACTGGATTATCTACTCGGGTCCCTTCCGACCCTAGAAACTATGAAATTTTACAGTTAGGGTGGCCAGAATCTGGATCCAACTTCCCAGGGTAGTGGTCCTCACCCCTACCTTGGGCAAATTCAAGAGGAGGCTGGATGATCACCTGTCTGGGGTTTGTGAACCCAGCATTCATTCCTGCCTGTGGCAGGGGATCAGGCTAGATGATCTGTTCAGGTCCCTCCTGACCCTAGCTACTATGGAACTGTTGAGTAGGCCAGGTGAACTCAATGGGATTTGTCACATTCATAAAGTAAAGCTGAGATCAGGGCTTGCTTAATTATTAAGAACTGTTAATATAATTTTTGAAATGTGCATGCTTCTACTTAGGAAGTGCCCCCTATTCTCTGCTATCAAATCAACCCCTCAATATTAAATTTAAAATAACAGGCAAGCAAACCAATAAAACAAAACAGAAAAAGAAGATTGAAATACAAAAAAAAAAAATGGGATAACACAATACTCTGAGAAAATGTATTCTCTCTGTTTAGGCTTTTCTCTTTCCCTACTCACATTTCTCTCTAGTTAAATGGATGACACACAGCAATTTATATAAATTGAGATTTTATAATTAACTTTTGATTACATACTTATTTTCACTTTCCTCAAATTATTTTTAATCCCACAATGTTTTGTTGATAAATACCAACTGTGCAAGGAGGGGGAGGGAAGGGAATGTAAATTCACTGATGGGAAAAACAGAACGGTTTTATTAAATTCAAAACACAAATTGATAAACCTGTTTCTCAAATATAAAAAGTCAACAGTTGGGGCAAAGTGGAATTTTTCTAATTTTACTTTTATAAGTTAAGTAGAAGAACATGCTACAGTAGATTTCACTCCAATCTTAGATCTCTTCCTGTATCCTTTTTGCAAAGCTATTTGCTTTTTCAGCTGCTACCTTATTTTAAAGATAGAGTAATATCACGAGTTTAAAATCGCTTTTAAAATACTGTTAGACTATTTTGATATACAGTATATACAGATATAGATCACACACACACACATTACTGTTGATCAGCCACATGAACTCTAACTAGCTTTGAGTATCAAGGACAATAAAAAGTCCCTTTTCAGATATGTGGGGAACCAGAGGAAAAGCAAGGGCAACATTGGACCCTGCTGAACCAGATGGCACAGCTGACAACTGACACCCAGGAAAAAGCCAACCTATTAAATGGGTACTTTGTGTCGGTCTTTCATCAGTCCCATGGGATGCCCATGCCTGCTATGGAACAGGGAGGTCCAGGTGAGAGAAATCCCCTGCCCTTCATCAATGCTGACCTCGTGATGGAACACCTTGAGAGGCTGGATACCTTCAAGTCAGCTGGCCCTGACAATATACACCGCAGGGTACACAAGGAGCTGGCAAGCATCATAGCCCAGCCCCTGGCACGGATCTTTGAGAACTCCTGGTGCTCTGGTATAGTGCCTGAAGACTGGAAGAAGGCCAGTATGGTGCCAATCTTCAAGAAGGGGAAGAAAGTGGATCCAACAAACTACAGGCCCATCAGCCTGTATGGCTTGCATCCATAGATGCTTCTCAAGCAAATCCTGGAACATCATTTTCCCCTTGTACTCAGCCTTGGTGAGGCTGCAGCTGGAGTACTGCATACAGTTTTGGGCTCCACAATTCAAAAAGGATGTAGAGTAGCTTGAGAGGATGCAGGGGAGAGCCCGCATATGATCAGAGTTCAGGAGAACAGACCTTATGATGACGGGCTGAGAGCCATGGGGCTCTTTAGCCTGGAAAAGCTCAGGTTCAGGGGTGATCTGATGGTCATCTATAAGTTTATCGGGGTGACCACCAGTTTCTGGGGGAACAGTTGTTCACCAAAGCACCCCAAAGGATGATGAGGTCGAATGGCTATAAACTATTGCAAGACCATTTTAGGTTGGACATAAGGAAGAATTTCTTTACTGTCTGAGCCCCCATGGTCTGGAACAGCCTGCTATCAGAGGTGGTTCAAGCACCTACATTGAACACCTTCAAGAGTAAATTGGAGGCTTATCGTGCTGGGGTCCTATGACCCCAGCTGACTTCCTGTCCTTCGGGTGGGGGGCTGAACTCAATGATCTTCTGAGGTCCCTTCCAGCCCTGATATCTATGAAATCTATTAAATCTGTTGTAACATACTTCATCCTACTGAGAGACAACTAGTGTCATAGTGTTGAGGACAGCGTTGCAAGATTTGAAAAGGGCACTTTGTGCCTGAGACTTTGTCGAACTATGCTCCCAACTGTAGAGTTGGTCCAATAAAAGATGCAACTGAAATCCCTTTGTTTCTCACATATTTCTTGGACCACCTTGGATCAACAACTTTTTGACTCTACTATTAAGATTTTACAAAGTTATTTTAGAATCACCAGGACAGAAAGCACTTGATACTCAAAACATGTTCACACAGATACATGTTGTATCACAGCTGTGAGACTATTTGATACATTTAAATGCTCCAAGTATGGTTCACAAATACAATATTTTATTAGGTCAATAAAATATAAATGTTATATTTTATACAAAATGGAAATAGAAACAGGAGTGCTTAAAAAGCTTTTCAAGCAACAAGATCATTTTGGGCCCAATCAGTAATAGAAATATAGCTTGTTTTATAAATAAATAAATAAACATAACTCCTCCACATACCCACAAAATATGAAACAGTTTCTATCCACACAACTTCCACTGAATTTTATCTCTCTTGGGAACACTTCAGTCTCTGTCCTAGCTTTTTTTTAATCAATAAAGAATACAAACCTTTGTGCTAGTTCCAAGATTATAATTGGCTCTGTATAGACACCTATTTACAATGGAAACTACCCATAAAGAAGTGGTTAGTCACTTTAATATACAACACTGCATTGTAGTTTTGCTTTTCGCTTTTTTTTTTTTCATGTGCTTTATTTCCCGTATTTTCTTCCCTCATTTGTGTTTGTTCTCATCCTACAGAATATACATATTTGTCGTCTTCTGTGTCACGGAGTTGCACTATTTTGTGTTAAATGGACTGTGACACAGATAGCAAATCACTAAGATCCATGTAGGTTTAATGTTTTTCAGAAAAGCTGGCATTAAAAATATGTGACTAGTGGAAAATAAATACAAAAAGTTTGAGTTTAATGTCAAGGTGTTATTCTAGTTTTAAAGTTTGTTCATGATCAAACCATTGATTCTCTCATAAAACTTAGCCAGTGTTCTCCCAGCATGATATCACCATAAATCCTTGAAACAAACACCTTCTAAATATATATTGTGATGTTTCAATATGATTATATTCTCTACTAGCAAATTGCCTGTCAAGAATAACAGGCAGGCAGGGACAAAAGCATGCGTCCAGTCCCCCTGCCTTCAGGTCTGGGTCTAGACTTGCCCCCCTTCCCTTTCCCCACACCGGTTTGGATCTGGGCCTGTTCCCCCACTCTCAAGCCCATTCCACCCCCATCCCCCACGCTGCACCTCTAAAAGTGTGTGGGAGGGGGATTGTTTCACGACCTGGTCTGACCAGGGCCCCGGCTGGGCCAGGTCATGGGGCAGTCAGAGCCCCACGGCTCATCCAGGGGCATGGCCCATGACCCTTCAGTCTGTGCACAGGGCAAAGGCAGGCTGCAGCTGCAAGCTGTGCTCCATGCCTTGCTGTCACTGCATTGACAGTGGTGTGGCACCATGTGCCTTGGTGCCCAGTCTTCCCAGTGGCAGGACTCACGTGGTGGTGGACCATGCCACTGTCAAAGCAATGGCAGTGAGGTATGGAGCAGAGGCCAAGCACAGTTGCCAACCCGTGCCCTGTACTGCCCCCCCCCCCATGCTGCTGCCCCCTCTGGCCATGTGCAACCACCCGCTCCTCCCCTCTCCCCCTTCCTTGGTGGAGGTGGTCGGAGGCCAGGGAGCAGGGCAGGTGGTCAGGGGCATGATGCAGCAGGGTGGGGTGGGGTGCACTGCTACAGGGCTGCACAGCACACTGCACCCACTCCCTTCCTCTCCCTCCCTGCCACCTCTCGCTCTCTGCCAGCTGTGGTCTGGGGACACACTGCAGAGTGCTTCCCAACAACAGTCAGCAGGGAGTGGAGCAGGCTTGGTGCAGTGTACCACGTGACGGTGCCAAGCAGCCATGGCCCATGGCAGGGATCGTGCTGTGCCCTGTGGCAGGCAGCACCCCATGGCAGGCAGAGCACCATGACCCCGATCACTTGGCCCATTCCCTGGCCCCCGACTGCCTCTGCCTGTCTGTCTGTAATGCTCCAGGCCAGCTAAACAAAGCCCACCCTGTGGGCAGCGCATGTGCATTTGGCCCAGAGTATTACGGATGGACAGACTGATAGACAGACTAAGGTTTTTATTATATTAGAATTCTAGAAAGATAAAGATCTGTTACCAATTTTCATTACAAGTCTGTGCTTTAGGTTCTTTCATTTTTATAATAATGTTTTCTCCCAGCAATTACACTGGAAGCAAGAACAAGTTCAGTGCATAATTACAGTATGTAGGCTGTGATTAGATGTATAGTTAATTTCAGAACATTATTATTTTAAATAGCGAAAAACTGTTAGCATTTATTCCTTAGTTTGTGAAACAAAGTATTTTGTATTAATATTGAGTTTTTGGATCAGTCTTGCCTTAATCTATATTGACCTTGCAAAAAATATGAAATTTAAATAAACTTTTGATTAATCAGTGTAATTGGAGAAGGGGAGAGAAATCCATGCACACTCAAAAAAAAAAAATGAGCTTAAAGCACTTTCTTTGTGTTTTCCACTGAAAAAGTGCTACATGACACTGAAATTCTAATCCCTAGGACCAACAGCTAAAGCACGACAAGCTCATTTTCATTAAATAGCTTCTGAAAAAGTAAGCCCCTGGTTTACCTGGCTTTTAGTCCAATTAGAGCCTTGGGGCTAGATCCAGAAATAGACATGCCATTGTAAGGCAATGGTTTGGAATAATTAACTTACAGAATTCAAGCACCTAGTGACATATTCAGCTCCAAGTTAGGCAAAAACTGGTTCATGATACAATATAAAGGGAGAGTTAAGCACATAGGAATGGGATTCAGAGAAAGCAACAAGCTGAGTATGGGGTTCACTTAACTAATCAGATTGGTAGGTGTCTTGTACTAGACCACAGAAAGGGGTAACTACTACTCATGATTCTTTTCTATGTCCGATTCAAACTATGGACTTAAACTTGACATTGGCCATGATGTGTTGGAGTCATTTTCTTCACCTCTTCTTTAATGGTAGAAATCTGGATGCATTCGGCTTTATCCAACAGCCAACTGTTTAGGCAAGTCACTTATCTCAGCATGCCTATTAACCTTGCACTTAGGGCACTCTCCTGGCATTGGGAAACCTGGTTTGACGGTGGATTCTGCATGCCTATAGGCATAGGCAGGACCTAAGCAAGGATTTGGAGGCTCTCAATATAACCATCTCAACCAAAATTAACTCATGACAAGTGATCCTGGTTTTCTCTGTTTAAAAACTATAAATTCTCTGATTTTAAAACATCCATGATTATAATCTTAATCTATTGACCTTGCACTTAAATTTCATATTTTTATAAACTGTATGTATGCATGTATTAATTGAACACAGTGTTTTATTGATATATTTACAATTTTAACGCCATTTGGAAGCCTACCACTGCCTCAAGCACTATAATAAAAGAAATTCTAAGTACCTATACAATTAGGTATTTAATTTTGGTTTGTTTTTTTTAATGGAAGATCAGCTCTTCCTGCGCCCTTCACTCACCAGGATGCAGGTCCAGGCCACCCACCCTCGCTAGTGCTGTTGGAGGGAGCCCCCAGATGCTAGGGCTGTGGGCCCAGGGACTTGGGTCCACAGCCCTCTTCCCCCACAGCTGTGCCTGAGTCCTGGCTGCCCATAGGATGCAGTGACTGCTACAGTGGAGTGGAGCATGGAGCACAGCTCCCCCTCCTACATGAGTGGCACAGCCCAACCAGAGTTCATGGGTGGGGCAGATGCAGCCTGCCTATTGTGGGCTTGGACTCTTTGTCCTCCAGCCCTCACCCAGGACCTCCACAGCCCAGCAGGCAGGATCTGGTGTGGCAGGGCAGAGCAGTACTAGGCTGGGAAGCTCAGTGCCATTTCTGGGAGATTCACACTGTGCTGGTGAGATGCCCCCTACCAGCCTGGCAGCAGTGCAGGGCACAGCTCCATGCTACTGCCCCTACTATTGCTGTGCAGGTAGGGGGTACCTTGCCACGGCAGAGCAACACTTGCAGTGGAAAGGAACTTCCCTGCCCAGCCCTGCCATATGGGTCCTGCCTCGTGGGCTGTGGGGGCCCTGGGGGGAGAGCAGCAGGATGGGAAGCCCTGCTGCCCAAGCCTGCAATGACCAGCCTTCCCCCAACCTGTGCACAGATCTGGGGGACATATGTCCCCCATGCCCACCCAGGAGTGCACTGAATGGTGGAGAGTTAGCCTGCCCTCCCTGGATGAGCCACCTGTGGCTCTGTCCCACTCCCTGCCGGGGCCCTGCAACCGTGCATTCCAGCTTTGGGCCCCAAGACTTACACACCACCCAGTTAGGCAGAAGCCCTAGCCCCCATGCCACCCAAATCCCACTGTCCCTCCCTCCCTATGAGGGCCTCCATCCCACCTTCCCCTCTGCCTGACTTATCTGTGGGTAGCTGCTTTCCAGGCTGCCTGGTGGCCATGTGCATTTGTGAGTGTGCAGATGCACATGGCACCCCCACCTGTCTGACCTGCCTTTTGTTACTTAAAATTGCCGATAGCTCAAATTAAGAGTGAGACCTTAAAAAGGGGCATAAGGCAAAATGCTGTGTTTACTGATTACATGAAGCAGACACATAAGCTTGGACGTGCCAGTCATACAGACAGACATATACAAATAGACATACAAACAAACATAGACAGACATACAGACAAAACCACTCCAGTAAGAGTTATAGTTACCAGCAGATCTTACTTAATATTAGCACTGGATGGCGGGGTCCAGGCTTATTGAGGATATAAGAGGGGGTATACAGGCATGCATGCCTGTGCTCCATGAGGTTGCAGAGAGTGGATTCTCCATCTTGGCCTGTCTAAGTTTCACTTTTATAGGGATTTCAAGTCTTTGTTCAGCATTGGGGTTTTATCATGCTAAGTTTTTAATTAGAGGCTGTTTCTTCTGGTTATCTCAACTTGAGGTTATTTCAGTAAAGTTGGTTATCTCTGCCTTGAAGCATTATGTAGTCAATATCTTTGCCTTGAAGCATTGTGTAGTTCAAATGGAAGGATATGCAAAATTCTTTCTTCTTGCACCTGATTACAGATGAGTTCTTTAGCCATCTATTAATTCGTGTAATTAGTTTACTGTCTGGTGACTCATACGTTGGCACCTTATTGCTAAACCTTCTTCTGTTTTCATACAAATAGTTACCATTCTTTCACCATTTACCCTCTCACACAGACACTCATGTACACAGGGCATACAAACTTCATCTACTCATGTCAAGCAGGGAACAAGCACAAAGTGGAGTTTTAGTTGTTCATATAATCATGGAGGTTGATCAATTCAATACTATTAGCATTTAAACATAATAACTAATATGCAACCATTTGTACTACACTTTCTCTCACTCTCCCCAGTCCCTTTCAGGTTGGAACTCTACCAGCCTGCTGAGAGCTCTTTGCAAAAATGAAAAGTCCGTGTTTTCCTCAGTCAAAAAGGGAAAATCCATGTTTTTTTCCCCCGTTTTTCTGTGAGAAATGGAAAACCCGGATCCCTGCTTATGAATAGATATGTCTTCACAGTTTACCATATATGATGCACAAGGGAGTGAAAAAGTAGAATAGGATGGGAATGCCACTGAGGAAAAGGACCCAACACATACCACAACCATTTGGGATATTCCCAGGAGAAACCAAAAGGCTGTCTTAACAACTCATGTACCATCACCAGATAACATAAATCAGAAAAAAGGTTGTCGGTACATCTAATAATATCAGTCTAGATTTGTAGCCCATCAATCTAGCTAGTATTTTTATTCAGTTCCAAAGCCTGATTATAAGGATATTGCAAGAAAATAGATGCTACTGAAGTTGTTGTATTGCCAGCAAACTTCCCTGTATTAATTGCCTGTCCTGAAAAGGAACTATTAGAGAACATCGGACAAATTGTGAATTATTAGATAATGCATAGACTGAGTGACGTTTGTTTTACAGAAAGAGGAAGTACTTGTCTAATGGTTTGTAAAATGGAACTATATCTTGTGGTTATATGGTATCTAGATAAAATTCAGCTGTATGAAAGCAGTAGAAAATCTGGAATCTGAGACTGGTTAAAAGGCAGGAGATCCTGTCATTGTGCAAAGAGAGGCAAGCAACCTGATGTATGACAATACAGAGATATCACTGGATGAAATGTTTTAGGTTGGGTATGTCTATTAATAGCCAAATAAAACATAAAAAATAATACATATAAACAGAAGTATAAGTTCCGAGCTACAAAAGTATTAAAAAGTAGCCCAAAAAAATACAATGTATATTCTTATTTGTGAAGCTCCGCTTTTCCTTTCTAGGTGTCAATATTTTATTTAGCCCCTGAGTGGGCTCCCATAAATGAACATTTGGAAAGAGAAGCACTGAAAGATTGTAGATGAAAAGATATGTGATTTTTTTATAATGAACTGTCTCATGAGGTGATCTACAGAATGACAAGTTGAATTGTTAATCCAATTTAAGCTTAAGCATGCCAAGGCCCAGTACTAAGCCTCAACATATTTTCAAAATCAGGCCAAACAATTATATAGTAAATTTACAAGCTCAGATGTTGTCTATGATGGCTATACTATAACATATTAGGAAATGATAAGTCAAAGTAGTTTGAAAGATGTGCTATAAAATTTAAAGAAATGGAGAAAATAAGGATATTTGGCCTCTAATCAGGGATATTTAATTATTTGGACATTAACTTATTATTATTTAGACTTTACTTTTTCTGGGTTGGGGCTCTAATTAAAGCCAGAGTTGCACAGATCGGTTTGCCCATCCCTACATAAAACCCTGATTAAAATAGTTGTGGGACTCAAATTAATCAAGATATTCAAAAAGTTGTACAGAACCTGGATTTTTTTGTATTTGAATGGCTCACAACCCTTCTAATTCTCAGCAGGTTACCAAATTAAGGATGAGCTACTCAGCTTCTTACTGCAGCTTTCACTTCAAAAGACACCACTTTTCCACTTAACTGGAGCACAGCAGTAGTTTCTCACAGCTGATTGGAAAAGCATTGTCCTCTGAAATAAAAGCCACAGCAAGTAACTGGCGCATCTCAGTGGCCTCATGCAGCTATTTGTTACAGCTATATACTTCCACCTAGCTTGCAAACTCTCAACTATTCTTGACACTAAAAATCCAACCCTAACAACTTTCAGGGTTCTAGTATATAAGATGGGGACACCATTCTGAGAATTTAATTTCCCTACTGCTGTAGACAGGACATGTGACAACATCCAGTGCTTCAAAATAGTTATATAAAGAAGACAACAGATAGATAACAGTTTTCATGCATGCCATAGCTTTTTGAAGAAAAAAATAACCATCTCTTAAAGAGCAGCAAGTATTAAGTATACCTACCGGATGATAATTCAACATGAACTTGCAGCTCTCATAAAGTAAACGTAGGCAGAAGAATGACAAATTCATCACATTAGTACACTGAAGACCAATGAATAGGACAGGGTAGTTAGTAATCATATTGTACACTGTCCACATTTATGCTATGATTAACACAGTAAGGTGCCACAAGTGCATACAGTTTAAAGCTCCATAAAAGGAAAAAAGGAGTAAAAATGTTCTTCATTCCCCAAGGACTAAACATCTACAATCCTCTGGCTACTACACACAACTCCAAATATGCTTCACAGCAATGCAGAAGAACTTCAGAGAAAATTAGAAATCATCTACTTCACCTAATCTACTCCAAAAGAGACCAACTCCGGAAGGAAATCACCACACACTACAACAATGTAAAAGCAGAAATCCAATCAGTTTCCCTAATAATATATAATGGATACAAAGAAACTACAAATAACTTTCTACAACATTCATCCTACATAAAAAGAAGAAATAGAACAAATTACTCCAAGAACAAGTTCCCCAGCCACAAAACAACCATTAGAGGAGCAACACCAACACCTTACAACTTTCCAACCTGAGACTTAATAAAACTGAAAGCAGTAACCAACCCACAAATATTATCAATCTCTCCATGCACATGCTTACCAAAACTGAAAAATCTGGTCTTTCTAAAGGCCTAAATTTCTTTCCAGAAAAATACCCTAATAAAATACTTCAATGTGGAGAACTAGAAGAATTTTTCCGATGCCTCCACGTCAAGGAATATTTCCATGACCAAGCTGATTCCACTCCCAACAACAACTTATCCTCTGACAACATTCAGGAAAAGATCTACCCCCCAAAACCCCCCAAAACATAATATTGGACACCTCACAGTGGATGAAACCCTAACCTTGACCACTACATTGACTGCTTCAGGAAAAGAATGAACAATGTAATAATCAGCAACACACGCCACCATAACAACCTCTCTGTACCAGAGAAAAAGGCCATAGAATCTCTAAGATCTAACCACCAAATAGTAATAAAACCAGCAGACAAAGGGGGAGCCACCGTGAAGACTACATAAAGGAAGCCAACAGCCAACTTTCTGATATCACCTACTACAAAGAACTACAAGAAGATCCTACTCCCCTTTTCACCAAGAATCTCAATAATACAATCAAATCATTTCCATCAGGACTACAAGAAAAACTACAGACCTTGATCCCTCCCCACTACCTAACCCAGGGCCTTTTTACATGCTCCCTAAAATTCACAAACAAGGGAACCCTGTCAGATCTATCATATCCAACCATGGGACCCCAACTGATGAAATATCAGGTTTTGTTGAATCAATCCTAAAACCGCTCATCACCCACAGAGCAAGTTTTGTCCAAGACACTACAGACTTTCTACGGAAACTTAAAAACGTAGATCACCTTCCCAGCAACACCCTCCTAGCCACCATGGACATTACCAGCCTATAGACCAACATCCCACACCAGGATGGTATCCAAGCCTGCCTTGCATATCTACAGAAATAAGATTACAAATCAGAATACAGACCCAAAAATATTACTAACCTTATACACTTCATCCTCACAAACAAGAATTTCACTTTTAATAACCAACAATTCCTTCAGACCATTGGCACAGCTATGGGTACCAAAATGGCTCCACAGTATGCCAACCTTTTTATAAGCCACCTTGAAGAAGACTTCCTCAAGAACTGCAGCATCAACCCTTTGCTATAATTAAGATATATTGATGACATCTTCATCTTTTGGACTGAGAACCTACAATCTCTGATTGAGTTCCATCAGAAAGTCAACAATCAGCATCCCTCCATCCAACTTTCTCTAAAATACTCCAGCACCAACATCTCCTTTTGACACAATGATGAGTATCCAGAATGATAAAATACAGACCACGTTATACAAGAAACCCACAGACCAACATACATATCTGCACAGAACCAGCAATTGCCCTAAACACACCAAAAAAGCTGAGATATACAGCCAAGCCCTCAAATACTGCCAAATTTGCACTGAAGAGAACACCCGGGTTTGCCACCTCACCAATCTTAGAAAGGCTTTCACGCAACAAGGACACTCCTCCAGAGAGAGAGATTGCATGTTTGAAAGAGCCACCCAGATACCACATGAAGAACTGCTGCAGTACAGAAGAAAACCCCCCACAAATCACACACCGCTGGTTATGATATATCACCCCTCCCTCAAACCCGTACAGAAAATCCTCAAACAGTTGCAACCCATACTAGAAAGAGACCCTATTCTTAAAGAGATCTTCCCAGAGCCACCCATCCTAGCCTTCAAACAAGCACTGAACCTTGCTAACCACATCACCAGAACCAAACTTAAGGCCCAGAACACACCCAATGGATCCAGATCATGCCATGACAAGAAATGCAAAACCTGCCAACACATATCCACCACCCTTACAATTACTATACCCCACAACAGAGCTGCACTTCCAGAAATTTTATACATCTCATCCAATGCACCAAATTCTCCCCTATGGTCATGGAGAAAGGCCCACCTCCATCATCTCTATAATTTTTCTTCAGGTATTTGAAGACTGTTACCAAATCCTTCCTCAGTCTTTTCTTATCCAGACTAATAACCTGAGCTCTTTCAGCCTTTTCTCTTACATCTTGCTTCCCAATATCCTACTCTGTTGCTCTGTGTTGCACTCCTTCCAAACTGTCCACAGCCTTCTTCAAGTGTGAGGCATCAGACTGGATATAGTACTCCAAGGGAGGTTCCACCAGTGCTACAAAGAGTGGAAGGAATCACTTTTCTTGATTTGTAAGTGACACTCCTGTTAATACAACACAGTATGCTTTTGACCTTTTGGCAACAAGCACACTGTCAGCTCATATTCAGCTTATGGTCCATTTTAACCCCCTGTCCTTTTCTGCAGCACTTCAGCCAAGCCAGCTATTCTTCAGTTGGTATTTGTGCATGCAATTATTCTATTCCAAGTTCAGGACTTAACATTTGTACTAACTGAATCTCATCTGATTGATTTTCCAGTTATCCAGGTAAATCTGGATCCTAGCACTGCCCTGCAGAGTGCCAGGTCCACAGATTTAGTTTAATCCATACAGTTGCTAAGTGTGTATTAAATCCTATGATTCAAATCATGAATTAAGATGTGAACAGGATAGACCCCTGGGAAACCCCTTTTGATACCTTCTCTCAGTTGGATACTGAGACATTGATGACTACTTATTGAGCATGAAGATTCAACTAGTTATATTATGCACCTTAAAATACTGACATCCAGTCTGTATTTCATTAGGTTGTGAATAGAATATTATGGGAGACCGTGTCAAAAGCCTTGCTAAATCAAGGTATATTGTGTCCACTACTATCCCTGCATGCATAGACTGACACCTTATCATAGAAGGAGACTAAGTTATTCAGACATGACTTGCTCTTGGTGAATCCATGCTAGCTATCCCTGATCTCCTTGTTCTCCTCTAGAGGCTTCATAATAGATTCCTCAAGGACTTGCTCTATGATCTTTTTAGCCATTGTGGTCATGCTGTCCACCCTGTCATTCCACAGATCCTTATCCTTCCCTTTCTTAGAAATGAGCAATATATTTGTCATTTACCAGCCATTCAGGCCTTCTTTTCACTTCTTTTCAGTCATTCAGGACCTCACCCAACATCCACAAATTTTCAAAAAGATAATGGCTCTGAAATTGCCTCAGCCAATTCTTTCAGTACTGTGGGGCGCATCCCATCCAGTCCTGCCAACTTGAAAACATTTAGCTTGTCTAAGTAAAACCTAACCTTTTCTTATAATATTATTGGCTGCTTGTCTCCTCCCCTATCTTTGCTGCCAACTGTGGTCACTATAGGGCATCTGACTCTTTGTGAAAAGTGAAGTAAAAAAGGAATTAAACATTTCAGCCTTCTCAGCATTATTCAGAACCAGATACGCCTTCCACGTTCCAGAAGTGAACTATGGATTCACTGGTCTTCCTCTTATTTTTGTATACTTGTAGAAACCCCTTTTTCCCCTTTTATCTCCTTTGCCAGCTTCATTTTGAATCATGCTTTGTCCTTCATTATTTTTTGCCTGCATACCCATGGGATACACTTATGCTCTTCTTTTGTATTGTGATCAAGTTTCTTCAATTTATAGGATTCTTTTTCGAGTTTCAGCTCACTGAAGCAATCTAGCCAGACTGGTCTTGTGCTGTACTGCTCATTCTTTTATTGCCTGAACTCAATTGCCTGGGATAGCTTCATCCTTTGCCCTTAATGTGAACTCCTGAAACTACAGTCAGCTATCTTGGAGTCCTTTTCCCCTCAGACTTACTTCCCAGAGACCCTGCCCTCTGTTTCTACTGTCTTTTCTGAAATCCAGTTATTCTGCTGCTTTCCTTTCTTCTTTCCATTGGGGTCTTAAGTTCTGCAATTTCATGGTCACTGTCACCCAAAGTTACCTTCCACCTTTACATTCTCAATCAATTCCTTCCCGTTTGTGGGCAACAAATTGAGAAGAGATTTCTCCCTTGTTGGGTTCTTTACCATCTAAGTCAGAATATTATCCACAATAAATGTCCTCCCAGCAGATATCACAATAATTAAATTCCCCCATAAGAATCAGGTAATGCAGTTAGGAAGTTTCTGCCAGCTGTTTAAAGAAGGCCTCATCTACCTCCACCTCCTTTTCCTTGGTGGTCTGTAGTAGACATCCTCCTTGCCATCCTCCCTGCTGCTCTCCCTCTAACCTTTTCACAGAGGCTTTCCACAGGCCTTCTTTCCACTTCGTATTGCACATCAAGAAACGTGTGTGGGACACCCATCCTGTTTTGTTTCCCTACCTATCCTTTTCACACATACTGTACACATCCATGAACATACTCCAGTCATAGAATCATAGAAGTCAGGTTGGAAGAGACCTTGTAGATCTTCCAAGTCCGACCCCCTGCCTGGGCAGGAGAAAAGACTGGACTCAAATGAGTCCAGCCAGGTAGTCATCAAGCCTCTTCTTAAAGATCCCCAGGGTAGGAGC
>NW_017728918.1:50361879-50373005 GCF_001723895.1 Crocodylus porosus | reverse complement strand
CCTAGTTTTTTAATGAGGATGGGGTGGGAGACAGTGTCAAAGGCCTTGCTGAAGTCTAGAAAGACTACATCCATGGCAACACCTGCATCCATTGCCTTTGTGACCTGATCATAAAAGGCAATCAGGTTGGTCTGACATGACCGACCCCTAATGAAACCGTGCTGGTTGCCCTTGAGCATCATCCCTGAAGCCGGCCCATCACAGATGTGCTCCTTGAGGATCTTCTCAAAAAGTTTCCCAAGGATAGAAGTAAGACTGACGGGCCTATAATTGCCCGGGTCCTCTCTCTTCCCTTTTTTGAAGATGGGGAGCACGTTAGCTATCTTCCAGTCATCTGGCACCTGGCCCGAGCACCATGATCGCTCATAAAGCTGTGCCAAGGGCCCTGCAATAACCCGAGCTAGCTCCCTCAACACCCTGGGGTGGAGAGCATCTGGACCCGCTGACTTGAACACGTCCAGCCCCTCCAGAAGCTCTCATGTAAACTGTTTCACCATATCTCTCAAATCCGAATTTCATCCTAATTATCTGTTTTGTACTAGGACCTTTATTTCTTCCTATTTTTTTTCCCATGATTCTCATATTAGCATATAAACATTTCAACTTATGGTCCTGTACTCTTCCTGAGAACATTGGTAAGGCTTCCACTATTGCTTCCATTTACTAAGTCTTTTATCTAGGTCCCCTGGATCTTTACTTTGCCCTAGTAAATTCAGGCTAGATATCAGGAGGCACTACTTCATTGTCAGGGTGTCTAGGAACTGGAACCAACTTCCAAGGGAAGTGGTGCTCGCCCCTATTCTGGGGGTCTTCAAAAGGAGGCTAGACAGCCACCTAGCTGTGGTCATTTGACACCAACATCCTTTCCTGCCCATGGCAGGGGGTCAGACTAAATGATCTGCTTAGGTCCCTTCCAATCCTACCAACTATGAAGTATGAAACTAGGCTTTACTCTCTGTCCCTCCGGTGAAACTAATTTAAAGCCCTCTTCAGTATGTTAGTAACTTTGTGTTCAAAGACACTCTTCCCTCTCTTTCTTAGATAGATAGATTCCATCTTTTTTTTTCAACAGTCCACATTAGGTGCCCAAAGAATCTCAGATACCTACGAGAGGTTAGAATTTCTCTGATTTTGACCTTGGACCCTAAATTCCACTGAGATGCCATTTTATATGTTTTTAGTTCTTTTGTTAATTTTACCTTTAGTCTCATTGTCAGTAAATTTAGGATAATATTTTCTGACCTCACCTCACAACAGTGTTGTAAGGTTAAATGTCAGGTGCTAAAAAATCACAGTAATACTGGCAGGATATATGCCTAAGAATAATATTATTGAAGTCCTGCTGCCAGTTTTTTTTCAAGTATTAGACAAAAGTGATACAAATATGAGAGAAAATTATGGCTTTCAAGAATGTATAAATTTCCTTGGGTTCATCCATTATATTTTTTTTATATTTTAAGTATTACATTATTTTTTTAAAAAATCCTCCACTCCTTCACTTGTAACTTTGCCAAACTTTAATGATTTGAACAGATATTTTCCTAACAGGCATCTGCTACAGACTTCTTTTTCCTTTTCCTTAAACTTATCCAAAAACAATTAAATATTTCAGCTGCCTTGAGCAGACTGGAAATTTGACAAAACCCTTTGTATTAGGTATGAGCCACTTCCACTCCCACTTCCAAAACTTGGCCACATGCTAAGCCATTCAAAAATAGCAGTTTGCACACACTTGATAGAAACTTAGATTTTGACGATGCTTCCAATAAGACATCTTCCAGAAATCCACCAATGCTTCCAGAGATTGCTTCTCCCAGTTCCCATTTGGGAATGCTTTGGCCCCAGGCTGAAAGTTATTGCAATCACTACAATGGGCTTTGTCATGTCTGGACAAATGGATTGAAAGCAGATGATAGTTTCTCCTGTATTCTCAATAACACCTGTGCAAACCCAAATGGCATGAGGACAAAATTTGCCTGATTTGACTCCAGTGAAGACTGAGCTCAGAGCTGTGGGGAAGCAAGAAAAATATTGGGGAAAAGATGAAGACTGAGACTGGGAGTTGGTATGTGAAGAAGCCTAGGACTTGAGGGAGGGGCCTGAAATTTGTGCCAGGGGTGGGGATGGAGGTATATGCAGGAATTGAACCAGGACTGACTGGTAAACTAGCTTGGAAAAGAGAGCTGCAGAAGATGTAACTGAAATTGGCTGGAGGAGAGGCAGTATATAGTTAGGCTTGGGGGGTTATTTAAGGTTGCATCATGAGGGAGACAGTCTGAGTGTATGAGAAATTGGTGACAAAGGGACTGGTGGGTCAGAGACAAGTAGTGGCAGAATTGGAGCTGGTAATAGCAAAGTTGGGAAAATGGGACCAAGATGGATAAGGCAGGGTTAGAGAACAAATAACATAGGGAGAGTTTGGGGAAGAAAGAAGTTCTCATGAATGAAGTTAGGAACAAAACTCATTAAAATCTGATTTTTAAAATACTTACATTATACCGTTTTCCTGTTGTTAGAATTTTAACAAGTTTTGAACATTAAACCATTTATTTGTTTTCTTGTTAAATAACTGGTCATTTAATTCAAATGGGAGCTGCCGTGTTATTCTAGAGAACTAAAAAGTATTGCTTGGTTGTATATCAGTTATTGCATCTGAACCTTTTGGCTTTGAAATCCCGGACGAAAAAAAATTCATTTCTAGGACATGGATGTCAGCTTGTTACTGATAAACTGATGGCCGGTGGGAGCTGGAGATGAAACAAATACATAAGACCAAACATCCCATTCCCTTCTTTTGCACAAGTATTAAAATTGCTTAGGATAAAATATAAGGGGCTCAGAGGATATGAAATCACTGACTTGTAAGACCTGGGAATCAGCACTCAGGCTGTGAAGCTTATCTGACATCTTGTTACTCCAACTGGCACCACCATGGAGGAACCTGGAAGTGATGTGATTTAAAGGTCTAGTCTTTTGCCTCAAGCATCTTGATGTAGGTAAAGATGAAGAAGACTAGTTGCGCAGTAGAGATGATGAAGATTGCAGCGTTGCTTAGTGTAATGGAAGCCCATGTCCTTAATGAGGTTTGCAATGCAGCACGAGAAATCAGACCTGGCAAATGGATGACAAGGGGTTACGTTTGCATTGGGAAAGGGATTGAAGTTGTCCACTGGTCTACATATAAACTAACAACCTACTGTTGCCATGTGAATGATGTCAGATATGTATGATGTGGATCTTAAGGATCTAATCCTGCTAATAATCAATTGATGTCACATGATATAACTTACTGGGTTAAAAAAAACCTAGAAAATTATACCCTCAAAATTATATTAAAGGAACTTTTCTGAGGTTGCAAAATCAAGCACTAGGAAAGTAGGAGAAACCTTAATGAATGTTACCTGAGTGACTTTAATTTGTCCTCTTTGTGCTTGCGAATTATTATTTAGTCTTTACTTACATGTTCACACATTTTTTTTTCTACAAGACCCCTGCCTCATTTAATATTCTCTTTAATGAACAGCTGTTCAGTATTTTTAGGTTTTTTTCCTCATTGTTTGTATCTCTCCAAGCTTACATATATTCCAGGCTCATTATAATGAACATCCATGGGACTAGAAGAGAAGGTTCATTAAGAGAATATTTGCCCTAAATAGGCTTAGACAATTGGCTGCACCATAATTATAACAAGAATTGGTTCCTTCTGTTGTTAAAAGTAGGTATTTTATATGAAGTTGTACCATACTGTGCACTGTTCCAAACTGCTCTGAAGATAAGTATTGTTAATTTCTTCATGGGCTATGATATTTCTCATTCTAAAATAAGAATTTTTTACAGATTAATATCTGTAATGTTTTCACAACAACTGCCTGTGGGGAATGCATATTATAGTCATCATTTGGCAGAGAGGGAATAATTCAATTAAATTAAAGTCCAAATTATTTGTTGATTTTTGAATGCACGATTTGAAATCCCTAGGACCCAATTTTCCATAAAGCCTATATGTTGTACAGCACATTCTTTGTTCAAAGCATAGGTTCCATTGCTTTTATTTGCTGGTTTGAGTTGGGCACCCAGAAAATGACCAGTTATTACCCACTCACCTAAACACTTGATTAACATTGCATTGAAACTTTTTATTAGAGGCAAGGATAGAATTCAGCTCTCTAAAGCAGCATGCAAATACCTTACCTAAGAGATTAAGCCCAAATTAAAGATTGCATGGATAACCTTAATTCTAACATTTCTTAACTTTTGAGTTCTTGACTGTGCACCCTTAATATTTGGGGGTGCGGTATATTAAATATCTATTTTTTTATAATAGACCTGGAAGACAATCATATTATAAATTATTGCAGTCCAATCAGCTATATATAAATGATTGAATAAGAGTAATATTTTTTTCACTCTGAGTTTTGGATATGTGTTGCATATGCATTATGGCAATTTAAAAACACTCAGCAGTGGCCTAATTTTGCCCCCACTGAAGTTAATGGTAAAACTATTACAGTTACGTCAATGAGCATATTTTAGTCCCACCATTTAGCCATTTGTGTGTTTTAACAACTACTTGACCTATGTTACTCTTATCTATGCAATCTTCCTCAGCTTTCATACAATATATTTGTACTCATTTAGTATCAACAGCATTTAAAACAAGTCTATAAAAAAAAATCTAAAATCTAAAATATATCTAACTCCAGTTTCCCGTGAGACACAGACAATCCTCTTCCCCAAGTACTTCCCCTAGCACAGGGAGAGGTAAGAAAATAAGAAACTAGGTGGACGTTATTTTTTTGTGAAGGAAGAAATTTCTCCCATGCTATGAGATTTCAAATGAAAAGTTTTTGTGCTAAGCTGTATTGAAAGATTATAAACCCTTCTGCAAGGACTTCATAAATGGAAAAGTACCTGACCCTTATCTTTAGAGGCACTGCTGGGTGCTGTTATAATAAACTGATAATCAAGCATCAAACACAATGAAGTCTTGTGATAATCCTTCCCCTGCAATATAAATCATTGACCCCATCCTCCCAGCTGTGCCAATTACGGTACTATGGTCAGCAGGGAGTTTGCTATTTTGGCACCCTGATGGGGAAGGACAGTTGACTATTCTTTTGCTGAAGTTTAAGAACCCTATTAGCCTTATCAATACCTTAGTGCCCTTAGGTGATTTGTGTGATTCTTCTTTGATCCTCTTTTTTTGAATGGCTTTATCAGAAATGACATCAAGAGTTTAGATATTATATCATGGATTGGTAGTGCAGGCTGGAGCAACCTGACACAGAACTTTTTTGACTGAAATTAAAACATGAAGTTTGACTTTGAGTTAGAAGGCAGAGAAGTTAAGATGGGATGAGGAAAAGATAACTAAAGATAAGCAAGTTATTTTTCACTTTGAGATGGATGTGTTCAACTCTGGACAGTTAGAAAACTGCTGTCTTTAGAGCAGGGATGTCAAAATCCTTCAGGCCTGCAGGCCAGCTGAGAGTTGCTGAATGCCTACAGACTGAATCGGACCATGCAGGAGTCAGCACACAGAGCCACTCGGGTGGGATGTCACTTGCAGCATTTTCCATGCCAGCCCCTTTGACACATGCAATGCCCTGGCCTCTCCCTGGGGCTCACTGTGTGCTGGTTTTGGCATGGCATCAATCCAAGGCCTATGGCCTGAATCATAGGGCTCCACAGGCTACATCCTATGGTTCACAATCCTGCTCCTAAGCAATTTAAAACAAGATGTAGTTCAATGCTAAAAGATCAAAAGTAATGTAAAGTAGCAAAGAACAACATGAACAATGATCTTCATATACAGCTTATAAAGTATTTTATATGTATAAGAAGAAAATCATATTTATACACAGGCCATTGGTTTGAGATAATTGCACTCACATTTACTAAAGCAAATACCACTTCTCACTTAATTGAGACTTCATATGGAGAAAGAGCAGAATGGAATATCATAATTTGGTCCATAGGCAGCAATGACATCCTTTTTTATAGATATATTGTTTAAAATTCCAATGAAAATTAATAGAAGGCATGAATGTAGAGAAAATCCAGGCATGAGATTTCTAATCTTAGACCATTTCAATAAATAAAAAGTGAAGATTTTGTTTTAGATAGAGACATTAGAAGAAAATTTTGTAGACATAGGAACCTCATTCTGCAACTAAAGTCAAACTCTTACTGCTATTTAAGATGTACATTTTTTCCAATCTTAAAATACTTTTCTTAATGTGTGATTGGCAAAAATTGTGTTGGAAAATTCAAACTATAACCTTTTTTGTTTCACATTGTGTAAATAAGATTTGTATTTTAAGTTATGTATTAACATTTATCATGTTAGAAATACTGGGAATGTTAAGTCTGATCTGTTATAGTTTGTTCGAATTAGTTTGGCAGTTGGTTAGAAGTTACCTGGCAAGTGCTAGAACCCAGGATTCCTTCAGCCTCCTAAGTTGTACTGCTCTGCAAAATCATACTCCCTCTTGTCTGCTTTCCTTCTTGGCTGTCCATAGGGATAGTATGGAGTGGGCCCCAAATGGGCATTAGTACTCACAAAAAAACAAACAAACAAACAAAAATTTCTGGTCCTACATACCAAAGGGCAGATATACCTCTAAAATGGAGTCTGTCTAAAAAGCACTCTCCAAAGAATTACGGTTGCTGTAGAGTAAGCAAGGGGTCTTTGTCCTTCCAAATATTAATAATTGGTGCTTGAGATATTAATAAAAATCCCTACTAGTAAAGAATCTAAGAAGCACTTCTACCACTTCCTCATACTTTCCTATTTTCATTTGTCCTTTAGTCACCATGAAACAGTTTCAAAAGAAAAGGCATACATTTCTTGTAGCTACAGTTTGTTAAAATTATTCATTTAAATGTGTTATTTTGTCTTTAACACTGTCTTTTATCTGTCATTGTGCTGGGCTGCCCCTTCATCTAGTTTTCTTAGGGCTTTCACAATCTTCTCTAGTCTTTTGCTGACCTAAAGTCATCTGCAATTTTTTTTTTCCATTTGCCTCTTCACTCCTTTTTTCAAATCATTTTTATATATTAAACTATTAACCTTTTGCCATGTTGTAATAAATGGTCAATTTTAATCTTTTCTTTGTTCCCCTCTCTCATCCACTATATTTACCATTCACCCTGTGACTGCTTATTTTCATTAATAGGTTCTAGCGAAAGACTTTGTCAAAAGGTCCAGGAAAGCTCTCATAAATTGTGTTAGCTGGTTCTGCCTTGACCACTATATAAATCATGGGAGCACAGTCTTCCTTTTTAAAAGGTATTTAAAAGGGCATTGCAAAATGGTCAGTAGACACATACAATAGATTCAGACAAGAATACATAAGAACAAGAATTACAATAATTTTGAGCCAGAAGTCTGAAATCTTGAGTCATAATACTGCCAGTGAAAAATATGGTTGCTTATATTTTAAGCAGGAGATCCTGCTTTGAGAGTTTTTTTGGTAGTTAATGGATTGTTGCCAGAGTTACTACCTGAATGACTTGCTGGAGCTGTTTTGACAAAATATACAAAATAAGCTACCTAGTAACTTTCACAGAGTTTCTGTTTAACAGGCATTATAAACTATTCTTTATAAACCACATTTATGAAAACACAAATTAACCATTGTCCAGTAAACACTATCATATGTCAGTTTTGTTGAAAATCATTTTCAACAGAAATGCAAGTATCAAATTAGAAAGAGGGAGCATCTAGTTGTTCAGTGTGTCTTTTGCTCATTTGTGCCTACTAATTAACATTTGTTCAGCTAAATGATCCTGGTGCAAAAATTTTTGGCCACCTCATATTTTGTTTTTCTTATAACCTGAGTAAAATGTCACTCTAACTCAAGTTATTTCTGTTCCATTCATTCTCCTTGACTAGCAGCTAAAGTGAAGAAAAAAGAGAAAGGAAAGACATAACTGAATAGTCGTAGAGTATCTGTAGCAGGTTCAGCATTGTGATACTGAGTCTGATGCCCCAGCAGTCAGCTCAATCTGCTGTGCTCTCTGGCCTTTTAGGTCTTTCTTCTTTATCCTCCTTGCTGCACCTTTTGTTATTATACATTTGGAAGGCAGCTCTCAATTGCTAGAGTATCACCCTAGGTGCATTCCTCTGACATGCTTATCATAAAATGGCCTCTGTGGCCCATTTGGTAATTGTTTTCAGAGATCCCACTGGTCCCTGCAGGCTTCTCTCCTTTGCTTTTTTAAGGCCTATCTATGCCCACCAGACTCTAGCCCTCCTGTCTGTAACTGAGTCCCCAGTTGCTCTGCTAGACCCACTCCTCAGTTTTCTGGTCTTGGCAAGCTCACATAATTGATATCAGTCTCAGGACTTCTTGCCCACAATTAGCATCCATCTTTTGAGCTTCAATCCCTGTAAGAACTGGTGGTCTTGCCTACTGGTTAGACAGCTGGGTCAATATACCAAACCACAGGCCAGGTCAGGTGGTCAGTCATCAAAGACCAAGTTACTAGATCCAGAAGGAAATCCAGAGGTAGTCCAAATCACAGGCTGAGTCAAAGTTCTGAGTCAGAAACTAGTGCAAAGTCCAGACAAGCCAGGAGATAGAGCTGAAGTCAAAGTATGCCAAGGTTTAGAACCAGATTTAGCATATACCAGTCAGAACAGAAATCAGGATGAACCAAGATTTAGCACATGGGTGACCAGATCCAAGCAGAATATTGAAAAAAAAAACAAAGTCCAGGAATAGAGTTGATCAGAGTGAAGACACCTAGGCATATAGGATCAGAGAGACTTTATTATTGTTGTTGTTGTTATTATTATTATAGTATTACAAAAACTATATCAAACTAGCCTGTATAAAACTATGTCTTTTGGGGGCACACCGGATGTTGCCCATGTCAAAAGGAGGTCCCTGTCCTACACTTATTACATAAACACACAATCCCAGAATACATATCCGATTGTTTCCTGATTGTAGAATGCTTCCCACAGGCACCATGGAGACCTGTCCATGTGCCACATGTATTGTGTCACTCTTGCCACTAAACCCCACCTTGCCATCATCTGCCCCAAATCTGCATGACTCCCACTCAGCGTGGCATGGATAAGGACCAGAGCATCATGGCAACCACATCCCTCACCCTTACCACCCCCATCAATTCCTTGTGGGATATAAAAACACTAGAAACTACTGTCTCCAACCAGCATTTTTTTTAAAAACCAACTCCATCTGCCTGTAATGCAGTGAGGGCTGCTACACCCAGGGGAAGGATGACAGGAACTTATAAATACAATATTTCTGTAAAACAGGACTGCATAGTACCAGATACAACTCCCTGCTTTGCTCCCATCTTCTGTTGCTGCTCTGCAATATACACTCAAGTGGTGCATCCAGACAAGCCTGCATGTGCCACTAAACCCCTTTGAGAGGCTGCAAGAGGCACATGCAGGAACAGGAAAAGGTTCCCCCCACTGCAAGTTTGCAATGTGGGGGCAAAATTAGACCCCTGGGTATCCAGGGGTCCAAAAAAAAAGGAGCTAAAAAAAAGCAGGGCAGGGCATGGCAACTAGAGGCTGGGTCCTTCACAGAAACACTCTGGCTGCCAGAGTGTCTCTGTGGTTGGCCTTCACCCTGGTGCTGAAGCACGCTGCTGGAGGAGGGAGAAGGGCTAAGACCACAGCCCTTGTTGCGGGGCAGCAAAACGTATATTCATGTATTCATGAAACATGTATTTAGAGTTCACTTTATTATTATGATAGAGACACTGGTAGTCTTCCAAATTGCTTTAACACTACAGATAGATCAATAAAATATTGCCCAACTGATCACTGTCTCTCTGTCTCATTCTCTCTTTCTCTCTCTTTACAGTAGTTTTTTGTTTTAATTGTGGAGGAACATGGATTTAGGGATATTTTACAGAGTGACTGTGAGATTTTGTTATCAGTGATTTTTCCAACAGGGAAGCCAGTGACAGAACCCTTCTGCTCAGAGCTGGCACCTTGGATCCAACTGGCTGTGGCTGACCTCCTGGCCAAATGGGGCAAGGAGGACATGCTTTGACAGTTCAAAGCAGGCCACCACACCCGGAATATCTTCTGGGTGATAGATGTCCCGGTGGCTGGGCAGAGGCATGCATGGCAGTAGTGCCTCACAGAGGCCAACTCTTGAGCCACAGCCCACTGGCCCAGGAGGCAGATGCCTCTACTGGCTGTGCAGTCCCCATCCAGGCCTGGCATCTGTGCAGCAGCCCCCAGTGCCAGACTGCTGCAGTGGGTAAAGGGTTCAGGGAACTCTCAGGGCTGCTTCAGCAGTCCAGTTGGCACAAGGGGTAGGGCCCCAGGTACAACTAGGCTAAGCCCCACAAGCTCCTGAGAGCTAGTAACCCTGAGCTACTTGCCAGGGCTGCTTTTTATACTGCTGGGGACAGCACAGGTGCTGGCCCCAGGTTCTAGCTCTCCCTGGCTGAAGATGCGGGAGGAGCCAGGCAGGGGTATTTTGCCCCAAGTGGCACAATTTGCTCCACACCAAAGTGCATGTCCAAGCACATGCGCTGAAGCAAAAAGCCCCGGCTCAAATTTGTACCTCTTCTATTTGAGCTGCTACAACTGCATGTGCTTGCATGTGCGGATGCACCCAAGTAGTTTGTAAAGATAAAAAGAGCAGAATCTCAGAGGGCCTAGCTCTCTGCCATTCTCTCCTTAAAAACCTCAAACTGGGCCATCAGTTCCCACTTCCAACCTCTTTCTATGTTGGTGGAAAATACAGTCTTGTCCATAAAATGATCAGTAATCAAACTGGTTTAATCGCCATCAATTGGCCCTGCCAGTGACAGTATCATTCCAACTCATTGTCCTAAAACTTGGCACACCCTGGCCCTTGCCTTTTTTCCACAGAACATTTGCTGACATGAATCATAGAATCAATGAGTCAGAAGGGACCTAGACAGATCATCTAGTCTGACCCCCCCGCCATGGGCAGGAAGGAACACTGGGGATGGCAGGGGTCATAAGACCCCAGCCAGGTGCCTATCCAGTCTCCTCTTGAAGATTTCCAGGGAAGATGAGAACACCACCTCTCTGGGAAGCCTATTCCAGGCTCTGGCCACCCTTACAGTGAAGTAGTTCTTCCTAATATCTAACCTAA
>NW_017728918.1:50326729-50361493 GCF_001723895.1 Crocodylus porosus | reverse complement strand
GTCCTTGTTGAACTGCATCCTGTTCAGATCCGCCCACTTCTCCAACCTATCTGGGTCTGCCTGGATGTGGTCCCTGCCTGCTGGTGTATTCACTTTACCCCACAGCTTGGTGTCATCAGTGAACTTGAACAGGGTGTTCTCCACACCCTCATCCAGGTCGCTAATAAAGATGTTGTACAGGTTACCGCCAGCACTTTAATTGTATCTGTGGCCACCAGCACCATCAGATCTTCCAGGCCACCCATGTCACCCACCATTGCTGTGTTCTTAACTGTATTCAGATATGATCCTGCTGCTTCCCTGTATTTCTCCATATGCATAAGTGCCCACTGTAAATATAACATGTCTCTTGCTGCTAGAGTAATATTGTCCATGTGCAGACAACACCACCCACATTACCCTGCATCACCCATCACTGGCACCACACTGATTACCTTTATCTCTTCTTGGGCATTGGGTCAGGAGCTCCATGGCACATGTAAAGTGCAGGAGACATAGGGCATCCCTCTTTCACTCACACCTGTATTTTTAAATTATCACTCAAATACCTGGTGATTAAACTCTGATTGTCTGCTGCTCACCTTCTCAGAAAACCCATTTCTGTTAAAACTTTGAATAAAAACTATGAGCCAATCACATGCCTTCTCCAAGGCAAAGTTCATCACTGCTATGTTCAGTTTCTGCTCTTTTTCTGCTCTTTACAGTATACCATCACATCTCTTATCAAGAGCATATCCCCAGTCCTCTTCCTGGGTAATGCACATGTCTGATCATGATGGATGATCTCAGGGAGCAATTTTCTCATCTTTACAACCAATGTCTTCACTAACAGCTCAAATCTACTATTAAAAGTGTAATTGGGCCCCAGTTCTTTAATACTTCCTTGCCTCCCTTTGTATTTGATAAAATAATGATGACCATATATAAACTTCTATCTGCCAGCCTCTCCATTTAAAATCTCATTAAAAAACTCCACTAGATCTAGGCCAAGAAGATCCCATATCCTTTCACAAAATTCCAGGGGATGCCATCTGGCCCCTTTGTATAAGTCTTTAGGTGTTTCTTGTTTCCTTAAAACCCATGTCCTACTCCATCTTCTCCCCTTCTTCCACCACCACCTTCTTTCCACCTCCTTTCTAAACTTATTCAGTTCCTTCCTCATTCACCTCCTTTCATCTGTGTAAAAACTCATAAAACCTTCTGGCTGCTTCCAGCACCTCTTCTTGCCCAGTGGGCTTCCCCCCACCCCTTCCTTGAGCACAGCCATTATCTGGGCTCTCCCAGACCTTAACCAGGTGGGAAAGTATTGGGACCAACTGTTTCCCCTCTCCACCCAAGCTAAAAACATCTTTTCTTCTGTCTTCGCTAAAAAAACTTGCCCCCAGAGCTCTCTCTGTCTCCTCCAGTTCTTCTCTTATGTTCTGCCCCTATTCTGCTCACTGGTAAAGCTGCTATACTTCCACTGCAGCTGAATAAAAGGTCTCCTCTTCCATTTTGTACACCTACACACACTCAGATAAAACCAGATTCCCTTATTAAGCCCCTTCCTCACCTGCCACCAGTCTTGTACTCTCTTAAAACAACTCTTTAAAGTCTGCCACACTTCATGTTCCTCCATTAAATCACTACAAATCCCCTCCTCTTCCAGTAGGTGTGTATTGAATTTCCATATGCACTGCTCTTTTGTGCTTCCTTTTCCCATGTCCAGCTGGCACCTAACATAAAATGGGCTATGAAGGACACAAGTGTGACCTGTTTTTTCCCAGCCTCCACCCCTGGGGTGATAAGTTAATCCAGGACTGTGCCTTGGCCCCAGTGTCCATTCTTGTAAAAACACCATTCCCCTTCCATATGTCTCTCAGATATTCATTCAGCCAGGTAGCCTAGGAAGTGGCTAGCTGATTCATTAGGGCTGCCAATCACAGCCCTCAGGCAGGAATGACCAACTACATCATTACCCGACACAGGACTCCCTGTTTGGGCTCCTGGCACCCCAAAGTCAATGTTTCAGTGGTTCTAGTCTAGAAGCCATTGTCCTGGGCTTATTTGCTCACCTTTCACTCATTCTGAAGAGTCCTTGGCTCAGACTCAGCCCACTAGCAATCTCTAGTCTGAGCACTAAGCTTGTTCGTGACCAAGTCCTCAGGTGTGCTTGCCCATGCTCTACTGTGCAAACAGGTGTACTCTTTCTGTCCTGGAAAGGCTACTCCAGCACTCTCGGAGTGCCCTCTGGAGCCCTTGGGGTGTAATTATCTAATGTCTGCTCTTCCCCAGACAGAGGGGACATGGCTCCCTTTCTAGGCACCCCTTGCAGCCTTGCAGCCCTAATGCCTCCTGCCAACCAAGAAATAGCAGTGCTTTCTCAGTGACCTGCATGTTCCCTTTGTATCACAGTCAAATATAAAAAAAATCTATCAATTTAACACCAACAAAACTCAACCCAGCTGGGTACCTACCTCCACCCCTTTCCACTGGCTCCCACCAGCTCCTGAGGATACCACATTTGTTCATGGATCCTTCAGTCTGAAGCCTACTCTCTTTTCACAGGGACAGAATGTGCCATAAGCTCAGGATCTGGGGTTACTCATTATCATAATCAACTGGCTGGTACTCATCTGGAACTCCCTCAGCTCTACTACAGGACTACAATCTCTCCCTCTAGCTTTGTAGATAATACTCTTACTTTCCTATTTCCCACTCTCTCCCTTCTGCCTATAGCTCCAAGAAGGTAGCAGGTGTTAAGTGTCACAGCAACTTAAAATCATAGACAGGTAGTAGTACATCAATCATGTACTGTATGATTACATGAAATTGATATGAGTTCTGCTTTTTAATTCATTAGATTCAAATCAATGTCATGCCATTGAGACTCCTAAAACAATTATTTGTTGTGGCAACTGAGAGGCAAAAGGGACTGAATTCTTTAAGCCAGTTTATTGGGTTTTTTTCTTTGATTGATGCTGCTGAAAGACACTTCCTCTAATCTGTCCTAATGATATCATCCTACTCTGTACATACAATATACCCTACATTTTCAAAGTTATGCTAAATGTGTCACTCATGTAACTGCTAGAGGAGTGCATGAGTAATTGATATTTACCTCACAGAGTTAATTCATATTATGTGTTGTTTCTGAAGACTGTGTAGGCAAATTCTTTAATAATACATCAAGGTGCCTTTATCTTACTCAGTCCTTGAATTTCACTCACCTAAATTGAAGAAAATGCTTTCATTGGTTCTTAAGATTAATATTGGAACACTTTTTCTTTGACACCCAAAACGTTTTATGTTTTACTAGTTTCAGTGATGGTACTCCCTAATGAGCCTTATGAAATAAATAGAGGAAAATGGCAGAAAATTCACATGAAAATTTACCAGATCACAGGATCATGCTAAAAGGATAGAAGGGACCTCTCAAGGTCATACAGTCCAGCCCCCTGATCAAGGCTGGATCATCCCTGTCAACATGCTCTTAAAAATTTCCAAAGATGGAGATTCCGCAGTATTACTAGGGAGCCTGCCACAACACTTGACTGCACATATAACCAAACAATCCTTCTAATCTCCAGCCTAAACTTCCTCTGCTGCAGCATGAGGCCATTGACAGCTACAGGAAAAAAGGCTTTCTCCATCAACTCTATAATTTCTCTTCAGGCATTTGAAGATGGTTATTGAATCCCCTTTCAGTCTTCTCCAGACTAAATAACTTTAGTTCTTTCAGCCTTTCTTCATAAGTCTTGCTTAAAAAAAACAGAAGAACCACTTTTCTTGATTTGAGAATAACATTCCTATGAATAAAAGCCAGTATGCTGCTAACTCTTCTTGCAAAAAGAGCTACACTGTTGGCTCCTATTCAACTTATTGTCATAACTCCCAGGTCCTCCTCTGCAGCACTGCAGCCTAGCCAGTCATTCCCCAGTCTGTATTTGTCCATTCACCTATTCTGTCCCAAGTACAAAATTTTCACTAGTCTTTATCGAATCTCATCTGATTGATATTGGACCATTTTTACACTTGATACTCCCATTTGATGCTTCTTCCAAACTAGACAATGAGCCATTGAAGATACTGTTTGAGCACAATGATCCAACCAGTTATCATCCTTTTCTCTTGTAAGTACTTTCTTACTTGTTAATGACAACTTTGGCAGGCTGGCTGGTGGGCTCACTAGCAGCCCGGATTGTTAGCTTGAGTCTGAAGGACTTGGGCTCCATTGATGGGGGCAGTTTTTCCTTCTCCACCAATAAGGGGAGGCAGAAGAAAGGCAGCCCCACCCTGACCCAGGGGCAAGGTGAAAGAGAGGACCTGAGAGGGAACTAACCCTTTGGGCTTCCTCACTGGTCCTTTCCCAATCTAGGATGGAACCTTCAGAAGGGATAAAAGCCCACGTGCAGAGTACACGGGCTGCTTTTGGTGAGGGACAATGAAGATGGGGCTTGTGAAGAGCTGGTAGAGCTGACCAGTGGGGTGGAGCAGTTGGCCCAGAAACACCCAGAAGACAATTCTGCTGAATGGGGAGCAGTAAGCATTTATGTGCCAGCCCTGCCATGGAGGGAGCCATGGCGTCATTGCATAGATCAGTGCATGGAGAGTCTGAGAACAGATGGGACCTCGATGGCTGCACAAAGCAGCTTGGGTCCCTGACCCTGCACAAGGCAGGAGCCCTTGGTGCATGGTTCAGTGCACAGGGCTGGAGAGATAACAGGACTCTGGGACTGCATGAAGCAGCTCAGGTCCCTGACTGTGAGTGGCAGAGGTCCCATGGTGCACAGATCAGTGCATGGGGCTGGTAGAGTTGAAATGGACCTCAGTAGCTGCACAAGGCAGTGCGGGTCCCTAGCTCTGCATGAGGCAGGAGCTTGGTCATCAGTACACAGATTGGTGCACAGATCCATAGAGCTGACAGGATACTGTAGCTGTATGAGGTGGCGCAGGTCCCCATTCAGCATGATGCAGGTGCCCCTTCAGTGCACAGGGCAGTGCACAGGGCTGAGAGAGGGCTGAAAGGTCCTGGTGGCTTCCCGAGGCAGCTTGGGCCTTCCTGCCTTGAGCAGCAACAGGACAGATCAACCACTCCAGTGAGAGGACACCCCACCTCCAACCCACAAATAGAGATGAGCCCAAGCCTCCAAAATCTGCTAGGAGTCATGAGTTACCTGGGAAGGGGATTCCTACAGGGGAGGAGGGGCCTCCCCACTACAGGTGATCAATGAGAAGCCTCCGAGGAGAGCGGATGATTCACCCTTGGGCTTAGAGAAGAGTCTGGGGCCCCTGTTTGTTAAGATTGGTTTTCATGGTTATGGGCCCCTTCTAGGAGAAGGAAATGATGCTCTTTTAGATAACATGATCCTTCCCTGGATGCCATTTCTTCTTTGGCACAGCTGCTGTGCCATTGTTTTGGTCTTGTTGTAACCCTGCATCCTTATTGTTGTATTAGGGGAGGATTGTAAGCTGTTCTATAACTGAACTCATTGTATGGGTCATCTATATATATGTGTATCTCATGTGATGTAACCTTTTTGTGTATGTTCAGTTATTGTCCCATCACTGTCAGATCTTCCTGTCATTGATTTTGTGATGAACCTGTGTTTTATTGTCATTGAGTGCTCCTTCGCCCGCTGCCTAGAGGACCCTGTTGAGGGGGAAGGGGCTGCAGACTCATCGGAAGGCCACAGAGAATTAGGCCTATGCCTGAGTTCAGGGTTAAAAAGAGCTATTGCCTGTGTAAACCTGTATCTGTACACATTTGTGTGTGTATAGATAGATGTATGTATGTATGTAAGTTCATGGTTATAAGTTTTATATTATGTTGTATCATTTAAATGTGCAAATAGTTAAATATCACTTAGTGTCCTTGGTCTGCTCTGTAGGAAAAGGAGGTGAGCTGGCCTACAGCTAGGCAGCCATGCTCCCACAGCATACACATACTCACTTACATCCCTTCAATTGGAGAGAAGGTACCTTTTGCATACCACCTGGGTTATACAACATTAATAGAGATGGTGTCACAACCCTTGCTAAAGTCAAGGTATATTATGTCCACTGTTCTCCTTGCATGCACAGAGCTTGTTACCTTATCACAGAGGGAAATAAGTTTGGTCAGGCATGACTTGCTCTTGGTGAATCCATGATTGTCCTTGGTCACCTGTGCTATACTGTGGGTGCTTCACAATAGATTCCTTGAGGGCTTGCTTCACGATCATTTCAGGTCACAAACTCAGGCTACCTACTCTGTAGTTCCCCAGAACCTTCTTATTTCCTTTCTTAGAGATGGACAATATATTTGACAATTTAGTCAGACTACGTCTGACCTCCAAAAGTTCTCAAAGATGTTAGCCAATGGCTCTGAAATTTCCTAAAACAATTTGTTTAGTATGCTATGATACATCCTATCTGGCCTTGCTGACTTGAAGGCATCTAGCTTCCCTGTTTTATCCTTTGCCTCTTCTTGTACTACTCTAAGATAAACATCTTCCCTATTTTTATGCCAACTGAACTCATCATCTGGTATCTGCCCCTATTTTATGAAGGCTGAATTAACAAAAGCATTAAATACTTTAACCTTCTCTGCATCATTTTTAACTAAATTGCTTTCTGAAAGGAACCCTTTTTTGTCTCCCTTTTACATTTAACATACTCGTAGAAATCCTTTTATTGCCTTTTATATCCCTTGCCATCCACATTTCAAACTATGACTTGGTCTTCCTAATTTTCTGTGTGCCTGTGAAATACTCTTTCCTAGTACTTTGACCAAAATTTAACTTTTTCAACTCATTGAAGAGATCACTATCTAGCTAAATCAGCATCTTTTTGCACTTTCCGTTATTCTGTCATACTTGGACAGCTTACTCCTGCACCTTTAAGTGGGAGTCTTTGAAGTATAATCTGCTCTCCTGGACTCATTTTCCTCTCAGTTATGCCTCCCAAAGAATCCTACTCACCAGGTCCCTGAGTTAAAATCTGTTTTTCTGAAGTGTCTTTATTCTTCTGCTCTTTTTCCTTCCTCCCCTTAGAATGCAAACTCTGTCAATTTGTGGTCACTGTCACCCAGATTACTTGCAGTGTCTTCAGTGTTTCTTTTTGTGAGCAGCAAATCAAGAAGAACTTCCCACCTAGTTGACTTGTCTATCATCTGTATCAAAAAGTTATTCCAAACACACTCCAAGAATTTCCTGGACTTCCTGTTAGCTGCTATGTTTCCCTTTCAACAGATGTCCTGATAATTGAAGTTCCCCCTGAGATGCGGGTCCTAAAATTTGGAAGCTTTTGTCAGTTGATTAATGGAGGCCTTATCCATCTCCTCCTCTGGGTTTGGTGGCCCATAGCAGACACCCACCATGGCATCCCCCTTGCTACTCTCCCCTTTGACAACAGTCTCTTTTAATGGCCCCTTTCTTATATTTAATGATATATATTACCTTCTCCTTTTTTTTCCTAACTATCCTTCCCAAACAAGTTATACCCATCAATGACCATATTCCAGTCCTGTGAATTATCCCACCAGGCAGAGATGCCAAGTACGTTGGGGCCCAAGCACCCCCTTGGGAAGAGGCCTGCCACCTGAAATGCAGAAAACCTTTTACATGTTCATCATCTTAGCCCTCCCCCACCCCCAGCAAAAATAAAAGTCACCACCTATGCTACCAGGTCTCCATAATCCCAGTTGGATCTTAATTTTGTGGTTGTACTAGGACCTCCAATTCTTGTTTGTTCCTCATGCTCCTTGCATTAGTATATTAACACTTCAGGTATCTAACTAATTGCCCTATCTTCTCCTTGTGACAACTGCTAAATATGCTATTGCTTCTCCTTGCTAAATTTTTGACCCGGTTCTTTGGCTCTTTACTTACCCCCAGGCTTTTGTCTCCAGCCAGCCCTTGGTGAGCCTAAATCACAGAGTAACAGAGGAAATAACAGAAGATTAATTTGGCAGCCTTGAAATACTACCCTTTTTGACACATCAGGTTATTCATAAATAATAGAGAAAACATCTCCTTTATTGACATAGATATAGACACAGACATGCACCCATGCACCCACCCATGTGTATGCACATGGACACACACTCACACATACAATTTCCTGCCATTGAATCCCTGCCAAAAATTAATCCATGATATACCTAAACAAATAAAATTATTCTGATATGTGTGGTTTGGTATAAAGTGCAGAACATATCTAGGCCATAGAAACGTTTTAAAAGCTACCCATAGCATAGGGTGACTTTTCCCAACTATGTTAATTTGTTTCTCAGTGTGTACTTCTCATGATCACACTAGGTATCCAGCCCTGATATTTTATTATTATTGGTATGTAGTGTTGAGAAAGATCTAAAACAATGTTTCCTGTAGACACATTTACTTTCCACATTTTGTTAAGTAACTTGTCATAACAATGATGTGTCTTAATTTTATGTTATGTTCCTATTTCCATGACAACCTATTAAACAAAAGTGTACTTGATGACTATATAAAGGTTTTCTTTTCTGTCACTGATGACACAAATCCTATTAAATGTTCTCACTGTGAGATATTTTGTGAGATTAATCTCTGTTCATTTATATTGTTGAAAAAGATCAGATTCTAATATAAACTGAAACATATCTTACCCCATAAATAGTCACAGTAATTGATTTCAGTGGGTCTCATGTACATTTAAGTAATTTTCAATATAAGAAAGCATATCAGAATTTGATCTGGCCAAGTAATATATTTGAAATGATTTACCCTGCTTCAAAACTTCAACTTGAGTGTTGTCTCCCAGTTTCTATTCTATTCTATTCTGTTCTATTCTACTCTCTATCTCCTTTTTGAAATTTTTTGACCCTCATTTATTTCATCATACCTTAATTTAAGCTGTGAGCTACAGTTTATTATGTACTGATACGGGTTTCTGAAACAGTTTGGAACCTAATGTTAAGTGGAAAGCTGTTTGATACAAGGACTGTGCATTCACTTGTTTCTTTTGGGCACTTGGCATATTGTTGAACACTTGAATATACCTGGTAGTAGTTCTGACTGTTTCACCTCCCTGTGTATTACCATTAGAAAAGTAAAGACTCTGTTTTGCACAGAGTCCTATCATAATTCTAGTTTCACACTGAGTGTATACTGCTAAGTTGCTGATTTGTTGTATATATAACTAACTTGTATACTGAATGCAAATTCTTTCAAGGTTTGGATGAATCTGTATAAATCCTACCAGCAGTTTAGCTCATCCAAGGGATGTGTTGTGCTCTAGTTGATGTTCTATATCTGTTCTAGTATCTCGTGGACACAACAGTGTTTTCTAGGCCAACTTATTTTTTCCAAAGAAAGAGAAAAATTGGGCCAGAAACCTTTATCAGATGTTCCCTCTGTTGCCCTATGAGGGTCAGGCCAACTCTCAGGATCTCAATATTGCACTGTTAGACAGGAGGGTATGAAACAATTGCACATATACAAACACACAAATCATTTAGGCGCATACACACACACAAACTACCAGATCAGGCACATGCACATCCAAACCAGCCTAGGCACATGAATACCTATCACCAATTCAAGCACATACACACTAAAAATCGGACAAAAAACAACTGTCAATACCCAGAAACTCAGTACACAGATCGCTAATTCATATATCAAGCACACAATTATATATACACACATACACACAGTTTCTCTCTCTCACCAGTTCACAAACATACAACCCACCTACACATAGGTAAGTTCCTAACTTGGATGGTACAGTATGTATGTGTGTGCTTGGGGTACATGGGATACCTGGGAGAAGGTTAAGGTGAGAGAGAGTTAAAGTGTAGGGAGTGAAAGTTGCCAGAACCAGGATTACAACTGGTGGACTGGAGAGAAGCTGACTGAGGAACTGAGGCTTGGGTTTACTTAAGATCAAGTGGCCCTAGGATTACTCTAGGTCACTGGTGCATGGGAGGGAAGAAAAAAAAAAAAGAAACCTGGTGGCAAGGAGGAGACAGCCAGGAAAGAGAGAGAGACAGAAACCTAGGAGCTTGGGGCTGGAAACTTAGGCAGACAGCTGAGATATTGGGGGGTGGGGGGGAAGGCAGATAAGTGATGGCAAGGAGGAGACAGCCAGGAAAGAAACTGAGGCAGAAACCTGGTTCCTCAGGGGAAAAGGCAGTGGGGATAAGACAGTGGCAAAGAAACAGGGGGTTTAGAGGCAGAGAGGAGCTCAGGACAGGTGTTAGAGGTGGCAGTGAGACAGAAGCAGGAGAGGGAGAAATGAGACTGAAGTTAGAGGAGCGAGGAACACAGATTGGAGTAGGGCTGAACCATAGTAAAGCAAAACCCAACTCAGGGGTCCAAATAACAGGTTTATTAAACAGACAACACATTACACAGCCCCATGAAGTTATTTGTTTACACACACACACACAAGCACTCACAACGGCAGCAGGAGAAAGAGACTCAGTGGAAGGTTTGGAGTCTGGGTAGGGAAGAGAAGAAGAGTCCAAGTCTTTGGTTGAAGAGAGGTTGGGGGGGTGATAGCTACCTATCCAGGCTGGAAAGGGGTCTTTGTCCAGTAGGTGTTGTCGAGAAGGAGGTCACTGGCAGGGTCTCTGGGTGGATAGGTGGTGTGGCATGGTGCTGGTCCAGATGGAGAGGGCATCCCAAGGAGTCAGTCTTCACTACCCTTTTTATGGGGCAGACCTCTGATCTCCTATGCGGAAGGCCTGTCCAGGCAAGGTCAGTCCTGTTCCAAAGGGCTCCAGGTGTTCTTACTGAGCATGTGCAGCCTTGGCACAATGGTGGGTTGCCTCATCTTTTGTTTCGTGAATGCTGAGGGTGGTTCCAAGGGCTGTGTCATTGGTCCAGGTATTGGTTTTGACAATTTGGTCATTCAGAGGGAACTATTTTTAGACCTACTGCCAAGCACCCTCATTCATCCCCATTCATTCAAGAACCAAGTTACATAGGAGGAGTAGGTGTGAGTCATGGGTTACACAACCGGGCATGGGGATAAGATGGAGGCTTGACATTACAAGATGGAAACTTGACATGACTTATGCTAACTTACATATAGAGGCCTAAAACAGTAATCACATAATATAAAAGCAGTAAAAAAAATCAATACAAAGCATAATAATTATCCCTTATAAAACAGTGGATATCTATATCAAAAGAGCTGGGTACTTATTTGCAAAGAGGGGAGAGAAAAATAAAACTTACTACCTAAAATCAGATGTTAAAGCTTATCATACATCTTAGCTTACTTATACTTATCTAGGGAATAGAGAGGGAGAGAAAAAGTCAGAAATGGTTGGGAAAGGGGATGGAATGCATTTTAAAATAAATTAAAAAAAGAAAAACTGGGAGTTTTGCTACACCTCTATATTTGAGGCTAGTCAATGTGCATTAGTCTATTTTAATGCACATTAAAGTGTCACAAAAAACCCATAAGTTCACTACTGCATATTAAAATAGTCTAGTGAGCCTTTTTCTAGTACGTCACAATGGAGGTACTACATTTAATGTGCATTACCAAAAGTGCATTAATGAAAGCATAGATGCACCCATGGTGTCAGTAGAAACTTAGACAAAATGATATCTAACTTGGTCCCATCACCATCAAGAGGAGGACCTAGTTGTCATGTAAAATAACAAACAAAGAAATAGATATATTTTAGGGTTCCTGTGAGTCTTGTGGAAGGGGAAGGAGGGTAGATATTGCTATCCTCTCAGATTTAAGACTGTTATCTCACATTGAACAAGAATAACATAGATGACAATGAAGGGAAGAGGTAAAATCTAATGGGTAGAAAAGGATGGTGGAAGAGATACTGAGAAAAATAGAGGATTAAGACATGGAAAAAGAGAGAGAATATAGAGGGAGACTTGTAGACATTTGATGCTAATTCTGCTCACATTTTACAACAGAGAAAAATTAGAATGACTCCCTTGGTGTCAATCAAGTCATAGAAGATGGAAACAGGTGCAAGTTCAAAGTTATGGCTCCTGCCCAGTTTTTATAATGGTACTCAGGACAAAGCCTTTATTTTCCCTCTTGATATGTGCTATTACTATTCCTTCGTGCTGAGTTTTGAGCTCATTTCTCTTTTCTACATTTGGCATTTGTGTTGAGACAGAGCAGCTGAGAACAGGGGATTGTAGTAGAAATACCTGTTCAGCTGGTCTGTGTTAGCAATTATATTACTTGCTCCTTGGCTTTCTGGACCATCAAGGTCTCTAGCTGCTCTCATAATTTGTCCCCATGTCTTTCTCTTAAGGGCATATTTTTTTTCCCATTGTTGAAAATATATTAACAAGAAATACATATGTTCTTTTTTTCTTGTATAATAATAGAAAGATATATCAAAAACACGATTCACAATTAATACCATTAGTTAAATTAACACTATGATTTAAAACCTGGAATGAACAGGTGACACTATTATACTTCATTGCTCTCATGTAGAAACAACTATTACAACATAACTAAAGAACATATGTTCACAGCCAGGAGAATCTGGGAATGTTGCCTAGGTGATCTATCACTTCAGATTCTGGAAAGTAAAAGGGCCAGCCTCTTCACTTTGCCCTTCCCCTCTTTCCCTCGTGCTCACACATGCAGAATTCATGGTCTCCAGTGCTGCAAGAACTTTGTGTACAAAATTATTATCTACTACATCACTGGGGGATGGAGACTAAAGCTCTGAGGTAAGTAGGGAAGTGGAAGACCTGGAGGAAAAGTGAGCAGGAGGGGGCAACAGGGGAAGTGTTTTCATACATCCTGAGAAATCAGGGCAATCAACTAATTACCTCAGGTGCCTGTATACAAATGCATGGAGCCTGGGAAATGAGCAGGAAAAATTGGAAGTCCTTGCACCATCAGGGAATTATGACGTGATTGAAATAACAAGAGACTTGGTGGGATAGCTCGCATGACTGGAGCAGTATCATGGATGGGTATAAGCTATTCAGGAAGGACAGGCAGGGGACAAGAGGAGGAGGAGTTGCACTGTATGTGAAAGAGCCATATGATAGCTCAGAGCTTCAGTATGAACCTGAAGATAGGCCTGTTGAGAGTCTCTGGGTTAGGGTCAGAGGGGACAGCATCATGGGTGATGTCATGGTGGGGGTCGGCCATAGAAGAATTGGTGGATAAGGATGTCTTCAAACACCTACTGGAAGTTTCCTGATCACAGGCCCTAGTTCTCATTGGGGACTTCAATCACCCTGACATCTGCTGGGAGGGCAGTCCAGTAGTGTGCAGGCAATCCAGCAATGTTTGGGGACAATTTCTTGGCGCAAGTGCTGCAGTGGCCAACTAGAGGCCACTCTCTTCTTGATCTGCTGCTTACAAACAGGGAAAACTTGGTGGGGAATGTAGTAGTAGGTGGCAACTTGGGTAGTAGGAACCACAAGATGATTGAGTTCAGGATCCTGAGGAAATAAAGGATGGAGGGAAGCAGAGCAAGGACCCTGGACTTCAGAAAAGCAGACTTCAACTCACTCAGGGAACTGATGGGCAGAATCTCCTGGGAATCCAGTCTGAGGGGGAAAGGAATCCAGGAGAGTGGGCTATATTTTAAAGAAACCTTACTGCAAGTGCAAGAATAGAACATCCTGGATGATTGCAAAGGGCACACATAATGTCCATATTTAAGAAAGGGAAAAAGGAGGATCCAGATCAGTCAGCCTCACCTCAGTCCCTGGAAAAATCATGGAGAAAATCCTCAAAGAATCCATTTCTAATCACTTGGAGGAGAAAAAGATGATTAGGAACAGTGAGCCTACCTTCACCAAGGGCAACTCATGTCTGACGAACCTGATTGCCTTCTGTGATGACACAACTGGCTGTGTGAATGTGGGGAGACTGGTGAATATAGCGTACCTTTATTTTAGCAAGGCTTTTGATATGGTTTCCCACAACATTCTCCCAGGGAAGATAAGGAAGTATGGGCTAGATGAATGGACTGTAAGGTGGATATAAAAGTGGCTGGAGCATCAGGCTCAGAGAGTAGTAATCAATGGCTCGATGTCTAATTGGCAGTTGATATCAAGTGGCGTGCCCCAGGGGTCAGTGCTGGAGCCACTTTTGTTCAATGTATTTATCAACAACCTGGAAGACAGCAGAGAGTGCACTCTCAGCAAATTTGCAGATGGCACCAAGATGGGGGGAGTAGTAGGTATGCTGGAAGGTAGGGCTAGGATTCAGAGTGACCTAGAAAAATTGAAGGATTGGGCAAAAAGAAATCTCATGAAGTTCAACAAGGAGAAGTGCAAAATCCTGCACTTAGGATGAAACAGTCCCAGGCACCAGTACAGGTTGGGGGATGACTGGCTTGGCAGAAGCTCTGCAGAAAGGGATTTGGTGGTTACAGCAAAAAATAAGCTGAATATGAGCCAGCATTGTGCCCTTGTTGCCAACACAGCTAATGGCATATAGGGCTGCATTAGTAGGTTTTTTGCTTGCACGTCAAGGGAAGTGATTATTCCTCTCTATCCAGCACTGGTAAGGCCACATCTAGAGTACTGTGTTCATTTTTGGTTCCCCAGGACAGAAAGAATGGGGACAAATGGGAGAGAGTCCAGAGGAAAGTGACAAAAATGGTGAGGGGGCTGAGGGACATGACTTTTGAGGGAAGACTGAGGGAACTGGTTTTATTTAATTTAAGGAAGAGGAGACTGAGAGGGGACTGAATAGCAGCCTTCAACTACCTGAATGGGGGTTTGAAAGAGGATGGAGCTAGACTTCTCAGTGGAGTTAGATGACAGAACAAGGAAGAATAGTCTCAAGTTGCAGCAAGGGAAGTTTAGGTTAGATATTAGGAAGCATTTTCTCACTAGGAGGGTAGTAAAACACTGGAAGAGGTTACCCAGAGGGGTGGTAGAATTTCCATGTTTGGAGGCTTTCAAAACCCAGCTAGACAAATCTTTGGCTGGGATGACTAGTTGGGAAAGGTCCTGCTCTGAGCAAGGGGTTGAACTAGATGACCTCCTGAAGTTGCTTCCAGCTCTAACTTTCTATGATTCTATGAACTCCACACATGGAAGCTTCCAGAATAAGGAATAGGGGGTGTTTGGACGTGCCATGGGCATTTACTTTGGTTTAATTCTCCCTGAATTAAAGCGGTGGGTCTTTAAAAACACTGCTTCGATTTAGGGCGACGTAAACCCCTGTGGCATGTACACAAAGGCCAGTCCAACCCTTACCTGCCTCTCTGGCGGTGGGGAAGGGAAGGCAAGCTGCCAGCGGGCTGAGCGGTCCCTGAGCTCGGGGGGCGGGGGGAGCCGGGGTTGGTGCTTCTGTCCACTGCAGCAGTGGAGCCCCCCAGGTGGCACCCGCCTGAAAGCACCTGGCCTGAGTGGTCCCAGAGGGCACCACAGCTGCAGGGAATGGGGGTTTGAATGAGCCCAGTGCTGCAGGGAAGCACCAGGCCCCTGTGCAGCTCAGGCAGACAGGCAGGCAGGCTCCAGGGAGGGAAAAAAAAAAAATCAGGCTCGCCACTTTTTTTTTTTTTCTCCAGTGGACGCTGCCTGCACAGCCCCTGAGATGCATGGAGCCCAGTGCTTCCCTCCACAGCAAACTAAACCACTTTGGAGATGTTTTATTTTGCTGCATCCCAATGTCATTTAATGTGCATTATTTCACCGGCATGTGCAAACAGCCCACCATCAAAGCACACTGCACTGCCAACACATGAAAACAGCTGCACCATTAAAGAGGTGCAAAATCTATTAAGCCACTTTAAAGGCCAATTTTGTGGTGTGAACAAATAGCCAGGGATCCTAGATGGACAGGCATCAGCAAGTGGCAAGAGAGCAAGCAGAAGCTCTGCTGTCTTTTTTGTATTGAACAAAACATGCAATTGTTAAAAAAAAAAAAATATTGTATCCACATTTTTATTTTGTTTTCTGGTATTTAGTTTTCTGAAATATTTTTTAGAAATACGTATGAAGTATGGTCCTGTTATACCTGGCCCAATTTTTGAAAAACTGGTCACATAAAAAGTATATGGGTCCTGTCCCTCCTTGCTGCTGTTTGTGACTTGGTCTTAAAGATAAGACATAATGCATTAAGAAGTGACTTCCTTGATGGTTTTCAGGGAGTCAAGCTAGGTATATAAATTTACAATTAAAAACTTAAGGAATATCTATACTTTATCTTCAGGGTGTCCAGGCTACATCAGTCTTATGAACACTTTATCTACCTCTTCCCTTTCCAGATATATCATACCCAGATGTGAAGTGGTAAAGTTACTCTGAGAAATCTACTGACACTCCTTTTGAGATCTCATGTTTTAGCATGTTAAAAAGCAAAAGTAGAGATTGTCTTTAGAAAAATCATTTATTTTGCACATATGTAAGAAGTGGATGGTTTACCACATCACTTAGCACATACATAGGAGGTATGCTTGGGAGTGATGGAAAAGTTGCATAGACCCATCCTTAAATACCTAAGTGCCACTTAGATGCCTTATACCTGACCCATTGCATATTGTAGCAGGTTCATGGGCACTGGGGTTACTGTGATGCCACCTGGTGACCATGCATTCCTAATAGGCCCTTCTCAGATTTCCTATGCCTTTCCAGGGCACCAGTGGCCTTAAAGGTAAATTGCATGGCTCCGTTCCTTCCCTATGCCATGTTCCAAGCCTTGCAGGCGTTACTGTACTATTATGCACCATGTAGGGGTCTTGGCCTTATCAGCCTTTTCCTTCTATGCTTCTCACTGGGCCTTTTTGCCGGGCCCCATACTACAGGACCCAACTTCTAGGCTCCAGCCTCTCTGCCTGTGGGTCCCTGATCCTCTCAGTCACTGGTGGTGCTCCCTCTTGGACCTTTTGGCTGCTCCTGGTCCTTGAGCCCAATCCTAGGCCAGCTGATACCACATGGCTTCCTTACCCATGATAGTCTCTGTCTAAAGCTTCTCCTGGGAGCCTGCCCCAGGATAGCTCAAGGCTAAGCCACCAGGGTAACTTTGAAACAGAATACCTATGCATTTTTGCAGATGCCCAAACTCTCTTGACTTAATATAAAATAGGAACTTCTGCCTGCACAAATGGCTGTTCTCTCTGCCCCAGGCATCTTTCTCTAGCTCACAGACCTGCAAAGTCACTTACCAGTTTCAGTGTGATCTCAGGAGCCCAACTGCTTAGTTAGCCAGGAGCTCCTCTTTACTCAGGGCTAAACTGCCTGACCAGCTGAAGCACTGGACTTGTAAAGCTCTATCCCAGCCCTCTGCTGGTCAGATTACTCTCCCATTATGTCCTGCCTCTCTGGCTGCTTGCCCTCTTAAAGAGCAGGTGCACCCCAGTGCCCTGCTACTCGTATATAGAGAATATGCAAAAAAGATTTATACACACACACACACTTGTTTTAACACAGGAAAAAAGTATTTTTTTGTTTTTGTTATAATGTGTATGATATATAAATAGATCATTACATTGTATTGGGTTATGTGATATCATCTCTGTTTCAGATACCTCCATAAGTAGACATAGGATATAGTTTTGCTTCCTAAGGTATAACATAGCAAATGAGAGTGTTCAGAAAAAGGTGGGGAAAGTGTATTTATGCTAGATGTACAAGTTAATCCCTTGAGGCTTGTTTTTTTTTTTTTTAATACAGAATAAGCCATGAACTAGTAACTTCCTAGAAACCAAGTTAAATCCTTTAGTGTCTTTTTTCATCATTTTACAGTTTTAAAGGTTTTTGTTTCAGCAAAATAAATAAACATACAAAATAGGATGGCGCAGTAGATATTGTTTCAGAACCTGAATCTAGCTCAAGAATCCACTATAGAACTCAAACATTGAGTAATTGGCAGTGCCTCCTGACTTTGTATCTCTTTTACATCACCACCTGAACCATGTATCTATCAAGACAATATTGACACTGACATATGCATTGGGCCTGACACACAGTAAAGCTATATGACAGTATACTGATAGCCAGTTACCTTTAAAAGCAAACACACATATTTCTCCTGATGTGTGTCAGCAGAGTATTAAGTTATATTCAGGGTTGCAGCTTTTTATGTTTGGAACTAGCTATGTAAGTCTGCTTCTGTTCATAGGGATGTTATGAATGAGGATAATCCAATTTAACTTTTGTATCTTGCCTTTTAATGCCTAAGACAATTACTGATATCTTTCTGAAAAGTGGATGTGCATAGTCTTACTTGCTATCTCCTTAATTTAGGTGAAAGGGTATCAGATGCTCTGTTATTGACCAGTCAGAGTTAAGCATCTTCAATTATTTTGCATGTTCTGGCTGACTTTTTTATGGGCCAGTGCTTTTGCATTGGGCACAAAACCATGGGAACATATGGTCAAAAATCTAGGCAATTGGTGCACTGTCACTGAATTTGTGTGTCCAGGCTGACTAATGAGGGACAAACTTTCAGCCAGAAAATCCCAAGCTTCTTACTGAGTTGCAAGCTGTGGTTTCAGATGAGTTACTCCTAATTCATTCCTTGACCAAGGTACTTCAAGCAAAAACCTATGGTTACGGTAATCCATTTAGGAAGCTTTGGTTCACTGTTGTAGTCAGGTAATCTAAGATACTTCACTGAAGCAAGGTAGAATAAGGGATTTTCCTGCCTTCCCTCTTAACCTTCTTTGGACCAATTCCTACAATCTGCACACTGAATAGCCCTTCACATGAGAAGTCCAAAAGATATCAGGCTGGCTTTACTAAGCTTCCATGGCATTGACTTTAGGAAGGTTCTATCCAATGATAACTTTTCTGTTTAAAGAAGAAGATTATGGAAATATAGCCTTAGTCAACGGTGTTCGGCCCATGACCAAATCCAGCTCATGGAACCATGTCATCCAGGGTCAAATCTGACATGCAGGGCTGGATACACAGCCTAACCTAGTGTCAGGCTGCAGCCACATACTGGACCAGTCACACACACTAAGCTCAGGCCCTGGCTGAGCTAGCCCCATGCACTGGTTCAGACCCTGGTCCTGGTCCTACATGCCAGATTTGGCCTTTGGCCTGAATCTGGCCCACAGACTGAATCCACACCACTTATCTGGCCCATGAGGCCAAAAGTTTAGGCACTGATGATCTAAAGTTATCTGTGTGTACCATCAGTAAGTTAGAGTCACCAGAAATGCCTCTCACCTAGCCCTGCAACTTCTACCCCAAAGTACTCCTTTAGAGTAAGGGGTTTGCTGTCTTGGAACAAAAAAATAAATCATATACTAAAAATAAAAAATCTACTATAACGTATTTTAATTGTATTTCAAAACATATTATTGTCCTAATTTACTTGTGTTTGCATAGTATATATAGAGGTGATTGAATAATAGCTCAAAATAAAATTTTACTCTTGTATATTGTGTGTGGGTGTGTATGTGTGGGGGGGATTTATAGGGGGTTTGTAAAGGGATGTGCAGGTGTGGGGTTTGTGGGGTGTCTGTGGGGATATGGGTGGGTGTGGGGGTTGTTTAGGGGGTAGGGTTTGTGAGGGAGTGTGCAGTTTTTTTGGGAGGGTGGTGTGCCCACCCCCCACCCCCTCCATGGCACATAGCCTCTACCAGCAGCAGCAGCAGCAGGTGGCAGGCCCTCAGAGCACTCTTGGCCTGCTGTAGGCAGAGCCCCACACTGGCGTGCAGCTCTAGCTGAATCCTAGCAGCTGCACATGACACAGCTCAACCCACTGGCATGCACCTTTGACCCAGACTGGGCTGGGTCTGTAATAGCATGTGGGGCTCTTAGCACTGTAGGTGGAAGCCATGTGCCATTAAGCCAGGCCAGGCTGGGCTGGCTCCATGCCTCCATGTAGAGCTTCTAGTGCTTTAGTGGAGCATCACACATGGAGACACACAGCCTGCCCGGCCCAATGGCCGGCAGACCAGAAGCCATGGGGAGTTGTGCACCATTGGGCTAAGTGGGATCAATGCTGCTATATGTGGCTCCCCACTGGAGTGCTGGGAGCCCCACATGGAATCATGGAGCTGTCCCGGGCCAGCCTGATGGCACACAGCTCCTACCTATAGTGCCAGGAACCCTGTGTGCTGTCACAGATCCAGGCTGGTTTGGATTGAAGGTGCATGTCAGCAGGCTGAGATGGGCTGGCTCCAGGCCACCATGTGCAGCTCCTAGGATTCTTGTGGTGCTGCACACTACCAGGAGGCTTTGCCTGCAGCAGGCCAGGAGCACCCCAAAGGCCTGCTGCTGCTTCTGGCAGCAGGGGCTGGGGACCACACCAACCTACAACCCTCCCCTGCCTGCAAACAGGAGCTCACCTCCCCATTCTCCAACTGTCTAGTCATGCACCATCATTCTCAGTGTTTCCACATGGGGTTCCAATATGGGTTGCTGGAAGCCCCATGGAGGTGGAGGCACAGAGTCCACATATTCTTATGGCATGCAACCTCTGAAAGCCCACCTCCCATTGACTTTCAGAGGGGCAGCCATGGACCAGTAATAATTGTTTTTTCAAGGTGACTTGGGGGCTGGATAGAGTGGCCTGGTGGTCTGATCTGGCCCATGGACCATGTTTTGTCCACTTCTGGTGTAGCCTAATTCCTCTGAAACAATCCTTCCATTATGAATAATTTTGCACAAGGTAAACATTCATAATGAAAAACAGAATCATTATTAAGTAGAACTGTACATATTAGAACACATTAAAAAGTTGAAAAATGTTAGGACGAGCAGAAATACTCCTTCCTTCTCCTTTCCATCCCAATACATTACAGTCCTTCTCTGCATTCCCCTGTATTCCCATTGAATATACCTAAATCAAGACTGAGCAAAGCCTGAGTAAAGAATTTAAGATTTAGACTTGTATAAAAAAAAGAATCATTAAAAATTAAGAACCTCGCATATTTCTGGATAAAATACAATTTACTGTACTTACATTGTTTGGCAATTAAAAGTACATAAATAAAAAACTTTGCATGCCTGAGTCACTGAGCCGAAGTCTAGTTGAAATTCACTTTTAAAACATGACATTTAAGCTTCTAAATCATTTAGTTGTTTGGGTTTTTTAAATACCCACTGCTGTTTAACTTATTAAATTAATGTGTACTTTTTAAAAGTTTTTTTTCCAGACAGTTGATTAAGTCCACAGTCTGAGGCAGGCATAGTGGTTATCCCATTTTACTGGTCAAGAGATTCTGTAATACAACCTAAGTAACCTCTGTGGGGCAAGTTTGTGAGACGGAAGAGCAGGATGGCATCCTGGGATTCTGATACCTGTTCAGTTCCCCACTGTAACTCATGAAACTTCGCAGGAAGGGCCACAAGTTACAGCTATCCCTGGAACCCAACAGATGTTCGCTATTGGGTCCCGGGATTAGGAGTTTAGAGCGCTTGCATTTTTGCAGCCACTTTCCCCCTAATCCTGCCTCTCCCCTCTCCAAGCCCCCATGCTGAGGTGAGAAGGGAGGGGAGGGAGCTCATTCTGGGGGTTGTCCAGATGCATGGTGGATTGGAGCCCCCAGATGGGTGGTGGATTTGTGGTGGATGGTGTGGGTGGATTGGAGCCCCCAGTGTCCTCAGTCCACACACTCCACCCTTCAGCACCAGCTGGGCACCCCCTAGAATGAGCTCCCTCCACTCCCCTTCCTCCCTAACGTTCCAAAGACAGTGCAGGGCTCCCAGCCTTGCTGACAAATATTAATGAAGACATTCCTCTTTGGAACACTTTCATCCAAACCTCATATAATACGAATTCAGAATATTGCCCAGTTGGGCATTTTTGAAGCGCTCTGCAGTCATACACATCTGCACATGTCTCTATAGACACATCCATGTCTGTAGAGCACTGTCAGTGCTTGATAGTGCAACAAATTGTCACATCTTTCAGCATCACTCTCATGTCTGTCAGCACCCTTAAAGATTAATTCAGAGAACCATAAGCTTTCCTAGGCAACAGTCTACTTTATCAGATGCTACAAATGGATTGCAGAGAACAGGGATGCTAAATAGACAGCAAAAAATTGATTTTAACTACAAAGGATAGGGATAAAGAGTGGAAATAATACAAGGAAGAGGCACTGCCGAGAAAGAAAACAGTGAGTCAAAGAGATCAAAAGGGATAAACAAAGCAGTTAACTCAATAAGGGACCCAAGGTTATAAAACTAGCGCAGGTAATGGGATAAGATTCTAGAGTCTCTGTTGAGAACATACTTAATACTAGGGTCATGTGAAACACCATTGTTTCATTTCAACATCTATTTCAATGTTTTGCCCATAGGCTATAATTGGGAATCATGAAAATGCCTAAAACTTGGTCATTTCTTGCCTGATTTGGATGATCATTGCAGGGATGGTAGGCCCTTCTGAGGTCATGAAGCCTGCCAAGCTTCAAGGAGATAGGTGCAGAGGTTTCTGGGAAACTACACCTCAAACTGTTCAAAGCACAACTTGTAACACTTGCCAGCCCTAGCAGCCTCCTGTCATCCGGCATGCAGATCAAGGGCCCGCACACCCAGGAGGGTTGTGCCATAATCCTCCCAGGGATGCAGGCCTCCAGATCTCAGCTGGATGACAGGAGGCTGCAGCTGCCACGTGGGACAGGTGCTGGGCACAGCCTGCACTCAGCGCTGGGGAAGACTGTTGCTGCCTCTGGTCCCAGGCAGCAATGGCAGCCTCCTGTCATCTGGTGCACAGATCCAGAACCTGCACCCATGGAAAGAGTTCAGCAGTGCTGGAAAGGCAGGTTGAGCTCCATGGGACTGGTGGAGCCAGTCAGAGCACAGCCCTGGCTCTCCCCACCCCTTGCTGCAAGGCTGCACTCCAACCGGCTCCACAGCCCTATGAACCTCAGCCAAGCAGTGGGAGGTGCAATGTAGTCCAGTGGTGGGAGGCAGGGAGAGCCAGGGCTGCGCTCTACCTCCTACTGCCAGCTGAGCTCCATGAGGCTACAGAGCCAGCCCTGCATCTCCCCTGCCTCCCACCACTGGGCTCCTTTGAAACTGAAAACTTTTTCAAACTTTCAATATGTTTTGAGTGCCCTCATTTTGTTTTGAAGCTGTTGTGAAACTTTTTGTTTCTTTTTGATTTCCCTGTTTCAAGCTCAAAATAAGTCAAAACAACATCAAAACTAAATACTTGGTGAAATTTCACACAACCCTACTTAACACAAGCCTTTGCAGGGCAAGAATTTACAGACTTAAAAACAATAATATTAGACCCACATGTCTATGGCAAGAAACAGATTTAATTTCAATTTATTTGAAAAATTGAGAAGAAACCAAAGGAATGTAAAAGAATAAGATGAAATAAAGTTTTATATACATATCTGAAAAAAACATATACATAGTCCAGTCTCACTTTGCGAACAGTGAAATAGACTAAATATATTACTGTATTCAGTCAAATCAAATCAGGAAGTCCCCTCCTCCCCATCCCATTCCCACTGCCAGTCAGCATGAAAGTAAAAATGTCTTGTCTTGGATTCAAGTACCAGCTGAGCAGGTGGCTGCTGTATCTCCAGCTCCAAACTCATGCCTTTGGTTATGATCAAGTGTAATACTACTTAAAAATTAACATAAGAAAAAGCATCTTCCATTACAAACTCTCCTTTTTTACAGAAAAAAGCATGTAGAACAATCTTATGCATATATACACGGAATAACATGAATTATTTCAATTAAATGGCTTTTGTATATCATAATTTATTCCACAAAGTTCTGATTCTAATGAGAAAAATAGTTGCATCTGCCTCTTGTGTACATTTTTTAAACAGAACACATCATTGCATTTTAATCTGATTATTTCTAAAATATAGTCAGCATCCTGTACTCCTTATAAAACTGAGCCTCCTCATTTATTATTGAGTACAATGACTGCATATAATTCAGAATAGTGCTTATGCTGGCTTTTTGTACTTATCTGCAAACAAATATTCTTTATTCTTGTTCATGGTGTGCATGTTTAATAAAATATCAAAATAGGAAGATGCTCTGGTGCACTCCATTAACTCCTGATTTCTCAGTGTACAGAATGCTGAAAAGCTGTGCTTTGTTTCTTTCGCCTGTATTAGCTTTTAGAAGATTACATACACATTATGCAAATTAAACTACAAGCAGGTACAGCACTTGAAAGCATTTTTTTAGATTTAAAAAATGCTTTCAACTTTTGGCATACACAAGCAGGGAGATTTTCTAGCTACATTGTATGTGATTCAGCTTCAAGCAATTAATAAAATAAAAAAGATTTATTTACAACCACGCCCAAACATAATCTGTACCTATTTTTGTTAGTTTCTCAAACTTTTCTCATCTGTAAAAATAGATCAAGTTTTGCACTTTATTCCAACCTTCACAATTTTTTATTAATAAATGTTGGCAAGAGCTCTTTTTGGCTGCAGATTCTTTTCTGTGATGTCAATCCTGGAGCTGACATGTTGGGGGAAATAAGCTATGTCCTTTTCAGCACTGCAGTAAATTTCTTCCTTTTTACTGCAAGAATGGAGGAAGAGAAGGAAGCATTCCATTTTACATCTGAGAAAGTGCATTGCTATGCCTAAACCGTAGTCTTATTTGGGAAGGTGATATAAATCTATTGGTTCCTAATATACAAATATTAACCCCTAATAATAATTATAATAATAATTAGTAATAATTTCCTAATAATCCCTAATAATGTAGGGAAAAAAATACCAGGGGACACTAACTAAATAAATTATTTTAATCATAGGGATTTCTGGAACTAGACTTTTAATAGCAATAGCACATATCAAGAGTTTAAGATATACTCTATTTTGCGTGTTTACTGATAGAGAACATTTATGACGAGTTTCTTAGTGACATTATTCAAGTTTATCTGAGTGATCATGGTAGGTCATACAAAGTGAGAAAATAATGAGAATAGTGATAAATCCCAGCAATGAAGAGAGAACCCCTGTTCCTTTGTTTTTAAGTGAAACAAAACTGGAATAAGTAGTTTGGTAGGTTTGTCCACCTAATGTGAAGTTTGAAGCTCCTGGTATTCCTCGAGCAAGCATCCTGCAATTCAGAAGTCGAACCTCATTACACTAATAAGAGATGAGCATCAGGAAAGCACAAGAGAGGGTTAGAGAGGGACCTTGCAAGTTAAAGAAATACCCTTGATAACATCCACTCCTTCAGCAAGTGCAATTGAGACAGAAAATGTTATGACTCATATTAAACATGTCTGATAGTGTAAGAGCTATTAGAATAAAAGTCTTTAAATTTGCTTCCCTCAGAGAAAGACAGAGAAAGAAAAGACTTCTCTTTTTTCTCTCATGAGGGGAAAAATGATTGAACATAAGGAGCTATTAACCTCTACCTTGCCAAAGATAAATGATGCCATCTGAAATTGAAATCCCCATCTTCCTGTTAATATCCATATAAGTGGATTACCTAGTATGTTGGTTTCTAAAGGTGGGCCTTTCTCCCCCAGGAGCTCTTGTGCCAGTCCTCCCAAATCAAATACAGTTATAAACAGCAAATAAACAAAACCAAGCCCTTCTGCCCATCCCAGGCACTAAAAGGGAACCTGTTTGTTCTGATCCTCAGCAGGGCAGCCTGGCCTCTTATAGAAAGCTGTTGTGTTCACAGTTTGCCTGATTCCTTCTTCCTTGATTACTCTTCTGAGAATTTTAAAAGCTCATAACAGGACATGTCAAGTTGTCGCTGACTTACTGCAGTATATATCAACCACCACTAGAACTCTTAATCTTGTATTAAGGAAAAAAAGGAAGAACAATAGTTCAACCTATTAAAACAACATATTTGTAAGATGCTAAGAATGAAGTGAGAACTTCCTTTGAAGTTCATGCCTCTCTGAACCCATCTTTAAGGGTGCATACACATGTACTAAGTCAACGTAAAATAAAGTGACTTAACTAGGTCAACTTAAGTAAGGCCACTTAAGTTAAGCCATGTCAAAGCATACATACATACAGCTCCTTGACATGGTGGAAGCCATCTTGTGAGCTAAGCTGACTTAACTAATGTGACGCAGGGTAATATACCTCAGAGGTGTGTTAACTTGTACTGCATTTCAGTCAACTCTCCTCCACATATATGTGTATGCTCTGACAGTTAAGTCAACTTTAAAAAGTTAAGTCAGCTTAACTGTGCATGCACCCTATGTACATGTGTATGCACCCTAAAGTGCCAGCCTACCCTACCTTCTGCAAGGAGAGAGAATGAAATCCATGAGACCTCAAAGGTGGAGAAACAGGTATCTTTATTCAAATGGGAAGAAAGGTAATAGATCTTTCAGGGTTTCCCTCCTTTCAGGTTGTGAATTTTTGTAAGGAGGGGAGAATATGATCTGAGCTAAGGGCTGGTTAGATGTTTCAGGACATTATATTACCTGTCTCACTTGCAGTTCAGCAGTACCCCATATTTCTCAGATTAGTATTAAACCATGGTGAATCTTTTTGTTTGTTTTTACAACTCAAAGAACGTTTCCCTCACATCCAGGTTGGGTCGCAGTCTGAGGACAGAGGGGAATGGGGGAAACTTACATGATTCAAGGACTTAAAGTCTCTAGTTGCTACTCCCATGGCATGATCTGCCCAACCTCATGGGTTGAAGGAGGAGAAGCTAGGAGAAGTGGTGTAGTGGCTCTTGTAGTGCTGGTCACTGCTCCAGACTCCCCTTTACAAAATCCTGGATCTCCTTATGCAGGACAACTACAAAGTTGAATATATATATATATATAAGTTTAAAAATAAGAATGTGTGAAATTTTGAGAATTCAAACTTGAAGTCAAATAATCATTGATCCTTATGAAGTCTGGATGCTTCTTAGGGTTGCATAGGGTTGAAATGTCTTTGGAGCAAGCTGCTTTGCTAGTTATTTGATGCTCGAACAAAGATAAGATGCTTAGTCATTTTTGCTGATTGAAGACTGTCTGTGAAAAGCAAAAATGTGGTATTGAAAATACCTCTTAGATGTGTCGATTTGTTACAAAGTTGCTTTAGGTAAAGATTCAAGCCAGCTCTTGCTCTGTGAGAAAGGTAGATTATACCATAATTGCTTTACTGCTTGCATCTTCATGGTAAATAGTTACTTAGTTAATGACTGATACAGACCATCTGGTGCAGAGTGCTATGTCTAACATGTCAGTTTCCAGAGAGTTCTTCTAGAACACCAGAGTAACTTCATAGCTTTGCTCTTATCTAAGGTCTGTGACCATACTTGGGCAAGCTTCTAGGTGCACTGAGTTCTTGTCTGTATTTCTACAAATTTGAAATTTGTTTATGACCTTTGAACAATCAAATTATATGTCAAACCAGATTCACCGATCAAAGGCTGCTACTCAAAGGTCTCTTACTATCTGGACTAGTTATTTGGTTTATTTTGCACATACAGCTTCAGGCTATTATTTTCCATTAGTTTTTATTATTCTTTGGTACCTATCACATTGAAACCAACTTCTTTGATATATTTGCTGACTAACCATTTAAAGCAGAGAAGAGAATTCTATAAAGAGTCTTGTAAACTCTTTCAAAAATAACATACAATATTGCATCGCATCTCACATTTTAAAAACAGAAACTTCCACTCCATCAACTGCAACATCTCAATCAAACATGCTTAAAATGACCAAAAGTATCATAGAATATCTACTATGTCTCTTTTCTCTTCTCAGGAAATTTACTTATTTAGAATGGTCATCCTGAGAAATGAAGGCCACATTCACTGAACTGATAATGTACAAAGAAACTCCATTGCACTGCCATTTTGCTTGAATTACATAAACATGAATCACCTCAGGAAAATAATAAGCCTGGATTTCACTCCTGAAATCACAGATAACAAGGCTTCTGGTTTTAGTATGTGTTCATGTCAACTGGGACCTGGACAGGGACAATTAAATAACTGCAAAAAAGTCACTAAGCGATACTTTTGAAAAATTCTGGAGCACTCTATTACTAATCATATGAATCAACCAAATTTACCTATACTACATATTCAACAAAGTAATATACTTTACAAAGTATTATTCAACAGCATTCAACATTAAAGAATAAAACATTACTATAAATTCATCAGAGTCGTGACTTTTTTTGTACAAGGTGCTACACAAGAGGTCTTAATCATGGATAGGACATCTAGGCTACATCCAGATAAGCACAGTAGGGCTGTGTGAAATTTTATTGGCTGTTTTGTTTCAGTGCTGTTTAGACTCATTTTCAAGTAAAAACACTGAAATCTAAACAAAACAAAGGTCTTTGAAACAGTCTCAAAATGAAATGAGGGCAGTCAAAACATTTTGAAAATTTTGAAACATTTCAAGTTTCAAAGCTCAAGCTGGGCATGCCTGCAGGGAAATAGAAAGTAAGGAGAGGGAGAGGGAGGAAGGGGGAAGGATATCTCTGATATTGACTGTGTAGCCAGCCAGTGACTATGATCCTTCCCTGAGGTCCCTTCCAACCCCAGTGCTCTCAGGAAGGGATGGAAAAACAGCATAAAAAACAGCACTGTTTGAACAGGCCTGCTTTTTGCCTTGGGGCCAGTTACTGAGCTATCTTCCAGAAGCTCAACAGCATTAGACAACAAGGGCTACTACCATTGATTTCCTACTTGCTAGCCTAGCAAGTGGGATTCTGCAATACCTTTTGTTTTCTTTTATACCCTTTTATTTGATTATTATATTCCTTGATTGATTCCTTTCAATTTTATAATTATATTGCATATTATAATATATAGCTTATATAGGAAGACACATATATACATTGATATATTTTTTATAAAGACAAGACGCTATGAAACACACTTGAAGCATGATGCATGCTTCAGCACCATGAAATGAGCTGGAAAGGCAGCTGGCAAGTCTTCAGGGAGGGATGGAAAAGGGGGTAGAGGGAGAGGTGTAAGTTCTGCCCACCCCCAAAACTGAGACTCACCCTCTTTCCTACAACTAGCAGGGATGAGGCTTCCACTAGTATAGGCAGCAAGGAGAGGGAGCAGTGCCAGCGCCACTGCCTGTGCCTGAGTCTGCATCCTCTCCAAGAGCAGCAGCCATAACCCCCCACCCCCACCACCACCATGACAAGAAGCAAAAGCACCAGCATGACAGATCCTCATTTCACTTCCCATGCTGAGCCTTCCAGTCCCAGAGGAAGAGCTGGAGGTAGATCTAAGTGCCCTAGCAAGTGAAATTCTGGAGAAGGAGGGGGAATCATGTGAGTTTGTTCTACACACTCTTCAGATTTCCCCTTGAGCCAGGTCTCCTTCCCCAAAAAGCACTTCAGAGGAGGCTAAGGTAGAGGTTGCAGAGGCACCTAGCTCAGCTGAGTCTGCTTCTCATGTTGCTGTGCCTCTGCCTGCTGAGGGGGGGAAACTGTAGCATCCACACATGCACTTTCTCCCTAGAAGCAAGTGGGTAGTGTTGTTTGGGATGATTCTGAACAGCAGATGATCCCACATATGCTATCTGCCTGCACTGCTGAGCCAAAATTAGCTGGAGCAAGGGAACAAAACACATGAGCACCATCTCCATAGGCACCACACCCTTACCCTTGCTCCTCCTCAGCCTAGCACACCAGCAGGAGTGTGTCGAAAGGGAAGTCCCCCTCTCACTCTGAAGGCCCTATCCTCCAAAGCAGATGGAAACCATGCTGGAACAGTGGGTGAAAGGCGGACAGAAAGAGGGGTGCATTGCAAGGGTGAGCAAGATCATGCAGCACATTGGGGAGATGCTTCCTGTGGATAGCCAGCCCTTCTTCTTAGTTCCGTGGCCAGGTTTCAGGCAGCTCATGTTGCTCATGGCCCCATCCTACCAAGTGCCCACAGCATTATCTTCAACAGGATGGTGGTATCCTCCCTGTATGAGGCATGCAGGGAGTACGTGAGAAAGGAGCTGCACAAGGTAGGTCCACAGGTTGCTTTACATTTCACCTTGGACATCTGAAGCAACTGGGGTGGAGATAATGCATACCTCTCCATCACAGGGCACTGATGCAACCAGTCAGGTGGTTGGTGGGCTCTCCCTCAAGCTAAGGTGATGGATGAGTCCCACACAGCAACCAAGATCATGGGGTCCATGAAGCACTTTGTGCAGGGGTGCCTCATTGGGCAGGGTGAGCTCACTCACAGGTTCACGGTCACTGACAAAAGAGACCAATATGGTCAAGGTGGTCTGTGATGCCAGCTTTGTTGGCATCTGCTGTGTGCCACACAAAGTTCCACCTTGTAGTCAGGAACACCTTGGAGGGGGACAAGGCTGTTGGTGACAGCACCGGCACCACCAGCAAGCTCATTCCAAATGCAGGACGGTAGCAGGCTACTTCCATTGGAGCATCAAGTGGGGGCAAAATGCTGTGGGACAAACAAGCAGAGCTGAACATCGTGCACCACATAACTGTGCAGGATATGGAGACTTGGTGGAACTCCACATATCTGATGCTCAAGAGGCTGGTGGAGCAACAGAAGGCCATCCATGAGATGGCTTTGCTGGGGGAGATTGGGATCAGTGGCCCCCTTAACAGAGCTAAATGGGATACCATCTCCCAGATCTTGGTGGTCCTCGAGCACTTCCTTAAGGCCACTGAGACCCTCAGCACTGGCAATGTCCTCCTTAGCTAGGTGATTCCTGTAGTGAGGGAACTTCAGAGCCAAATGGAGAGCTTCCAGGGGATCAATGTTCCTGGCTGAGGCAGGCTGCTGTCACCAGATATCCAAGCACTGGTGAAGTGGCTGAAGGAAGGCATCAGGAAACAGCTTGATCCTAGGGATCTAGTGCAGTCGATGTGCTGGCCACCGTGTGTGACCTGAGGGTGAAGGGCAGCGTATGCATCAACCAAATCATGAATCAGTGTATGGAGGTGCTGGTGAAGAGAGTCAGGGAAGCAGAACGGCAGAGGGTGGGGGATGTGGAAGAGTGGGATCCACTGTCCCATGCTAGCAAGCCATCCACCAGGCAGTCTCCTTCTCCACTACAAGCGCTGCCAATATAGGCCAAGGGCATGGCTTCCATGGTGGGATCCAGAGGCACCAGACCCCACCATCAGGCTTGATGGCCACCTATCTCACTGAGGATGTGGAGCTGCTGCTGTGCCACCCCTTGACCTACTGGGCAAGCCACAGAAAGATGTATCTGGCTTTGGCCATGGTTGCCTGGGAACACCTGTCCTGTCCACCACCCACTGCTCCAAGCAAGAGGGTATTCAGCATTGCTTGGGATGTAGTGGTGCCCCACCACACCTGCTTAGATCCTGGTTTGATGGAGCAGCTGGTATTCCTCAAGGTGAACCTTCCACTGCTAGGGATCTCCAAGCTCCAGGTGCAGATGGAGCAAATGCTACCCTCCTCACTCCGTCCACACCTATTTCCTTTCTTCATTAAAAAAAAACCCAAAATGTTTAATGCCCTGCTCTCACAGCTGGAGGGGGTACTCAGTGCATTACCAGCCAACAGGGGAATAACACATCCCTGCTGAACTCCCATGCCAGGATTAACTTGAAGGTATGGACTGGGGCTATGGGGAAGGAGGAGGCCCAGGTCATGACCACTGGGCATGACCACTAAAAATGCACTCTGGCAGGGTAGGGAGGCCTGGTGGGACTGCTGGCAGCCGAGCAGCCCCAGGAAATGAAAGGACCAAGGATCCCCCTGGTGAAAGGTGCGTAGGAGGTGCCATAACCTCCAGCCTCCAACCTCCATGCATGCACAGAGTCCTGGCTAGGGAAAGCCCAGACCCATCATGTCTTTGATAGGCCTAGGGCTTTCTGGTTGCAGTGAAAGTGTGAAGTTCCAGATGAGCTCAGCTTAGCTGCCTGGGATGCCAGCTTTCAGGCTGAAAAACCCTTTGTGTGGCTGAGGAAGCACCTGCAGTTGGTGTATGTGCTGTTCCTGGATGGAAGGAATAGTAAAGAAACCAGAGGATGGCATGCCATGCAGGCAAGAAATCCAGTCAGTGAAAATGGAAACGGAGGTGTCAGGTAGTGAGGGACTGTCTGGGGTGGAGGGGGAAGGGGGATGAAGCAGTGCAGGTAAAAGTGGAGAGGTACCTGGGGAGTCAGATGTCCAACAGGTTGCAGTGTGTCAGAATTCCAGTGTCTTTACTGAGTCCATGACTTTCTGTACGTAGGAGGTTGATGAAGTGCAGTTCATAGGCTTATCTTTGAAAAGTGTTTTCTAAATTCCCTTTGAGGATCAGGCCTGAGAGATTGGAGACGGGGGGGGCGGGGTTTCTGTTGTTGTCTTTGATAGATTTTCAGTGTGCGTTCATTCTGGTGTGCAGTTATTTCTTAGTATCTCCACATAACTTTCATCAGGGCACTTGGTGCCCTGATGGAGCTATATATTGTCTTGTAAAGCTACCTCCATACTGGAAATATTGTTGACAGGTTTTGTGTGTCTTGTCATAGCATGGACTGGATCCATTCTGTTTTGGGCTGTAGTTTTGGGCTGTAGGAAGTTGGGGAATACTACCATGTCGTGTAGAAGCCCCCACACCAGTGACACTTCATGAGTTTTTCTTGTCAGCAGCTTGAGATGCAGTTTCCCAGAAACCCCTGCACCTATCTCCTTGAAACTTGACAGGCTTCATGCCTTCACCAGGGGCTACCCATCCCTTTCATCCATATCTGCCAAAAAATGATAAAGTTATAGGCAGTTTCATGCTTCCCCATTATAACCTATAGGCAAAATGTTGAAACAGTGAAACAGTTTTGACAAAACAAAACAGAACAGTTTTGAAACTGATTCAGAAAAGTGATTTCGAAACAATACAAAACTCAAAACAAAACACTGTCCCATCAAAATGGTGAAACAGAAGTTGAAAGAAAATGGTGCTGTTTCGCAGAGCCCTTGAACACAGCCGTGTGGTAAGTGGTGCCGCCGACACATCTGTAGGGCCAATACTGCATGTTCTGTTGTTCTCTGCACTGCAAGGGAACAGTGCAGAGGGGCGGGTTTTCACCCCTGGATATCCAGGGGTCAAAAAAACCTGCAAAAGAAAAAGTGGATTAGTGCACATGGTGGTAGCATGCACTGCCCAAAACCACAGCCTGGCTGGCTAGAGCTGTATTCTGCTGCCAGCCAGGCTCTGCACAGCAGTATTGCCATTGCTGCAGCCCCAGGAGATCCCCAGGACCCCAAGTAAGGCTGCTGAGGCAGCCTTCCCTACCCGACCTGGGGTAGCTTACCATAGTGTGTGTGGATGTTTGGTTCCCCAGGCACAACTAGTGATGGTGCAAGGTGCACTGCCACTACTTGTCCCCAAGGAACCAAACATCCACACACATCTGGACATGGTCCTACAGTTATTGCCATATGTACTATTCAATTTTAATATAATTTTCCTGAGGACCCAAAATACAAACTATTTTAGTTATGGTTCTAGATATATACTAGATCTGATGAACAAAAATATTTCAAATAGGGCAGACACATTCAGTTGCTGTTTTTGGAAATGCAAACTTGGTATATAAAATGTGTCTTCTTTTGTTTGTGTGTGAAATGCATGGTTTTTCGTGATTCATAGAAGAAACAACAATTAAAACAACCAGGTATGCTGTATTGTAGAATGACAAATGCTCAGCAAATAATTCTAACAGGTATATTTTCATTGCAAGAGAGGTATGAGCCATCTGCATGCATTTATTAAGACATTTAATATATGCAGATATAGTTTACTGTTCCTATGCAAAACAAAACTAATTAAAACTGATCAGAGTTTGGCTCTAGTAGCAAATTTTAAATATTCTCTCTCAGTAAATTAGTTAATAAATGATTTAAAGTCTGGAAAAATCAGCAAGTTCAAAATGTTCACAGTTTTACCTATAAACCTTATTGTGCATTGTATGACTGAAAAACTTAATTTTTATTATTAATTAATATATCCTAAGTAAATAATGTATAGTAATTTCAGGCACAAAGATATAAGCAGCTGAAGAAAAGGAATGAATATACCATTATCTACCTATGCATATATCATAACCTACACTCCTGAATATATCATTAGCATTTCCAGCATACCCTATTGGTTTGAGGAAAGATGGTTATATAGGAAGACACATATATACATTGTGTACAATAAGAACTGGGATTCAGCTAATATCTGAATGTCCCAGAATATTATCTGAGCTTTTTTAGATAGTCAATGAAATGGACAGTGCAACTTAACATTCAAAATTATGTGGATTTCTTGAAGTGTCTCCATTTACATATGAATCAAATGCTCTTCTCTGAATCATAGAAAGAACAGAAATTAGAATAGCTAGATACGTTGAATTGTAGAGTGATAGATATTCAGTTAATAAATCTATTAATACATTGTACTTGTATATTTTAAAGCAACTTTAAAGTGAATGTTTACTTCCTTAGTACTGATAACAAATTAGGCTTTGTCTTACCTTTTCAATACTGCTATATGCATCTCCAGGATCAAATACCAATTGTATACCTCACTCAGTGGACTTCCATCTTTTATCACTTCTAGCCTCTCATTTGGGAGAGAAAAACACAAACATATACATATAACCTCATAACTCCCTATCCTCCTCAACACATCCTCTGAGTACCACAGATTCATGTCAGTTTTCTGAAAAAAATGTTGATATGGTATGACCTATGTCTGACCCCAGACTAAAGACAAAAATTCTGGAAACTGTAGTGATGCAGGTGATATAAGTATGAATCTTAGCCATTTCCCATTTAGGGAAAATAGAAAAAGCATTCGCTGCTCTGCATTACTGTAGAGAATAAGTAAACAATTTACTATTCTAATAGTTTCATAGTTTCATAGTTTCTAGGGTTGGAAGGGACCAGAGCAGATCATCTAGTCCGACCCCCTTCCATGGCAGGAAAGAGTACTGGGGTCAAATGACCCCAGCAAGATGTTCATCCA
>NW_017728918.1:50325562-50326718 GCF_001723895.1 Crocodylus porosus | reverse complement strand
GTTGAAGTCTGCCCTCCTAAAATCTAGGGCCGCTGCCTTACTGCATGCCTTTGCCACCTTGCGCTGGATGGTGAATTCCAGCAGGCGATGATCACTGTCGCCCAGGTGGTCGAGCACCCGTAGCCCCCTCACCAGGTCATCACCTATGGCCAGCACTAAGTCCAACAAGGTATCTTCCCTCCCTGGTGGGGCTGTGCACCACCTGGGTTAGATGGAGGTCCTGCACTCTGGCCAAGAACCTACGTGAGCATTGAGACCTGCAACTCAGCCTGGTTTTTATCTATGCACCTTTTGTTTACAGTGTTGGATTATTTAAACTTTTTAGCATCGCTGAAGATGAACAGGATTCCTGATTTTTTTAATCTGTGACATTTCTTTTTGATGGTATTGCAGCCTCAGTTTTCTTTGTCATATTAAAAATATATAGGATTTTTTTTTCATTCAATTAATCTTATGGTCTTCTAAGTTAATACTGAATACAATAATGATAGCATTTAAGTTCTGCTATAAAACTAACAGTAGGGTTACTACAGTGGTGCTCAATCGTTTGGCTCCTTGGGTCAGATAAGTGGTGTAGGGCTGGTCCGTGGGCCAGATTGGGCCCTGCACACCAGGATCATGCCCCACATTCCAAGATTTGCTACTGGCCTTGGCCTTGCACTGCCCCGCACTTCTGTGCCACCCTGCTCAGCCCTGTGCCACCCATCTTGCCTCTGTGCTACCTTACTCAGCCTGATGCAGCTCCACTGAGGCCCATAGAGCCATAATATCTGGTCCATGGGGCTCCATCCAGGTCCAAAAAATTGACAGCAGGAAGCATCAATTAGCTGCCACCACTCCTCAGCTACCAATTTCTTGGACCCAGTCCTGTGGTCCAGATAGCATGGCTCTATGGGCTGAATCTGGCGTGTGTAGGGTTGAGCATTGCTGGTTTACTATATACAGAATGTCAGGTTTTAATGATTTGGATTCATGGGAGTATTGCAGTTAGGATTATTATTATTACTATTAGTTTCTAGGTTTCTACACTTTCAGTATAAAATGTTAATATTATGTTGAAAAAAATGAATGCCTGAAAACCAAATTAGTATATTCCTGTGTTTCTCTATCACAGTTTCATAGTTAGCAGGGTCGGAAGGGACCTGAGCAGATCATC
>NW_017728918.1:50302760-50325045 GCF_001723895.1 Crocodylus porosus | reverse complement strand
CTTGTAAATATGGTGCTGGTTCTTCCTCCCCAGGTGCATCACCTTGCACTTGTCAGTGTTGAATCCCATCCTATTCTTGTCTGCCCACCCCTGTAACCTGTCTAGGTCTGATTGTAGCCTATTTCTTCCTTCTAGCATGCCCACATCCCCCCCACATCTTAGTGTCATAAGCAAATTTGAACAGGGTGCTTTTTACCCCCTCATCCAAGTCACTGATGAAGATGTTGAACAGTGCGGGCCTGAGGACCGAGCCCTGCGGAACCCCACTGCCCACATCCGTCCAGGTCGAAAATGACCCATTCACCACCACTCTCTGGATGTGACCCTCCAGTCAGTTGGTGACCCATTTGACTGTGTAGGTGTCAACACCACAGTCCCCCAGTTTTTTAATGAGAATGGGATGAGAGACAGTGTTGAAGGCCTTCCAAAAATCCAGAAAGACTATGTCCACTGCTACCCCTGCATGTAAGGATTTGGTGATCTAGTTGTAGAAGGCCACCAGGTTGGTCTGCTGGGTTCTAATGAACCCGTGTTGTTGCCCCTAAGCATAATCTCCCCTGCTGGCCCCTCATGGATAATGCCAGAAGAATTCTCTCAAAAATCTTACCCAGGATCAAGGTAAGACTAACTGGCTTATAGTTCCCCGGGTCCTTCTTCCTCCACTTTTTGAAGATGGGAAGCACACTGGGCCTCTTCCAGTCCTCTGGCAACACACCAGAACACCATGAGTGCTCATAAAGCCATGCCAGGGGTCCCACAATGACCTCAGCTAATTCCCTCAGAACTCTGGGGTGGAGATCGTCCAGACCAGCTGATTTAAATGCATCCAGTCCCTCCAGAAGTTCCCTCACTAGACCCTCACTGACCCTTGGCCTAGGTGCGCCTCCCCTGGGGCCTCAGGGAAGCCCAGTGGGGGGCTGATCTGGTTCCTGCTCAGGAAAATGGAGGCAAAGAAGTCTGGTGTGATGACCAAATTTCTTAGTGTGTCTTGCAGGGGCCCCACGTTACCCAAAACCTTCTTTTTGCCCCTTATGTATTTAAAAAAGGACTTCTTCTTGTCCTTCTAGCTCTCCCACTGGAATACATCACTTAACATGGGCAAAGAATTTTGAGACACATGTTTTATCTTAAACAAAAGGCAGAAACATTTATAAGAGGGATGGCCAGACTAAAGTATCTAGTTCATAAGGAAAACTGGGAGCATAACTGACTTGAACTGCTACTCCCAGATAGCATCACTGTACCATCTGAGTCCATATATTTCAGATTCTTGCATAAATGTGTCTGTTTTCAAGCAATTTTTATTTTATTGTCTATTTCATCAAAAAGTCAAAATTCTCCACATAAAGTATGATAAAATGAAAATGGAACTGTGTTAACATTTTCCAGACAGGCATGGAACAATCAAAACAAGATTGAACCCATATTTGTATGATGATAAAACTGTTTTAAGCTACAAATATGAAGCATAGGTTTCACAATCAGATGTTCATAATTCAGATTATTGTTGTGTGATATGAACCTTTTACATATTTGTCAGATGTTTGGCTGCCATTTTCTAGTAACTTAACACTGAATAACGCTTAACAAAATTATTAATTCTTTACTGGAATTGCTGTGAAGGGGCAAAACATGAAAATGTTATGAAATGAAACTTTCTTACCAGTTACAGTTAATTGGATGAAGCAGTTCAGGTGTGCATGCATGGTTTATGGTATGTGTACAAGAGATTAAATACGAAACAAAGTTTAACCTTGGCAACAAGAGATTAGGTACCTTGCCTGCTGTTTGCATAGTTGCAAAAGTACTTGTGATATACATTTTGTTTGGTTTGGCCATCTCTCCTGGAGCACAAGTGGTGTTCTTATCAATTCTCCCTGTGGAAGGCATGGACCCAGGTAGGGTCCATCTTGTCCATCCTAGAAGTAAATGCATGGCTAAGATGGTGATGTCAGTATGAAGGTTTTGGATTCTTCGACAACGGTTGATATTTTGGGGAGGAAGACTGATATCAAGAGATGGTATGCATCTGAACACAACTAGAAAGGGCATCTTTCGATGTCATCTGGCCAACCTAATAAGGAGGGTTTTAAATTAGGTTTCATGTAGGATGGTGAACAAAGCCTTCCTGCAGCAGAGTATACGATTCAGAGGAGAAACGATTAGAAGAACCATCTTAACTCTGGGAAATGGCCAGAGAACCACAGGACAGCAACAAGTGGTACAAAAGTGAAGCAAGTAGGTCAAAATGCAAAATACATCCAGTATATGTATACAAATGTGAAAAGTGTGGGGAATAAACAAAATGAGCTGGACACTGCTGCCTGTGAAAAGAGCTATGACCTGATTAGTATTACAAAGATCTGGTGGGACAAGTCTTATAACTGGATGTCAACACTGAGGTTTACACTTTGTTTTGGAAGGTCAGGATTGAGAGAAAAGGTGGTGGTGTCACCTTGTATGTCAAAAACACATATACTTGTTCCCTGGTTTAGAAGGAAGATGATAGTAGAGCAGAATGCATTTGGGTGAAGTTAAAAAATGAAAAATGCAGCACCAATATAACAGTAGTGATTTATTATAAGCTAACAAATTAGTAAAAAGAGGTGACAAATCTATTCAAAAGCTATGGGAGGGTGAAGATGAGAAACTTCAACTTTCCAGACATTCGCTAGTAGAACAATACAGTCAAATATAAAATACTTAGTTCCTAACTTATGTGGAGGATAACTTTCTCTTGCAGAAGATGGAAGATACAAGTAAGGGATCATCTCTCTTGAATCTTGTCCTGACCAGTAAGGAAAAACTGATGAAGGATGTGGAGGTGATGGGTACCTTGGGAGGAAGCAATCATGGTATGATAAAATTCCAGATCCTGAGATGGGGAAAGCAGGAGGTCAGCAAAACTAGGATACTGTATTTCAAAAGGGAGAATTTCACCTGACTCAAAGAGTTAATAAGCATGGTGCCATAGGAAAACGGACTGATGCATAAAAGCACCCAGAAGTGCTGGGAGCTTCTAAAGAGCACAGAATAGGAAGCCCAATAAGAAACTGGTCTGACATGATGGAAGCACAAAAAAGACAACAAGACACCAGTGCGGCTAAACAAGGAGTTTCTAAGAATGCTCATATGCAAAAGGAAAGCATGTAGGCAATCAAAAATGGGAAGATCACCAAGGAAGCATACCAGGAAATAGCAAGAACCTGTGGTGAAAAAGTAAGGAAGGCAAAGGTAAAAAATGAGCTGTACCTGACAAGGAAGGTCCAGGACAACCAGAAGACATTATATAAGTATACTGGGCAGAAGAGAAAGACCAAGGAACCTGTGGGTCTACTCTTTAACCACCCAGGAGGAACTCTTAATAGAAAATACAAAGAAGCAAAACTATTCAACAGCTATTAAACCTCAGTCTTCACAAAATAAGTTAAGCAGCAACTAGCCACCTCATAAGAATTATCTAGATAAGGAAGAGGATAAGCCGAAAGATGAAATTATGAGATACAGTCAGAGAGATTTTGCATGACCAGATGAACTTCATCCCAAGGTACTGAAGGACCTGGGAGGCATTTCAGAGACTGGCAATGATATTCACAAAGTCATGAGAGATGGGCAAGGTACCAACCACTCTAACTGCAGTCTGGCTCCAAACTTTCAGCTAGGTAATATGATTTCATGCATCTCTCTGTTTTTCTGAAAAGGTAGGATAAAGACCCAATCATTGTTGACTGCAGGCAGGAAAAAAATGAAGGAAGGAGGTTATGCAGGAGCAGAGGTAGAAAAGGTGCTGCATGGGATGAGTAAGGCAGGACCAAAATGGGAACTGTCTGGTGTGGGGCAGAAAGGAGTAAATTGGCCCAGAAACCAGCAAAAGTAAAAGGAGAAGAAAAAGAACACCAAAGGCTAAATAGTTTTTCACTTTTTCTCACTTAAGTGGCACTTCTATGACTGCCTAATAGCGATTTATGGCACTTATGCACAGTTTGGATTCTATTATCACTTGAATAATTATGCTTCCCCTGTGCTTTCTTTTTTGAACATGCTCAGAAGACTCCACTCTGGCTGTGTAGGCTTTGGAAAAAAATAAAATCACCCCAGCATACACACAAAGCTGTCAAATCCTGAAAGTATAATTGCATAAAACTGACTTGCTGGCAGAAGGGATGAAAGAAAGGTCCTCCTACCTTTTAGCTCAATTGTCCGCTGTTTTTTGTACTTTTCCTGGGGCAGGAGACCCAGATTCTAACCATCCCTCTAACAGAGACACCATGAATCTCACACTGCCTAGCAGAAGACTCTAACCACAGGCAAAAGGCAGAATAAATTTACTTCATTAAATACAAGTAACCTACTGCTTACAAAAGTTTATGCTATGTATACCTGATTTAGTTCATCTATAAGCTGCAAATCTATCCTGCCTAACTTGAGACTAATATGGCTATTTGCCTCTCTAACCACCAGGCCATGGACTAGACATTACACTAAGCACTGTGCAGCTCTTCTCTGGGCAGCCAGAAAGGGGAGATATGAGCAACTAGGAGGAAGAAAACAATCCAAAAAAGTGTGCCTCCATGAGGTGCTGTTCTAAAATGTCCTTGACCTTCTCCATTGTTGTATTTCCCATAGGTCTGCATATATCTGAATGACCATGTTTTGCCACAGATAGAAATAGAATCTAAAAGCTACTTAAGTAAAAACAAACAAACAAAACCCCCCCGCGTGCATGCAGCTACATAAGTGCCATTTAGGTGTGTAAAGGTGAAACAGGGTTGAGTTCTAACATTGCAAAATGCAATGTTAAACATCCTTAAATTAGGAAAGGACAGAATTAAGGTTGTGCATGTAACCTTAATTTGCCCCTTTATAAATAGTAGTATGATACAATATAGAATTATCACATACGTATTGTATTTTTTCTATATAGGATCCCTGCATAGAGCAAGGCTTTTTAGTGCAGGAAGCCATTGTCTGCAGGACCCTGTCTCAATTGTTGAAGAAGCTTCAAGTTTAATACTGAATGAGGGAGAGGACTGAAAGAAGAGAAGGGATGATCTTATGGTTAGAGAATTTGAAGGCTGCCCTGGAAGATTATTAGATCCTATTCCAGCCTCTGCCACAGAGTTTTTGTATTATCCTGGACAAGACAGATAAACCTACATTTTCACAGCAGTGTACTAAATAGATGTTCCTGATTTTCTGGATGCCCTATATGAAACATATGGGGTCTGATTTATAAAACTGCTGTACAGTTACAGCTGCAATTGAAGTTGATTTGAGGTGTGCATTGGATATAAAAAGTGCTATTAGACTGTGAAGTAGCACTCTGAAAAATCAAGCCTATACAATTAGCTGACACTTTTGGCTGTAATCTCTGGGTCTCATCTGGAGAACTGAGGCACAGAGACATAAAAGTCAAAAGTGCCAGCTATTTTATTTTTTTTTTACTCTGTTTTCCAAGAGTTGAAGTTGTATTGCTATGAGACATTTTTTTTTCTTTTTGTGCTATGTTAATACCATAGTTAGGAATAAAATACCCAAGCAAAAATTTTCAATGATGGGTCAAAATTAAAAGCTACCATATTTTTTTAAGAATGACTAAGAAGTGAGAATTATCGCTGTTTCTTAAATGTTGCTTCCTGGTTGCTCCATAGCATGTTGGATAGTCTATGTAACCTATTTTGGAATAGCTGATTGAATACTGAAAAAGTTATTGTCTCCAGTGCCTGGAGTAGATGTAGACTTAAACTGAGAAATTGTATAACTTTTCACAAGTCTTTAACAGGTTTTTTAGTGTATTTGTTTCTCTAATATTTTTGGTACTCTGAATCCCTCTGTTTGGAACATTCTGTGAAGATGGGAGACATTTTTTACAAACAATAACATCAACAGCTCCAATGCAATAAAAGCATTAAAATATTTAAAAAGCCAGTTGGACATTAAATTTAATTTCAAATACAATGGAAGATACTTACATGTGGGATAGGTGGTAGTGCAGACTGTACCAAAATTGTTAGGTTTTTTGTTTTGTTTAGTTTCTCGTTGCACAGTTCCCTGAAAGTTGTCTGTCTCTTTAATGGTCTCCCAATCTAGCAGTTTCTCCCTCACTATAAAAAAAGGCATTTCCATTCCATGATCACTTCTTTGTCTGTACATTCATCTCAATCTGCTGTAACTCTTCTGCTACTACTTGCTTTTCTAACATTGGCCGACAAGTTTGCACCCCATTCTTAGAATGCAGGGTCTTTTTTGTTACAAGCAAAATGTGTCTGTTTAGTAGCACAGAGGCAGCAAACTGCCGAAATATAATAGAATATTTAAAGGGTGGGGGCACAATGGTAATTTTTTTTTTCATAACTGGCCACAAACACAGAATGTCCCCAGCCCATTCAGAAGAGTGGATTTGGATGTAAACCAAATGGCAGGGTGCCAAGGGGCATTTAATTTCTTTCCTTCCTCTTGCTAAGCCCCTGAGTTCCTGTTGATCTCCAAAGGTTCAGAAAGCCAGTTCCACCAACATTCGATACTCATAAACATGCGTGTAGTTACAGTTTAATAGCAAATGTAATAATAAAATACAGATAAGATATAAATCACCAAACAGGTAAAGCATACCAAGGAAATGATTAAAATAGATACAATGTGCATTCATCTAAAGATATAACAATCTTCTTAACATTTAAATTACTAAAAAAAAAAATTTTTAAACCCTAAAGTCTTTCAGAATCTCAAAGACGGCCAGCCTGTTAAGGAAAAGGACTTCTTATCTAGGTTTAAACTGGGTTTTAAAAGAGCACTTATCTTGATTTATCTGTAGATAAGCTATTCAGCAGAACTGTAGTTCAAGGCTGAAGAGCAAATATTCTGAGATAAACAGAGAAAGTTATCCTCTATTGCCTGAATCAGTATAAAAAAAGTTTACTAAATAAAGCCAACATTTAAAACAATGTTCCTAATAGGTTCTACTCTAATTACCATATGCCTATTTTTATCCCCCATTTAAGCTATATCTTGAACTAACCCAGATCTAACTGGCATAAAGCCACGATATATTCTCTGAGCAACCTTTTACTTTTTTTTTAACCTAGAATATCTTTAAATTATTCTCACTTCTTACATTCTTTTGTTTGCTTTTTTCCTTTGACTTTTCTTCTGTTACCCAAACTTTGGTATATAGAATGCAAGCAGGTGCTATACCAGGGGTTAAGCAAAGTTTTCAGGCAGAATGTGAAAAACACGTGAAACCTCGTTATGTAAGATGTTAGTATGCCAGGGCAGATGGCGGGGAAGCCACGAGGAGCCTGATCCTCACTGTGGCAGTGTAGCACCAGCCTCTTCCCTGCTGTCTGCCCAGAAGCACATGCACCAAGCAAAATGCCTGTGCCTGCCACACTCTGGCACCCATGCCAGTGGTTGCCTACTCCTGTGCTGTATCACACTGCTATTAAGCAGCCCCACACTCTTGTTTAAAACTTTCTTAAACTCAGTGGCAGGATGAAGCTATCTAATAGCAATGGTTGTTGAATTTTCCTTTCACTTTTCAAGACTCACATTTTTGGGTTCCCACTGCATAGGGTCAGAAGCATAGCAGTCACAGCATCTTTATACAGGTCCAAATTTTTGTTCATCTGCTACACAATTTCCCAGATTTCCTGCCCTCATCCAGCTGCAGAGGTTGCTTTTCAGCACTATTTCCTGCTTTCTTATAGGTATTTCTCATAAGTCAATAAGGATAATTTTTGTTGTGACATGATGCTCCAACTTGTTTTATTATTGCTTTATGATGCTTATATATGCTTTATTGCTTTATGATTTATAAACATAACCACACACACATGTGGAAAGTCTCACCCTTTAACACTGAGCTGCCTCAATTAGACTCAACTATATATTTATACAAAATAATAAGTAAAATAACATTACAAGTGACATGGTTTTCAAAACAATTACCTATGTGGCCACCATGGTTTTCAACAATATTGGTGAATATGGACCATACTTCTCATATTCAGACTTTAAAAGCTCATTTTAGACATTCAGGTTTGATAAATTTACCTGAAACATCTTAATGTTTTATAATTTTGATGTATTAATGGACATGATTATACATGGATTTAAATATGGTTAAAAATCTTCTCCTAAATCCCAACATGCTGTTTAGGGAGCACTGAAATAATTTGCACTACTCATGTTTATCCTGAAAATATTTCCTAACTTTGGGTAGAAAGAAGTGTTTTTTGCTAGAAGGGAACATGTTATCAAAACAAGTGAATTAAGCCCCTGGTGAGTAGAAGTGTTTGCACTGCAGCCCATCCATAATTAATATTCATTCAACAGATGTTCTCAAGCTTTTCTCTTTAGATATGATATAGACAACAAAAATATGCTTTGTTTTGATTCTTAGTTTAAGACCTTTCCCTGCAGCATCATATATAGATGGGATACGGTGATATAACTGACTATAAAATGATTAAACTGTCCTGTCTTTTAACAATGTGTAAATGATATTTTTAGACAAATGTTTATTTCTCACATATTCCTTCATATGTTTATTTTTGTTATTATTTAATACTATTTAATTCCCCTTGATTACAGATGTATGCTATTATACAACAAAAGATGTTTTCTTACCTAGTATAGCATTTCTGTCATATAATCTTTTTCAGCATATTATTCAGCAAAACTGTCAATTTGTTTCTGAGGCTTTCAACTTTTAAAATGAGGAAACCGACTTGAATACTTCTTCAAAGACAAAGAAAACACCAACCAGCAAAAGCACCTGTACAAATGTACTCAAAAAGACAAAAATTGAAAGCAATGATTTATTTTTTATAATTCATTACAGAGCTACCAGTGTGTCTGCCTGCCAGGGTGGGAAGGAACATTTTGCGAATATGAATCCAATGAATGTAACCCAGAGCCTTGCAAAAACAACGGCACCTGCACAGATCTTTTCAACAGCTATCAGTAAGCATCTTCTACGTTGTTATATGATCAGGTTCCTGCAATAACAAATCATTGCACCCCTACATTTGGTAAATTTAGAATTACTGTATGAAGATGAACAAAAAACTTCTGTCATGCACACAGTGCTCCAAGTCCTGACATGTTCATTTGATATCAGTAGCCATAATAAATTACAGATGGCAAGTGAAACAAATGAATCAATGCAAAACCCTTAGCAGGTAATCTAATCCGGAACTGAAGCTCATCAAAGGAAATATGGAATATCTTTCTACCGTATGTGCCCCTTAACTCTAGGAGATATTTTTGGGGTAAAGGCAGTGGGGGTGGGAACCATGTTACATAGAGAAGTCCCCTTTAGTTGTATCATTATTGCCACCTTGTGGATAAAGAAGATGACAAAGTAGTAAAATAGCCTGTGAATTACAAGCAGGTGTATGAGAGACAGTATGGATTTGACAGTAGAAAGAAGTACTGTTCTCAGTTCAAACTCAAATCTTTATTTTAGTTTAGCACGTTGTGTATTCATAATGTTTTTTATATGATAAAATTCTTCTGGCAATGTAAAACAATTTTCAGTCAGTTTTTGTTGCTCATTATTATGGTGTGTGAATGTCATCTTTTACATCAGTACTAAAATGGTCTTTCCAAAGCTGAATGTAAATTCTAAGTGAAGCAGGTAAGCATCCTGGAAAGCACAACAGATGTAAGCTACTGTATACCATTCCATTATTTCATTGCTTTTTTTGCAAGCTACAGTATGTTCAATACAGTGAACATAGCAAGACTGAGAACCTGCTACAGAGTAACACATTAAACAAACATTAAGGTACAGCGAGCATTATATAATCAGAAGGAAAATTCAGTAGAAAGTCCTGTAGTATTGTTTTATGGCTTTTTATGTACAGGTGAAATATGCCTTATGATTACAGCTGTGTGCATAAATGAATTGTTTTGTTTGCTGACTGAACCAAAAAATGGTAAAAAAGCCTTCAACTTGAAAAAGATTTCAGCTGACCTGAAACAACCCTCTTCCCCTGTCTTTGTAAACCCCTTGTAAACATGCAAAGGCAATTTGTAGTTAGCAAATGAACAAACATATTTTGTAACTGTTAAAATGAAATGGTTTGATTTTTCTGGGTCCTCCCCTTCACCTCCTACCCTTGTTTCAGCCTAAACAGTTTTCTGAATTTGATCCAAACATTGTTAGTTTTCCTGAAAATACATTCTTCAGTGAATAGACTATTCATCAAGTAGAATTTGCCCATTCTTTTGTTATGGTAGTATTCCAGGTGCTTGTGCTAAGGATGTACAGCTTTAAGATGCCGTTCATGAGGGTTTTTTTAAGTTTGTTGCACCATGAAAAGTTTTTAAAGTAGTTTATTTGTAACTAACCTGTAGAATGAACTAAATGTAATTATTTACTTCTTTTATGTTATATTGGCTTTATTAGCACTGCTCTTCTGCTGTAGAGGGCCATAAACCCATGCCATCCCACACAACTTCCACCAAAGAAAACCCCTGATTTAAAAATGATATTTGGAGAGCATAAATCTACGAGAATACCTCCTACCTATCCTCACTGCATCTGGAGGTCTTGTGGTTGTTATCATCAGAGAAGGATAAAAGTGCTACACTCAAGAAAGTTTTGGTTATTACTTGGGGAAAAGACAGCTGAATGGAAACAAGAACATCCTTGAGTTTTAATGCATTTGCAGTTTAGTCATGTCCCCCTACTGTATCCATACGACAAGATATAATGGTATTTCTCTTTTATTCTTGCACTGTGCTCTGCTATAATAGAGATGAAGACCCCAGTTATTTAAAAGAAAATCCTTAGCAGAATACCTTCTGGGACTGGACCGTGCTAGCAAAATGTTCTTAAAATAAATGGCTCAAAGCAGGAATTCATCCACTCCTTCAGAACTCTACCTCTTGTATGTCATAATATAATTGCGATACTAAGCATAATTATAGATGATTATAATCACAATCCATGATAAATCTAATTTCAGTAAAAGTAATTATGCTTTTCAGATGAGACATCTGAAAATTTGACTTCCAAAAGGAAACTGATCCTCAGCCAAGGGGAGATCCAGGTAGGGTGCACTAGTGCACTTGCACCCCCTCTGATTTCTGCTCCACCCAAAGTTTAAAACCAACTGCTTGGCAGTAACGTTTTTTTGTCAAGCAGTGCTGAGGAAGTAACTTGGTTTCATGGCTCTTTATAATCTTTCAGAGCCTGTCTAAACTTTTTGTTCAACAAGTGTTAATGACTCTCTCTTCCTTTGAATGGTCTTGATGTTCCACCAATCAAACTATTCTTTGTTCTCCTATTTTGCTGTTTGTTAGCTGCTTGTGGTAATAAAGCTCCTATATCACTGTCCTACAGATTGTGTTTAACTCATTCCAAAGAAATTATATTTGTTTTTGCTTCAATCTTAAATTGAATAATATAGCCTTAGTAAAGGATCTAATTTAATTTTAACTGGAGAAAAACATGGGTTGTTTTTTATGTGATGATAAACCTCACCATCTGCACCCCCGCTTTTCAAACTTCTAGGTCTGCTCATGTCCTCAGTTGTTTTTCTGCTGTTAAGAACTGGTGTGACTGTCAGGGACACTGATCAGGCAGCCCATACTGGGCCCAGTACTGTCAGGGACTCTGAGCAGGCCAGTCAACAGTTTTGCTGAGGCTTGGTTCCTGACACTGTTTTCTGACTTATTTCTTGACTTTGGCTTTGCATTTCCCTGTGGTTCTTGGTCTTGGACCCAGAATCCAGTTTGGCTTTGTTTCATAGATTTTATAGACATTATGGCTGGAAAGGACCTTGGAAGATCATCGAGTCCAGCCCCATGCCCCAGGGGCAGGAAGTCAGCTGAGGTCATAGGATCCCAGCAAGATAAACATCCAATTTTATCTTGAAGGTGCTCAAAGTAGGTGCTTGAATCATCTCCGATGGCAGGCTATTGCAGACCTTGGTGGCTCAGACAGTAAAGAAATTCTTCCTTATGTCCAGCCTGAAATAGTCTTGCTGGACTTTATAATTGTTAGCATTCTCCCATATCCTAGTGGACACCCCTTATAAATTTCTAGGTGGCCATCAGATTGCTCCTGAGTCTGTGCTTTTCCAGGCTGAAGAGGCCCATAGCACAGGCCCTCCTGTGTCTAAAAAGAAAGACCTACAAAGAATGGAGGATAGGATTCACCTCCAAGGAGGAATATTCTGCACTGGTACAGACCTGCAGGGAATGGATCTTTCCCAGCAACTCACTGCCTCTCTCACCAAAGAGCAGACTGTGGTCATGGAAGGCAAAGCCTTCCCAATGACACCAGTGCCGCAGTCTTTGGTTCACTACCTGGCTCCTCCTCTCCCTCCTTGGCTCATAACCTAAGACTGGGAGGATTGAAGAAAATGCCACCTGTGCCCCCAGACACTTAAGCCCCACTCCCAAAACCCTGTAGTGCTAGGAGCACTCTGAGCCATGTCATGGGTGCCCACATGGATAAGGAGCATAGTGTAGTGGTCAGTGGGGTGGAGGTGGCCAGGGATCTTCTCCACAATGACTTGAATTCAGTCTCCTGGGAAGCAACAGACTTCCTGGGTTAAGGGGTCAGGACAGCAAATTGTCCCCTCAGTCCCCCTCAGGATGGAGTCTCCCATGACAAACACTTTGAGTTCTGTCTTGGGGAAAGCAGGGGTTGGTAGCTACAGCACAGCCTCTGTTGCCTGCAGGAGTTGGCAACTCAGCAGGCTCTGCTGGGGCTGCAAGAGGTTCATACCTGTTGCAAAGTTCCAGCAGGGCAGGGACCTTGGTGCGGCGGACCTTGGGGCTGTTGACCACCTTGGTCCAACCCCTGAACTGGACAGAATGGGAGGTCCCAAAGACCTCCCTTGTCCTGGAGGGTGACCATGATCTACCTTCTGTCTCCTGGGGGAGAAGGGACTGGCAATAGGAGTTGATCTCCTGCTTACAGTCCCTGATGGCATGCAGTCTCTGGACTGCAGCCTGCAGCTCCTTCAGCTGGCATGCCAGAGACCCCAAAAGGGAGCAGACCTCACAAGGGGAGGAGGCCATCCTCCTGGGTCCCAGAGCCTGAAAGTGATAGGCGGCCCCCACAGCTGAGAGCAAGAAGCTCCATCTGTGTGGAGCCTGGAACCATTGGCTCCATCTGGGTGGAGGCCTCTGAGGAGCCAGAGGGGGAAGCTGCAGGCCCCAAGGGAACCCTCAGGTTGTGGTGTGTGCCCATCTGTGGCATGCCGCTGGTAGGCTGGCTACATCTGGGAATGCCTACCCTAGGGGGCTCACAGGCAGGGCCTCAGGCCCTCCCATGCACCCTCCTGCACAAACTCTGCATTAACTCACGTGCTGGGCAGACAAATACACCTGTTTATGCAGCCTGTTCGTGTGGCTCCAGTCACGTGGCTCCCTGGGTCCTGGGCGAAGTAGGGGCCAGGGCAGGGTAAGACCCTCCTGGGCTCCGGCTTAGCCTCCTCCCCGCGGCTAAGCTGGGGCTAGTCCCTCCCACCGGGCACCCCGCTTACCTTTGGCTGCTACTGGAGGTCGGCAGGGGTGCTCTGCAGAAGTTGGGGGTTGCTGGGGAGCTTTGGGGGAGTGGGGGCACAGCAAGCTTGCACCCACATGTCTCGTGCCTGTACTGGAACCTGTTTTTGGACTTCACCCTATGGATTTCTCTTTGGATTTGTATTCAGCATATGACCCCTAGATTCTGAACCTGAACTGCGTTGTGGACTTTGCTTCTGTGTTTCCCTCTGGATTTGGTGTGTGGATCCTGCCCTTTGACTCAGCCCCAGGCCCTGCTTCCCCTCAGTGGCCTAACCATTAGGTCAGACTACCTTCACCCTAGTTCCTTACAGTGATTCATAGATATTAGGGTTGGAAGAGACCTCAGCAGATTGAGTCCAACCCCCTGCCCCAGGCAGGAAAGAGCATTGTGGTTAGATGACCCCAGCCAGGTGCTTGTCCTGTCTCCTCTTAAAGACCCCAAAGATAGGGGAGAGCACCACCTTCCTTGGAAGCTTGATCCAGATTCTGGCAACCCTTACCAGAAAGAAGTTCTTTGTGATGTCTAACCTGAATATGCTCTCTGTCAGTTTGTGACTCTTATTTCTAGTTACTCCAAGGGGTGCCTTGGTAAAAAGAGTATCTCTTATCTCTTGCTATCTCCCTTTATGAATTTGTAGATGGCCACAAGATCCCATCTCAGCCTTCTTTTGTGGGGGTTGAAGAGATTAAGGTCTCTCAATCTCTTCATGTAGGGCCTTACCTGCAGGCCCTTAACCATATGAGTGACCCTCCTCTGGACCCTCTCAAGGTTATCTACATCCCTCGTGAAGTATGGCACCCAAAAGTGGATGCAGTGCTCCAGCTGCAGCCTCACTGCTGCATAGAGCACCTCCCTGGACCTGTTTGTGATGCACTTGCTAATGCATGATAAGGTGCATTTAGCTTTACTGATCACTTCATCACTTTGATAACTTATGTTCCTCTTGGAGACAGCTATGACTCCAAGATCCCTTTCTGCTACAGTGCTGCTGAGAGGGTCATCCCCAAGCCTCTAAGTGTGTTGGTGATGCCTCGAAGTAAATGAACCTGAAGGAAGTAAAGGTACCCTGTTAATTGCATGTTTACTCTGATGTAGAAATGAGAATTCCTATCTCATGTTCATCAAGTTTTTTATTAACTGCTCCTTTATCAGTAAGCCATTTTCCTGTCATATTCTTTTCTTCTAAAATGAAATAAATCATTTGTTATAATATGGCACTTCTTATTTTGAAGGCTGAAAGTTTTGCACTAAAAATGTACTGTTTTTATATGTTGGCAGTTTATCAGACAAATGTTAACATAGTTGACTACAGTAGTTATTACTGCATAGCTATGATGTTAAATTCCACAGAGTGTGGCCATTATTTTCAAAGCAATTTGTGACATAGTAGATTTTTAAATATGGTGACATACTCTGGGACATTGGAAAAGGCCTGGGTTTCAGAGGATGAGTCCTATAAACTTTCTGAAAACCAGAAACTCTAATCTGTCTCAAATTGGGCACCCAAAATTGATACTCGAAAGCTAATTATTAACCATGAGTTTTATGAGTTAGTGGAACAGATATTAACACTTTCTGATGCTGTGTATCTTATTTATCCCTTAGTGGTTGTCAAAGTAAGCTGAAAACACTATTTCAAGAATCACAGAATAATTCTTGTGCAGTAATTCAAGATGGGATATGTTAGTATCCTTTTTTGTAGTTCTTGGCTACTAATGAATCCTGCTGTTCCCCTTAATTTTAAAAAACTAACATGTCTAGACTTTGTGACACTGGAGATGAATAAATCAAACCATCTACATGAAAGGTTACACATTTCTTTAAATCTTTCTGATAAGAGCCTTATCTACTTAGCCCAATTGATTTTTGTACCAAGCCTTTTGCTGTTACAGTTAAAGGATCTACAAGTATTCAAGACTGAATGCTTTCATTCATCTGATTCCATTGCTATTGAGATGAAATGACACTACTGACAGGGAGAAAGCCCACACATTTTTTGATGACACATATTAAGCAAGTATAGTTTTATGAAGTTTATATTAATTAATCAGCATCTAAAATATAAAAAAGTTACTAAATGTACAATCAAGATGAATGCTGTACTCATTTTTAATTACAAAACAAATTGTTCAGTTCATATGTTGAGAAAGAGTCTTTTTTCTTCTTGGTTTTAGTATTGACAGAAAAGAAACTTCAGTACTGTCCCATTCATTTATTTTCTCTACCCTATGTTTCACTTTCTAATTCTCAACAGATCATAAACCCTAAAATTATGCCTCCAAGCTTTTACAGCCAGATGCATCCATGACCAGTTGCAATTTCTCAGTTGTTACTAATTCCTACTTTCCTGGCTTTTCTGAAATACCTTTCATTCTGTCCTAAAAACAACATATCCTAATTAAGGCCTTTGGGTCTCCCTTGCCAGAATAAGTTAGTAGTGGCTTGGAACTTTGTTACAAATCTTGTACAGACTCTGGAAAATAACAGGTGTTAGTTCTTTCACTTACTTTGCACATTTCCCTAACTGCTTAGCAGGACTATTAGTTATATATGATACTCTATATGATGGCAGGAAAGGCTACTGCATAACTTCATTCATTCCCTTTAAACAGCCTTTCAGCTCTTTTCCCAACAATATCCCATGTCCTCCCTTTCATAAACTTTAGAAGAAGCATATGGATGAAAATGTTTAGGCCATCTTATATGTTCATACTCATCCATGTTAAGTATCTTGCTAAAACACAGATTGTATTATCAAGGTTCAAATAATTATCCAAATAATATTGAATTATTATCACCTCTTTTTGTACCCAGTTCACAACAAAGTTGAGTAAGTGCTCAAAGGAATATTTTTTTCTTCAAGCCTATCCCTAATTATTACTATTATACAATTTCTGAGTTACCCTGTGAATAATTTAAAGCCCTTTTCTGTATTAGCATCCTTAAAATATTAGTGAAAAACAGCAACAGTCTGATCCAACAAAATTATGAGACATTAAACACAGCTGAAGATCAATAAAATCATTAACTGGCTCACCAGGAGCATGTGAGATAAATGACTGACTAATCTAAACTTCCTTGGAGCCTACATTCAGAGGGACTATCCTCCCCAAACTGTGACTACCACATCCCATCAGTCACAGCTCTGTAAAAAGAAAGACCTCCTGCTTTTTCCAAATTCAATTGCTGTGCCTTTGCAAATAATCTGAGAGTTAAGATGCATTGTCTTCCAATTGCCAAAAGCAGCCTCTCCTAATAGATTAGAGGTCACAAAAACTGCAGAATAGCCTGCCCTTTTCCTGTCTTACTGTTACACTACACTACACTACAGATTGTTTTACTTATTTTGACAAGTGTTAGGGCTTATCCAAAGATTGGCATATGCATTTCTGTCCAGATACTTGGACAAGATACGGTGGTCTTCTGAATGCCTTTCCCAATTGCAAATATCTAACATGCTACCAATATAGATTAGCCAAAAACACTGTTGCAGGACACTAAAGTGCCCTGCTCCTAAAAAGTTACAGGTGCCAGTTCCTGGGGCAACCACAGTTTGGTCAGCTGACCAGAAGGGGGCAGGGCCAGGCCTACATAAACAAGCCCAGGCTGAGGCAGTTCCCTATTAACTTCCGAGGGAGAAGAAGCTCTGCTAGAGTAGACAGCCTAGAGAAGCTTGATGGTCCGAACAGCTTTGGTTTGAGACTTGGGTGGAGAAAGCCCTGGTAAGGGTTTGATTGATGATTAGTCAGGTGGCTTAGAGTTTGCAGTTAGCCAGGAGGCTTAGTTCTGAGTTGAAGCCGATAAGCTCGTTAATGCTTTTGGTTGTTTGTTGTTACACCGGAGGACCGGGTGAGGCTAATAGGGGTTTGGAGGAGGCCTCATTAGGGGCTCCACAGTGGTGTGGGGACCCCAGTGCACTGACCCCAGCCCTGAGAAGGGGCCCAGTGGATTGAGGGCCAGGTAAGGCTGAGGCGGCCTAAGCCATATGGGAATCATAGACACGAGGAGGGGATTTAGGGGCCAGGCACCTGAGCCCCAATTGTGAGGAGCACCAGAGTGGGCACCGGCGAGAAGCCTAGAGGGTGCTTGCATTAAGCCCCAGGGAGGGCGCACAGGAATAGAAGCCCCAGGGAGGGGATTTGGGGTCTACGGCCACCTGAGCCCTGTTCGTGAGGCAGGGCCTCAGTGCGGGCGGGATTGAGAAAGAGAGCCCCCGTGGGGCACAGCCATGAGAGAGGCCAGAGAGCATCCACAGGGAGTGTGGGCATCTCTGAGAAGAGAGAGATCAGGGAGCGTCCGCGGGGAGCATGGGCAATCACGATGAGCCCAGACGGGACACGGGCTATAGCAAGGCAAGCAAGGGGCCGCCATGAGGGCGCGGTAAGCGTTTTGCCTAGACAACGGCCAGTACATCTGCGAGGCGTGGGGCATGGTATCGGGGTGGTAGGAGCCACGTGTAGCCCTTAAGGCTTTAGTGCACGGAGACAGTTAAGATGGGGCACAGACTGGGATACATCTGGGGTACCATGTCCAAGGGGTCAAAAAGGCAGCCCCCCATAACACTGATACCATCAAAGACATGGTGGGTGAGAACAAGGGTGCATTGACACCAACTTGGCAGGGTAGGGGGTGCCAGGAGAGATCACGGTTGCTCCTAGGTTCCCGTCCTGTGACAAACACATTATTCATGTATACTGTTCACATGGGGGACACATCTACATGAGACATTTAACTGTGAATTAGCATAGCTTACTGTAAAGGAAACACATGGATCTACTTGTGCACATGCTTACTTAACAGTAAATCTCCCTAATCCCAAGTGAATTTGCTATCTGCAAATGCAAGTAGCAAATTTACTCAACATCAGTAATGGTGCTGTATTGCTTGTGTAGGTGCCTGGCCAGGAGCCAAATGAGCTCCTGGTCAGCCATCCACCAGGGGGTGGGAGATAACTCCCTGCCTCCAGCAGTTACCTGCTGCCAGGGCAGGCTTTGCCATATAAGCCCAAGTGAGGACTATGCCAAGGTAGCAGGGAGCTCCAAGCCCCCTGCTCCCAGATCATGATTGTGGAGTGGAGGCTGGGAGATCTTTATCTCTCAGACCCCACTCCACCATCGCAATTCGGGGAGCAGCAGGCTAGAAGACCCTTATCTCCCAGCAACAGCTCTGTAACTGTGGGGCCACTTCTGGGATATGATGGCCTAGTGCTTGCTCCCTGCCAGCCTCTGGGTTAGCATGCAAGGGGAACCTGGAGTTCCCCCTGGTGGCCACATTGTAGGGCTGTAGGGAAAAAGGAGCAAACAGACTTCCTAATTTCTGCATGTGTAGATACCTACCCAAAAACAGTTACTGTGAAGTAGTTTACTGCACAGTAAATCTAGGCTGGAGTAAATGCAAGTGTAGATGTGCCTACTATGCATTAAACTTTTTCTTGTTGTTTGCCAGGGACTATCTTGCAGAAGATATTAATTTATTAGTTCACCATGAGTAATCTGATTTTTTTTTTTTTTTTTTTTTTTTTTTGCCAGATTTGTAATGGAAGCCTTGGGTTTTGTTTTGTTTTCTTTTTTTTCTGAATTTCACAACCTTTTACTCTTCATATCTGAATTATTTGAGGAATCATTTATCCTGAACCATGCTTTTATTCTCTAGCAACACTTTTTAAATTAGTAGCCATAATAACACCTTCTTGCCTACTTTTACTCATTTAGATTTCCTCTGATATTCATTTTCTGCCAATTTACAATCTCTGCAATTATGTTATCTCACATAGTTAGTTGTACTCTGCTTCTCTTGTGCTCAAGCTTAGTCCAGTCCAACCTATAATGTATTTTCTCTAAAATTACACTCTTTTCTGTCTCTTGGCATTTAAATCCAGATCAGCTCTTCAAAATCAAAAGCTAGTTTTCCTATGGTAGAACATATGTATCCTCAACAATAAATACTTCATATATAGATAACCCTAAATGACTAGGATTCTGGAAGGTTCCATAAGCTCCTGTCCTGATTTATTTAAAAAAAAAAAAAAAACCCTAGGGAAAGAAAAAGATTGGGCTTTGATTGCAATGTTTACACAGCAGGGCAACAAAAAATTGTTTTTGTTCTGTACTAGACAAACCATATTTAAAGAGAAAGTTAAAACAATTCCTTAATATGCACATGCACACATGCATATATGGCTTTGAGTTTTATATGCCTAAAATATGTTTCTCTCTTAAACAACTGGATTTTTCACAGCATCATAGAAATGACAATAAATTGGAATATATAATGTAATTTGAATGCTGAGTTCAGCCTGCCTTCTGTTGTCACTGGTGCTATTTTGGACTGTTGCTGTCCCCTTTCTTTCTCCTTTCCCTTCCTGAGAAGCAGTCAACAGCTTCAGCCGCAGATGGGAACTATATGGCACTTACAGGTCCCAGATGCCACACTCTGGAACACTTTTTGCCAGCAGCATCTGGCTGTTTTTCCTGGCAATTCCTGTAGGTCCCTTGGCCAGCTCTTCCTCAAATTACTGCAGAACTGTTTCATGATTTGGCTATTGTGCATCTGACTGGCCTTTACTTTTAACTTGGTGTTTATTTGTTAATATATTGGTATAGGGTCCCACACAAACTTCTTCTCTGGACCATCTTCAAGGAGTTAGGTAGTGGAAATGAGGATTTCAAAATGTATCTGAAACAAATTTGTGAATCACCAAACAAGAGAACTGTCCATCTTGTACCTCCACATCCTCTGAAACCCATGCATCCAGACACAAATATTATGCTTTTAGTTCATATTTGGAGTAATGTTCCAAACCACCAAAAATACATGCCATGATTCCTCTTACATGTGAAACTGGATCCAAGGTTTTAGCTGCCAAAGGCCTTTCTACATTTCAGTGAAACATACTAAACAGCAACTAATGTTTTGTTGCCCCAGGACAGTCTTTGGAAAACACAGCAATATTTTTACTCATAAAAGAAATAAAATGTGAAATTTAAAAAACAAACAAACAATCTATGGCATAGAATTTTTGCAAGATAAAGTATCAACTTATTCTTCCTGCATGACAGAATTCGTCCTTGAAAATCATTGAGGGATAACATTAAAAAGAAATGTTTTATTTCCCCTTTCATCCAAAAGCAGCTGATGAGCCATGGAGATGTTCAGTTTGGTGGATGCAGGTTAAGCGTGTATGTGCAGTGATAGTTTCTTTTTGTAGCAAGGTGCTTGAGATGCATGCAGTCTCAGAAGCTTTCCATATCCACCATGTATGTGAACTTTCTTTAACCCCCCCCAACCTCCCCGTTAATAAACTAACAGATGACACATTTCCAGAGTAAGGGAAGTACAAATATGTGAATGTTTCTCCCTACACAGTCATTCCTACTGCAGGAGTAGGTCTAGGGCTCCCCCTGTACTTGCTTCAGCCAGAGACAGTGGCAGGGGTGTGCAGGTTCTTCCTTTTAGCACCTGTTTCTGGCCAAAGATAGACCCCTGTGGGAGGGGGCAGGCAGGGAGCAGGCTTTGGAAAAAAGTACCTGCACACTGCTGCTGTTGTTTCCACCATGTCTTGAACCTCATACAGCTGCAACCCCTGGCTAAAGAGGGTTAGAAGCAGCTCTGGGACTCCCCCTGCATCTGGATCTGCCAGGGACAGCAGTGGCAATAGGGAGCACATCCACACCACTATATCCTCCTTTCTGTGTCCACTACTAATAGAAATTGAGTTCTGGGCATAAAAGACTCGAGGAGGAAAGGGCCTAAAAGAAAGGGCTTAACAAAAGAAAAAGGCATGCCACTGAAAATATATTTGACTTAACTGGCAGAACTGAGGTGGAGGAGTGGAAGCAAAAGCATCCATAAGCCTCCCATCTCTTGGTTCTACACATTTATGTTAGGAGATGGATGAGTACCAACTGGCTATTACTGTAAGGTACTAAGATCTGTAATCTACTTGGTTTAGAAATTATTTCCCTGCTATACAATCACTGAACTGTATTGTATGCAAACAGCAATCCTTCTGTGCCTCTTCCACAGAAAAGGGAGGGGGAATGATGCATGGTTTGAACTTGGATTCCCCAGTGTCAGAAAAATCCCTTGCTAGCCTTTTAGAACAGTGTTTGGTACTCTTGTGTCTCTCATTTTCTCAGGGCTCAATACTCCAACGTAACATTGCATTCTTTAAGAGAAAAGGATAGAAGGGCAAATGAAGACGTGTGATTTCTCAGAGATTGAGAAGCTGGGGTGAAAGAGAGAGATCTGTCAATCATTTGAAGGGACACGGTATCTAAAATCTTTGGAGTAAAAGCTAGGACATTTTTGACTAAGGAAAAAGACAGAGACAGAATGTGACACAGAGCCCTGGGAGAAATAATAAGAGGGCAAGGGGAAGGCTACATTTTTTTCATAGTTTCATAGTTTCTAGGGTCGGAAGGGACCCGAGTAGATCATCTAGTCTGACCCCCTGCCATGGCAGGAAATAATACTGGGGTCAAACAACCCCAGCAAGATGTTCATCCAACCTCCTCTTAAAAACCCCCAGGGTAGGAGCCAGAACCACTTCTCTTGGAAGTTGGTTCCAGATCCTAGCCGACCTGACTATGAAGTAGCGCCTCCTGATATCTAACCTAAACCTGCCCTCTGCCAGCTTGTGACCCTTATTCCTGGTCACTCCTGGCATTGCAGGGGGGAATAGTGACTCCCCCAATGCCCGCTGATCCCCCCTGACTAGTTTATAACAGGCCACAAGATCCCCCCTCAGCCTTC
>NW_017728918.1:50272766-50302050 GCF_001723895.1 Crocodylus porosus | reverse complement strand
TTTCCTGGGTCCTCCTTCCTCCCCTTTTTGAAGATGGGAACCATGTTGGCCCTCTTCCAGTCCTCTGGAACCACACCAGAGCATCACAAGTGCTCATAGAGCCATGCCAGGGGTCCTGCAATGACCTCGGCTAATTCCTTTAGGACTCTAGGGTGGAGATCGTCCAGGCTGGCTGACTTAAACACATCCAGCCCCTAACATCAAGAAGTTTTCCTGGCAAAAACATGAGAATCCAGGATGATGTAAACTCAGAACAGAGAGGAAGGAGTTGGCTGCCTTAACTGGAGGAAAAAACAAAAGAAAAAAAAAGGATGAATACAAACCACTTGTACATACAAAGTGTATTCCATATGTGTGGTCTATGTAGTTTTCTGTGTATGCATGCTCTATTGGAGTGTTCATAGAATCATAGAAACTTAGGGTTGGAAGGAATCTCAGGAAGTCACCTGGTTCAACCCCCTGCTCAAAGCAGAAGGATCCACAACTATATGATCCCAAGCCAGTGCTTTGTCTATCCAGGTCTTAAAAACCTCTAAGGATAGAGATTCTCCCACCTCTCTGGGTAGCCTGCTCCCTTGCTTTACACACTCTTAGTGATAAAGCTTTTTTTTTCTAATATCTAACCTAAACTTCCCTTGCTGCAACTTGAGGCCTTGTTCTGATATCTGCCACCATGGAAAACAGTCTAGCTCCATCATCTTTGGAACTCCCCTTCAGGTAGTTGAAAGCTGCTATTAAATCCCTCCTCAGTCTTCTCTTCTCCCAGACTAAATAAGCCCAGTTCCCTCAGCATTTCCTCAGAGTTGCATCCCCCAGGCCCTGAACCATTGTCGCTGTCCTCCACTGGATTCTCTCTAATAGGTCCACATACTTTCTATAGTGGGGGTCCCAAAACTAGACACAGTACTCCAGATGTGGTTCCACTAGTGCAGAATAGAAGGGAATAATTACTTCCCTCAATCTGCTGGCAATACTCCTACTAATCCAGTATACTGTTAGCCTTCTTGGCAACAAAGGAACATTGCTGACTCATATTCATCTTATTGTCAACTGTAACCCCGAGATCCCTTTTTGCAGAGCTGCTGCTTAGCTAGTTGGTCCCCAGACTGCAGCAGTACATGGAATTCTTCCATCCTAAGTACAGAATTTCACACTTGTTCTTGTTGAACCTCATGAGATTTCTTTTGGCCCAATCCTCCAATTTGTCTGGGTCACTCTGAAACCCAGCCCTATTCTGTGGTGCATCTATGACACACCCCCCAGCTTGGTGTCATCCGCAAACTGGCTGAGGGTGCATTCATCCCATCTTCCAGATCAATAATGAAAATATAGAACAAAACTGGACCCAGGTCAGACCCCTGGGGCATTCTACTTGATGCTGGCTCCCAGCTAGACATTGAGCCATTGATTACTACCCATTGAGCCCAACAATCCAGCCAGCTTTCTGTCCACCTCACAGTCCATTCACCCAACCCATAATTCCTTCATTTGCTTTCAAGAAAGCTGTGGGAGATGGTATCAAGGATTGTGCTAAAGTCAAGGTATATTACTTCCACTGCTTTCCCTGTATCCACAGAGCCATTTAGAATTGCCACCTTAGAAGGCAGTCAGATTGGTCAGGCATGACTTGCCCTTGGTGAATCCATGATCTCTGTTCCTGATCACTTTCTTCTCCTCCAGGTGCTGAGAAATCGATTCTTTGAAGATGTGCTCCATGGTTTTTCTGGGGACTGACATGAAGCTGACCCGTCTGTAGATGCCTGTATCCTCCTTCTTCCCTTTCTTAAAGACGGGCACTACAGTCTTCTGGGACCTTCCCAGTCATCATGAGTTTTCAAAGATAATGTTTAGTGTCTCTGCAATCACATCAGCCAGCTCCCTTAGCACCCTCAGATGCATTGCATCTGACTTCATGGATGTCCAGCTTTTCTAAACAGTCTGTGACCTGTTCTTTTAGCACTGAGGGCTGCTCACCTTCTCCCCAAACTGTGCTGCCCAGTCTAGTAGTTTGGGAGCTGACTGTACCTGTGAACACAGAGGTAAAAGCACTGAACACTTCAGCCTTTTCCTCATCATGTGTCACTAGGTTGCTTCCCCCATTCAGTAAGGAACTCACATTTTTCATGACCTTTCACTTGTTGCTAACATACATGTAGAAACCTTTCTTGCTACCCTTCAGGTCCCTTGCTAGCTGCAATGCCAATTGCACTTTGGCCTTCATGACTTCATTGTTTCATGCTCAAGCAATATTCTTATACTCCTCCCAACTTAGTTGTCCACCTTCTACCTCTTGTAAGCTTCTTTTTTACGTTTAAGCTCACTGAAGAGACTTCTGTCAAGCCAAGCTAACCTGTTTGCCACTGTCGGGGACTCTAACCCAGACTTCCCAGGTCCATTGTCTGACCGCAAGAGACAGGCAACACCAGCAAGTTCTTATCTCAAAGCTCTTCATTGAAGCGTGCACACAACAACAAAGAACAGCCCATTTCCTCCAAGAACCAGCCCCCCCTCCTTAATAGTAAGTAAGTTTATATAGACAGTTTTGCATCACAGATTCTACACCTAACTGACTCAACCCCCATGGTTAGTTAGAAACTTCTAGTGCACATGCCTAGATACACAATTAGAGGCTTTGAGCAGTTCTTACGCGTAAGCATTTTCCTTATCATCAAGCATGCAACTTTTCTTTTCAGCACTGTTACTTATGCTAGTGAATTCAAGGTAGGTTCAGTTTGTACCATCCCTGTTCATCAGCTCACATTCCAATTGTCATACTGCATACAGAGAGCTCATGATTATCCTGTTTGTGGCATCTCAGCAGTATTTTTCCATTTCAAACCTATACGGTGGTTTACTAGCACACAGGCAGCGAGCTCAGCCCATCTCGTGGGCCTTTGGGCCTGCTCTCAAACATCCTATCTATCACCACTTTTGCTATTCTTCCTGAAGATTGGGATGGTTTGTTTCTCAGCCTTCAGTAATGTTTCTTTAAAATACAACCAGCTGTCCTGGACTCCTTTGCCCCTCAGACTGGCTCCCAGGGGATTCTGCCCATCAGTTCCATGAGGAAGTCAAAGTCTGCTTTTCTGTAGTCCAGGGTCCATACTCTGCTGCTCTCCTTTCTTGTTTTCTGTAGAATCCTGAACTCAGTCATCCTGTGATCACTGTTGCCCAACTTGCCATCCACTTCTACATTCCCCACCAATTTTTCCTTGTTTGTGTGCAGTAGATCAAGTTGTCTCCAATGCTCTCCAAACACTTCCTGCACACTTCTGTACTGTCCTCCCAAAAAATGTCAGGATGATTGAAGTCCCCCATGAGAACCAGGGCTTGTGATCTGGAAATTTATGCCAGTTATCTGAAGAAAGCCTTATTTACCTCATGTTCCTGGTCTGGTGGTCTATAGCAAACACCCACCACAACATCAACCTTGTTGCTCTCTCCTCTAACCTTTACCCAGAGACTTTCAACAGGCTTATCTCCAGTTTCATACCAGAGCTCTTAGCATACAGATTGTTTCCATAGAGCACAGCTCCTCCTCTCCTCCCCTGCCTGTGCTTCCTGAACAGTTTGTACCTGTCCATGACAGTGTTTCAGCCATGCGAGCTATCCCACCTAGTCTAGGTTATTCCCATCACATCAAAGATATCCAATCATACATTGGATTACATTCCCCAAGGTAATCAAAGTTTCCCAGCTCCCATTTTATACAGATCAACTTATGTTACTAAGAAAAATATGCTGATTAGAAAAAGCTGTACATTTAGCAAAATATGTTTTGAAGAATCTGTTTATTACACTCTGATGCTACTTTGGGATATCTCAATTTATGTTCCCATTCTTTTTTAAACATATTTTAATGGGATGGGGTCCTGTAGGATGGCTGTGATCTCCCCAAGGCCCCCTCACCGTGCCAAGTTGCCCCAATGGGCACCCTTGGTTCTTGCCCGCCACATCTTTGATCGAATAATTGATAAGGAGGCCACCTTTCAGTCCTCTTGGACATGGTCTTGATTGACTCTCTGGACCCCATGGGTTTCCAGACCCCTGGTGGGTCCCACTCCAAGACAGATGTCGCAACAGGTGTTTCAGGGCACCCTAGCTTTATGGGCTATGTGTAGCTCCAACCACCCCTTTGCCATGCCCCAAACCTTGCAGAAGGTACTGAAGTTGTTCAGTCTGGGCCTTGTTGCAATTTGTCCCCCTTGTCCTCCCTGGGCTCTCTGCAGCCCTGTCTTGCTCTGCGCCTCACTGGTGCGTGGGCTTTCTGCAGCCCTGCAAAGTGCTGCACCCTCTCTCACATTGGGGTTGGTGCACCCCAGATGCTGCACCCTCTCTTGCACTGGAGTCCCCATGCTGCTGTGGGTCCCCTAATAACCTTACCCAAACCACCAGTGTTATACAACAATAAACAAAAACACAAGCTTCTGGGCTGTAACATAAATTGAAGGCGCCTGGCTATAACATCATTCAAACCCTACCGAGGAATACTCCATCCCACAACAGTATCAGGACCTGCTTATGCAATCAGGCCTCTCTCCTTTGTTTTCTCTGGGAGAGCTCCTTTCCCCTTGGCTGCTAGCAGGGAACTGCCTTCCTGGCCTCAGCCCTGGGCTAGATATATAAGCCAGGCCCTGCCCTTTTTGGTCAGCTGACTGCAGGCAGGTGTGGGCCATCTAGCTTCTGGCTACCCTAGTAACCAGCAGCTGGGACTTCCAACTCACTGCTAGGACTCTTCCCCTAGCAGTTTCAGCTCCTTAAAGGAGCAGGGTACCCTAGTGCCCTTCAACACATATCAATACTGTACAACCTGGTGTTTGCTGTGTTTGTTTCCATCAATCCTTTCCTGGCAATATACTGCATCTTGTACCATTTTCCGTTATCCTCTTACTTCTTTTCCTGTCAGTATTGCACATTGCGTTATTGTTATTCTTAACTATCCATTATTAGCCTGCATGTGCATATTCTAGCTTAAATTTGTGTATGTAGGTCTGTATCAGTCACTGCTCTAGTGAGACCTACAATGGTCAGTGCTTCAGCAAACCCTGATTAGTACATGTACTAATCAATGCCTGTACCAACTGATGCTTCTGTGTGGCTACAGGAAGAAACATTGTTCAAATAGCAGGAGTAGGGCTAAAGATGGAATGGAAAGTGTTAGAGGGAGAAGTCTAATTAAGGAAAATGAGAGTTTGTGATTTGAATGTACTGCATGTTAGAGGGACTGTATAAATGGATTGAATCAACTAAGGGAACTTTTCTTTCTTTTTATTTTAGGGAGGAGATACAGTAACATTTTCTAACAGGCAGGGTAAAATGGAAAAATGTCAGGAGAAATCATAATTAAAATGAAGGAAAATAAGAGAAGATGAGTATTTGGAAGCTCCTGATGAGGTAGTGGGATCATGGGAATGGATGAGGAAAAAAGACAGGAAAAGGAGCTCCTCTCATTTCTGTGTCGCTGATAACATATAAGCTAGATTTCTTTGGTCAAGACTTACTACTTTTCCTGTTGCCGCAGCCAACTTGTTTTGTGGACCCAGGAGTAAGTACAATAATTTGAAACAATTGTTGTTGTTTTTTTTCCTTACCTGTTAGAACTTCAGTAGAAGTTTTCCTATGTTACAACATCTGAATTCTGCTATAATAAAACTCAAGAATGGTCATTTTTTCCCTTTTCCATGCAGTTGCAACTCCAGGCACTACTTGCATCTGCTATTCTCTACTAACAATTTGGGAGGTGTAGGGAGAGTTAAAACTAAAGGAGACAGAAATAAGATGGGGGATGAACAGAAGAATGGCACAAAAATTACATGAGAGAGACTTTGACCTCATTATTTCTAATCCAAATCCTTTGTAATGCATGTCTTACAGATGAGTCATAACTGAATCAATTTTATTTGTTCTTATTGCCCTTCATTTAACAGTTCTCAGAAAGAGCATTGATATTTTTCTTTCAGAAAACCCAAATAAAATATGAAGTTTAAACAAACAAACAGAAATGGTACAGGCACTTTAAAAATGGCTTATTAGAAATGAATGAGAAAACCATCTGTCATTGTTAGCTACAGATTAGATGTTTCATGCATGGGCAATGCCTAAGACATGCACAAAGGAGCAAAATTTAGAAAAGATTATGGGAATTGCTACTAACATTATATCCTATTGAAGCATGGAGAATGGGTAATAAGCAGTTCCACATAAAGGGATGGGATGTAGATCACCAATCTCTTCAAAGTAAAATCCATATTTTTTTTTCTTTCACAAAAGGTTATTAATAAGAACTTGATGTTGTATTTGTTGAGACAGCACAGGTTTAATCCATTAATAAAGTTCTGTGCATTTTACCAAGATACTTTTAGTTGTTCTGCCTATAGGAATTAATATTCTTATATCAGTTAAATTGTGCTACCTTTGAACACAATGTTTAGGTCTGATACTATCACAATTCCTTTTATAGTAAATAGTCCTTTTTTGTTTTTACCTTAAAACACAATTAGCCTGCTTTCTTTATGAAATTATGAAGGTGTTCCTGAACAATTACAAAAGGAAACAAGTTGAACGTTCTACAGTAGACATAAAGGGTATGAGTACAGGTATTTTGACCTCTCTGAGCACCCTGCATTTTAATTGGTGTGGAGAAGGATATAAGTTAACAGCAGGCACCATTTCTTAATTAAGGCCATAGTCAGATACCCTCAGTTATAACTTATGCTGCCAGTAGTTGAACTAAGGAAGGATGATTCAGGGGTAAGGATGTCAATCTAGGAAACCTACACTACGTTCCCTGCTCTGCCACTTATGACATATATGAATGAAGGCAAATAATTTAGCATTGTCAGCACTCCTATAAAATGAGCATAATAGCCTTACAAGCATATTATGAGAAACAAAAATCTAAGATTGTGAAGTGAATAGGTACTACAATTGTAGGGGGCAAATTAGTACATATTAGGCTGAAATAAACTAATTTAGTCCACAGCAGGATAGTACATGTAAATGTCAAATAGTACTTGTAAATACAAGTACTATCCTGCTACGGAGTAAAAAACTCTGCAGTAGCACTGTTCTGGCTGGCTGAGGCATGTCGGTGCTTCTGTGTGGGGGTGGCTAAAGATAAGATAAACTCATGGATTTCAAAGAGCAAGGTGAAGCTGAACCCAGCAAAAGGAAGGAAGAGGAACATGTAGCAAGAAGTTTAGAGCTATAGAGTAGTCTTTTTCAAAGCATATACCTACAGAAGTAAGTTTTATCCATATTTAATGAGTATTCCTGATAGCCTTTTTCATTCTAAGCTTTTGTGTAACCATATCTGTGAGTAATATTTCATACTACTTTCAGTTATCTAAGAGACTCCATCCATGCTGCTGGACAATGATCCAACATCAGTTACACATACCACCTTTACATCTTGGCTGGCAATGACATATGTTTGGACCCAACACCATCAAACTTAGGAAACTCCTTAGCAATGGGGGCTACCATGAGAACATCAAACCTATCCTCCATTTTGTCTTCTATAGCTTTCCCACAGAATACTGAGTCCAGTTTAAGGCCTGTGCTCTTGTTTTCAAGGTGGCAAATACCTGAAATCCACAGCATCTAAAAGATTGCTTGAAGGTTTCAGATGAAAAGTATGACTGAGCACTCTACTTCACAGACAAAATGGAACTTTCCACCAGAATGAAAAAAAAACTCATTTGTGCATACAGGAGAGTTTTCTTCAAGGCCTGGTCCAAGACTCTGGTTAGAACTCCCAAAAGAACAAAAGACTGCCATCCGCCTTGCCATTTTCTTTTCTAAATGCAAGGTGAACTTATTTGATCTTTCCTTCTCTACCAAAAATAGCAGACTATATGTATTCTTCAAAAGCATAGTACTGCAGAAATAATTTTCTTTCTGGAGAAAGAATAAGTGAAAGAATGAAACACCTAGGACTAGTTTTTAGTCATGTCAATTAGTGCATTAATAAAATGCATTTGAACCCAGATCCCATTGATTTCAGTAAGCCAGATGCTTAAATATGATTGAGAATCTGTGTTTTAGATACTACATGACTCTGAGGTACTTATGCTGATGGGAGAGAAAAACAACAACAAAAATTACCATAATTACCTCTTTTTGTGAAGTGTATTGTAGAAGTATTGTTTTATTTTTCCAATTAAAGATTAAAAGTGAAATATCAACTGGAAAAGTAATTTTGTAGAACAGCATACCCATGCATTTGGAAAGTGTGACAGATTCATGCATATCACTCTACTACAGAGATTGCTTCTTTGGAACGTAAATATGTGTGTTTTTTGTGGAAAAAATATATATATCATGTGAAAACATTCCAACATAAGTGCATTCTACATGATACATAATTACGGAATCATCATCTTCCCTACCAGTTAGTCTACAGATAATTGAATTTTAGTTTATACTTATCTTGTTTTGGCTGGGACTTAAACTGTTCTCTTATGTTCGATCAACACAAGTATTATAGAAAAGCTGATTTAGACTACTATTACAAATAATATACTGCTAGAAAACCTCTGTAAAGCAATGCTTTTTTCACCAGTATGTAGGCAGACTAAAGCAAAATCTGTAATTATCACATTTGCTTCCACTAAATGCCACATTGCATGTTTGAAGAACTCTATCAGACTGAAAATAGGTAGTCTTTATCTCTGAAGGACACAAGTGTGGGACAGGGGTACACGTGCAAAAGTCACTTATCTCCATGAGAGTACTTAGGTATTTGATGCATGGTTGTTAGACTTGTGCATCCCCTGTCTGGAAGGGGCAATCATAAAATTTTCAGAGTTTTACTCTGTTGGAATAACTCAGTAAGACAGCCTGAGTAGAAAGTGGAATAGTTTATATGATGGTAGATATTAAAGTTCGATAAACACATAGCTGAGTTTTGGAAAGCACTTGAAAATCATTTTTTATTTGTTTGTTTTTATGTTTTTAAAACAAAACAATCATGTTTTTGATGAAGGAAATGTTGGTTTTCAGGGAGCAATGTGATGAGTTGTAACATAAGCTTGTACAATTGAAATCACTGCTTCATCTTGTAGCTGTAACATTTCTAAAGCTTGTTACACATCTCATTGCACATTGTAAAACACTAAAGTAATTTTTTTTTAATAGTACTTACTTTGGCTCTTTTCCTTCTGTTTATATGACTCTCAGTTTTGGAACTTATCTTTTAAAATATTTCATTTTGCTGCTTGAACATTTGTGCCTGCTTAAAGCTTAAAAATATATCTTTCCAGAATCCAAGTATGTAGTTAACTCAGAAGGCTTGTAAACCTCATTAAATGTGAATCTGATTTTCCATAATTTTTTGTACAAAAGCCTTTTAATGATGTATACAAATGCAAGAATGAGAAAAATCTATTTTTATCTTAATAAACTATTTAAGCAGATGTTTCTTTAGGCAGGTGTTTTCAAAGATGCATTTATCTTTCAAATACGTAAGTGTCTAGACCTCTTACTGTCCTTTAAAAACATTAGTTTAAGTCACTGTCAAGTATCTCTGTCACTTGCAGGCCTGTAGGACACTGCCTGCCGGTCGACTTAAGTAAAACAGATTCTATTCGGAGTTCTACACACCCACACTTTTTCCTGCCACAACTTGGTGTTTAAAGGAGTTGGTTCAGTACTTGGAAGTGTAGTTCAATTAGTCATCCCATACTTGTCCCACAAAGGTCCTACATTTCTGAGGGCTCCGCCACCCCTACACCCTCACCCGTTCCACCGGTTTCTGATCGGTCACTTGGTCCTTCCACATTACCTCCATCCCAAGAAGAAAAAAGTAAAAAAAACCAAAACAAAACCAAGCACTCCTGGCCTGGATTATTGTTTGCGCTCCTTTTAGCAGAGCAGATGTTTGTGAGGTCAGTCCCTCTTTTCTTCCACTACCGTCTCTTCGGTGGCTCTCCCCAAGCCTCTTATTGAGGTCATCACGATTCCTCTCATCCCATTAGGTCCATCTGTAATGAATTTTTTTCCCTTGCACCCCTTTTAGGGGCTTTACAGTACCACATTTCTAGAGTACCCCTCTATTAGAGACTTTATGGTACCTTACTCTGCCAGACTCTGCTGGTTGGGTGTGGTAACAGGCAGTTCCAAGTACTGCCAGGTCAATAGGCCTCTCTCTCTAAGTTCCCTTTGGGGAGCTCACTCTCTGGAGGAGTCTACTGGCTCTCCACATTGCTCTCAAGGTTGCCTGCAGCGTGGCTTGGCTGGATCCTCCTCCTTCCGGTTCCATGCTACCCCTTTGTGTTTGTTCCGGGCTCCTCTTTATACCAGCATTTGAGTTCTCAGCCCCTCCACTCCAGAAACACCTGGGTAAGGAGGGTTTCTGCCAGGCTGTGGCTCTGGGGCCACTGACCCTTTGTTTAGTCCTTGTGCTTTTGAGCCCTGTGACTCTCTCTCTTTCTCACAGTCACTAAAAATTGTCTTAGCTTTCTAGATCCTATCTGATCCCTTAGCTAGGACTTGAACAATATATTAAACTAACAGTAATTCTAAAGAATTGTTTGATTATTGATTTGAATAAAAAATCTGAACTCTGGAGTCAAAGAACCATATGATACCCAATGATTAGCCATGCCCTAGTCTTCTGAGTCCCATACTTAGGATATCACTTTTAAAATCTGCTAATTGGCCTTGGACACATTGTTTGAAATACAAGGTTTAATTAATGCAGCAGAAGGACTGTTTTGTCAGTGTGGTCCACTAATCCAACTTTTGCAAAAAAATACTCTTTTATGACAAACTGAGACTCCATCTCCTAGCCAAATATCTTAACCATGAAATAGACTTTAATCCACACAAGCAACTTGCTCAGGTATACTCAGATTGCTTTAATGTATTTAAATTGCTATTTTCTGTTTAGAAGCCCTGCTCCCTAAAGATCCATTTATAACATCAGAAAAAGTAACTTGTGGCTGACAGAAATTTAGGCCTTTCTAAATGTTCCTACCAATCTAATCTATAGTTTGGTAGTTATTGTGTTCTCTTGGGGAATGGCAGAGTATGCATTTGAATCCCATCACTCTAAGAAGGGGCCTGAATCCTGGGCTCCCAGTATGGGTGAGTATTATAACCTTGTGAAGCACCTAACTCTTCCTATGTGCTATACATATAGGTTATGCAACCAGCCTGATTTTTTTTCTTTTTTCTTTTTCTTTTTCTTTTCTTTAATCATTCTCTTAGGATTAAGTACCTCCTTTCTGAGGAAAGGTGAAGCCTAATTTGTAGTACCCACAGAGCCAATCTGGAATTTACCCTAAGTACATCACTTCAAACTTGTAGTGTGTTTGCTTGTTTTAATTGTCACCACTAACCCATCACAGTCATGGAAATGTATATATAAATATATTTTTAGTTTTATAGTAGATGAGCATAATGATGCAACAGATACTACTTGTATTTTTCTCTGAAGTGATAGTTTAGGTTTCTTCTCTATTTCCTTGACTACAGTAATTTACTGTTGTTAAAACTCTGTATAACAAATAACATTCTGAACAAAACATACAAAAAACACTTAGAGGGGTTTTATTTTCTTGTAATCCTCTTCCAGTTATTTCCTCATAGTTTCTCTTATTCATGGGAAATTCCACTCATAATCTAAAACTGCGTGGGAGAAATACTGGTTGTGGTTATAAATAACAGAGGAGATTCAACCCTTGATTTATGATCTGAACATGTATTTTTTGATCTCAGTCATGTGATCAGTGTCCAAGACAGACAGTGTAATTCATCTCTCACTATTGTGCTTCATCTTTGATCTTAGATGAAGTTTCTAGGGTAGACTAGTTCAGTGACTCTGACCATTCAGGCTTTATCTCTTCTTCTGAGAGTATCAACTTGTGGCAGTCAAAGTGATGATTTAAAATTTTTTTTTTGTATTTTACTGATGTGAACACTTTTCTGCTAGGAGCCATTCATTTAATCTAGATCAATCACAAGACATACAATGACAGGGACATCTAGTCACAAGCAACTTAGACCCAAATCTCACTTGTTTTATGAAAGCAAAGAATTTAATTGACTTCAATAAGTGTTAAAAGTGCACAGTCCTCTCTCAGGTTCAGGCCTTTCTATGTTCTATTCAAGCTACTGATTTAAGTTCCAAGGCCTGCATTCAGAAAGAAATGTAGGTATCATAGGTGAAATCTGGAGGAGTTTAACTACTTAAGACACCTAAATACCTTTTTGAAACTTGCCTTATCACAATATCACTTCCCACATGGGAAACCCTTGACATCTGTGTATTTTTTTTAGACTCAGCTCCTGAGTGTCTGATGCACCTAAAAGTTTGAACAATTTGTGTTAGGCATTTCTGCCAAACTGCCTAAAAGCAAGAAGTAGCTTTTCAGAGCATAAAAAATCCTTTGTTTCCTGAAACAGTAATATGTGCATTGCAGCTGAACTGCAGCTAAAAACTGAAATATAGCTTGCTGTCTCACTGAGCCGAATTTTATATTGTGATCACCTGAACTCACTGTTTCAAAGGGAGGATGAAGGGAAAAAAATCAGTGGCATAAGCAAATATCATTTTATCTATTTGTGCTTCTAAAATATTTTTTCTTCTTTTGACATACCATTGCTTATACAGAATTAGGAATAAGTGTCTTTTTGTTGTTGCCACAGAAGAGAAAGTGAGTGGGGGATTATAGGAGCAGAAGCATATGGAGAACAGAAAACAAATCCAAGAAAATGAGAAAAGGGACAAGCCAAAAAAGGGATGAACCAATTAAACTGGAAGGGAATGAAAACCACCTAAGCCCTGTAAAATTCTTCTCTATAAAATCAAACAGGAGGCACATGCATATACTATTATACTAGTAGAATCATCTTTCTATCTCTCTCCAGTTATATGCATATGAAATCCTTTCTCCCACAATATAGGGGTCAATATACTCTTTATCTTCAGCTTTAATTGAAAGGCTTACATTTGCAAATTTTTTGTATTATTAATTTTTACCATGCTGCTTTACAGCATTTTGTGGTAGACTGTGAAAAGCGCTTAATCTTTTTGAATGCTAATCCAGGAAACTTGGAAATAGATAATGGATGGGTTAGAATCTCTTCTCGGAGTGAAAAAAGAAGAAAATTACTATTATAACTTGTGCATGTGGCAGTCATCTATTTTAAATGTACACATGTAGCTTCAGAAAAATGAAAGCAGAACGAATAAAGAACAAAAATCAAATGGTGGTAAACAGATGCTTCAAAAACACTTTGCATTGGGAAACAGGCTTTTAAACTCCACATGTATTATTTCACACATTTCAGGGGTTTTCACAAATATTCCAAGAAATTTATAATTTTGTTATTATAATAGAACTCTGGAAAACACATTAAGCTCAAAAAAAAAATCATTTTAATCACCATTCCCCAGCCCTTATAGGTGAAAAATTTTCTACCTACCATTTCTTTGTCCTCAGTTTCATAGATTTCATAGATTTTATAGATATTAGGGCTGGAAGGGACCTCAGAAGATCATTGAGCCCAGCCCCCCGCCCAAAGGGCAGGAAGTCAGCTGGGGTCAAAGGATCCCAGCAAGATAAGCATCCAATTTGCTCTTGAAGTTTTCAGTGTAGGTGCTTGAACCACCTCCAATGGCAGGCTGTTCCAGACCTTGGAGACTCAGACAGTAAATAAATTCTTCCTTATGTCCAGCCTGAAATGGTCTTGCAGTAGTTTATAACCGTTCGACCTTGTCATCACTTGGGGCGATCTGCTGAACAAACATTCCCCCAGAAACAGGTGGTCACCCCAAGAAACTTATGGGTGCCCATCAGATCACCCCTGAGCCTGTGCTTTTCCAGGCTAAAGAGCCCCATGGCTCTCAGCTGTCAGTAAGGTCTGTTTTCCTGATCTCTGATGATGCATGTGGCTCTTCTCTGGAATCTCTCAAGCTTCTCCACATTCTTTTTGAATTGTGGAGCCCAAAACTGGACACAGTACTCCAGCTGCGGCCTCACGAAGGCTGAGTACAAGGGGAGAATGACGTCCCTGGATTTGCTTGAGAAGGATGGCCTATTTAATAAACTTTTCTAAGATCTTCCCCGAGATAGAAGTCAGGATGATGGGCTTATAGTTTGCTGAATCCACTTTCCTACCTTTCTTGAAGATAGGCACCACATTGGCCTTCTTCCAGTCTTCGGGCACTACGCCAGAACACCAGGAGGCTTCAAAGATCCTTGCCAGGGGCTGGGCTATGATGCTCACCAGCTCTTTGAGTACCCTGGGGTGTAGATTGTCAGGGCCTGATGACTTGAAGGTATCCAACCTCTCAAGGTGTTCCTTCATGAGGTCGACATTTATATAGGACAGGGGATCACCCTTACTCAGACCTCCCTGTCCCGTAGCGGGCATGGGCGTCCCATGGGACTGATGAAAGACTGACACAAAGTACCAATTTAATACATTGGCTTTTACCTGGGCATCAGTTGTCAGTTGTCCCATCTGGTTTATCAGGGGTCCAATGTTGCTCTTGCTTTTTCTCCAGCTCCCCACATCTCTGAAAAGGGACTTTTTGTTGTTCTTGATGCTCGAAGCTAGTTGGAGTTCAGTTGCAGCCTTGGCTTTCCTGAGTTGCTCCCTGCAAGAACTAGACCAGTGGAGAATATTTCTCCGTGGAGGTGAATCTCATCCTCCATCCTTAGTAGGCCTTTCATTTTAGCCTCAGGAAATCTGCTAGGTCCCTGGAGAGCTAGGTGGGATGTTGTGCCATCTTGCTACCTTGCCTCCAAGATGGACTAGACTTAGCTTGTGCATTGTGGATCACTCCCAGGATGAGCAACCACTCATCCTGAACTCCCCTCCCCCTGGGGTTGTGGTCCCTTAGGGCTTCACTGACAAGCCTCCTGAGCTTGTCAAAGATGGCTTTCCTGAAGTCAAGGACTTCCATGTTGCTGATTGACTTGCCAACTTTAGGGTGGATGGTGAAGGTTATCAGCTCATGGTCGCTATCACCCAGCTTCCCATTGATCACTAGGTCACCAGTTTGGTCATCCCCAGTAGCCAGCACCAGGTCGAGCAGAGCTTTACCTCTCATTGGCCCATTGACTTCTTGAGTCAGGTAGAGGTCACCCACGCATGATAGGAAGCTTTGTGACCGCTCAGATTTTGCTGAGTGATCCTCCCATGAGATGTCTGGGTAATTGAAGTCACCCGTAACAACCATGGTCCTAGTGCATGCGGCCTCAGCCAGTTCCCAGGTGAACTCCTGGTCAAGCTCTTGATTTTGGGTGGGAGGTCTGTAGTAGACTCCCACCATTGTGTCTGCTGTGCCATGTTTCCCACAGATTTTATCCCAGAGGGTCTCCAGTCCTCCATCCTGGTCACCAACATCAGCTTGCAGGGACACATAGCTTTCCTTAACATAGAGAGGTACACCTCTTGCCCCTTTTATCTACTCGATCCCTCCTGTACAGGGTATAGCCATCTATACCTGTGGTCCAGTCATGGGTGGAGTCCCACCAGGTCTCCATTATCCCTATGACATTGTAATTATTTGTGTTAAGTAGGAGAATGAGTTCCTCCTGCTTATTCCCCAAGTTCCTGGCATTCATGTACGGCAGGGAAGTGTCCCTTTGGGGGCTCTTGCCTTGCCTGCAGATTGTATCAGAGCTGGGCTCCCTTAATTGCCTTGGCCCGCTGGCTTTGCAAGGGTTGCTTAGCGGGCCAGCAGTGGCGGTAGTCCCCCAGTCCTCCAATGGGCTTAGTTTAAAGCCCGGTGGAACAGGTCAGCCAGTCTGGCTGAGAAGAGCCTCCTCCCCAGGGGAGAGAGGTGGAAGCCATCTCTTCCCAGCAGCTCGTTGTCTCTCTCGCCGAAGAGTGGGCTGTGGTCATGGAAGCCAAAGCCTTCCTGATGACACCAGTGCCCCAGTCTTTGGTTGACTACCTGACTCGTCCTCTCCCTCCTCTGCCCATACCCCAAGACTGGGAGGATTGAAGAGAACACCACCTGTGCCCCCAGACCCATTAGCCCCGCTCCCAAATCCCTGTAGCGCCTCATGACTCAGCTGGGAGAGCTCCAAGCCATGTCATTGGTGCCCACATGAATAAGGAGCATGGGATAGTGGTCTGTGGGCTGGAGGAGCTTAGGGAGCTCCTCGCTAGGAATTTCAAGGATATTGCTGTGAATAACCATTTTTAAATTGCCTACGTTTAGGATTTTTTTTTCTTTTGAACTTGAGCATTGAACCAATTAATTACTTCTTTTCCTAGTACAACTTTAATTAGGGCCTGGCTTAAATTGTGGATTCAGTTTGCAGTGGTGCAGTGGCTCCTTTAATCTTGTAATTCCCCTGACATGTGCCCTGCCACTAATTGGTGGAGGGGGCCAGCAGTCCCACCACTCACTGCTCACTCCTGATGGTTGGGAGGCAAAAACCGTGGTTTTAAATATGCCATGGTTTTTGCCTCATGCCTCTTGCTGTTGACCAGATGGGAGACAAAACCTGCAGCATATTTAAAATTGCAGTTTTTGCCTTCCAGCCATCAGGAGCAAGAGGTGAGCAGTGGGGCCAATGGCCCCTCCACCAATCAGTGGCAAAGGGACATGCAGGGTGGGGTGGGGGAGGAGGGATGAGGAGTCCAACATTAAAGGAGTCACCACACCACAAGCTGGGTTCGCAATTTGAACCAAGCCATAATTATAATTGTTACTAGCCAGGGTAGCGGTAATATAATACCATTTCCTTACGTTGGTTTCCAAATATGACTTAGTTTGTTTCTGGGTGAGAGGAGATGTCCAGTCTTCCAAGATTACAAATATAATATCAAGTAATGGCAATTATAGCTATCACGAATCTTATTTATTTGAGGGTCCTAAAGTGGCCTGCTGTGTGACTGAAAGAATAAAATAGGACTAGAAGAAGAATTATTCATTATAATCCTAGCTCCATCCCTCTGTTCCTTGTGATGCTGTGTAAATATACTTCTGTTTCTTGTGATGCTGTTTATATATCTGCCTCATTTTCACCATTTGGAAAATGAGAGTATTATGTTTGTTTCATACAGAAGTGTCGAGTGGACTATTTGTTATTTTATGTAAAATGCTAGGGTTATGTAAGAGGCTAAGAGATCTTAAAGAAGGACTATGTGTTATTATTATTACTTGGACTGAGACTATCACCTCATTTCACATATGCTACTGAAGGCCCAGTAGATGGGAACAGGTTTTATTCAGTACTATGCTGGACTGTGTCCAGTCATAAATTACTCCAAATTTTTCAGGTCCCGTGAAATGTTGAGACCTTTCATAGATTTCTCTTTCCAGTCTTTTCCTAGTCAAGATGTCATTAACTCTTCTGTCAGTGCTTTTCTCAAATCCTTATTAAAGATTTTTTTTTTTTATGTAGAAACTCACCCATTATCTACACCGAGACAGGGATTGCTCATGAGAGAATCCTCTGAAATCTTCACCATGTACAACCAAAAGATGCTCTTCCCACTCTTCTTCATTAAGCATAACCTGGCATGTGATGCCAGACCTAGAATTCAGTAGGCAAAATATGCTCGGGTGATCCTAGGAACTGGATCCTGCCATATGCTACAGGGCATTGCAAAAAACAAAAAAACCCAACCAAACAAAAAACCTAGTAGCTCTAGGCAGGTGTGTTAAACAGATCTTCTATATTTTTTTGAGGAGGCAGGAATAGGAGTGCTTACTATACCAGCTCTTCTTTGTCCCCCACCTCCTTCCCACACATTCCCTTATGCCAGCTTTTAAACAGACCTTGAGTTGCTAAGCCTTAGGAGCTGGAGTCTCAGCTTTGCTGAGATGCTGCTTGGGGGAAGACTAAGATGGAAGCTGGAGAACCAGAGAATAGAAGGGCATTTGAAGGATAGAGTGGGGAATGTCAGAAATAAATAGGCTCAAAATAGGGAGATACTGGGAGGTTCCTCACGTGCAGGGATGTGTTCTTGTAAAGGCACAAACAGCAGTGGCACAAATTTGTGCTGCTTCTTTGTACCCTGTCATATTCCCCTGCCTGTGCACTTCAGCGCACAGGAAATTGTCCTCAGGAAAGGTGGGGGTGACTGAAGCCATATCTGTGTAGGGCCCAGCACTCTTACCTGCTGTCCTGGTGTAGCAGGGGCACAGGTCCAGCAACATAGAACCTGGATGGCAGCCAAAGTGTTGCTCTAGACATCCAGTCCTTCATTTGTTCCAGCACAGGCTACTGACATGTGCTTTGCACCATTACTGCCTCAGAATATGTTTTTTGCTACTGAGATTTCCCAGCTGCAAATTCTGCCACTATGCTGCAAATATGCAGCATAAACCATGGTTTCACATTCCCTACGTGGAGTTTGTGGTGCCACAAACTGCACTCCCCTGCATGTGGCGACCCACCCACTGATCGTATTGAGTTTTTATAGGTATAGGTTTCAGAGGTGTATGGAAGGGACAAATGGGTGTCTGGGAGATGAATGATGGAGACTTTAAGGAAATGGAGGGGGAGAGAACTGAGGGTTCGAGGGTGGTGTGAGAGAAAGGAAAATGTGATATCAGGGGTAGGGTGACTGAGGGATATGGGAGGATTAACTTTGCTGGAGCTTTGTGGCATGTACTGGTGCATAGTAGGCATATTCCTAGATAGTTAAAATGAACCAAAAATAAGGTCTCCTTCCATTGTCTTAAATTGTGCAGAACCCTCTAATTTGCAGAGAGTAGAATTAATGACTCAGTACTACAAAGCTGTAACCTGCTGGTTGATTTTGTTGAGAGCACAAACCTTTTTGCAAAATGAGCTGTTGGTGTGTGCGCAGGCTGACTTAATCTTCACTGAATGTCATGCCATTTTCGATCAAGATCCTACAAAAGAAAGAAGCAGGTGAATGATTGGCAGTGCATCTACAAATTTGACTCAGACATCCATTTCTTTCCATTGTATGCTAAATAAGAAACCGTTTTGACACTATTGAGTTCCTTTTTGCACTTCTAAATTTGTTCAGGAGACATACCTGTTGGTATGGCAAACATAAGGGGTGGTTTGTGCAAACTTGACACAGAATACATGGAACTAAAAAGAGCAGCTGGTTTTGTTTATCTGCAGTTAAACAGGTGAAAGCAATACTGTTATATCAGAACTGTTTGGTGTGGTCAATTCTAATTGGCTTTATTATGATACTTGTCAAGACAGCATTTTTCTTTCTGTGTTAATCTTCACATTGCTTACAGTTAAATTGATTTGGAAGGCACTCACTTCTAGGCAATTGCCAGCTGGAAGAAAGCCACTGAAGAATCCCAACATTTTGCACAGATAGTAGTTCCTTAAGGAGAGACGGAAAGATGGCATGGTTACAAATGACTTCTGTAGGAGAGAACCAGTAAATGAGTCTTGGGTCATGAGGCATAAATATTATAGGATGCAGATTTGAATATCTAAGACAATTGTCTTCCATAATATGTATCCTTTGAACAATTATGATGGTACACTGCACAGAAGATTCTCCAGGTATGTGAAGAGTTAAAGAAGGGTCTGTTTCATTACTGAGTTTCAAATAATTTTATGGCATACCAGATTTTAAATCTTGTTTTTTTTCTTTTCGTGCTCACACAGATATGGGACTCCTATAGTTTTAGTCAGATGCATTTGGAACAATACCTTAGGGGACACCACAGTTTAACAAAATCATTACAACTGTTAAGTTAACTAAAACAATTTCATTATTAAAGACCACAGAGAAAAATAAATTAATAAAGAAAACAAAAGTAATAAACAAGTATTCCATTTCCCATTAATTTCATATATTTACCTGTAGACAGCTTTTAATTAAGATTATACCTTTTTTTAAGGTATAATCTACATTATATAATCTACTTAAAGAGTACTGTTTTAAGATGTATAATTTACTTAAAACATCCTCTCCTTTAAGGCCTCATATACCTGGAGAATCTTTTGCTTTATGTACTGTCATGGCTGTTCAAAGTGAACATACTGTGGAACAGAATCTCCTGTAGATACTTAAATGTGCATCATTGGAGGGGAGATGGGAGTGATGGAGGGAATGTTTTACCTAAATGAATCAAGATTAAAGGTTTTTATTTCCAAAATAATAGTGATTTTGGCTTAATGTATGTTTATACAATTTAGCTTATATTCCGTCTAAGGTTAGGAGAAACCCGTTTGCTTTATTATAGATAACATACCATTTTAAAATGATCTTACCACAGTATTATAAAACCAAAGGAGGTATTTAAAAAGTTATTTCTTAAAAGAAGCCATTCAGGGATATGTCTTGAGACAGGCAAATAAATGACTATTAGAAATTCATGTTCATATACTATTTATCTCTGTTCACCAGTGTTAGCAAATCTTTTCTCTCTAAGAATACAGACTAAACCATTCTGGTGTTTAACAAGAGAAGCTCTTGCTATTTAAAATCATAGAAGCATTTCAGCATTCCATTAATATCATTACAGAAAAAAAAAATCAAATCAAATCTCTTGACATTTATTTTGGCAAACTTTCTCCAATATTAGGTGCTGCAGGTCTGACAATGTGATTGTACCAGAATAAAGCTTCTTTATGTTGTAAAAGATTACTTTTGTTCTTTGTCTTCTTGCCGCTGTTTGCTTACTTGAAAGCAATGAGATGAACATGCTGGGACAAAATGAGAATGAGAGTGCTGCTGAAGTTGAGACAGGAGCATATTACACTGCTTTCTTCATTCTGAAAGAGATGTATATTCTTCTTTGTTCACAGTTACAGTAGAAGTACAAGATACTCTTTTTGAGGGCTTTATGAAACCTAAATATTCACTGCTGTCACCCTTTTGTTGACTCAACTCCTTGATGTGATCATCCCAGCAATATTATCAACTTCTAAATCCACAAATTATCTTTATTTGTGGATGAGGGGACTCTTGAAACAGCTTTAAGGTTTAGAGTTCTAACTCGTCCTTGAGTTTAGCAAATTTTTTTTGTGATATTCATTTTTGTTAGGGCTTAATAGGAGTTGAAGTTACAAGTGTTAGTTTAGTGGTGAAAGGTTAATTTAGTTGGGATCAACACTTTTTTTTAAATCATCAAGCACAACTTCAGCTCACTAATCTAGTCAATTTAATATTATAATTGTTGTATTGAGTCTATATATCCATCTAACTGAAAAACATAATCAAAAGTCTGCATAAAATACATTATGCTAGGAAGTTGTTGTATGTAGCAGGCAATCTCTGTAAAACAAGAGAGCTTTCCAATTCTTTTTACTTAGTCAAGCAACACCATCCTAATTGTACCTATTGTACTCAGACTGAATTTCACTTGACTAATTGAATGTGTTTGAATCAAGGCTATAGCTAGAAGTGCTATTCAAATATGCAATTACAATGCAGCTGACTTCATTATTTCCTAAGCAAGCAAAAATGCAAGGAAGATTCTATTCCCTTTGAAGTCAGTGGTAAAACTTTCATTGGTCTAGTCAAAGAATTGTAATCTGTGTTTAAATCTCAAAGACCTGTCATCATGTTTATGCTGTAAAAGAGGACAGGGATGTGTTTATGTCACCAAAAAAATGGAGCTATAAGGGTCACAGGAAGTGTAAATGCTTGTTCACAATTTTGTCCTCTGTGTTCAGAATCCATTTCTTACAAAAATGTATGCAAAATGGGAGCAGAACACACAGAAGAAAGGGAAGAATCTGGGCATAGTCACTGTAATTTTTCCTTCTATTTTTGACTCATAATAGAAAATATGCTGAAAAACTGTCTACTGCCTTGTGCCTTTAAATACATACACTCCAGAAATACAGAGTTTTTAAAATTTTTAATAATACTTGTGGGGTTTTCTAGGGTAGTAGCAAGTCAAAAACCAAAGGAAAACTTTTCTTCAAAAGACTTAATATTGCAGATCATTGAATTGATTTATGAAGCAGGGAAAAATCACATATTAAGTAGCATGAATTCTATACATTTTATATAAATAGACAATACATTTTTTCATTCACAGAGCACAAAAACACATTACACAGGCACAACTTACGTGGAGAAAGGATTTACTAATTGTTACGAATAAAATTTGTATAAATTGATAAAGTGTAGTAAGTGCTATGAACTAATGAAGCTTAATAAGCATATTCATATCAACTTCACCCTATCTTTTTTCAGATGCACATGTACAGCAGGCTGGACAGGGTCACAGTGTAATGAAGATATAAATGAATGTGATTCTGACCCATGCTTGAATGGAGGGACTTGCTATGAGTCTGTTGTCCAGGGGCAGTTTATATGCCTTTGTCCTCCATTTTATACTGGAGACTCTTGCCAGCAGCGCTACAACCCCTGTGACCCACACTACAATCCATGTATAAACAATTCAACCTGCCTGGCACAGGCTGATGGCACTCCATTGTGTGTTTGCAAAAAAGGTAAGAATTGGCATAAAGTATTTTCCTATTGTCAGTGTGTGAGTGTTAGACATCCTATTAAATAATTAAAAAGTTGCAATTGTGTTGGATTTTAAGACATTGTTACCAAAATAACTAATACTTTGTAGTTTAATAGAACTTTCCAGTGATCTTGAAAATGTTTAATGCATTGTATTTCACATAGCACTCCATTGTGTGTTTGTAAAAAAGATAAGAATTGACACAGAATACAAAATGTTTTCCAATTGTCAGTTTGTGAGTGGCAAAACTGGGGCCAGTTTTGCTCAATATCTTCATCAGTGACCTAGAAGATGGGATGGAGTGTAGCCTCAGCAAGTTTACAGATAACACAGAGCTAAGGGAAGTAGTATATATGCTGGAGGGTAGGGCTAGGATTCAGAGAGACCTCTACAAATTGAAGGATTGGACCACAAGAAATCTCATGAGGTTCAATAAGGACTCTTTAGCCTGGAAAAGCGCAGGCTCAGGGGTGATCTGATGGCCACCTATAAGTTTATCAGGGTGACCACCAGGATCTGGGTGAATGTCTGTTCACCAGAGCGCCCCAAGGGATGACGAGGTTGAACGGTCACAAACTCCTGAAAGACCGTTTCAGGCTGGACATAAGGAAGAATTTCTTTACTGTCCGAGCCCCCAAGGTCTAGAACAGTCTGCCAGTGGAGGTGGTTCAAGCACCTACATTGAACACCTTCAAGAGTAAATTGGATGCTTATCTTGCTGGGATCCTATGACCCCAGCTGACTTCCTGCCCTTTGGGCAGGGGGCTGGACTCGATGATCTCCTGAGGTCCCCTCCAGCCCTAATGTCTGTGAAATCTATGAAAGGAAAAATGCAAAGTCTTGCACCTTGGATTGAACAATCCCATGCACCAGCACAGGCTGGGGACTGACTGATGAAGCAGCAGCTCTGCATAAAAGGACCTGGGGTTACAGTGAACAAACAGCAAGCTGAATATGAGCCAGCAATGTTCCCTTGTTGCGAAAAAGGCTAATGGTATACTTGGAAGCATTAGTAGGAGTATTGCCAGCAGATCAAGGGAAGACATTATTCACCTCTTCAGCACTGGTGAGACCACATCTGAAGCTCTGTGTCCAGTTTTGGGCCCTTCACTACAGAAAGGATGTGGACAAATTGGAGAGAGTCCAGTACAGGGTAATGAAAATGGTTAGGGAGCTGATGCACATGACTTCTGAGGACAGGCTAAGGGAAATGGACTTATTTAGTTTGGAGAAGAGAAGACTGAGGGTGGATTTAATAGCAGCCTACATCTACCCAAAGGGTAGTTCCAAAGAGGATGGAGCTAGAGAATACAAAGAGCAATGACCTCAAGCTGCAGCAAGGGAAGTTTAGGTTAGATATTAGGAAAAGATGTCTCACTAGAAGGGTAGTAAAACACTGGAGCAGGTTACCCAGAGAGGTTTTGGAATCTCCATCCTTGAAGGTTTTTAGGACCCAAATAGACAAAGCCTTGGTTGGGATGATATAACTGGTAGTGGGCCTGCTTCGATCAAGGGGTTGAACTAGGTAACCTCTTGAGATCTCTTCCAACCCTAAAATGATTCCATGATGACTATTAAGTATTATTACTTATTTGGAAAAGGTCACTACTGAATGCTGAAAAACAGGTCTCATTAATTTTGGAAATGAGCTGCTCACAAAATGGTGGCATTAATATTTTTGAGCATAGTTTAAAAGAACACTTTAGGTATAAAATGATGCCTTTGCAGTCTTCTTTGGAAATGAAATGTAAAGAGTATTGACATTTTTAAATAAAATTTCCTAGAAACAAATAAAACAAACAAACAATTTGTGTTAAAACATCTTTGTGCATAATTTTAATTTCAACAGGTACAAAAATCTTACCTCTTAAAGTATGAAACCTTTTAGCTGAACAGCTCAATAAATCACTAATGTAAAATTTTAACAAATATTGGAAAAATGAAGAAATTCCATTATTAGCCTAGTGCCCTGTCCTGTCAAAACAATAGAGTTGATCATTTGGGCCTCTATCAAACGAATTAGAGGCTAAAAAGGCAACTTAATACAGGCTGATTTCATGGAAGCTAGGTCTGGCAAAGAAATACGTTGTGTTTTGCAGGGAATTGAGAGCACAAGTTCTGGTTCATAAAAGCAATTGTGATGATGCTTATACACTTGGATTCTTGACGTCATCTGACTAATAAATAAAATCAAATAAGATTAAATGACTAGCATTACAGTCAATTAACAGGGCACACAATAGATTGATTAAAAACTGGCTGAGAGACAGAGCTCAGAACGTATTTGTTAATGCGGAACTATAAATGAGTGGGTCAGTTACTTATATGATACCCAGAGAAACATTCTTGGTCAACACTATTCGGCATTTTTATGTACTATCAAGACAATACTCTAAAATCTTTACTAGTAAAGTCTGTAGATGACAAAGGATGGTTGGGTTGTTAATGTGAACGCAAGTTGCACATTAGAGTAGTCTTATTTGCCTGGTTAAATACTCACCATCCAACAAAATTAGTTTGAAAACAAGCAAATGCAAGGTGTTACATCTAGGAGCTAAGAAAATAGATTATCTATGCATAGCTGAGGGATTGTTGAAAAATGGTGCCTCAGAAATAACTCGAAGTTCATTAGAGAGAATTTCATCAGCATGAGATTGCAGTGTAGTTTTGTGGCTAAAATGGCTAATTGCAACTGTTAGGTTTCTAAAACTGAAAATATCAAGTAGAAGTGGTTAAATGAATTTGCCTTTGTACACAGGATTGAGGAGATCCCCCCTACCCCCAACTCCTAGAATATTATGTCTAGTTTGGGTATACACAGTTTAGGAAGGGTATGGAAATTTCAGAGAGCACTCAAAGAAGGGACAAAAAAGATAGGCAGGCTGGAAAACATGTCTTATGATGCTAGCTAAGGCGTTCAAACTATTCAGTTTAATAAGAAGCTGGAAAGAAATTTAATTGCTATATTCGGTCATTACAGATGGCAGACACAGCTGATAATTGGGGCCTTTTCAGTCTTGTTGACAAAGGTATAATAAAAGCCAATGGCTGGAAGTTGAAGGTAGAGAAATTTAATCATCAAATAAGTTGCAGTTTCTTAACCCTGAGATTAATTAAACATCAGAATACCTTTTCAAGTGAAATGGCGGACTTGCCATTAGGCATCTTTCTAAGTGACATTTTTTCAGATTTAGGGAGCAATTCTATGGTGTATGTATGCAAGAAAACAGACTAGAGCATTATCAGTAGTCTTTTCTGCCTTTGGAGTTCATAAAGTGTAAAAAGATTAAACCTCGTGCTTTGAGTCCATAAAATGTGTCATATTTAAATGTAGGAGCCTGGTCTGTTCAGGGGAGAAAAAGGAGAGAGGCTAACCATTTTATTTCTGTTATAGAACAAGTTCTTTAGAAAGTGTAGCGATGTAATAGGGCCAGTGTAACAGAGGTGGCCGTCATCGCTCCCTCTCACCCTCCCCTGGTAGAGACTCAGTTCGTGCTCTGCTCTGTTTCTAAGGAATCCTTTCTGTGTTCTTGCCTGTCACTCCTTGATCTTATTGAGAAACTTGAAAAGGGAGGCTACCAAAGTGTCTTAGAGCAAGCCATAACCTGTCCTCTTTACCCCTGGATCCCTCTCAGACTCTGCTGTTCCCAATCAATTATTCTTTCCTGCTAGGTGGGCCCTCTTCACCCAAACACACCACCAAGGGCACCCATTACAGATGACCTCCATCTTCCCCTATACCCGGGCCCATGCTTCATAGGTGTATTAGTCAAACAATTCAGTGGGCCCTATGCCCCAATCTCTCATCCACCTTTTCAGTCTCTTGTCATTCTCTGGCCCTCTTGCATCTGGGATTTCTCTAGCCAATCTCTGCCCTTTGTTTGGGTACTGGGCGCTCATTAACCCCATTTCTTCCCCTCCTGGGCTGTGGATTCCTTATCACTGCCTCTCCTGTGGAGCTATACTACCACTTGTCCTCTCCCCGCCATTCCCTGGCAGCCTCAAAGCTTATATACTTTACAGGCACTACTGGGACCTCCTGACCTTCCATACAGTCCCAAACCTAGACCACCAGTTAAACCTCAAGCCAAAACCTTTTGAATATGAATATTAAGTTGCTATAACGTAATTATCTAAGCACCCTGGCTCTCTTCTGCAATCCCTATCCACACAGAGTCTAACCCCCTGCCAGCCCTTAGCTCCTTACTGACATCTCTCTGTGATAGCAAGATCTGTATTGAGCTCTTATCAGCAAGCATCTTACTGTAGAACTCCTTCTCCTTCAGCCTCCAGGGTCAGATTTCCTGTTTATATGCCACAGAGCCCTGCACACCTTGTGGTCAGGTGACTCCCTGGGCTGTTTTCAGGTTCCTTTAATGAGCTTTGCTTACTGGCCTTCAGGGTAGCCTATAGTATCAGATCTAACAGTAGTTTTGCCTTGTCTCTCACACAAGACTGTCTCGTACTACTGCCAGGGATCTACTTGCACTGCAGTATCTGTGCCTACCACAGCAATAAGCACTTTCCATTCTGTGGGCTTTGGCTGCCTATTCCATTACAGCTAGCCCCATTCTTTACTACCTGAGTAGAGTTTCCCCTATTTCCTGCACTCTAAGTAACAGGAGCCATAGGCTCTCTGTTAAACTATGATGCTTGTATACTCTATATTCAAGTTTTGTCATTTTAGTTTTGCTTGCATTCCTCTCTGTACAGCACCTCATATTGTTTTATTCATATTCAAAGGGGAACAAGACAGTCACAGTGAATTAATTCTTTTTTTAAACATATTTCTGTTCATAGACTCCATTCCAAGGGAGAAAAAAAGTTAATGTTGAAGCCAATCTTAGTTATTAAAAAATCTATTTCATTGTACCATAAGGAGAAGAACATTGCAGTGCTAGTGTCATTGCAAATAAATTCCTCCACCAGCCCTGAGAAACAAGGGGAAATACTGATAATTCATGGAAATGGTTCAGACAGTGTTTTGAACTATATGCTAAAGCCACAGGAGCAAGTAAACTGGAGGATGAGCAAAAGATTATTCTGCTCTTTACAGTGCAGCACTGCTATAAAATACATTCCATGAAGATGGTAGCATGGAAAGAGAGAACATCTTACCAGAAATAATTAAATTGTTTGAGAAACATTGTGTTCCTGAGGGGGAAATTTCTTACAAAAGATATGTTCAGGATGAGAACACAGAATGAAGGAGAAACCATGAAGAAGTTTGTCACAGACTTAAACTTAAAAAGCCAGGCCTGGAAGTATGGAGTATTACAAGACTCTCATTAAAGCCCAGATTGTCCTGGGATGTAGTATTAAAAAGAACAAAACAAAACAAAAATGAACAGTTACTTAGGGAGATGGATCAATAAAGAAAGAAAAAAATATACATGGCAAGGAAGGGAACAAACAAAAACACAAATAAACAGCCCTAAGAAAGGCACTGAGTATATGACTGTCAGTATCATAACTAAATCATCAGGCAAATGTTCACAGTAATTGAATTGGCCAAGCACTGATGCATGTATAGCAAGGAATAATGCCAATGATATGGCGATCAGCATGAGTTTTTCCAATGCTATAGAAAAAACCCAGTATTAAGACAAGCATGTATTAACTAATCACAAACTACTAAAAAGAACTTGGAGAAGTTTCACCTACAGTACATGAGCTACTTTGAAAATTTAAATATATGAATTGAGTTCTAATCTGAACTTCCCAGTTCCTTCTATCAATATACAGTCTAATACTATGGAATAAATAGATGTGTGAATATGATAAAAAGCTATATCTTCAGGTACACAGAATAAACTAAAACCAAAACCAATAAAGATGAAATGCTGCAAGCAGTGATACAAACTTCAATTAAAGGAGAGGGAGGGAAAGACACACACAAATATTCTCAATGACATATTCCCAATAAAAAAATGAACTCCTGAAGGATATAGAAACTGATTTTTTCCAGTGATGAGAAGGAAAATATTAGAATGAACACATGAAGGAAGCCTTGAAATGGTCAATTCAAAAAGGATAATAAGAGATGTATTTTGACCACAGGTGACTAGAAACATCCAAAAAATGGTGAACAAAGGGCACAACACATCAGAAGTATGGAGATGCTTAGGAGAAAGAAACACTGATACCAGATAAACAAGTAATAACTTCATAGGGCAAAGTCTGAATTAATGTGTTCAGCCTCAGAAGAGATGACCACCCATTTGTAATAATCCCAATCATCAGTTTCCCTGGAGAAGTCACGTTGAATGATACTACAACTGGAACAGTTCTCAGATGCAAAGCTGCATGATGGAATTCCAAAGGTAGGAACTGATAACAGATCATAGCTGCAGGAATTCCTAGATCTTGCAACACTGTATGACTTTCCTCTAGATGCAAATAACAACACCAAATAGGTAAGGGATTACTTTAATGCAGGATGTATATAGAGAAGAATTTGCAAGGGATGGAGAATATCCATTATTTGGTGCTACATAGATCCTAAAGATATATAAATAATCAATTACCAACTGTGAGTAAAAAAAGAAAAAATGACTAAGGGGCCCATCAGTGTTGAAGGATAAAAAAGCATAAGCATACAAAAATATTACAGCAAAGCAGCGCCACCATTTTAATGGTTAAACACACAGGATTTGGCAAAATGCACACTAGCCAGAAAATTATATTGATGTCGATGTTAGAGAAGATATACCTCACTTAAACGCCCGTGGGGAGGAGGCTCTTCTCAGCCAGGCTGGCACAGGCTTTAAACTAAGTCCGCTGGGGGATGGGGGGACTACTGCCACTGCTGGCCCAATGAGCAACCCTTGCAAAGCCAGCAGACCAAGGCACTTAAGGGAGCCCACCCCTGCCCCA
>NW_017728918.1:50225138-50272755 GCF_001723895.1 Crocodylus porosus | reverse complement strand
ATGTCTATGAAATCTATGAAATGATTTTGTATGAAAGCAAAATCTTATGGAAGTCATAACCATTAGTTCAAGATACTGAGAACTGTGTGAGAAACCAGTGAAAAAAAAACAGATACAAGAGGACAATGTAATTCAAATTGGCTTTGTTTTACACTATAAGAATAAGTAGTCTGTCAATGGTAAGGACTTACCTAAAAAGGAAAGCACTTAGGTAAGCAAGGATCAGGAAGATTATTGAAATACCTGAAGAAATTGTTTGGGACATATTAGATGGTGTTAAAACAGCCCGAGTATTTAAAATAAAATGATTTGATACTAAAATGTTATAGTTTAGAGAAATAATCAATAACATATAAATCTTAATATGTGCCTCTCTTAATACCCCTTCAGGGATGCAACTCCCTGTATTTTATTCATCTGGATCTTCTTGCCCTTAAAAAATGTCAGTATTAATACAAAGCTAAATTATCACAATTACTAACTGTGAAGCAAATAAAAACACTTGATCTTTTCTGACAAAATAATTTCATGCATATTTCTGTCTGCTTCTGCCAAAAACATAAAACACAGCATTTGATTGAAAAAAAATGATTTTTTTTCAGTCTTGTGGTTCAAAACTGGAAACTGGTTTTTGAGGTGTGATTCTCAGAAACAGACACTCAGAAATATTAACAGTTTGCAAAACAACAGGCTAAAACTCAAAGCTTTTCAAAATGTTAAGGTGGGGAGGAAGGTGAACAAGGAAAATAGTGACAATTATATATATTTGTATGTAATGTGTAGGAAACCATTGATCCTCCAGATCCTGTAAGACTTCTGGTCAGGTGCTTGATGAATTTATTTATAAGAAATCCGGTGACCACCACACCAAGATCTTTGATGCATATTCCTAGGCAAAAGTATGGAGGAGTGAAGGTAGCTCAAGACCTACCATCCCTGCTTTAGACCACCGAGACAGAATCCAAAGGCCAGACGGAGTTGAAAGGTTCAGTGCTTTGATGAAATAAAAACACAATAAACAGTTAATATTTCAGTTACAATCTCTTTTTGTTTATCCCTTGATGAAAAGCTTTTGGCAGAGATCGTGTATTTCCCATGTGGTCTACACTTGGAAGAGGACCAGTGATAGGCTCAGGCAATCTGCTCAATATCTGACACCCCCTACTGGTCATACCTTCCTGTCCACATGCCCTTGTCTCTCTTTACCTCCCATCCCTCACCTGTCATGACTTGATCTTTGAGACTTTTAACTGGATATGTCTCCAGAGGCTGAGGTAGACTCTTCCTATGTGTCCTTTGTAAGTATATGGTCCTCCAGACTTCTTTGTCTCAAACTCTACAGGGTGGATTTCCCCTTTAAGACAATCCCAGTGATGCCTTAAGGACAATAATCATGACTTCCAGCCATCCCCATAGTCACACCCATAATCACACCCATGCCTCGCAGATGTTACTCTGTTCACAATTTATTTTTCTTGTAGAGAGGCCTCAGCTCCCTTTATTCTAGCTGCAGACTTCCAGCCTTGGCCCACTGATTTGGGCCGTGCTCTCTCAACCCTCTCTGTGTCTCCAGTCTCCAGGTCCCTTGGCCCTGTCTTGTGCTTTGTCCCTGCCCACCAGCATCCCTGATTCAGGGCAAAACTGTTCTTGGTTCAGCTCAGCTCCCCTGGCATCTCTGACTCAGGCCAAGGCTGCTGACTTCCCATATGCCAGCCTCTGGCCTTTCAGCTGGGCTCAGCTTCCTGGGCCACCTAACTGTGCAGGGCTACTGCTGCCTGCCACTAAAGCATCTGGGCTATTGCCCCATGTAGTCCACCAGGTTCTTTGACCCTGGAAGGACATTATGCTGGGTGCCCCTGCAGCACCTCTGTGGCATCCAAACCATCCCTATCAGCCACACCTGGTCCACCAGTAGCATACAAACATTAGCATCCATATCAGAGAAATATCAGCAAATTTCTTCCACCAACTCCTTCCTGTTCTGGTTCAATATCCTACCCTAATAATTCATAATGTTAGGCTCACTTTTATGGGTGTCCATGAGCCTGCTTCTTGAAACCAGCTGCCCTGGAGACCACCTCTCCCTGCAGCATAGAAGCTGTGACTGTCCACTCTGGCTCACGCTCTGGGTTTATATGTCTTAAAGCCCTGCCCCCTTTCAGTCATAGGGCTCCCTGGCCACACATAGGAGTTGCCTCTTTTAATTAAGGGACAGGGTATGCTCCTGCTGCTCCAACCCCACACAGCCAAGCAGAGGCCTTGGAGGCCAATGACAGAACACCTAAGCTGTTTCAACATGACAGGAGCAAAAAAGAGTTTTTGCCAGACTTCAGATTTAAAGTGACTTCTTTTGTCCTTTGTTCTATTTGGCTATCTTGCTTGTAGAGAGAGTTGATGATTTAAATTAACTCAGCTTAACTAGGTACTTCAATCACAGGGAGAAAAAAAATAGCTCATGCCTGCTTCAACAGCAAGAAAATCATTTAAGTATTTAAATTGTTTAGTGTCTCTATTTTGGTCTGAAAAATACCAAAAAACTTTGGTCTGAAAAGTCCTTTGAGAAACCTAACGAGTTAGGTGTTCTCAGAGTTTGCCAACAACCTACAGAACCATTTAGTTTGGTGCAAAGCAGAACACCCAGTCTTACCTGATTGAAATACAGTGGTGATAGTGTCTATATTTACCCTGGAGTCAACTGGTGAGAGTACCCACCATGAAGTGGGAGACCCAGGTTCTGGACTCCATTAGTATAAGGAGATTCAAATCCATATCTATCATGTCCTACAAAATACAGTACGTCTTGTAACCCAGAGATGAAAAGAGTCCAGCATTCCTTCCCTTGACAGGTTTATTGCTTGTTTGTTTAGTTTTAATCCAACGACTGCTGAGTACAGATAGATAAAAAGACCTGGGAGCAGGTATCTGGGGCTAGAATTTTCTACTGTTATGATAACATTGCAAGATATGGCAATACCACCATTGCTGCATAGACTTCCGGGATTTTCTTTTCTTTGGCCTCTCAGTCCTCCACTCAGAAGTGGCAGTTGGATTCTACAGCCAAAACCCCATGACCAGATCTGAAAACCCATTATACCTGAAAGCATAATATTTGAAGCTAATAAGATGTTCAGTTAGCTTAGACTAACCTGCAAAGATTGAATCAATTCATCCTCAGGGTTTTTGACTGTCTGTACTTGGCCAATAGGTCCAAAAGTAGTATTTGATGCTCAGTTCATGATGTAACATTACATAACTGAGAGAATTTAACAGAAAACAATATCTAAGACTTGGGAATTAGAAATGTTGCTTAATATAATATGCAATGGTGCAGGTTTTTTGTAATAAAAAAAAAAAATTTTTATAGGTAATCATATCCATCTTATTTTTAAAATCACTTCCCAGTTCTGTCAACTCTATAACACCTTAGCTATATTATATACATATATAACTATATTTATATATCTGCACAATCACATTATATATTGATCCTGGATGTGACCATAAACTGCATCTGACTGCAGAGCCTGATGGGAATGTGGTGAAGCTACTTCTGGTGGGATAGCCCCTATAAAATACCACAGTGTTGCAACCTCCAAAGTAAGGTGAGTATAGGACACCTCAAAACCCTAGCCTCTATTGCCTTCTGGGTACTTTTTGGTTGGAAAGAGGCTAAAGGACATTACCCTGAATGAAATGTGCCCTTGCTGAGGTGTTAGGCGGTCAGTAACAGTTCTTAACTATTGCTCTGTACCAGAAGCTACATTCATCAAGGCACTGAACCTTTCAACTCCGTCTGGCCTTTGGATTCTGTCTCGGTGGTCTAAAGCAGGGATGGTAGGTCTTGGGCTACCTTCATTCCTCCATACTTTTGCTTAGGCATATGCATCAAAGATCTTGGTGTGGTGGTCACCGGATTTCTTATAAATAAATTCATCAAGCACCTGACCAGAAGTCTTACAGGATCTGGAGGATCAATGGTTTCCTACACATTACATACAAATATATATAATTGTCTCTAATTTTCCTTGTTCACCTTCCTCCCCACCTTAACATTTTGAAAAGCTTTGAGTTTTAGCCTGTTGCTTTGCAAACTGTTAATATTTCTGAGTGTCTGTTTCTGAGAATCACACCTCAAAAACCAGTTTTCAGTTTTGAACCACAAGATTGAAAAAAAATCATTTTTTTTTCAATCAAATGCTGTGTTTTATGTTTTTGGCAGAAGCAGACAGAAATATGCATGAAATTATTTTGTCAGAAAAGATCAAGTCTGAGAATAATGTCATGGTAGCCTTGGGACTCTATTCACAGCATATTTCCATTTCTCAAACCATTTCTTATTAAAAAAATGGAATATGACATGGCTGACAAATAATACCCATTTATTTCTCAATTTATTTTTTACCATTTGTCTTGTCTTTGTATTAGTCATTTGAGAAAAGTCCAAGTAGTAAAGGTCCTCTGAGTTTGTCACTACTTATAAGATAATTTTTCAGAAGACCAGAACTGGCCATTTTAAACAGGTTTCTAAATGCTATTCCTTATTTGCAGGCAGCAACACAAGTCATTTTCTCTTTGCTATTGATCAGACTAATATTTTTATTTGGAAGTTTACGAGGTTGTATTACCTTCAAATGATAGTTTTGTTTTTCCCACATAAAAAGTAGCAAGGTCAAAAATGAAAAGGTCTCCTCTAAATAATGTCTTGGTTAGCTATGAAATGTGAAAAAGACACCTTGTAAAGTATTCTGCTGGATAGCTACAACCCATCATTTACATGTGCTATTGATTTACAATTTAGATTCGAAGCCTGACTAATTTGCAGTACCAAAGGCAGCAAGTAGTTGCATTTAAATGTGCCTATTACTTTAGTACACAGGCTACTAGATATCATTATGGGAACAATACATTATAGCAAGATGCATATTTCCAAGCTTTCAATTAATGTGCCGCTTTACAAAATAGTTTCCTTAAAATAAAAATGGTTCTGTTTTGTAACTTAAATAAATGAACTGTGCTCAGAACACTATATATAAATTAGTTTTGGAGATACAATATATATTGTAAAATGTATTGAACGAATGCTAGTTAGCTACTGATAACATTTGCAACTGATTGTGTTAATTTACAATTATGAATTTGAACAGAAAAAAATTTAAAATGTTAAACAGGAGATAGGGTGTTTTTTGATACTCTTTTCCTCTTTTTCGTAGACCACATTAAATAATCTAGAAACTTGCAAGGGTTGGCATCTACTGTTTAAACTTGCAGCAATACATTTATCTGTATTTAATGCACTATAGAAAGGGCTGGCAACCTATGCTGATAGGTTGCATCAGGCCCATGGAGCCTTGGGATCAGGTCATGGTTCATAACTTTGGCAGCATTTGGCTGCAAGGGTTTGTCCCTGCATCATACCGTAGTCAGATGCCTGGAGATCCAGTGGAGAGGAAGCTCTGCCACTGGTGTACCAGTCAGGCTCTTGCTGTGTCAAACTGCAGCAGAGCAGTAGGGAGCAGTGGAGACAAGCAGTGGCAGTGGCTCAGTCCTAAATGCCCACCTTCTCCAACCCAATCTAGGTCATTTTGGCCCCCATTCCCACAGAAAAATGTTGCTGACTACCTGATTGGATCCTTGTTACTTTTGACAGTAATTGCTAGTTTAATTTCTTATATGCTGATTTGTTATAATGTATCACTAGTACAAGCAGTTCAGTTAAAAATATATATATGAACTGTGGTTACTATATGTTATCTAATACCAAAAATGAGTCATGACAGATGTGACAGCTGCAGAGAAGCTAAATGAGATGAGCATCACAACGTAGAGGAGTGAACAATGTGAACAAGCCTAGTGTCAGCTACTTGGAACAGGAGAGTCTAAAGAGTCAGAGCCCAAGAGGAGCTTTCAGGGCTCAGGGGCCTGGAGAGACTAAACAAAGAACAACAGAGTAATCTTTGGAGGGTGCTCTGGACTGTGTTGGCTGTATTCAGGACAAAGGGCTGCTTAACCTTTTGAAGGGAGGCAGAAAACCTCTCCCTGAGCGTCCTTTGCCCCAAGAAATGGTATTATTGAAGCAGAGCTGTCTGTTCGCTGCTTGGAACTTTAGATTGTGCTGAACTTTAGGAGCTTCATCCCCAACAGGAGATAAAGCTCTTTCAGAAGGGGAACTGGATGCCAGCTGCTTGAGTAATGATTTCCAAGGAGTGCGATGTAGTGAAAGCCCAGGGTGTCAGAGTAGGAAAGAACATGGGCTTCTCTTCAAGAGAAAAATAGAGGATATAAAGGCATCCGGTTTCTTATCGATAGATGACAGAGGACAACTAGACTGTCCTCTGTGTTGGCCACCCTACCCCTGCGGCTTTTGAGGACTCTCTCAGAGACCCAATAAGGCTGCAGTGATCCCGAGGAAGCACCCCACTAAAGAGCACCCTATGACACAATTAAATTAACCTAAAAATACTTTATCCTCAAGGTTCAGTGATTTCTTTTCAATGTTATATTTGCTCATGTTTCAGTGAAATATCATTGTGTGTCTTTCTGATGTTACTCTTAGGAAATATAGTTTACAAACATTATTTTAATTCCAACATTCTGGTGTATTTTAAAGGAAAAAATTAATATGGAATTTGAACTCCCCTGCTTACTGGGGATGCATATAATATTCTGTTGCTCTGTTTTCACAATGTTCTCAAAGAAGATTTGTCAGAATTAAAAAAAAAAAGTCTTGTAACATTAGTTCTAATTCAGACTTGCCCTGTGCTTACTTAATAAAAAGATGTTAGCATAGATGTACAGAAATTATACCCAACATAAAGTAAAGCAAGGTGACTCAGCTCTATGACTCTGCCTATTTTGTCTCAAAATTTGGAACAAATGAATGAGTCAGGCAGTTCCAGGATGAAAATGGAATTTTTTATAAGTAATATACTTGCATGAATTTGGTGATTTGTATTCTATTCTTGCCTTTACCACAAGGTTCCTGCGCAGGCAATTAAAATAATATTGCTCATTGCTTTATACTTCTATGTTAAACACCATTTTTTTTTTGCATGAGTGCTAATGTTGCTGAAATTTACTCTAAAATTTTCATTAAAAATTTGTTTTGAAGAAAAAAATAATTTACTTCAACAATTCAATACTTCCTCCCTTTTCCTCTTAATATATATGGTTACAAAAAATAGGATTGACTTTTACCTTGCCATTTACTGAAGTATGAATGCTTAGGTTCATTTAATTCAATGTGGGAAGGATCTGACTTTAACTAAATGATAGATTACAACAGTGGCCATCTGGTGGTATTTTGTAACCAAACCTAAGCTGGTGTTTGGTACACATATTGACACCATCCTAAATGATACATGCAGAATTATAGCAGGCTGCCTAAAACCCACTCCTGTTGCCTGCCTATATTCATTATCTGGCATATTGCCCCCTTACATCAGGAGGGAAGTAGCAAGCAACACTGACTGGCAGGTACAAGAGTCAGACGACTGTCACCCACTATATGGACATTAACCAGAGCACCATTGTCTCTTATCAAGAAATAGGACCTCTATCAAACCATTGACTACATCACCAGAATCAGACAGAAGTACCCTCTGGCAAAAAGAACAGGCAAAATTAGGTGGCAAAACTGTTCAATGGAGCCAAGGAGGAATTAGAGGCGTTAGCATCAGGTTCCAACTACAAATGGCATACATGGCAGAGCCTGAACAGATTGAGAGCGGGTGTCATCAGATACAACTTACTCCTGAAATCATGGGGCCTCTATGTGACTGACCAATGTGTTTGTTAGGAAAAGCAAACCAGGCATCATCTCCTGGGATGCCCTGTAGCACCACAATGCACCCCACAAGACCTGGCAACACCAGAAGCAGTGGCTTATGCAGAATATTGGGAGCAGACCATACGGAAAGGTTGGACTGGAGACATGAAGAAGCAAACCAAACCTAAGTGTTTCTATGTTGTATAATATGATTAATAAAATAACATATACAGTATTTATACTACTTTGGTTTGCTTTTAAGGTCCTTATGTTTTGCTCTGGGTTTAGGAAAAAGTGGGAATTTTAGAGCTGCATATGATCTTAAATTACAGAGCTCATAGCTAATAGAATTGGGAAGAGTGGGAAGGATATGAGTAGATTTGAGCCTAAGTTTAGTATTATGTTTACAGAGCTCAACATCAATTAACACAGAAGAGACTGCAGAGCGTCTTCAATGGGTGAGGAAGGCTGAGGTGAACTGGATTGAATAACTTACTCTATTCCCTTTAATAGGTTGCCATTACTTATTGGAGTTATTTAATATGTTATACACGTTTACTTTCTTTTTCTGTGTACTGCTTTTCAGTGAAGTCTCATTTCCCCAGCCCATTCACAGAAGCTGCTAGTCTGTAAGAAAGCTCAGTCTGAAATGTCAAACATAATGAATAAAGAAAAAAATCACAAAAGAGAAAGTTGGCCATAGACACTCCTCTGGGTCCTATTCTCACAGGTTTGGCATGTTCTTCTGATTCATCAGCTGAACCTTAGGTAAAGAAACATGTTGCCACCTTTTCTTTTGCTGTTTAGTGTCACTGGGGCACCATATACCAAAGAACAGTTCATGAAGAACAGCTTATTGTCAATTACTACAAAGTACCTGATATAACCCATCACATTATTCAACAAAACTACTGAACTCTACTTCAAAATTAATAAATTATACATTCTTAATATTAATGAACTGTAAATTCCTCAAGCCAAACCCTATTTTATGATCTTCAACCTCCCCTCCCACCCCCTACTGGCCAAGTAAAAATAACATAGAAGGGCTCAAGCCTCCACATTTCATTTACCCCAAAATTCAAAAGTCCCTTTTAAGGGTGGATCAATTAAACATAAAAAATGTGGTGACATGAAGAAATACCAAAATTCTACGGGGAAAAACCAAAAACACATAAAAGGCACAGCACAAGATCAGGCCAAAGAATTATGGCCAAAGATATATGGACTAAATCAAAATTCAGCAGTCTGGCAACTCACAGTTCATATGTTGTGATGGATATCATTAATGTAGGGATTCAGCTGAGCTGGGTTTCATTCAGAACTCTGCCTATGATTCTATGGCCTTAGTCAAACCACTTAACTTGTTGGTACTTGAGCTTCTCCATCTGTAAAAATCAGCTAATGCTACCCCAAGCACTTTTTGAAAAGCTTTTATATTTTCAGACCGATATAAATGGAAAGCATTGCTATAATAGTGCTATTATTTTTTTTAAATCTATCTACTGCTTTTAGACCAACATTGACATTTAGTGTAGTGTCAAACAAAACATTCCTCACATTTTGGGCAATAACAGTCATTTGAATTCCACTAGTTATTTTTTCATAACTGTTTTAATGAAATTTCTGATATAATGATACTCTTATGCAATTTGATTGTCACCATAATAGCTGACAGTCAATCTAATGTCAATGGTCATGCATGTTAGTGCTGTTACACCATGAATCTTTGATTATAATGGCACAGTTTGAGCAATATAATAGAGTCATTACAATATAAACTGAAATATACAGACTCAGCTCTTGAAAGGTTTATATGGGGAAGATATATGGACAATATAAAGATTGAGTTATAGACCTATAATTCCGTGTATATAGGAGCAATTTGTGGCATGACTGTGTTACTTCATAGTAGTGTATTTGGTATTATAATGAGGACAACATGTTAACAACTTCAAATGTTGGTGTGATGATGCAGTATATGTTAAAAATCATAACATGATTTAGTTTGTACAAGAGAAAGCAGTTGTTAGACAAGCTCCTGTCTTGATTGGCCCAGATTATTTCTAAAACTCTTAGGACTGTGAGAAGCTTCGGGTGGTGATTCAATTTGAAGGAGATTTGGCCCAATTTGGTGGCCGAATCGCTGAATCTGAATCAAGTCAGGAGACCAATTAAAAGGTCTGAATTGATTCAAAGCTCTCTGATTCTTTAGAAAAGATTAGAAGAGCTTTGGTGATTCAGGGAGTCCCCGGTGGCTGCAGCATGGAGCTGCAGCTGACTGTGAGCTGGTAAATACTAGGGGCAGTGGAGTGGGGACTGGAGGAGTAGGGAGGGGACCATGGTGGGACCCCTGCCAGCCCCCTCAACCTCTCTGACTCCCCCAGCCTCCCCATGGCTGCCTTGCCTTCTTCAGCTCAGTACTTTAAAAAAAAGCCACGGTATTCACCAGATGCTGCCAGGCAGGGGGAGCAATCCCCACTTCCTACCACACTGCATGGGGGGGCTCTGGCATGAGCTCCCTGACCACCCCCCCCCCACTCCTACAGCCTCCCCATGGGTGCCTCACCTGGGCCAGCTCCAGCCCTTAAAAAAAAACCCAACCAAATCAAGCCCCAGGACTCACTGCTCCTGGTACAGCCTCAGGGCTTTGGGAGGCTTGTGCAGAGCCCCTCATGTGGCATGAGACAATGGGGGGGGCATCAGGGGTTTCCCTCTCCCCTGCCAGCAGGAGTGGTCAGTCTGGGTTTTTTTTTCTTTTTTTTTTCTTAAAGGGCCAGAGCTGGCCTGGGCAGGGCACCCATGGGGAGCTGGGAGAGTGGGGGGGGGTCGGGGTCTCACGGAGAGCCCCCTCATGCAGTGGGAGGCAGCAGGGATCACACCCCACCCAGTAGCACCCACTGAGTTGGGGCTTTTGTTCCAAAGAGCGGGGAGCTGGGGTGGGCAGGGCAACCTTCCCCTGGCTGGGAGAGTGGATGGGGGATGGGCCTGGGCTGGCTGATTTGGAGATTTGGCAGCAGCTGAATGTCCAAATCAGATTCAGCTGGATCGAATCAGGACAGTGATTTGAATCACTGAATTGAATTACTGTCCCCCAAATCAGCTGAATCTGAATCTGAAATGAATAGTAGCCACTTCACACAGGTCTAAAAACTATGTAGACTCAGGGAGGATGCTCAGTTCTTACTTGCCATAACAGTGCACAATACTAGCTTTAGAATATGGAAACATATTAAAGCTAAAGGTGCATTGGGATCTAATGTGTGATTCACACGATTGCACTTGCAGCCATGATCCCCAAAGGTTTCATGCAGTTGATAGCTCCCAGCCATAGGGGAGACCCTGGTAAAAGCAACCATCTCCAGAAGTTTCTCAGCGAGAAACTCTAAACTCCTTGATTATCTTGACATCATTGATCACTAGGAGAGTCTCAGGAAATGAATCCATGAGGTGTGCTAAGAATCCCTAGACTTCTCCACAAAGAAACATCAGGACGGGTTCTATAAAAATGATAGAGCTCAATGACAGAAAAAGGAGAGCCTTCAAAGCTTGGCAGAATAACATCAGTTGCAAAAAGCAAGGCACTTATCACCACATTTTAGCCAAGACCCAGAGGAAAATTTGAAAGTGGAAGAACAAGTTGTGGGAAGACATGGCAAAAGAGATTTAAAAGTGTGCTTATAGTAATGGCATGCGTAGTTTCTTCAGAGCAACCAAAGCTATCTATTGGGCAAGCGCACAGGGAGCTGTCCCTCTGAGGTTCAAGGATGGAACACTCCTTAAAGACAGCTCCAACATCTACGCATGCTGGAACGAGTACCTTCAAGAGCTCCCGAAGTGAGATTTCAGTGTTGGAGACAATTTCATCAAAGTCATTCTACACAATCTATTCAGAATTATCTTTCATATCCACCAGTTTAACACAAAGCCTTGAAGAACATCAAAGCAAGCTTCTCTACTTTATAAGTATAGAGCAATCCTTGGAGGATGTGGAACATTTCCCCTACCTGGTTACTTACTTTCCCAAATAGTAAACATAGGGGACAATATTTAACACTGGATAAAAGCTGCCAATATTGCCTTTGGACATCTCTGAAATCATGTCTTTGCTGATCATTATATCAGAACTCAAACCAAACTTCTCATGTACCAGGCTCTCATCATCCCCACTTTTGTATAGGTGTCAAAGTTGGACAACATATGGGAAACACCTGAAAGTTTAGGTACTTTTCCATCAGCAACAAGTTCAGAAAAGTCTCCATATGAACTGGAAGGACTGAAGAACTAATACCAGTGTTCTGGTTCAAGACCATACCACCAGCATTGAAGCCATATTTATACAACACCAGCTGCATTGGGCAAAGCAAGCCATAACAATGCCTGACAACCTGCCCCGAGCAGGGGTCTTATACTCCCATATTAATGTCAATACCTGGAAGACTCAAACACTGAATCATCCCTGATGATATGGTGGTATACAACAGATCATCAATAATTTTGAGCAAACTCATCTCGCCGTGAGGGAGGAGAGACAAAAGAGAGAAAGTAAAAGAGCTGCGACCTGGCATCACCAGGATTTACTCCTCCCTCCTGGAATTATTTGCTAAGTCTGTAATCAAATGTGTGGATCTGGGATCAGCCTCCTCAGTCATCCAGTGATTCACTGATGACTTTCCCATTCACTGGAAGACTGTCATCCTCATATTAAGGGACTATCAACAACCTATAAAGCTAGTACATGAAGAAAGAGTGGGTTAAAGGTATAGAAAAGCCTGAGACTTGAATAGCTTTGTTGACACTTCAAAAAAAGTGGGGATTTTAGGTAACACCCAGGAGGAGAGAGAAATAAACATTACAATAGATTCAACAAGGACGAACAAGTTGGGTGTTCTCTGGGTAGGAATACAGTCTAGAAAGAGAAACCAAGGAACAGCTTTGGGGCTCTGGGTAGACTAAAGAAAGAAAACTGAGTTATTTTTTAAATGCTCAGTGCTGTGCAGCATGGACTCGGGACAGAGGGACTGCTTAATTCCTTGCAGGGAGTAGGACCTTTTTCCTCTGTGGCCTTTGCCAAAATAAACACCTTTACTGAAGAGACTGCTTTGCTGTTTGGAACTTCAGGTTGCACTTGTTCTCCCCAACAAGACATAAAGACTCTCTTTTAGGAGCTGGAGTAAAATCTAGCTTCTGTGGCAGAGCTGTAGAACAACTAGGGTGGATTAGGAACAAAAGGCCTGAATAGCAGAGTAGGAAGGAGCCAGGGTTCCTCCGCTGCTCTAGTAGATATACCTGGGCTTACTTTAAGGGCAGTTGCAGAGATCAGACAAAGCTGATCCCAAGCAGGCATCCCAGCTTGAGAAACATCATAAAATTTGTAAAGTTTTGTTAAAATTTTGCCTGAAAGGCATTTCTTAGGGGTGTTTTTCAAACCCTTCAAAACTCAGTGGAAAGGTCCCCCTTCACTTCCCTGGGCTTAGAACCTAGACAGAGAAAGTTGTGTTATGTGTAGAGCGACACTTCAATGTCAGTCATTGGGAAAACTGTCTTTGCATGTTTACAGCTTTTCCTGTATCATTTTAACAAGTTTTTGTATTTAACAAAATTATTATTTTATGCTGGAATGTTAAGATTCGGCATGTTTCAGTAAATGAACTTTCTTGTGTATCACTCTATATATTCTCTTTTCTCATGGGCATGGGTGAGTTATGCAGATAAGAATTACAATGAACTGCTTTCTTTGATGCATTTCAGTGTTGAAACCAATTACATGTTTTTCCTCATCTACTGATTGTTTTGAATAAATATGATCTCTGCAAGATTAATTTAAAATAACTATGTATTCAACATGGATCTGTTGGGTTTTTTTAACATTTAGAGATACTCCTTCACTTCCTGATAAAGCATTTTCAAACTTTTAAAATAGGCTACATTTCCCCGGTACATTTTGGTACTCATTTTTTGCATACAAGTACTCTGTGTGCATTAAAGTATAATTAAACGTGTTATATTACCTAAGGGAAAATATTGCCTGTTAAGGCTGAGGGATAAAAATGCTAGGAGGTTACAAGTTCCATTTAGATGGCATCCACCAGGGTCTTTGTTGTCATTGATCCTGACATTCATGCAATGTAGTAGAGCTCACTGATCCGTACTCTTATCATCTATCTTTCAGGATTTGAAGGTGCTTACTGTGAAATTGACACTGATGAGTGCATTTCCCATCCATGCTGGAACCATGGTCTCTGTGTAGATGGGGTTAATAGTTACAGGTGAGAACTTTGAATACGGAAGCTATGTATTATGAGACAGAGACATTATAATATTAATGTTGATACTCTAATTATTTTTTCCTCTCTGTTTTTGTTCCATGACTTTGTCTGAATTGTTTGCTTGTTTGTTTGATCAATTTGATCCATTATACTTTCATAATACTCCCTGATTTCCTTAAACTAAAACCAAATGCATTTTTATGATGACAGTCATTCTAATAGCATTTTGGGGAAAACTATTTTTAAAAAAACCCAAAACATTGTTGCTTTCATAATTATAATAAATGGAAAAGTTTGTCACATTCAGCCAGTGCCACTTTATTTGCCAGATGTTCCTGTCAACATGGCTTTTCTGGGTCACAGTGTGAAGTGGACATTAATGAATGTTCATCAAGACCCTGCAAAAACAATGCAACCTGCCTAGATCTTATAAACAGGTTAGTAACTAAAGCTTCATGAAAACCAGTTACAAATTTATTTGTGTATAAAATCAGCCCACTAACTTTGATAGTACTTGCAATGTTCATTAGTGACAAATATATGTGAAAAGTCATATTCTTCTTCATATGAATATTTGCAGAAAACACAGCAATGGAGCTATTTACAAGGATTGTCATTGCAGAAAGACTTATTCATATTGTTTGACTCTTTTTAGCATTTACCATGGGCAGCTGGTCGGGGGTCCCCCTGCGGCTGATCTTGACAATGGGGGGGGTGGGGGAAGTGATCATGCCAACCTAGAAGGACAGGCAGAGCTCCCAGAAGTACCAGTGATACTTCTCCTAATGCCCCCACTCCCCAGCTAGTGCTTGCAGGGGGGGATACCGGCACTCCTGCTGGGCACCCATGTGCGCCCCCTACACATTGCCACTGGTATTTCTATAATATATTCATATACAATTTTAAGTAATAACCCATTTTATAAAAAAAAGATCACCACTGCATAAGCAAGGGACATTTAAGTGCCCATTTATTACAGGAATAGAGAATTTCTGCACAGAAATAAAACCCTAAATCATCTGATCAAAGAACAGAAACAATGTGAGTTACTTATTTGTGCTGTTTAGCTGGCCTACTGCTAAATCTCAAACAGTGAATACTAATAGCATCCATTTCTTGTTAATCAATAGGCTATATTTGTTCAGAGAAACTATTTTCTTAAACAGTTGGAAATAAGCATCAGATTGTTAAGAATCCTACCCTGTGTGTAGGTAATTCTCAGTGAAAATGGATACATGATTCTGCTGTCAAATAAATTATTCAGTTATTAGTTTGGCCATTTAGTAATTACCATTTGTGGCCAGATTTTGCCTATACTAAAATAAGATTAGGCATATCCAACTGTGTCAGTTGCTTACAACTGAATTCTGCCAAATTTGGTAGCAGAAGAAAAGAGGGTGAGGGCAAGTGGTAGTGATGTTGTCCTTTTTGTGCTCTGGACCAGCACGAAAGTGACAACTCTAGCAGGAGCCATACTGAGAAGCCACTGAACTCAGAGTTCATTGTGCGTGAAGTACACATTTGAAGAAGTGTGAAACCCTCTGAACCCCACCTGGATTCATCCCTGCTTATACCTGATGGTCTATGTGAGGATATGAAGTTGGCTTTGGTGCAGCTTGTCCATAGTTTAGAATCAGGAATATTAGCCGTCAGGTACAACGATTGAACTGAAATCCTGTTATTCTCTACCTTCACATAATCAGCTTTTCTTTGTAAATGTGTGTTGTGTTTAGGTTTAAGACATTGTAGTTATCAATACACATACACACACACGCAACTTTAGTCATTCTTTCTTTCTTTTTAGTTTGCACTGAACTTACTGAGCACAGTTTTTCTACTAATTTAAAAAAAAACCTGTGAATCACACTATTTACTTCAGAGACATGGAAATGAGTGAAGTCTGTTGATTATTTTAACATGGTTGGTGATAAGGAATCAAAGCTAAAAAAACAACCATATGGAAAGCTTTGCAGTGCTTCAGTAGATCATATTGTTTGTTTCTATTGATTTCTCTTTATCTTTTTCTCCTTTCCCTGAGATTCTCCTGTAATTGCACACCTGGATACTATGGGTCACTCTGTGAACTGGATATAGACGAGTGTGAAGTTTTGCCTTGCTTACATGGAGGAAGCTGCTTAAACAAGCTTGGAGGCTACCTGTGTCTTTGCCTCCCTGGATTCACAGGTATAATTCATTCCCTGAATGTGAACCTGTTTTCACAAGGAAGGTGGTTATCACCTCTGTTCTGCATTTTTGAATTGTTGCATAAGCAAAGACATTCATCTATGCCTAGGGGAGTGCAGGAGATCACCTGTTTATTAGGGGACAAATCCAAATTAATTCAAATGGAACTTTGAGTCAAGTCTATTTACATTATTTTTGATTTATGATTTCTCAAATCATCCAGATATTTAACTAATGCACATTAGAAGAAAGGTCATACAGCACAAAAGAAAAAGCAATGGCTTCTTAATTCAGCCAAAAAAATATATTGCAGGTGGAGAGTAAATTTTATAGACAGATTGAAATATTCTTTTGCTAAAATGGATAGGTTTTATCCGTTTTTGTATCTATAATAGTTGAACATAAATCTTGATCATGGGAAATATAGCATATTGCCACCAAAACCCCAAAATTAATTTGTCTTTAGGATCTTCAAACTATTGAGACTTTGAATTCATTAATCTAGATGGTTGGTATCATTGCCTTTAGTATTGAGCTTTAAGGTTATACAGGAGTAATGGTGAATTATCTAACAGGTGGTTTTGTAGTTTCATAGTTTCTACGGTCAGAAGGGACCTGAGCAGATCATCAAGTCTGACCCCCTGCCATGGCAGGAAAGAGTACTGGGGTCAAACGACCCCAGCAAGGTCTACATCTAGCCTCCTCTTAAAAAACCCCAGGGTAGGAACCAGCACCACTTTTCTTGGAAGTTGGTTCCAGACCCTAGCCGCCCTGACCGAGAAGTAGCACCTCCTGATATCTAACCTAAACCTACCCTCTGCCAGCTTGTGACCGTTATTCCTGGTCACTCCTGGCGGTGCTCGGGGGAACAGTGACTCCCCCAATGCCTGCTGGTCCCCTCTGACTAGTTTGTAACAGGCCACAAGATCCCCCCTCAGCCTTCTCTTTTGGAGGCGGAACAGGTTCAGGTCCCATAGCCTCTCCTCGTAGGGCCTGCCCTGCTGCCCCTGATCATACGAGTGGCCCTCCTCTGGACCCTCTCCATGCTGTTGACATGCCTTTTGAAGTGTGGCGCCCAGAACTGGACGCAGTACTCCAGCTGCGGCCTGACCAGTGTCACATAGAGGGGGAGGATCGCCTCTTTGGACCTGCTTAAGATGCATCTGTGGATGCATGACAAGGTGCGGTTGGCCTTCCTGACTGTGCCCCCACACTGCCGGCCCATGTTCATCTTGGCATCAGTGATGACTCCAAGATCCTTTTCTGCCTCTGCACTGGTGAGAAGGGAATTCCCCAGCCTGTAGGTATAGTGCTGGTTGTTCCTCCCCAGGTGCATCACTTTGCACTTGTCAGTGTTGAATCCCATCCTATTCTTGTCCGCCCACCCCTGTAACCTGTCTAGGTCTGATTGGTGCTGTACTGAAATATTTCTAAAATCACTTTGGTATTCTTTTAACTATTCTGCATATATCAGCATGAGTAATATGAATGCTTACTACTTTGGCAGAATTTAATGTCAAAATATTTTGTGTAAACATTAAAAAATCAGAATGTTTCTTTGTTAAAAATATATCACATTGTTAGAAGCCCTAACTGGGCAGCATATGAGGTTACCAGTGTGAAATACTAAAATTAAGGGATCATTTCCATTAGGTCTCTAGAACAAGTCGTATTTTATATTTAAGATTGTCCACTTACAGGCATAGTCAAGAGGCTGTAAATTGTATTTAAAAGACTGGAGATAGATTAGGTAATGGGGGATAGGTTGGAGAATTTTCTTGTACCTGAAACTGGGACATATTTTGAGGAAATGAGCATCCTTCTGATATTACTCATATTTGTAGGAAGATGTGCTCTGGAGAATATTTTGTTGACATCTTTAATGACAGGGCAAAGAGAACAATTACAGTGGTACTTGTTAGGGCTGTGCAAAATTCCACTGGCTGTTTCATTTCAATGCTGTTTCAATTCATTTCAAGCTTGAAACAGTAAAATTAAAATGAAACAAAGGCTTTTGAAACAGCCTCGAAAAAAAATGAGGGCAGTTGAAACATTTTGAAAGTTTTGAAATGTTTCGAGTTTTGAAGCTGAAACTGGGCTTGCTTGCAGGGAAGCAGAAAGTAAGGAGAGGGAAAGGGAAGAGGAGGGAAGGTGGGGAAGGACTGCTCTCACAAAGACTGTGTAGCTGGCCAGTGACTGTGATCCTCCCCTGAGGTCCCTTCCAATCCCAGTGCTCTGGGTGAGGGATGGAAAAACAGCATAAAAGACAACATTGTTTGAACTGGCCTGATTTCTGCTTTGGGGCCTGATAGTTACTAAGCTATCTTCCAACAGCTCAGGAGCATTACACAACAAAGGCTACTACTAGCATGGATTTGAAGGATTTCCTACATGCTAGCCTTGCAAGTGGGATTCCAAAATACCTTTCACTTTCTTCTAGACCTTTTTATTTTATTATTATATTCATCAGTGTGGTGGAAAGGCAGCTGGCAGTCTTCAGGGAGAGGCAGAAAGGGAGTAGAGGGAGAGGTGCAAGTTCCCTCCTGAGAGACAGCATCTTTTCTACAACTAGCAGGGATGAGACTTCCAGAAGTGGCAAGGAGAGGGAAGCAGTGCCAGTGCCACTGCCTCTGCCTGAGACTGCATCCTCTCCAAGGATGCACCAGCCATAACCCACTTCCCCCACCAGTACCAACATGACAGTCTCCTCCAACCCCATTTCACTTCCCATGCTGAGACTTCCAGTGCCAAAGGAAGATCTGGAACTGGATCTGGAGCTGAGTGCCCCAGAAAGAGAAATTCCAGGGAAGGAGTTGGAATCAGCTGAGTTTGTGCTCCACACCCCTCAAGTTTCAAGGAAGTTTCAAGAGCAAGGTCTTCTTCCCCAGACAGCACTTCAGAGGAGGCTGAGGTAGAGGTTGCAGAAGCAAGCAGTTCAGCTGAGTCCACTCCTCCTGTTGCTGTGCCTCTGCCTGCTGAAGAGGGGGAAATTGCAACATCCACACATATACCTGCACCCCAGAAGTGAGCAGGTAGTTTGGTCCGGGATCATTTTGAGCTGGCAGATGATCCCACTAGCAGATAGCAGTTGCTATCTGCCTGCACTGCTGAGCCAAAACCAGCCAGGGCAAGGGAACAAACACATGAGCATCACAGGTATGCTGATGCATCTCTGCAGGCACCACCCCCTTCCCCTTGTTCCTCCTCAGTCTGACACCAGTGGGAGTGTGCCCAAAGGGAAGTCCCCCTGTCACTCCGAAACCCCCATCCCTCCAAAGCAGAGGCAGGCCATCTTGGAACAGTGGTGGAAAGGCAGACAGAAAGGGGGACACATTGCAAGGGCAAACGAGATCACCCAGAACACTGGGGAGATGCTTGCTGTGGATGGTCAGTCATTCTTCTTAGTTGAGCAGCCAGGGTTCAGGCAGCTCATGGTACTCATGATCCCATCCTACCAAGTGCCTGCATGCACCACCTTCAGCAGGACAGTAGTGCCCTTCCAGTATGAGACATACAAGGAGTACTTGAGGGAGGAGCTGTGCAAGGCAAGTCCAAAGGTGGGGTTACACTTCACCTCAGACATCCGGAGCAGCTGGGGTGGAGATCATGCCTACCTCTTCCTCACAGGGCACTGGTGTGACAAGTAAGGCTGTTGGTGGGCTCTGTTTCAAGCTGAGGTGATGGATGAGTCCCACACAGCAACAGAGATTATGGGTGCCATGAACCACTTGGTACAGGGGTGACTCATTGGGTAGGACAAACTCACTCATGTGTTCATGGTCACTGACAATGGGGCCAATATGGTCAATGTGGTCTGTGATGCTAACTTTGTTGGTATCTGCTGTGTGGCATACAAGTTTCACTTCATTGTCAGGGACACCTTGGAAGGGGGACAGGACTTCCAGTGATGGTGCCAGCACCACCAGCAAGCTCATTTTCAAATGCAGGAAGGTGGCAGGCTACTTCCATTGGAGCATCAAGGGGAGCAAGATGCTGCAGGACAAACAAGCAGAGATGAACATCCTACACCACAAAATCATGCAGGATTTGGAGACTTGATGGAACTCCACCTACCTGATGCTTGAAAGGCAGGTGGAGCAACAAAAGGCCATCCATGAGATGCCCTTTCTTAGGGAGATTGGGATCAGTGCCCCCCTTAACAGAGCTGAATGAGATACAGATCTTGGTGGTCCTCAGGCCCTTCCTTGAGGCCACCAAGACACTTAGCACTGGCGATGGCCTCCTTACCCAGGTGATCCCCATAGTGAGGGAACTTCAGAGCCAAATGGAGAGCTTCCAGGGGATCAATTGTTTCTGGCTGGGGCAAGCCGCTGTCACCAGATGTGCAGGCACTGGTGATGTGGTTGAAGGAGAGCATCAGGAAATGGTTTGATCCCTTGTTGTCAAGTATGGGCCACATGCAGACTGCCATGTGTGACCCAAGGGTGAAGGTCCCCATATACAGCAGCCAATGCCTGAATCAGTGTATGGAGGTGCTGGTGAAGACAGACAGGAAGGCAGAATGGTGGAGGCGGGCAGATGTGGAAATGGAGGATCCACTGTCTCATACAAGCATGCCATCCACCAGGCAGTCTCCTCCTCCACCACAGGTGCTGCCAATGTGGACCAAGAGCATGGCTTTCATGGTGGGGTCCAGAGGCACCACACCCCACCATCAGACAGGTAGTGCTCAGGCCTTGGTGGCTGCCTATCTCACCAAGGACATGGAGCTGCTGCTATGCAACCCCCTGGCCTACTGGGCAAGATGCAGCCACCTGTATCCAGATATCCCCATGGACCTGCCCTGTTTATCAACCAGTGTTTTGAATGAGAGGGTGTTCAGCATTGCTGGGGGTGTAGTGACACCCCGCCACACCTGCTTGGATCCTAGTTTGGTGGAGCAGCTGGTGTTTCTCAAGGTGAACCTCCTGCTCCTGGGGTTCCCTAAGTTCCAGGTGCAGACCAAGTGAATGCCACCTTCCTCACTCCATCTGCACCTATTTCCTGTTTTCATTTTTTAAAAGCCATTTAATACCCGACTCTCAGAGCTGGAAGCAGCACTCACTGCATCACCAGCCAGCAGGGGAAGAACATGTCTTTGCTGAGCTTCCATGACAGGATGAACTTGGAGGCATGGGCATGGCAGCCCCAGGAAATACCAGGACCAAGGATCCCCCTGAGGAAAGGTTGGTAGGAGATGCCATAACCTCCAGCTACCACATGCATGCACACAGTCCTGGCTGGGGAAAGCCCAGTTCCATCACATCCTTGACAGGCCTGAGGCTTGCTGGCTGCAGTGAAGTTGTGAGGCTCCAGGTGAGATCAGCTTACCTGCCTGGGATGCTAGCTTTCAGGTTGCAAAACCCTTTGTCAGGCTGAGGAAGCACCTGCAGTTGGTGTGTGCATGAGCTCTTTCTGATAGAAGGGATAGTAAAGAAGCCAGAAGCTGGCATGCAATGGAGGCAAGAAATCCAGTCAGTGAAGTGGAAATGGAGGCATCAGGGGGTTGAGGTACAGGCTGGGGGGGGAAGGGGGACATAGCAGTGCAGGTAAAAGTAAAACGTTATCTGGGGAGATGTCTGGCTGGCCGTAGTGTGTCAGAATTCCACTGTCTATATTGAGTCCATGACTTTCTGTACCTACTACCTAGGAGACTCTAATGAAGTGAAGTTAATAGGCCCAACTGTGAAAAGTGACTTCTTTACTATTCCTTCCATCCAGAAACAGCACACACACACACAGTAACTCATGTGCTTCCTCAGCCTGACAAAGGGTTTTTTTCAACCCAAAAGCTTACTAAGATATATTTCTGTAACTAACTATTCAATTGGCTTGCTGAAACATACCAGATTAGATTGACCCAAAGGAAAGGGCCTTGCCTGCCAGTGCCATGTCCTTAGACCAACACCTCTAGCACCTAACCGGAAGGAGGCAGGGCCCTGGGCATATCTAATCCCCAGGTCTGGGTCTGGCAGAGAGAGTTCTCTGGCAGCTGCTGGAGAAGAAGCTCCTGCAAAAGAGGATGAAAGGCTCTGTCACAGTTTGGCTGCCTGAGATGGTGCTGGTACTATTGTGATGCTTACTAAGTTATTACCTGTTGTCATTTAAAGTGCTGGCCTGGACTGAGGCTGTAGGGGAGGAGGAGACCTCATTGGGGCACACTACCATGTGGTGTAGAGGCCCGAGCACTGGTGTGGGCACACCTTAACACACACACAGTGTCACCCATGTCACAAGTTTTGCTTTTCAGCAGCCTGAGGTGCAGTTTCCCAGAAACTCCTGCACCTATCTCCTTGAAAGCTGTCAGGCTTTGTGACAGGGGCAGGGGCTACCATGCCTGTAGTTTTCACCCTGTTGTGCCTTAACACACACACATGTAACACAAATTTTTCTTGTCAGCAGCTTGAGGTGTAGTTTCCCAGAAACCCGTGCACCTGTCTCCTTGGAACTTGGCAGGCTTTGTAACCTTAGCAGGGGCTACCATCTCTGCAGTTTTCACCCTGCTGTGCCTTAACTGCACCTTAATACCTTAACACATGTGACAAAAGTTTTGCTTTCAAGATTTTGAGGTGCAGTTTCCCAGAAACCCCTGCACCTATCTCCTTGAACCTTGGCAGGCTTCATGCCCTCAAAAGGGGCTACCATATCTGTATGTTTCATCAGAGTCAGGCAAGAAATTACAAAATCATAGGCAGTTTCATACTTTCCTATTATAGCCTATGGGCAAAATATCAAAACAGCATTGAAACAGTGCAACAGTTTTGATAAAACAAAACAGAACAGAAGTTTTGAAACACTGTTCCATCAAAACACTGAAATGGAAGTCAAAATGGAATGGTGCTGTTTTGCACAGCCCTAGTATCTGTTGTGCATGACAACTTTCTACATGATAGAAATTTGAGGGATAATGTTACTGAATGAACAATGGTAAAACTGCCATACTAAGTCAAACTAAAGTCCCATCTAACCCAGTTATCTGTCTCAAAAGTTGGCAATTGTTTTTGATCTATCAGAAGGCATTTTCTCCAATCCAAGGTAAGCATAGTTTCTTGTAGAGCTTTTGGCTGGAGGTGCACTTAATCTGAATTTGTAATATTATTAGCCATTATTTTTATCACTTTATCTACCTAGTTTTGTAAGTGTGTGTACACTATTTCTAGAAGCTAATAAAACATTGGACATTAATTTAAAAAGCACGAGATTTAGAAGCAGTTTTACTATATACATTTTTAGTATCTGGCAATGGAGTGTAGTTTAGTCCCTTTCTCTTAACACTTTTTTCTGATCAGTGAGCAGGTGATGTCACTGTACTGAATAAGCAACTGAAGGAATAAATGCATTTTCACCTGTCACTTAATTATAACCAGGGATCTTGGTTTTCTCTGTTTAAAAATAACAAATTCTCTAAAAAAACCCCAAAATCCAGGATTAAAACACTCTGTGTGTGTGTGTGTGTATCAATTAAACACAGTGTTATTTTGAAGCCTATCAGTGCCTCAATCACTGTAATAAAATAAATTCTAAAGACCTGTAAATTTTGGCATTTGATTTTGGGTTTTTTATCATGGAAAATCAGAGTTCCTCCTGCCCCCTTTGCTCACCAGGATGCAGGTCCAGTGCCTGACTCCCAACCCAGAGCCCCCCACCCCTGCGGGTGCCCCTCATATTCCCCAACCACAGCCCCCTAACCCTACTGGTGTCCCTCACTACCCACCCACAGCTCCCTGGTGCTGCTGGTGACCCTCACTTCACACCCACAGCCACCTGCCCCCACACAGGCCCGCTGTATGGTGCCTCCAGTTGCCAGGGCCATGGAGTCAGGGACTCGGGTCCATAGCCCCCCATTCCTCTCATCAGCACCTGAGGCCTGGCTGCTGCCCATGGGAGGTGGTGGCTACTGCAGCATGAACAGGGAGCAGAGTATGGATGTCAGCTTCCCCTCCCCTATGAGCAGCATGGCTAGAGCAGAGCCTGTGGGGTACAGATGCAGGCTGCCCAGTCCAGGTTTTCTCAGGGTTCCCCAACCTGCTGTTCTTTCCCAGGACCTCTGTAGCCCACCAGGCAGGACCCAGCATGGCAAGACAAGGCAGTACCAGGAGGGGAAGCTCCTTGCTGCCATGACCCCTGCGCCACCCTGGCAAAGTACCCTCTGTCTGACCAGTAGCAGCAAGGGGAACAACTCCATGCCTCTGCCCCCGCTGCTTCTGGGTGGGCAGGGGGCACCTTGTCAGGGAAGCATGAGGTTCACAGTGATGGCACCAAGGTTCCCTGCTCCACTCAGCCCTGCTCTGCCAGCTCCTACACACAGGGCTATGGAGGCCCTGGGGGGAGGGCACCAGGGTGGGGAGCCCAAGCCCACAGTGGGCAGCTTGGCCCCACCTCCACCCCATGCATAGATCTGGGGGGCATGTGCCTCACATGCCTCTTCAGGAGTGTGTGCAGTGGTGGGGAACCAGCCTCTCCCGCTGCCTTCCAGATGAAATGCCTGTGGCCCCATCCCATTCCCCACTGGAGCCCTGCAGCCATACATAGCTCCAAGCACCACACACCATGCACCGCCCAGGCTGGGCAGCAGCCCTAGCCTCAGCCCTGCCCAACTCACACTCTCCCTCCTTACAGGAGCCTCAATTCCCCCTACCCCTGCCAGACTTACCTGTGGGAGCTGCTCTCCAGGCTCCAGGCACCCCTTGCCTGACTGTCCTCTTCCCACTCCCCCAGCCCCCCCTGGAACTCTGCCAGCCCGCAGAGAGCTCTTTGCAAAATCAGAAAATGCATGTGTTTCTCCATTAAAATGAAAAATTTGCATTTTTCTCAGTTAAAAGGGAAAATCTACTTTTTTCCCTATTTTTTCCATGGGAAATGGAAAACCTGGATTCCTGACTATGACCTATTTTTTCCCTATCATATAATTTTCAGGGTATAGAATAGAACATAATTATTTGAGGTTTGCCTTGAATTTGTCCCCTTCCCACTGCTACAGCAGGGAAAATAAATCTGGGGGTATCTAGCAGCTCTCTTACCCTCTTCCCCCTTCCAACTTCTTCCTCCTGTAGACCCTTCCTTATCAGACCCTCCTCTTCTTGAGCACATGGAAGTGAGGGACAAATCTGAAAACACTGATTTTAAAATAAACATTCCTGTAGACATTTAGGTAATCTAGAACAAATTAATTTTACCTTTTTCAAAACTGCTGCAAGTTTTAACATGAGTCCTCCATAAACACACTTTTAAGCAAAGCAGCAGTTTTGTACCTACTTATATATAGGTATAAACTATGCATGATATTATTCCAAAGCCAAAAGACTCATGATTTACCTTACAGGTCATTGGGATGGTCAACACCAGAGAACAGCATCTCAGTAGCATTTCAAGCCATGGTGATCCCGTAGCTCAACACTGCTCAGTACATGTGTATACACCAGATAGCCCCAACAGGGGAAACATGTGCTTATTAACCCTCACTCATGACTAGAAGTATGTGTTTGTGTCACAAGTCTTGGAATCCTCCAAAATGTTATATGCAGATGAGGTCCGGGACAATCAGGTCTGGCTCTACCTAATGGAGTGGAGGGCCACACTAATCATATGAGACAGGCTGAGAGAGGGCAACAGAAAGATTCTGAATGAACTATTTGGAGCCCCATTTGGTGATGTTTGTCAGACATTTAAGGCTGGTAAAAAAACAGAAATAACTGAAAATGGGAAAGAAAGGCACAGTTCAGCTGTGGGAGTAAAGGGTAATATCAAAATGTATTTAGTGTAGTGCCTCACCATGCCTTGAAAAAGAGTCAGAGCACTAACCTATCCTTGTGGTAAGTTTCCATCAGTATGATTGCCCAATATGGTCCATGCATTTTTAGTCACGCTCAGTGTTAGCTGTGTTTAATAAATTAAAATAATTTGGTTTCCCTTACTGAGCACATGCTGTTTTTAGCAGACATTTAGTGATAGACAGTGTATTTAATGAGAGTTCCTTGTATGCTAATCTTAAATGAGGAGTTTTTCACTCACGCTGCTTAGGGGGGAGAGGGGGGTGGGGAATGGTGTCTTATATTTGAGTGAATAAGGTATGCTGTTAATCAGGAAAGAATTTCTTTGGTAATGTGTTTTGATGCTTTTATTAGATTGTATCTTATATTTCATATTTTGCTTTATGGAAAGCACTTACTAGCTGGGTACAAAATGTCCTCATTCGTTACTGTGGAGAAATCGATATCGCAAAAATGGTATTTGCTAGTAGACAGAAATGCAAATTTCCCATAATGCATTTGTCTACATCAAGAAACTGGAAGGAATTTATTGACAGCTTCAGATATTGAAAATTTTCATTTTTAGTATTTATAATATACATTTAATGACAAGTCTGCTTTTAATATTTTTATTGGTTTTATGTCCCCTAAATCATAAAAAAGGAAAGCATTCTTTGTAAGAGTGCCAATTTTTACAACTTTGTATATTAAAAAGGCACTTTAAAAAGTCAGTATGTCAGCATTTTAAAGGTACTGCAATTATACCACTATACACAGGCAATATATTTACACAATTAAAAGGCAAATGCATTTTCATCTCTCCCTTTAGTATTTGCTAATATATCTCTAAGGAGTTGTGGTGTGAAGGGCAGGGCATGGTTAAATACATGTACACCAAGTATGAGAGTGGATTGACTTAAAGTGAAGTAGATCACCAATTTTTAATCATGGTTTAAATCAGCAACAAGTAACCCATTTTAACCACTTTTTAAAGAGTAAAACCAATTTTAAACTCATTTTGCGTTTTTACTTTTTATTCATTTTTCTAAAGCGACAGTCATTCCCATTGTTTCATAATCATTAAAACATATCAATAAATATAGTCTTTGTACTACATTTGACATTTCCTTTTTCTAAATGGAAGGGCACAGCATGTATGTGTGTGTGTAGGTGTGTGAATTAAAGATTTAGCTTACCTTGCATTTATTTAGATTCAAATTCATTATTTTTATTAGATTAGAAAATGATGAATGATGCATTTCTATATGAGTAGATAATGACTCCTTCATTTCTGATTTGGAAAGAAATTATTATCCAATTACTATTCACAAAAGTACCATTTTATTTATTTATTTATTTATTTATCATCTATCTATCTTATTTCAATAGAACTAACTGCCTTAAATAGGCTAAATGCATGTGGGGAAAAATAACTTTAAGCACACATGAAAAATTGCATTATTAGATGAAACAAGCATTATTTGTATTAAGGATACTGAAATCACTATTTCTAGTTACCATGTGCTTCCAGTATTTTGGAAGTCATTGATCTAATCTTTTCACACTGATTTTTTATTCATGTGCTGAAAGTAAATAAAAACTTTTCTGCTTTTTCAATTCCCTATGAGTTTTTCTACTTTAAATGGGATAATCACTGAATTGAATAAGTTTAATACATTGCAATGAAGACAGTAAATTTCTGAAACAAAACAAACTGAAATAAAAAATATTCTCTCTATTTCTGCAAAAGGAGCTATTGTTATCAACTGCAGATTTTTGCCTTCAGCAGACTCTGGGTTGGCTTAACTTGTGAATTCTAGTAAATCAGTAATTTGACTTTCTTAAAAGTCTAGTTGCAAAGATGTACTACTTAATATAATATTTTATTTCATTTAAATCATTCAAAGATACTAAGATTACAGCTTGTCATAGGTTAGTCATCTTGTTATTGCTTTCAAATAGTTTTGGTTTTGTAAATAAAATGTTGTATAGCTAATATAAATAAAATCCAAAGGTTTTTCTTTCTTTTTTATTTTTAAGTATACATTTTCATCCCCCATGATTAATATTACACGACCTGACCCTCCACTCCACTTTCTTGTACTTTGTAGGCATGAACATCGGCTGCTATATTAGTATTAGTGTGGAACTTGATTACATATGAAGCTATTTTACATACGGTTTACACAAATATATCTGACTGGGTATTTTTGTTTGTTTTGGTTGATATTTAGTTTTGTTTTCTGGGGCAAATAATATATCCACCAAAAGTGCAAATCCAGATCCATTATAAGTGATCACAAAATTGCTTGGACTTCAGCATATGGTTTTATCCAAAACTGAAGAGCATTGGAAAAATAAAGGCAGACAAGGTTCTTTGGGTAGATGTAACATCTCTTATTAGACCAACAAAATAGTTGGGAAAAAATTGTTCTTTTCAAGCTTTTGGGTGCTAACACCCTTCTTCAGGCATATAGAGAGACTTTAGTTCAAGCGCCCCTTCACCATTTTGAAGTGCAGGGATGCTGATACACAAGATGATGCAGCACTTTAATTTGAGCAGTTCTAATTAAATTGCCCTCCTCCCCACCTGTACATGTAAAAGTATCCTATAATACTGCACAAGGTGAAGCAGGAGGGGAAATTATTGATAAAACTTTTAATCACTATGCTTTCAAATAACTATTTGTGTTAGTTAAATACTTGAATGTAGAAATATTCTTCAGTTGTATAATTATTGAACAAAGCCATTCCAATGTGCTGCTAGAACACTTCATTATTCTGTGTTTATTGCTTCTGAAATAATTGGAGAAAGAATGCAGCACAGAAAACTTACCAGTACATGGGAATTTTAACTATGTATTTTAGCTAAAAAACCCCCACTTCCTTAGTTTTTCTTGTATGAAAAACCATTATTCAGTTGTATTTTGACTACCTGTGAAAAGTAATGAAATATTCTGAAGTGATTAAGTAGCTAACTTAAATCCACAAACAGAAACATCTACAGTTAAAGATTAAGCCTTCACTGTCTAGTCACGGTGGGGTACCATCCCTCAACTTCCTTGTGCTGTACATAGATATTGAAGGTATAATCCTTATCTGTATATTTCATATTTTTCAACTATAAGACAGATGTGATGTTTTCACATATGGATTATAACTTATTTAAATTATCAGTCATATCGCAATGATTTCACAGTGGTAAAGTACTAATGCTTTTCTCAAGTTAATTACCAATTATTTTATTTTAAGGGAAAAAAGCTATTTTCATCAATACGAAATGCTTTAGGAGAGAGCACAAGTAGCTTAGACAGTATTTCTCATCAGCAGTACAAGTCAATAAAAGAAAATCAAAGAAATCAAACCAGGGAATCAAAATGGAAGGTCTTTTATAATATAGATAAAGGTCTTTGCAGCCCTGAGCCAATAGGAGTTTCAGTTCATGGAAAAATACCATATTGAGGGTTTTTTCATCTTATGTTTTTGGGGGTTTATTGTTATATCTGCAAACAAATATGCTTCTAATCTCTTTAATACTGGTTTGCTGCACACATACACCCATGTCTATACTTACTCCCTGTGAATTAATGTTCGGTGCTGGAATGTAAGGCTTATGTACACAGGATAAATCATTTACATTGCATCAAATCATGTCCAAAATGTACTATTTTAGACCTCTTGCACAGACAAACTGGAAGGCTTGCTAACCCATCTCTGATGATCATATTGAAAAACATTCTTCTAAGCTTTCCAAAAAACAACCCCCACCCTGCCCAAACAAAACACCCCCCCACCTACTAAAAGCACTATGAAATATACACCTTTTTTATTGCTAAGCTTTGAATCCTGGCTTCCCTTTGTGGAGAGGGAGGAAGAGAGGGATGGAGAGAGGAAGCTTACAAACAGCTTTGGACTTTGTTACTCTGTTTGGTGTTCAGCATTTCCTGTCTGGAAAATAGAATATCTGTTACTTTTTTATATTTCCCACCTCTGCCAAAAGATATTCATAGCATATTTCCAGCTATGATCCTTTCACTCTCCTGTCCTTCAGGTTTCTATCATAGGCAAAATTGTGCAGAATATTGGCATTTAAATTATTAATATTATGTAGTTGAGCCAAGGCTTTGATAAAACGAATGGGGGCTGTTTGTATCTTGAAAGGTATAATTTCATATTACATTACTTGCAAACTCAAGCACACATCACTGCATCCGTTAGATTTGGGTTCATATTCTCTCTCTTGCACTCATTTGTCCTTAATCATACTATAGAAAAAATGTCCAAGGAAGATGCTAGTGTTGATGACTTATTTGTTCCTATATCTGGTTGCTGGTATTATTGTTCAGTATTATTTTAGTTGTGCTAAAGAATGTATGTGAGTAGCTTTTGTGAAGTGAAAATAATTTTATAGATAATGACTGCATAGGAAAAGAATTACAAAAGTGGGAGTATTTCAGTTGTATTTAATTAACTGTTCTAACCTCTCACTATTGTCTACAATCATTGCACAGCAAGGCTGTATTATCTGTCCTCTATATTAATAAGGCACTGACAGGTTATAAATATAAATATAGTATGTGGTAGAAAATATGCCCCCTATTCAGCAAAGGGGCAACACAATCTGATTTGGTGATTGAATACTAACATCATTTTATATTTTTGTCAAAGTCATTTTCTGACAACTACTGCACTATTGCCTTTTTTTCAAGTCTCTCTCTGAGTAAGTCAGTTTGATTCATTCATCTTGGGTTACCAGAATCTGGAAAGGTAAACATTTCCCTTCTGGCTTGTCATCCTCATAAAAACTAGCTGGTGAAGGGATAGGCAAAATATGGTTTTCGGTAGACATGTATCACCTTTGTTACCATGTTAATAAGTGTTTTTATTTTAATTAAATATGGAAAAAACATGAAAGATGGAGAACTGCAGCTACACATGGCCCTTTCTGGCTCCTATGTTTGCAGCTATCCCCTGGAGGACAGCAGGACCCAATGGTTCACCTCTGTCCTTGCTCACAGGAAGGGAGTGACACCCCAGGTGTGGTCTCCAGCAGACAGCGCAGTGGCATGCAACCAGGGGCTTTTGTGCATAGACAGGAGCTAATAAAGCAGCCAGGAAATGTCCTCCAAGAAAATGAATGACAACTCTACCTCATGTTCAAGCTCCCCTGAGCTCTGGGGGTCATGGCTAAGCAGCAGGTGGATACAAATCACTCCTCCACAGAGCTGGGGCTGACAACACACTAGTCTGCACCACCTGCATTCTGGCCCCACTGGTTGTCCTAGGCCCACATGGATTTACCACTGCCAGGAAGCCTGCAGTGGCCAAGCTCTGGTCTAGGTTGTGGAAGACATAGTGTGTCCCAGCACTAGTTGACCTTGTTCCACAGTGGTGAGCATGGCATGGTCTACACCAGGTCAGTGATGGCATGGCCAGAGGAGGGGTGTCAGAGCCAGAGGCAGCACCACATTGCCTAGGGTGGCTACCATACAGGACAGTCCAGTTGTCCTCTGTCTTCTATCGATATGAAACCCCATACCTTTATGTCCTCTATATTTCTTCAACAGAAAAACAAAGGAAATAAAGGTGTCGGGTTTTGTATCAATAGAAGACAGAGGACAGAGCAGCAGAAAACTGGAATGTCCTCTATGATGGCTACCCTAGCATTGCCACAGCATAGGGATAGAGTTGTAGGGGAGGGGGTTGTGTGGAAAATATGGCAACTTGGCTGTCTGTGGTGATTTGGGAACTTTTGTGGAAATAGTTTCATATTTGGTAGGGTCGGAAGGGACCTGAACAGATCACCAAGTCCGACCCCCTGCCATGGCAGGAAAGAGTACTGGGGTCAAATGACCCTAGCAAGGTGTTCATTCAACCTCCTCTTAAAGACCTCCAGAGTAGGAGCCAGCAGAAACTTCACTTGGAATTTGGTTCCAGATCCTAGCCGCCCTGACAGTGAAGTATCACCAGCCTGATATCTAGCCAGAATCTACCCTCTGCCAGAATCACCCTATGTGATTCTTATTTCTTGTCACTCCTGGTAGTGCTCGGGGGGAACAGGGACTCTCCCAATGCCTGCTGGTCCCGCCTGACTACTTTGTAAACAGCCACTAGGTCCACCCTCAGCCTTCTCTTCTGGAGGCTGAACAAGTTCAGGTCCCTTAACCTCTCCTTGTAGGGCCTGCCTTGCTGACTCCTGATCATGCAGGTGGCCCTCCTTTGGACCCTCTCCATGTTGTCCACATCCGTCCTGAAGTGAGGCGCCCAGAAATGGACACAGTACTCCAACTGCGGCCTGACCAGTGTTGCACGGAGAGGGAGGATCACCTCCTTGGACCTGCTTGAGATGAATCTGTAAATGCGTGACAAGGTGTGGTTGGCCTTCCTGACTGTTTCCCCACACTGTTGGCCCATGTTCATTTTGGCATCAATAATGACTCTGAGATCCTTTTCTGCCTCTGCACTACTGAGAAGGGAGTTCCCCAACCTGTAGGTATGGTGCTGGTTCTTCCTACCCAGGTGTATCACCTTGCACTTGTCAGTGTTGAAACCCATCCTGTTCTCATCCGTCCACCCCTGTAACCTTTCTAGGTCCAATTGCAGCCTATTCCTCCCTTCTAGCGTGCCCGCTTCTCCCCACATCTTAGTGTCATCTGCGAATTTGAGCAGGGTGCTTTTTACACCCCTGTCCAAGTCGCTGATGAAGATGTTGAACAGTGCGGCCCTGAGGACTGAGCCCTGTGGAACCCACTGCCCACTTCCCTCCAGGTTGAAAATGACCCATACACCACCAGTCTCAGGGTGTGGACCTCCATCCAACTAGTGAACCATTTGACTGTGTAGGTGTTGACACCACAGTCCCCTAGTTTTTTAATGAAAACGGGGTGAGAGACAGTGTCAAAGGCCTTCCTAAAGTCCAGAAAGACTATGTCCACTGCTACCCCTGCTTCTAAGGATTTTGTGACCTGGTCATAGAAGGCCACCAGATTGGACTGACAGGACCTGCCTCTAATGAACCCATGTTGGTTGCCCCTAAGCATAATCTCCCCTGCTGGCCCCTTGTGGACATGTTCCATGATAACTCTCTCAAAAAGCTTACCCAGGACTGAGGTAAAACTGACTGGCCTATAGTTTCCTGGGCCCTCCTTCCTCCCTTATCTGAAAATGGGAACCACACTGGCCCTCTTCCAGTCATCTGGCACCATGAGTGTTCATAAAGCTGTGCCAGGGGACCCGCAATGACCTCTGCTAATTCCCTCAGCACTCTGGGGTGGAGATCATCAGGACCTGTTAATTTAAATATGTCCAGTCTCTCCAGATGTTGCCTGACTAGGTCCTCACTGACCCTAGGCCTGGGTGCACCTCCCCTGGAACCTACAGGGGTCCCAGTGGGGGGGTGGCCCAGTCCCTGCTCAGAAAAATGGAGGCAAAGAAATTGTTAAATAGCTTAGCTTTGCTGTCTGGTGTGACGATGAGATTTCCTAGTGTGTTCTGCAGAGGCCCCATGCTACCCGGTACCTTCTTTTTACCCCCTATGTATTGAAGAAAGGACTTCTTGTTGTCTTTGATCAGGGTAGCTAGTCCCAGGTCCATCTTTGCCTTGGCCTTCCTGACTGCCCCTCTACAGTCCTGAGCAACCAAGGTATAATCCTCCCTGATGATGGCCCCTCCCATCCATTGGGTGTACGCCTCCTTTTTAGCTGGGAGACGTTCCCGTATGCTTTTGGTGAGCCATGGGGGCTTTTGCACTCCCTTGCGCCTTTTGATCCATGTTGGTATTACCTGCTTTTAGGCATGGAGGATCGTCTCCTTAAGGAATGACCACTCTTCCTGAACACCCAACTGCCAACTCCCCTCCCCCCGGGACCTCATTGCCATCCTGACTATTCTTCTTACCTTATTGAAATCCTCTCTCCTGAAGTCCAGGGCTGCTGCCCTGTTGCAGGCCTTTGCCACCTTGCGCTAGATGATGAATTCCATCAGGTGATGACCGCTGTTGCCCAGGTGATCAAGCACCCACAGACCTCTCACCAGGTCGTGTCTTGTGGCCAGGACCAGATCCAGCAAGGCATCTCCCCTGGTGGAGCTGTGCACCTCCTGGGTTAGATGGAGGTCCTGTATCTCAGCTAGGAATCTATGTGAGTGGTCAGACCTGGCCAACTGCTCTTCCCAGCAGATTTCTGGAAAGTTCAGGTCACCCATGATGACCTTTGACCTAACTACCTCTGTGAGCTGACTAGCTCTTCCCCTTGGTTGGGTGGTCTGTAGTAGGCCCTCACCATTAAGTCCCTTTCCCCCTCAAATTCCTTGTATTTTAACCCAGAGCACTTCAGTGTGCCCCTTCTCTGACTCAGTTCCACTTGTTGAGGATATGTATTTCTCCTTGACATAGTGCCACACCCCCACCTCTCCTTCCTGTCCCTTTCCCTCCTGTACAGCCTATAGCCCTTGATATTCACCACCCAGTAATGCGTTGGGTCCCACCATGTTTCGGTGAGCCCCACTGTGTCTGGGTTCGTGTTAGCTAGCAGGAAGGTGAGTTCCTCCTGCTTGTTCCCCATACTGTGAGCATTTGAGGCCTCCTGAAGATGCATGCACTGGCCCCCTAATCTCAGTACTACCCAGGGCCTTGTTGCTTACCTGGGTATTTGTTCTGCTCATCATCGGTCTAGTCTGAGTTGTTCTTGTGGGTGATGCTTGGTTTAGTGGTCCAAGGCTTCCTCCGCCATTTTCTTCCCCTTCCCCCAACGAGCCTAGTTTAAAGCCCACTGGAGGAGATCAGCCAACATAGAAGAGAACACATGCTTACCTTTGGGGGAAAGGTGAAGCACATCCCACCCAAGCATGTTTCTTGTCCTGATGGTGATTGTCTAGGAAGCTGAAGCCTGCCTCAAGACACCATTCCCAAAGCCGCAAGTTGACCTCTCTGATGCAGGTCTCATGTCGTCTTCCACATCTGCTCACTGATAGGACAGAAAAGAATACCACCTGTGCCCTCAGCATACCCCCAGAGCATGGTAGTCCATCATCAGGTGATCAGGGCTTCTCCTGGCTGCATCATTAGTGCCCACATGGATTAGGACCATGGGGTAGTAATCGGTGGGGCAGATAATGGCCTGGATCATCCCCGTCACATCCTGAATCTTTTCTCTGGGCAGGCAGTAGACCTCACATGTCAAGGGGTCCTGGCGACAGATTGGACCCTCAGTACCTCTCTGGATGGAGTCGCCTATGATGATCACTCAATGTTTCTTCCTCTGGGTCTGCTTAGCTCCTTCAGCCTGTCCAGAGTGTGGAGTTGCCTCCTCTCCAGAGGTTTTCTCCTCTCCTTTCTTTTCCTGCAATGTTGCCAGGGCCTCATACCTGTTTTCCAGCCAGACTGGAGGAACTGGAACTGGCATTTCTCTGGGTTGAGCAGCCCTAGTTCTGTAGGGGACCATCTGCCACTCTGCTATGGAGGGTACCTCCTGGGGTGCATCTTCCTTGGATGCTTGGCCCTGCAGGGAGAGAAAATACCCATCAATTTCATCCTCCGCCTCCCTGATCTCCCTCAGCCTGCTTACCTCCTGGAACTCCCTCACCTGCGCCTCCAAGGCCCTAAGATGAGCATCTGTAGGACAGGTTCTCTGTCCCCCCAGCCCTGCTGGGCATCCTGTGCAGGCTGGGGGGAGGGGGATGCCAGCCCCTCAAGGGCTCTGTTTGGATGGAAGACACAGACAAGCCCCTGGTAGGAAGCACCCCCTGGGCAGGGGCCCTAGCAGCACTCCACGTTGACACCATTATATATTGCTATTTATTTATATTACTGTGTGGTGCCTTCACCCTACCCTTATTGGAGTCTCCTGCATGGCCCTTCCTGCTTGCCCACCTGCATGAACCCCAGTGCAAATGCCAGTGAGCTCTTACAGAGCATGCCTGTTTGCACACTCTATTTGTGCATGCGGCTTGGGAGTGCGGCTCCCTGCTGGCTCAACAAAGCGGGACCTGGGGGCCTGCGGCTCCCTGGCTCTGGCTCTGCTGTGCCAGTTCCCTCCACCACCACTCACCTTAGGGGGATCATCTGATGCTCCCCCGACTGCTGCCTTCACTGGTGCCTCCGCTGACACTGCCTCCGATCATGTGAGAGGGCACACGTGCATGCGAGGACCCCAGTGTGCCCGGCTCCCTGCTTAGCTCCTGGCCCCAAGGAATGTTTATGAAAATATGATATTTGTAAAATTATGTGGCAATTTGAGATTTTTTTCTTGAAATATGGTGATATTCTATAGAAAACTGGTTATGGAATTTATGTATAAAGTTTATGCTACAAATGCCATAACAATTTTTAAGTATAGCTGTTTCTAATACCATTAGTTTTATGTGTTTTGTCCTCAACAGCTCACCAAAACTTAAGTGCACCTTCAGCCCGAATAATTGCCCAGCCCTGAGCTACTGTATATTAAAAAAGATTAAATGGATCTTTGATATGTAATACTTTAATATTACAGTATTTAGTAAAGATTTTCAGACCTGGTTGTTTTGTTATGAGTACAGAGGTGTTCAATAGTAATTTGCTATATTCTGTTCTGTAATACAGTAATATAAAATTCAGAAATCTTGACAGTCTAAATGAGGGGTGTAAAACATATAGTCCAGAGGCCAAATTCATCCTGTAGAACTCTATATTCAGTGGAAATTTGGGGTGGGGGGTGTATGCAGGAGCCTTTGGGCCTTGCTAAAAATACTGTCAGTAGCAAGAGTGTAACCAGGGCCTGGCACAACAATGTTGCCCATTGTCACCGCTGTGGCCCCAGCTTCTTGGCCTCTGGACCTCCTGCTGCTGCCACCACATGCCCTGTGGCCCATGCCAGTCCTGGAACTAGAACTGTCACCTCCATGTGCTCCATGCTGGGGCAGCTGCCTTAGCATGAAGCACTTGTCAGCAACAGCAGCTGCATCTCTGACACGGGGCACATGGCATATGGTAGGATCACAAGCTGGTACTGGTTAGTGCACTTGTTGGGAGCTGGAGATATCACAGCTGCCAAAGTTTCCCCTCCTAACCCCGCCTTGTTCTGCTCCTTGTTCTGTCATCTGTCGCCATTGAGAACAATCTAGTTCCATCCTCCTGAGAACCAAAGCCAAAGCATATCTATTATTCCCCCAGCTTTGTTTCATTCACAAACTTTCTGAAGGTGCACTACATCCCTTCTTCCAGATTGTTGATAAGTATATTGAACAAAACCAGCTCCAGGACTGACCACTGGAGCACTCTTCTTAATACTGCTACCAACTAGACATCCAGTCATAGATAAGTACTCTTGAAACCTGAAGATCAGCCAGTTTTCTATCCACCTTACAGTTCATTGATCCAGCCTGGACTTCTTTAGCTTGTTTTTAAGAATTTTGTGGGAGACTATATCAAAAGGCTTGCTAAAGTCATAGTATATTATGTCCCCCTCTTTCCCCACATTCACAGAGCCAATTATCAATTAGGTTGGTCAGACATAACTTGCCCTTGGTGAATCCCTGCTTACTGTTCCTAATCAAATTCTCCTCCAAGTGCTTAGAAATGGATTCCTTGAGGATCTGCTCCATGATTTTTCCAAGGACAAAGGTATGGCTGACCAGCCTGTAGTTCCACAGGAATTGCCAAAGATAATGCCCAGCAGGTTTACAATCACATCAACCAATTCCCTCGGGACCCTCAGGTGCATTGTGTCAGGTCCCATGGGCTTGTACACATCCAGCTCTTCAGTCACATAGGGCAACTCCCTTAGCAATCTTAGATGCATCACTTCTGACCCGGTGGGCTTGTACACTTTCAAGTTTTCTACATAGTCCCTAACATGTTCTTTCACTACTGTGCGCTGCTGTCCTCAAACTGTGCTGCCAGATGCAGTAATCTGGGAGCTGAATTTGCGTGTCAAGATTAAGATAAAAAAGGAATTGAGTACTTCAGCCTTTTCCTCATCTGTCACTAGGTTGCCTCCCCCTTTCATTTAAGGGACTCACACTTTCCCTGATCTTTCTCTTGTTGTTGATATACTTGTAGAAACCCTTCTTGTTACCCTTCATGTTCCTTGCTAGCTGCAATTCCAACTGTACTTTGGCTTTCCTCCTGCATGCCCAAGCAATATTCTTATACTCCTTACCAGTCATTTTTCCAAGATTCCAGTTAGGGCATTTCTACATTTGCTTTATGGCTGAGTAGACTAATTTTCCCTACAGTGGTTGTGTCTCCAGAAGACACTGACTGTGCAGTAGTTGTTACTACTACACAGTAGTGTCACCTGGCATGAAGCATGATGCAACACTAAAGCAAAGTAGTAATGAGCTACTGCAGTCACCAAAAAGCCATTTGGGGACACTACTTCACAGTAATGCTGGTTACTATGCAGTCATTTAGTACTTGCATACACAAGTGCACAGTCATTGTCTTGAGCCAACACGGCTAGTAAAGCATCACCATCTACACGTCTGCCATGATTAGGGTACAGTAGACTAATTTACTCCAGCATAGGATAGTCCCATCAGACACAACTACTATCCTATGCTGAAGTAAATAACTGATTAAATGAATGTGTCGATGGTGATGCAAATGAAAATTGGGTTGAGGCAGGTAAGACAGCAGGGAGCCAGAGCTGGCCAGGAGTGTCCCTGACCTAAACTACTCCATTCAGTCTCAATTTTCTCGCTAGGAGGTTAGTAAAACACTGGAACAGGTTACCCAGAGAGGTGGTGGAAACTCCAACCTTGGGGGTTTTCAAAACCCAGCTAGACATAGCTTTGGATGGGATGATCTCATTGGGGCTGGTCCTAATTTGACCAGGGAGTTAGGCTAGATGACCTCCTGAGGTCCCTTCCAGCGCTAACTTTCTATGATTCTATGATATTTTCAAATGCTGTATCAGGATTAATTTACTTTGGTGCAATTTGCTCTAGAGTAAAGTCAGTCACATTAATTGCAGGTGTAGATGGACCCACACCTATTTTATACAAAGCACAATTCCTTCTTTTCTCCTGCCTGTCCTTTCTGAACATTTATACCCATCTTTGACAGTGCTCCAGTCATGTGAGCTATTCCACCAAGTCTATGTCATTCCAATCACATCTTGTTTCTGGGACTGTGAAAGGACTTCTAGTCTTGTCCTGCTTGTTTCCAAGGCTCTGTAAAGTAAGGTACAGATATCTGAGGTAACTATCTGATTGACCAACTGTCTCAGGAAGAATAAGAAGGCCTTCTCTGTTGCACTTTCCTGCTTGTGCTTCCTCCAGGTCATCTGCTTCCCCACCTATCTCAGGCCTTTGGTCTACATCACCCAGCGAACAAATTTAAAGCTCTCCTCACTAGGTTAGCAACCTGTCTGGAGAGATGCTCTTCCCACTCTTTGTCAGGTGAATCCTGTCTCTTCCTAACAATCCTGCTTTTTGGAACAACATCCCATGATTGAAGAAGCCAAACCCCTCCACAAGCATGCATTGATCTTCAGGATGCATATGCTTCTGCCTGGGCCCTTCCTTTGACCAAAAGGATTGAGGAGAACACCACCAGAGCCTCCAGACCCTTTTTTCCTTGCACCCAGAGCCCTGTAATCATGTTTGATCTTCTCAGGGTCACCCCTGGCAGTATCATTGGTGCCCAAAAGGACGAGCAGCAAGGGATAGTAGTCAGAGGACCAGATGGATCTCAGTAATCTTTCTGTGACATCTTGGGTCCAGGATCTGGGCAAGCAGCAGACCTCTTGAGACAATAGGTTGAGCCAGAAATGTATACATCTTTCCCTCACAGAAGGGAGTCTCCAACCATCATTGCCTGTTGTTTCTTCTTGGTGGCAGTGGTCTTGATCCTCTAAATCTTGGGGATTCCTGGCCTGGTTTCTGCTACCAATGGGACATGCTCCTACTTGTCTGTTGCTTGGGTTCCATATTTGTTCTCCAGGCAAACTGTTGAAGGCAGAGATGAAGATTTCTGCTTATTACCAGAGGTCACAAGCTTTCACCTTCCTTGGAGTCTATCTCCTCTTCCTTCCCTAGCACCACCTCTGGTCCTTCCTCCACAGTCCTAGAAGTGTCCTCTGGCATCAAATCAATGAAGTACTCATGGCAAGGATGTTTCAGAGTCTCACCACCTCCACCTGTAGGTGTTTTCCCTGGGCACCACGAGGAGGCACTGCTTACATCCCAGGCACTCCCCAACTGGCAGTCACTGGATGGAACCTGCAAGCTGCAGTCTCATCTCAACAGTGCCAAACCAAGATCTGGGTGGAAGCCTTGATGGTGAGGGGTCCTCCCTGCACAGGTACCTTATAGGTGCAAGCACAGAAAGAGCTGCCAGTGCCAGTGACTCTGGTATTGCCACCTCCTCCAGCCATTTATATTGGTCTCTTAATCAACAAGCTCTCTCTTCCTGCCCCTCTCTCCAAGCAGACCTTCAATAGAAAATGCCTGTGGAAGCTGGCCTGTTTGCTGCTGCTTGTTCTCAAAAAGTTTGCTTTTCCCAGCTAACCTACTTCATCTCACCAAGCTTACAGTGATGGAAAGTGAGAGAGAATTTAACAGGCAAACTCTCTACTTAACTGTTGCCTTGCTTCAGACTCTAATTAGACAAGGGGCTTAAGTACTGGTTTAATTGAAGTGTATTAGCCAATTATGCTAAATGTACATAGGTTAGTTACTCTTAATTAAAGAAAGAATTAACCTTAAAAGTTACCCTTCAAACAGGAGAGTGGCAAACTGACTTATGATATGACTTGCAAACTGCCCTGTTCACTCCCTCTGTTGGCTTGCTCTGTGGTCACTCATGGGAGTCCTCTTTTATACTCTGCTGGGCCTGGATTGGTTTTGCCCCCTTGTTAGGGCTTTTGTCAGACCCACAGCAATCATCCAGCAATCACTCAAGTAGCAGTTCTCTCAGCTCAGAGCACATACCAAAATATTCAGCCAACCAAACACTCAGCAAGCCAAACATACAGACAGCTCTGGCTCACTTACCTTGCCAGAGCAGGATCTGGTGCCTGGTGGCAGGCTTCTCTTCTTCTTCCCCTTCCTCCTTCTGCTTCCAGCAAACTGCTTACAAACTGTCCTTTTTCTTGGCCTTTTGCTCACTGAGCTTGTACTTGATTTTGGATGTTGGAATAAAGAATTCTTCTAAATGTGATACAGTATAGAAAACAGGCCTTGTGTGTTGACACTACAATTGTTTTTTCTACCTGTTGTTTCACACAAACTCCCTGAAATCTCTTACACTTGAGAAAAATATAGATGTTAACTCCTGAAGAGTTTATATATTCATTCTATGTATTCTGCTCCTTAAATGTTTTTTTTAAGAGTAATTCTATAACGCATTATATTAGTATATACAGACTATTTTAACAAAGCTAAAAGAAATCTTCACCTATTTCAACTCACATGCCACTGTTTTTGTGAAAAACTGGTATTTAAGGGATTTTTTGGTTAATTATTCCTTAGCTAATTGCTGGACTGATCTGCATCTTATGTTCAGGGTAATATCCCAGACTCACTTCTGTACTGTATGTCACATTTCATAGAATATATTCATTCATATTCTATTTGTTATTAATCTCCATGCAATATAATATTTTTAATTTCATAGTCATTTTTGTTCCTTGCCATGGATCACATCTGATGTCATTTTGTCTCTATCACTGCGAAAGTGACTATATTGCAGTCTTTATTTTCTACAATAAGAGCATCTGTAAATGACCCTCTTTACAGAGTATTCTGCCATGAGTTTTGGTTTTTAGATGGCTTTCAGCACTTTCTTTTGCATTCGATTAAGTTGTAACAGAAGCTGACATGGAATCAAATTCTTTTAGGTCATTGAAACTGCAACATTCATAGGAAAAATACTGCAAAGCTTTATTAACATTAACATTTCTGTTCATAAAATATACAGAGGTTATGAACAAGTGCATCATTATTGTAGACTATTTCTGTAGAACCCAGTCCATTCCAATTATCAGATTGCTAAAGAAAAGTCATCTAGTGCAGCAAAATATTTTAATGTTTCCATGTTTTTCAATCCTTCTTTTCCTATTCTCACAGTGTGATCTGCACATAAGAATAGCAATCTTATTGACAAATAACCACATCCATCATGAAGGAATGTGGGGTCAGGGGGAAGGGTGATCTTCAAAGTCTAATTTGATCAAAACTCCAAGGCTAAAGTGTAGCTTGATAGCACACTAAATAAAGACTGAAGGCCAGTTTCTTCTTGATATGTGCAGGTAGTTATTGAAAAACAAAAGGAGCTATGTTCTCATATCTAATGGTGATACAGATAGATCAAACTTTTCAATTTAATATTTAATATATTTAGAACTTCATTATATTTTTATACTGGGAGCACTGGAATTACAGTTGCCTAATTCTGTAGATGTCTAAAATCCATAGAAACTTAAGTTGTTGCAAGTGGATATATACAAAATTTTAAAAAGCCTGATAGTAGTCTGGTTTGAATTTTAATTCATACTGAACTTTTGGCTGGATTTGTAAACTAGGTGTTGCCTCAGAATCTCACATGAGCAGTCTAAGCCAGTAGGTATTTTAAGAACACACCTGCCAGCTGGAGCCTTCTATAAAAGATGATGCAGGACATTACAATTTCTGTGGCTCACATAGGGTGGCATTCCTCTCCATTTTACCCAATAACCTAGTGGTTCTGGTGCTTATCCTAGTAACATGTCTATGCATCTGTTCCACTGGAATTTGCTTTTCTTGAATATGGATTGTCAGAACTATATGCAGTATGAGGTCCCATCAGTGTCTTGTACAATGACATACATATTTCTCCATCTCTACTCAAAAACTTCTGATATAACCTGGCACTTGAAACTGGACTCTTCATGCACCTAACATTCAAATTGAAATGTATGGACTGAGTATATGAGGAAAGTAGGATCAAACTTCAAGTTGGTCATAGCCTAAAATAAGCTATTTAATTCTTCTATGTAATGAAAGTCATGATGCTTACAGATTGTTTCCTAAGACCTCAAGGCATTGAAAGATTTAGCCATCATGTAAAATATAAAGGCAGGGACTTTGAAGAAGTGTCATGTAGTTGTATCTCTGACTGACCTTACTCAATGAGGTGTCTTTCTTAATTTGTAATTATAACAAATATTCTTTGTTTCCCTTTTTTTATTATTTCTTGGTGGGAGGAACTACTGGTTCCTACTGGTTAACTACTGGTTTTATGACACTCTTAGGTTTCATTGTTTTCAGCCAGAAGAATAACTGGAGATTTGTAGCCCTGGATATGCATTGTAACTAACAAAATAGTTATTTTTGTAATACCTAAGTAGACACAGGTTACTGAAATAATTTGACACTTTGTGACCATGATGCTCTTTTAACCTAAGGTTTATTAACATTAATTGCATCCTTTCCTCCTCCTCACACAGGCCAATTGAGATTCCCAGGGTCAGCCCTCCAGATGTCAGTCCTCTTGTCTCTGTGGGTTTACCCTCTCAGACTCCTCCATAGATCACTCCCTGTTTCTTATCTTGCCCACCTCAATAGGCCCCCATATTCTGCCCCACTCACTAGGTTCACTCAGGTCCTTTACTAGGTCTCCCAAACAGCCCATCTCCCAGGGTTCACCTGGCCTCTCAACAGGCTTTGGGCACTCAGACCCTTCTCAGGGCTCTAGATCCCCACACTTGATCCCCAAGGAACCTCTTCCATCCCTTTAGTTCCTACCCAGACCTCCAGACTGTTTCCAATGCTATTCTCCTTTCTGGAATTCAGGAGCTGCAGCCCTCCTTCTGTGTGAAGTTCAAGATGTTACCGCCAGGCCTACTGTCAGGGTCTGGGCTTATACCGTGTCTAAACCCAGTACTCTTCCAATCAAGTAATTCCCTTGATCAGGCCTAGCCTCATCTACTAGCTCCCTGGGTCAGCTGACTCTACAATTAGCCCTGACCCCCACCTGCTGGTGACATGGCAGGCTGCCTGACCTCATAAAGTGACAGACACATCAAGTGCCCTGCCACATAGACACTTCTTGAGGTCTGAACCCTTTAATCCAGAGGAAGGAATTGGGATCTAGTTTGCTATCTTCCTGGATGAGTACTCTAACTCCTGTGATTTTGAATAAAGTAACGTACCTATTCTTCTGCATTTGTTTTGACAGAAAACTATGGTGGCTGCTGTATTCTGTGTAGAACCTAAGCATCCTCTCAGAACAGCTACTCAGTCAAGCTCCTAAGGCAATATAAGAAGACTGTCTGGATTGTGGTTACAATGGGACTTGAACATAATCTAGCAGCTGGGCTACTCAGGGGTGGGCAAGTGTGGGCATATCCAGAACAGAAATTTAAGATGTCTCAGGAACTTCGATATAAAAACCAGAAACATTTAAAGATTTTATGGAGAGACCCAACAGGGATTGTGGACACATCCACTTTTTATTTACAATGCCTAAAACTTAGGGACCTCCTTCTGGAAGGGCATATCTAAAATCTTGGGTTCTGGTCCTTGCTATTAGAATTATTTTTACTTTTGACAAAACAAGATTATCAATATTATTTTTACTTTTTGTCCTATGATTGTCTCAAGTAAAATGAATAGTCAATCTTAAGACAAATCAGCAAAGATTGAACCCAGGTACTTCCCTCCCTGCACCTGAGATGGGGACCCAAACTACTGGGTTATAGAGTCATATTGCCTTTTGGTTGCATTCTTTGTGATTCTGTAGCTCTTACATTCCTGGCTTCACAGAAGTTCAGCTTCATTAGGATGTATACACTGTCCTTCCTCCCTCAATTTGCATAGTAACCTTCAGACTAGAAGGCAAGTGGTGTGAAATACTGTATACTCATATAATGAGGACAGTCTAGAACTCATTTGTTCATATTCCAGGCAAACTTCTCTAAACACTCCTCTTCCAAACACATTTTTAATGTAATTTACCATGGGAACTATGCTTTGTGTTGTCCTCAGTGGGTGCATCTAGACATTCATTAATGTGCTTTTGCTAATGTGTATTAAATTTAGTACCGCCTTTGTGAGGTACTAGAAAAAAAGTGCATTAGCCTATTTAATGTAAATTAGCAAAACCCCACTTTTCGGTGATGCTCTAATACACATTAAACTAGGCTAATGTGCATTAAAGCACATGTGTAGACAAGCAATGTGTTGTGTGTATGTGGTAGGCATGACTGGACTTCTCCAGGGACTTAGGTGGAGTTTAAGCACTGCCCTGCTTCACATCTGGATTACAAGAGAAGTTAAGCAGGAGTTGAGAAACTAAGTGCTTTGGCTGATGTACATCTGTGTATGCACAGAAATGTTTGGTCAAGGTTTAAGTGCTAAGGGAAGTTTGTAGTACAACAAGTAGGCACCAAATGTATTTTAAGGCCTAATGAATTTCTTGCCACAGGAGAAAGGGCTGGTTATAGATCAATTTTTGCACTTAAATGCCTAAATTCCATTTAAGTCCCATTTTGCCTAAATTGCTTCTCTGGATTTCATCCTAATTGCCCAGGATTAGGTTTTAGTTAAACAAGGGTTTTGAGGATCACAATTTTGTGCTTGAGCACCTGAAATAGGAATTAAATGAAATGTAGATAACTATGTCTTTCCAATAATCTAACTTGTACTCTCCTGTCAAAAACATTTTTTCTTTTTTTCTTTTTCATTGTTGTAAACTCCTGTTGTCTGGTGTGGTATCCTTATTAGCAAATGCTTCTTCCTTCTAGAATCTTACATTTTTTAACCTTACTTTATATTACACCCATACAGATATATCATGGTTACAATATCATTGGGATGGGATTTATGAGAAATATAGTAAGCAATTTAAAGTGAACATAAAGAATATAACTAATGAAAATACTAGCATTCTGGTTACTACAAATCAATTAGTATGATTTCATATTTTGAATGTATACCAGTATGTCTTATTATTATGAAAGGAATAAAACAAGAAAAAAAACCCTCCTTATATATATCCCATTCAACGTGGCATTGAATAAAATGCGAAGTAACCTTTAATAATATTTTCTGCTGAATAATATAACAAATTAAGAGGAATATTTAGTTATATCCTGGAGTCAATGCTAATTTTTCTAAGTATTCTAAATTTCTTCTTTCTAAGTCTTACTATCTGAAAAGTCTTTGTCAAGTTAAAGTTTAAAAGACTTAGATATGCTCCATAGTAACATCTTCTTGAGTGCATGAGAAAAGTATTTTATGTTCAAATATAAAATATACATAATGGTTAGGGATGGAACTTGCACATAATAAACTTGGATGGAGGTAGTATCAGACTTCACTGATTTACGTTAAATCAGTGTATTGACTTCTGTTGCAGATTCTCTCCAGATTCAAGTAAACTCACAATGCCCCAGAATCCCACCTCCCCCCTCATAGGTTTTGCACCTCCCCTACAAACTCCTCCCTCACAGAGTCTGTGGTCTAGTCATGTCCCAAGCTGCCTGCTCCAGTTAAGTACAGAGGTATGCTATAGCACCACCTGACTTATGGCCTGGGTCATTGCAGGAATGTAGCTGCATTTCCAGAATCAAAAATAAATGTCTGTTCACTCATTTATTGATTCAATCTACACAGTTTACACTAACCTGCAAAGATTGAATTAACTCAGTCTCAGGTTTTTTTGTCTGTCTGTACTTATCCAATGTGAGTATATTAGGAAGACTTTTTTTTGTCAAGACAAGTTTAATTTTTGTTAATATCTGATAAAAATATAATATTACAGCTTAATATAAATTTCTGTCAAGTTTTCTCTGTTTTGCCTGCTCTAAATTAAGGTAGGCACCAGTCTTAGTCTTTTCTTTATTTTGCTGATTGTAATACTAGCATATAGAGCAGGATAACATTTTCTAAATAATCTAAAAGAGTTAGGCTCCTGAGTCCTAATCATATTGACTTAGAGGCAAATACACTGTGTAGACACCTCCACTTACGTACTTTGATGCCTTAAATTTAGTAGATTTGTATAAATTGATGTGATTAGTGCCTACTTTTGCTATACAATAGATGAGGCGACAACCCAGCAGAGAAGTGTCTACAGCTAGCCAACAAGAATTACTATAAATAGGGATTTATCTGAACCCTGGTTCCTTCTCAGGGCTTAGACTTCTGACTCAAGAGTGAAAGGAATGAGTTCTGTCATATCAAGATCGAGATGTGTCAAAGAAGAAGGCACTTAGGTACTCAAAGGGAGTGCCTAAATGACAGTGGCATGGCATTGACCCTGCCCATTCACCCTCAATATAATCAGTTGCTGTAGAGTCTACTTTTGGCTCAATGCCCTAATAGTAACTGCATTTGCACAGGCTATCAGTTACCTGAGATTTAATTCCTTTTAAACCTGAGATTTCAATTTGCATCTTCCACTGACCAGGAAAATGCCTAACCACCAAGCCATAAAATAGGCTAGGTGTGGTCACCCTTCTGTTAAATATGACAATCTAGATTTCATAGATTTCATAGACATTAGGGCTGGAAGGGACCTCGGGAGATCATCGAGTCCAGCCCCCTGCCCAAAGGGCAGGAAGTCAGCCGGAGTTATAGGATCCCACCAAGATAAGCATCCAATTTACTCTTGAAGGTGTTAAATGTAGGTGCTTGAACCACCTCCGCTGGCAGACTGTTCCAGACCTTGGGGGGCTCAGACAGTAAGA
>NW_017728918.1:50215459-50224673 GCF_001723895.1 Crocodylus porosus | reverse complement strand
CTGGCGTGGATGCTTTGCCCCAAAGTTTGGTGTCATCGGCGAACTTCACCAGTCCACTCCTGACTCCAATGTTCACATCATTAATGAAGATTTTGAACAGGACAGGTCCAAGGACAGAGTCTTGCTGGACCCCACTGGTCACAGGGCACCATGACAATTGACTTCCATCAATTACCATTCTCTGGGTCCGACCACGGAGCCAATTTCTCAGCCAGTGGATCTTGGTGAACCCAAGGCCATAATTGGACAGTTTCACCAAGAGGTGATCATGGGATACCAGATCAAAGGCTTTTTTGAAGTCAAAATATAAAACATCAATGTCTTCTCCCTTGTCCAGTTGATATGTTACCTGGTCATAAAAGGAAATGAGATTGGTCAAGCAAGACCTACCTGCAATAAAACCGTGCTTGTTATCCCTCAGGATGTTGGCATTGGCCAGGCCATTAAGGATGGCCTCTTTAATAAACTTTTCTAAGACCTTCCCCAGGATAGAAGTCATACTGGTGGGCCTATGGTTTGCTGGATTCACTTTCCTCCCTTTCTTGAAGATAGGGACCTTCTTCCAGTCTTCGGGCACTACACCACAGTGCCAGGAGGCCTCAAAGATCCATGCCAGAGGGTCGACTGTGATGCTCGCCAGCTCCTTGAGTACCCTGGGGTGTAGATTGTGTGGGCCTGATGACTTGAAGGTATCCAGCTTCTCAAGGTGTTCTTTCACGAGGTCAGCATTTATGGAAGGCAGGGGATCACCCAGACCTCCCTGTCCTCTAGTGGGCATGGGTGTCCTATGGGACTGATGAAAGACCGATGCAAAGTACCCATTTAATAGGTTGGCTTTTTCCTGGGCATCAGTAGTCAGTTGTCCCATTTGGTTTATCAGGGGTCCAATGTTGGCCTTGTTTTTCCTCCAGCTCCCCACATATCTGAAAAAGGAATTTTTATTTTCTTTGATGCTCAAAGCTAGTCGGAGTTCAGTTGCAGCCTTGGCTTTCCTGGTTTGCTCCCTGCAGGAGTGGACCAGTGCAGAATATTCCTCCTTGCAACCATTTAGCCATCCATCTGACTGTGTTGGCATCAATGCCACAGCCACCAAGGTTTTTTTAAGAGAATGTGGTGGGAAACCATGTCAAACACCTTCTTAAAGTCCAGGCAGATGATATCCATTGCAGTCATCAACTGTCAGCATTTGGTACCACGACAGACCCCAAACAAGTTCCAGATCTTGGGAAGCATGGGTCCTGATGATGACAATCAGCTTATTGTCAGCATTAGAAACATAAGGCATTTATACACGTGCTCCAGAAGTGGGGAGGGGTGGTTTAATTAAAGTGGGTCTGAGAGCCACTCTAATTAAAAAACCTAGAGCACCTCATGTATCAGTGTCCCTGCACTTAAAATTGGTGGTGAGGATGCTTTATTGAAAGCTTATTTGACAAGCTTTAGATAAAGCGCCCCCACCACCATTTTTAAGCATGGGGACGCTGTTAGATGAGATGCTGGAGGCTGCTGGAGCACGGTATTTACAGCATGTTTGAACTGCCTCACTACTTGTATATAGGTGCCCATAGAAAATTAGGGTTAGAAGGGCACTCAGGAGGTCATCTAGTCCTACTCCATGCTCAAAGCAAGACCATCCCCAACTAGAACATCCCAGTCATGGCTTTGTGTACCTAAGTATTAAAAACATCCCAAAATGGGGTTAACCTGTTTCAGTGCTTTATTACTTTCCTGGTGAGAGATTTTTTCCTAATATCTAACCTAAATTTCGCTTTCTGGAACTTAAGACAATTGCTCCTTGTTGTGTCATCTGCCACCATGAAGAAGAATTGAGCTGTATCCTCTTTGTAATCACCCTTCAGGTAGTTCAGGGTTGCTATTAAATCCCATCTCGGTCTTCTTCTCTCCATTATTTATGCTATGTTCAATTTATGGTACCATATAAACCAGCCGCAAGGATGTTGAACATTATTTATGGAATATCTTTGTGGCTGGTTTGCCATTTTATGGCTCCATAATTCAATGACTAGTATTTATGAGTATTTATGGCATATTTAACATGTTAATTGCACCAGAAATGTAACATGTGCTAGGGGTCAGAGACATCCAGTTTTCCCCCCATGGACTGTAGAAGGAGTCTAGGAACCTAAATACAGGTTTCTGGTTTACACTTTAGGTGCCATGCACTCACAAGTTAAATGTCATAGTGACTAATTTTTATATACGTAAGCCAGTATTTTGAAATGAGCTCATAGGCATTTTTAATATTCTTATTCTAGATCTTTGATAATTTTCAAGCCTTTTCAACTTTGAAATTCCAGAAAGTAAAATTTTATTCCTGACCCATGAAGACAATTGAGTTGTGAAGCAGTGACCATTTGCTGGAGCAGAAGACTATAGAGAAGCATTTGTGGTTAGAAAGGGGTAGAGTTAATGACCAACTAAGAATCCAGCTTGGCCAGGGAGAAGTCTCTGCTTTTAGCTGTATTTCCATAGGGATACAGAATCACAGTGACTTTCATGTATTCTTGTTTCATTTGTTTTTTGTACAGATCATGTTTAAATTACCCAGTACTAAGGCCCATTTATACTGAGTCATTGACAACAGCAACTGTCACTGTTTCTGCCTACTGAATGTAGTTTTTAGGAGCCTGGATGACAATACATTCCTCTTGTTGCATCAGATATAATTGTTTTGGGTAACAGATCTATGTCTTTAGGGAGAACAATCCTCATAATTTGTGGAGGAATATCTAAATCCAAAGTGTTTATTTTGTATTCAAGTTCACATTACTGTGAAATTTGAAAAGTGTGTTCAGCATTTCAATTCTAAGGTGGTTTCACCAATGATCTGTATAGTTGATTGCTATTTATTTTCAGAGTACAACAAAATCAGGCTCCAGTTAGATCATTTTATATTTAAAATAATCAGAGAGAGATGCAAAACCATCAATGACTATTGTGTAGCTGCTGAAAGGGAGTAGGGAAATGCTATTTATGAATAAATGTGATGTAGAGGGCATCTTATAAGAAAAAGAAGTATTTTTTCTATATACAGTACTTTGAAGAAAATGTTTTTAGCAGTTCCATCAATACAATATGTGATTTAATAGGAGAATAAGGAAGTTACTTCACAGAAGAGTAATATAAACACTAAAAGGTTTTAATGCAAGTCTACTAATTATGTAAACATTACTTCTAAGTCTTCTGGTTATTTGCATTTATTTAATTCATGTGATGTGCCCTGGTACTGTACAGTTACAGAGTTCATGGTGGTATTTACAAAAACAGTTATAATTATCATAAAAGATATTCCCAAAATAAAAAAAAAAACTTCAAATTATGTAGAAAATATTCAACATTACCTCCTTATAAATATAATCTTTCAGATAAATGGCTGGTGGGAAAATACATACATACACTCTAAAGATTAAAAATAATACAAACCAACTGGCTATGCCAGACCTGATGGAAAAGGGTGAGGATGTTCTACTGATAATATCTGTGAGCTGGTCAACAAGTTGTTGTAACTAGAAGCTCTTAGCTCAATTATTGTAGCAGGATATAAGGTGAGAGGTGGTCTTTTTGGATAATAAGGTTTCAGTTTCCTCAGAGCTTTCTAAATATGTCAGCATCTTGTATTACATCTGAAAACAAATTAAAAAGGAAGGTTATGCAGCTGTCAAAGCCAACAGTTGCATCAGTTGCTCTATTCAAGGATGCCAATTTTTCAGTAAATTGGAAAGTCATTAGTGACCCCATAGATGACTGAGAAGGCCAATCTGAGTTCCACATGTTAAACTCCAGATGTGGCAATTAGTTCCAGAAGGAAGTAGAAGATCTTGGATGTATTGGGTCACACCTCTTTTCCTTTGTTTCTCTCATCTCTCTTGTATGTCTGCCTCCATAGTAAGACCAGTTTGCTTGATCAATGGCTTATTTTATACAGTGTAGTGCAAAGGGGATGATATAGTGTTTCAGATTCCCTAGTATTGATGTTAATATAGCATTTTCTTCTGTTTGGCTTTCCTTTGATTTCTTCTTTTGCCTACCTCAAGGACAGTGACCATTGTTCAGTTGGTTATATAGGAACTCTTTTGGGAGTTGGTTGTTGGGCATTCTTACAACATGCCCTGCCTAACAGTTGGTGCCCTATAAATATGTCTTCAGTGTTGGTCATGTTTGGCTCAAGCAAGCATCACCAAATTCCCAAATCAACTACAAAACAGAAGAATAAATGCCACTGGCATTTGTTCTTCTGTGTTATAGTTGATTTGGGAATTTTCTAAAGACAATGCTGAAGGTAATGTTCCAAAGCTTTCAGGTGTTTCCAGTAAGTCATCTAAGTTTCACACCCAGATAGACTAGAAGTTTGATTTCAATCCTGGTATCAAGATCAATGACAACATGATTTTGGAGATGTCCAAAGGCAGCACTGGCAGATTTTATCCAGTGTTGAATATCATTATCAATGTTTACTTTTTGGGAAAGGTAACTATCCAGGTAGGGTAAATGTTCCATTTTCTCTAAGAATTGCCCTCTAATTGTGATGTGGGGGAGCAGCTGGTTGATTTGGGATGCACTGGCAAAGGATTCTGGCTTTAGTGAAGTTGACAGTGGGTGCAGCTACATGTGCACTTTACAGTGGAGCTGATTAATTAGCAACCCACAATCAGGCATCACCATATACATGTGCACCTGTATTAGGACACAGTAAATTAATTAACTCTGCAGTAGCACAGTACTGTCTGGGATATGTATTATCCTATGGCAGAGCCATTTAGAAGTCTGTCATCAATGACATCTGGAATAGTTGCAATATATAGATGGATAAGAGTGTTGGTGTAATCACATACCCTTGCTTGACTCCATTTCTAATGTGGAAGGGATCCATTTCCAAGCCATTGCTTAGGATGTATCATGTAATCATGAAGGAAACTGATAAATGTAACAAATTCTGGTGGGCATCCAGCTCTCGTAAGGATCTTCCATACAGCCTCTCTGTTATTTGAATCAGAGGCTTTAATCAAGGCTATGAAGACCATGTAAAGATTTCTGTGTTGCTCATGGCACTTCGCCTGCAGCTGTCTAGCAACAGAGATATATTGTACAGTACCTCTAAATGGTCTGAAATTACATTGGGACTTGGGTAGAATATCTTAAGCAAGGAAAGTGAATATACTGAGAAGAATGTGTTTGAAGATCATTCCGTTCTCTCTACCACATCAAGGTTGTGATTCTTAGGATCCAGAGAGCAGATCTAATGTCTTCTATAACTAATAATGCTAATTAGGGGATCCACTTTAATTTTGATTAGATGTGACTTCTGATGGGTCTTGGAAGACCACTACAATTTTTTAAAGGAGTAGTTGTGCTTCAGTAGTCACCAAGACACAGAATGAAAGAGTATAAAAGCATCCTAAAAACTTTCTATTGCCAAAACCCTTTTTTATGAGACAATATTTCTCAAAACATTTCACATGGCATAAACATATCTTGGTTTCTTATACTTAGTAACATGATGCTATAATTTCTCTTGCAGATAATGCAATAGAGGCCATGGGGTAGGAATTACGCTTGCAGCAAGAAATGTGCCCTTTCAGCCATTTACTGCAATATAAGCCAGCCATTCAGGCAGTTTGTTGTGGAAAAAACATGGAGATTCCACAATAATACATTAGCTCTTTCCAAGAGGAACTTCTTGGCAATTCTACAATTTCTATCACCATATGTAATGTCTGTATAGTTATGCCTACCATCATAGGGCATGGTTCAATCTTTCAGCATCTGCAAAGGCTTTCCTCCATCCCCCTCTCCCTTCCTAATTGCTCCAAGAATTCTGTAAGTCTCTTCAACTCCTCTTTGGAAATGCAAGAATTGCCAGAGCCCTGCAGAGTGGTGGCATGGTAGGGGCATGGCCAGGAGCTGTGCATGTTTCATGCAGTGCTTGGCTGCTGTAATTCTAAAAAAACATGGTTAGGGCAAAGGAGCTCTTCTCATGCTCTTCCACCATCTGTATTGAAGTAAAGGCTAAAGAGTGCTTTGTGCAGGGATCAGTTACTGTAACTGTGGAAAGTCATGACTGGGCAGAGGAGAAGCCCATTATTCCCTTTCCTGAAGCAGAGGGGGAGTCAGAATTGGCAATGCACATAAACTGCAGATGGTTATGAGCAGGCAGAGGCACACATTGCAAAGGCAAGCAAGATAGTTTGGATAAGAGCTGTGAACTCTGAAGCCCAGACATGTGCTTTGGTTTGGTTGCTATAATTACAAAAGGCCAAGACTGGGGTAAGTGAGACTCTTCATACTCCCTTCTGAAGCAAAGGGGACACCAAAGCTGACAAGGCTGTGCCCATGATCCAGGAATCACTAAACAGACAAGAACACTTTCCTCATTGCCTTTTGGTCATGCCAGGTTGAAGGCAGCCAGATCCAAATGTCAAGAGAAATGGGTGGAATCTTGGGATGGATAGGGTCCACGAACTGGGTAAGTCTGAAGGTAAGCCAAGTCTGGTAGCCAAAGATAAAAAGGAAAGTGTGGAGTTAAAGAGCAAGCTGAGTGAGGTAGCCAGAAGGTCCAAAGAGCAGGCAGAGGCACACATTGCAAGGGCAAGCAAGACAGTTTGGATAAGAACTGTGAATTCTGTTCACATCAAAACACATCTTGTTCTGTGTCACAGGTTTATGTAGAAGGAAGTCAGGTGTCAGTTGACCCTTGTCAGCCACTCTGGTGGGCAGGTGGCTAGGCCCAGATGGAGGTTTCTGGCCACCCTTGCCCAGCCTGAGTTTTCAGCTAGAGAGGTGACAGACAAGAATAAGCAGCTGATCAGGGCAATCCAAGGTTCTCAGTTTGAGATTATGGTCTGACACTTTCCTGGTGTTTATTTGTCTAAACTAAACTTTTGCATGAACCAAAAAATATGCCCAGGGCCTCAGTTGTGTTCTCATAGCCATACATGGTGCTATTTACTAGCAAACACAACTGAGCAAGGTCTCTGAAAAAAAGAAAGACCTACAAAGGATAGAGGATGGGATACACCTCCAAGAAAGAATATTCTGCACTGGTCCAGACCTGCAGGGAGCAAACCAGGAAAGTCAAGGCTCCAACTAGCTACAAGTATCAAGGATAATAACAACAAGTCCTTTTTTAGATATGTGGCAGAAAAGCAACTGCAACGTTGGACCCCTGCTAAACCAAATGGGACAACTGACAACCGATGCCCAGGAAAAAGCCAACCTACTAAGTTGGCATCAGTCTTTCGTCAGTCCTATGGGACCCCCCTGACCATTACAGGATGGTGAGGCTCAGGTGAGGGAGATTCCTTGCCTTCCATCAATGCTGATCTCATGAAGAAACACGTTCAAGTCAGCTGGCCTTGACAATCTACACCCCAGGGTACTCAAGGAGCAGGCTAGCATCATAGCTCAGCCCCAGGCATGGAACTTCAAGAACTCTTGGCACTTTGGTGAAGTGCCTGAAGATTAGAAGAAGGCCAATGTGGTGCCTATCTTCAAGAAAGGGAGGAAAGTGGATCCAGCAAACTACAGGCCCATCAGCCTGACCTCTATTTTGAGAAAGGTGTTAGAAAAGATGATGAAAGAGGACTGGCCAATGGCAACATCCTGAGGGATAGCCAGCATGGGTTTGTTGCGGGTAGGTCTTGTTTGACCAATCTCATTTCCTTCTATGACCAGGTGCCTATCACCTGGACAAGAGAAAGAAGATTGATGTCATATATCTTGATTTCAAAAAAGCCTTCGATCTGGTATTCCATGATCACCTCTTGGTGAAACTGGCTAACTGTGGCCTCAGGTCCACCATAATCCACTGGCTGGGAAATTGGCTCCGTGGTCAGACCCAGAGAGTTGTGGTTGATGGAAGTCACTCGTCATGGTGCCCTGTGACCAGTGGGGTACAGCAAGGCTCTGTCCTTAGACCTATATTGGTCAACATCTTCATTAATAATGTGGACATTGGAGTCAGAAGTGGACTGGCCAAGTTCGCCAATGACATCAAACTTTGGGACAAAGCATCCACACCAGAGGACAGGAGGGTGATCCAGGCTGAGCTTGACAGGCTCAGGAAATGGGCAGACAAGAACCTGATGGTGTTTAACAGCGAAAAATGCAAGGTTCTCCACCTTCAGAGGAAAAATTTGCCTCATCCTTATAGGCTTAGCAGTGCTACATTGCCTAGTACTATGGATGAAAGGGACTTAGGGGTCAGGACTGACCACAAGATGAACATGAGCCTTCAATGTGATGCTGCAGCTAGTAAAGTGAGCAGAATGCTGGCTTGCATCCATAGATACTTCTCAAGCAAATACCAGGACATCATTCTCCCTTTGTACTCGGCCTTGGTGAGGCTGCAGCTGGAGTACTGAGTCCAGTTTTGGGCTCCACAATTCAAAAAGAATGTGGAGAAGCTTGAGAGAGTCCAGAGAAGAGCTATGCACATGATCAGAAGTCAGGAAAACAGATCTTACGATGACAGGCTGAGAGCCATGGGACTCTTTAGCCTGGAAAAGCGCAGGCTCAGGGGTGATCTGATGGGTACCTTTAAGTTTATCAGGGGGATTCACAAGGATCTGGGGGAACATTTGTTCATCAGTGCCCCAAGGGATGACAAGGTTGAATGCTTCTAAACTCCTGCAGGACCATTTCAGGCTGGACATAAGGAAAAATTTCTTTAGTGTCTGAGCCCCCAAGGTCTGAAACAGCGTGCCATGAGAGGTAGTTCAATACCCTACACTGAACACCTTCAAGAGAAATTCAGATGCTTTTCTTGCTGGGATCCTATTACCCCAGCCGATTTCCTGCCCCTGGGGCAGGGGTCTGGACTCAATGATCTTCTGAGGTCCCTTCCAGCCCTAATATCTATGAAATATATGAAGCATAAGCTCTGTGCCAGAAAGGGTATGATGCACAGTTGACCAGCTGACATTGCTGAATTGGGAGTTGTGGGAGATGAAGGTGTCAGAGATCCACTGTATCTGGAAGTGAAATTGATGAGTCCTTGGCAGTAGAAATTCATAGTTTCATAGTTGGTAGGGTCAGAAGGTACCTGAGCAGATTATCAAGTCTGACCCCCTACCATGGCAGGAAAGAGTACTTGGGTCAAATGACCCCAGCAAGGTGTACATCAAGCCTCCTCCTAAAGACCCCTGGGTAGGAGCCAGCACCACTTTTTTTGGAAGTTGGTTCCAGATCCTAGCCG
>NW_017728918.1:50187313-50214964 GCF_001723895.1 Crocodylus porosus | reverse complement strand
CATGTCCCCACACTGCCGGCCTATGTTAATTTTGGCATCAGTAATGATTCCAAGATCCCTTTCTGCCTGAAATGATGAGATGGGAGTTCCCCAGCTTGTAGGTATGCTGGTGGTTCTTCTTTCTCAGGTGACTAGCCTTGCACTTGTGAGTGTTGAAACCCATCCTGTTTTCACTGACGAAACACACTGTAGCTCTGCACTCCTAGCATGAAGATGGAAGGGGAAGTCCCTCAATGAGTGTGGTTCTCCAGGCAGCCAGCTACGCTGTGCCTTCACCATTTCCAAGATGGAGCTATGTGCAAAGCATGCCGGAGTCACAGCACAATAGCCTTCTGGCTGTACAGCCTATACACACTCTTGATATGCTTTATAGTGTTCTAGAAACTTGAACAGCTATATGTATTTCATGTGTTTTTGTGGCACTGCAAATTTCCCAGAAAGTCATACTACTTCATATGCAATCTTGTCTGTGCTTTAAGACTATTTTAACAGGTATTTTTGAAGAACCCAAGATTTTTCTAAATCTATTGGCATGGAGGGTTGTTAAACCGCCTCAAAAGAAAATCTGGGCTGTGAAAGAATGAGGCAAGGCCAGGAACCATTTGTCAACATTTGGACTGGGTTTGTTCTGACTCCACCATCTAGAAGCACTCTGGACAAAATATACCATATTTACTCAAATGTAAGACATTTTTCTCCTCAGTCGGCATAGGGAACCAAGCCCCTCACCTTATGTTCACATATAAAGAAACCTCATTAAATATACTGTTTTTATCATTAAACTGGTGACAAAAGCAGTATGGGATCAGTAATGAAAACCAGCTGTGAAGTCAATTAAATGGCCCATATTACTAAAACATGATGATGGGAACCAACAACAGAGATAGATTAATTCAGCCCATCTTAATGGGATAAGATGAGACTTTTTTTAAAGTCATGGTGAACTGCTAGAATGAATTAATTTTGGCTTCCTCTTTACTCCTGCAGCTGAGCTGTGCCTTTCTTTCCCATTTCTAGTATTTCCTTTGTTCTTCACCAGTGTTAAATATCTGACAAACATCAACAAAGGAGGGCCCCAAACAGTTCACCTAGAATTCTTCTGTTGCCCCCTCTCAGCCTGTCACATATGATTACTGTGGCCCTACCCTCCATGAGGTGGACCCAGACTAGGTTGCTCTGTGCCTCATCTACATATACATTTTTGGAGGATTCCAGGACTTGTGACATGAACACATAGTCCCAGTCATGAGTGAGGGCTAATTAGCATACAGATCCTTTGTGTGGGGGTATCTGGAGTATACACACATACTGAGCAGTGCTAAGTTATGGGGTCATCATGGCTTGAAATGCTCAATGAACTATATGGTAGATCATGAGTCTATTGGCTTTAAACTAATATCATGCATGTTTTGCACTACATATAAGTAGGTACAAAATTACTGCTTAAAAGTGTGTTGGTGAAGTACCTGTGATAAAAGTTTTAAAGCAGGTAGAAAGCATATGTTTTGGATTAACTAAATTACTACAAGCATGTTATTTCCAAGTCCCTTTTTTCAATTTTCTCCTTCATTTCCATGTGCTCAGGGAGAGTAGGGTCTGACAGTAAAGGGTGGTGGGAGGACTGTAGGGGGAAGAAACATGGGCGGGGAGCGAGGACAAGGGGGCTACCTGATTCCCCCCCCACTTCCAGATTTATTTTCCCTGCCATAGCAATGAAAGTGGGACAAATTCAAGACAAATCCCCAATCATTAGACTCTATACCTGGAAAACTATAGCAAGGTTATAATTTTCCATATATAAAATCTAATTATTAGGGGGTCATCTTATATTTGAGTAAATACAATATACAGATTTCATTTTTCTAAAAAACACTTTACACTTTCACCTTCATCATTAGTCAAGGCAATGAATATACAAGTCCTTCCTAACTGAGAGAAATATTCCACAAGCTGGATTTCAGTTCCCTGATTTTTTATTTTAAATTTCTGAAAGGTGGTTCTCCATATTCTTATGAAGAAAAGAATTGGTAGCATTATGACGGTGACATTCTAAGGAGCTTCATTTACATTCTGTAAGCTCACCACAAGTAATTTGTATCCTTAATGCTCAACAGGTTTTACTGAACCAGGTGATGTCTGAATCACCAAAAACAATAAACACAAATTGACCTGACATTTTGTTATAAAGTTTGTGTCTTGCTAACCACCTGGCTAAGCAGCTTCTTAGGTTGACAGTCTGGATGAGAACAATGAATGTGGACTAAATTCTAAATCTAGCTGAGTGCAAGACTTGGGGAGCTATCTTTTAACTCCCCGACCCTGGAACCAGCCTAAGGGCTTCCCTAAATTATACTAGTTAGATTGGTCCCTAGGGACCTAAAGCTAGTGCTGAAACCACTATACTAGAATGTCCCTATGATTCAGTGATTCCAGCAAATATCAGTTCACTGAAACACCTGCCTGGCAAAGGACATGTTTCAGCATCATTCAGAAAAAGCATTTTAAAATGCTGGCATTGGCAACTTGCCAGTATGAAATCTGAGTGTGTGATTAGTAATCAAGATTGTTTTACCTATAGTAAGCCACACATTTCCAGTCTGAAAATTAGGAGGGGAAATTGTTATACAGGACCAGACTTACATAAGCAAGTATTTTTTAGTTTCTACTTTGAATTTGTGCAAGCATCACGTAGACCATCAGGAATCACTGAGTTTTTTGTTTGCTAGCTTCCTTGTTAGACTGTTTTTTGTGCAGTGGATCTTTCAATCAGTATAGTTTCCAAAGAACGATTGACAATAGCCTTGGGCAAACAGCAACAGCCTCCATTTTGGATTGCATATTTTTATGAGCATTTATTCTATGGCTTTTGCAGATGCTCTGAAGCAGTTCCATTGGAGGACTCATATACCTCAAAACATGTCTAACTCCTGCTCTAAGTTCTGTTGACTATCAAATTGTTTTTGGAAAGCACCTGCATTTCCATCTAGGTCCCCAGAATGATAGGTAGCAAAAAACCTCCAAACCGTGATTACCTCAGGTTGTGACAGGGTACCACCTCAATGCTGGTCACAATGCCAGCCCACCCACCCATCTAGGACAGTCTGCCCTGCCTCATCTGCTATGATCTCATGTAATAACACCTGATGTAAGAATGTGGAAGTCTGTCCATTTTATGCCCTGATGCCTAGGGCACTATACACAGCTCTAACCTTCCCTTTACCATATCCCATGCCTCATAGAAAGCATCCAATTCCACTATTACTCTCCTGGCCCCTTAACTAGGCTACTCTAGTCAGCCCATGTGCAGTTCTTCAGGCCCCCGTAAGGCCCTACTCTACACAGTTTCTGGACACTACACTGTGTCATCACTGTTGGCCACTACTCTTCCCCCTCACTGTGGTCTCAAGTATCTGTAGACATGCCTGGACCCCACTTTCAGTCCATGGTCCACTCAAGACTCAGGTGGCTGTTAATATACCTAAATCCTGCCTCAGGTCCCACTCAGTGGGCTTGGGCTTCTGTGATTTTTTGTTAGGGTGTGCTCCCCTAGCCTCTCCCCTTCATGGGGTGATTGCAAAGCAGTTGGGGCTTAGGCTTTCTGGCACCCTTCACTAGGGAGGTACAGATGTGCCATTTCCTGGAAGCTGCCCTGCCATAAGCAGGCCAACCACACTATCCAGCCCCAGTAGGGTATAGTTTCAGGTCATTCCCCAGGACCAGGAACCTCCTCCAATCCCCAAGTTTCTACTGTTGACCTCCAGGTGATCTGCAAGCAGCAGCTCTGGCCAGGTGATGATCTCCCTCTGGCTTCCTGCAGCAACTGCTAGCTCTACTGCTTGGGGCCTGCTCTTATTCTTTAGCAGCTCGGCCCCCCTTCCAATCAGGCAGCCTCTTGCTGGCCATGTGACTCTCCTGATTGGCAATGCACTCACCTGCAGGCTGCTCTGCCCCTTAAACTGACAGGCACCAAAGGTGTCCTGCCACATAGGTCAACCAAACTGAATTCCACTCAAAGCTACAGGAGGCATCTATTTTTTCCCAGGAAATAAAAGACCTTAAGATTCAGGAGCAAGCAGTGGTTTATGTAGTCTAGTGGTTATGGAACTTTCCAGGGAGGTAGGGGAAGATACTCTAGACCTTCCCTTTTGAAGCTCTCCCACTGAATAGCCATGGTGCTAAGAGTCATGGGGTGTGAAGGAAAACAAACAAAAAAAAAGAGCAAGCCTCTATAGTTGGGTTGCTTTGGCATTTCCCTAGGATAAAGGACTTCTGGATTCAAGTCTTTGCCAGCATTTCTGTTTTTCTACCAATGTCTGTGCAATAAAACAAGCATAAAAAATATTATGTGAGGAATCTATGACTCTTTTCTCTCAGGGAATGTCATGATACTGAGACAGGTCTTGTGTTGTTTGCTCCTGTGTCCCCAAGATAATACCATAACCACTAAGCTTCAAAAGTGGTTGTTTGAACCTGAATCATTCTGAATCAGTCCAGCTCTCAATACCCACCAGGGATGTGGGAGGTGGGGTTTTCAGGCACCCTTCCCCACTTTTCACTGGGGAGGTAACTGGCCTGGCATTTCTGAAGGACTGTCCCACCACAGACAGTCCCACCAGACCCCTCTTCCCTGGAAGTGTGCAGATTCCGGTCATGCCCATGACCAGGAGCCTCCAGCCACACCCATAGCTCCTCCCTTACCTCTGAGTTGTACTGAGCAGCCACTCAGCTGGTGGTTCCTCTCCATCTCCTGGAAGCAGACTGCTGCCCTGTTGTTCAGGGCCTGACCCTTATATTCAACAGTTGGGCCCTATTCCTTAATCAGGTAGACCCCCATAGATGTGCAAAAATGTTCTTGTATATGAAGGTGTACGCAATGTTGTTTTTGAGTGCATGTACACATGCAATGAATCAATGAATGAACAGAAAGCTTCATGCACAGTAAAATACTTTGCAGGGAGCTTTTCCTGGGAGCATATATACACGTGTGCCCATGAGGACCAAATTTGCTCCTGACCGGAGCAAATCAGGGCAGGGCTACTTCTGCCTTGCTTTGTTCCCATTCAGCAGCCAGTGGGAGCTGTAGGCTTCTGTCACAGCCAGCCCTGGGCTGTCAGGGGGTAACCAAGTCAGACATGTGCTCTGGGGGATTAGGAGAGCTGTTCCATCTCTGAGGCAGCTGTACCCCATCCCCCTGCCATTCAGGGTTGGGGGGGTTCAGAAAGAGTCCCCTCACCAACAGCTGTTTCCCAGCCTCCTGCACAAATTGGCCAATGGGAGACCTGGCAGCAAGCCCTTGGCTGTGCAGGACTTCACTGTCCAGCTAAGGGCTCCCTGTCAGCTGCCCCACAAGTGGGACATCTTCCACTCCACTCCACTCCAGCTGAGCAGGGAAGCAGAGAGCTCCCTAGTCCTAGTCCTGCTCAACTCCTGACTTCTGTGGGGAACTGCACAGCACTGGAATAGGGGGGTGAAGAGAGTTACCCCATCCCAGGGCTGATTGGGATTATGTGATAACTGAGCAACACCAGGACCCAGCCTCCTACTGGTGTGGCTGACTGGGAGCAAATTTGCTTCCAGTCAGTGCCTAGATGAGTGCTACTGAAGAATAACTACTGCACAGTTAGTCTAGCACCTGGATTTACAGGTACTAGTTAACTACTCAGACTAATTTACTGTGCAGTAACTGCTGTGAATGGTTATATGGTGATGCTTTACTGTGCAGTAGATTAGTCTACTGCTCAGTAAAACACCTTGTATAGATGTGCCCCCATGTTCTCCATTTCCTTTATTCATTTAATCCCCCCAGTGTATTGTGCCATTTACCTAAATTATAAACTCTTTAGGTAACTAATGCATTTCTACAACTTCTAAAATAATGGAGTCTGAGTGCTCATTCAGCCTCTAGATTGTACTGTAAGATAAATGATGACTTTTAATAATATTTTAATAAACATTTATTATTAAGATTTTAAGAAGTGAGATGGATTGATGCATATTAGTATCCTTAATACAAATGTTGACTTTTCAATATCACCCCATACAATTATGCACAGATCCTTGGTAAATAAATGAAAATGCTAATGCCCCACACAACATAGCTAACAAATAAAAAAACCCCAGAAGTAATAGCAATAGCAAGGCATTTTGGAGCTATTCACATACAATATTATTATTTTTAAATATAAGTTTTTAGATAAACCATGAAGAATACATCAGTACTTTAGTTGTAATATTCTTGTTAGCATTATATATTTTTCCTATTTTACAGTACAGTGTTAAAAGTGTTAATAGGAAGTACCTCTGCTAAATAAATCATGGAGAAAGCTGAAAGTGTTCATCTTTTACTTAAGCAAAATACATATAAGGTGTACATTACAGTATTGACTTAAGGAGAAAGATGTTTCAGATTAATTATTAGAAATAAGTGAAATCTCTAAGACTTGTTGGAATTTATTTTGAATTTATTACATCTCTGGTCTTTGATTACATTATTTATATTAAATGTTATACCCTTAACAAAGACATTAGGAAACATTTTGTTTATTGTTTACTTTATAAAATATTTAGATGACACTTGTAGTGGATTTATTCTTACAAAGCAATTTCCCATAGCAGACTCCATTATAGAGGGTGACAGAATTTATACCACTGTACCTGTCTTTGAGCACCCAAAAGTTATGCTGGATGAACAATACTTCAAAAACATTAGCTATAATACCATCAACATTCACAACTGAAAAAAGAATGGATTTTCATTTAGCTATTTATCTTTCCCTTGATTCATGCTGCGTATGCCTGTATATGATCTGTTGCATCATTATCTTAGACTGTGACTTCTTTATAGTGGGCTTAACTTTGTTTCACTCTTTTGTACTATTCTTACTGCAGTGGGGCCTGGATCATTCTACCTCAATATGCATGAGAAAATTAATAATAAGTAAAGAAAGAGTTCCTTGAGGCAAGGTTGCTTGTCATGATGGATCCATCATATACTAACCCAGAGTTAAACCATCTAAGCATACAGCTTATGTTTTATCAGAATTGTTTATACAGTTGCTTTCAGATGAAAGGGAAATTGAGGCCTTCAAGGCCATGTGTGCTCCTCCATAGGAGGCACTATAAATTTAATGGAAATTAATGTCTCAAAAATTTCAGCCTAAACAAATTAAACTGAAACTATTGTGTAAATTGTAACTATTGTGTTTCCTGACATCTAACCATGCCTAGCGAAATTGCCACAGGTTTTTTTTTTGGGTTTCCAAAGCCAAAAACAGTTTTGTGCCAAATCAAGACAAATATATTTATTTCCAAGCATCTCCTAGCACTTCAAATTTCTGCAGTCTGAGCAGCAGTAGTTTGACATGATTTAATATAACAAAGGTGAAATAATTCCTTGCAATAAATCTATAAAAGAAATACAAATTCTAAACCTTTGGTATTAGTCATTAAACTATAATAAATCTTTCTAAGATGGAATCAATAGCAAATTAGGCTCAGTAACCTTATCAGCCCTGGTTCTTTATGCAACACATAACAAATTGTGTTGCAGCTAATTTACTCATATTAGGCAGAATGAAGAAATACAAAAATGATAATATAAAGAAGCTGAGCTGTCCATTAAATGATTGTGGTTATCAACTGTGCAGTCAGTTATTAATTTTAGTCACTTTCTAGAAGCAAGAACTCTTTAGATTTATAACAAAACAGTTTTGAAATGAAATAACCATCGTGCATTATGTCATGTAGAATTTAATTGAGATAAAATCCATAGGATTCAACTAAAAAAGTAGTTTAAAAACCTGAGGAATTTAATATAAAATATATTTTCTTTATTTTTAACATTTGTATAGGTTCTGTAGCTAGAAAATAATTCTGTTAAATTCTATAGTAGGGTCCTATAAAAAGGTTATCAAAGGTAATACCAATAGCTCTGCTCTATTCAAACTGGTGAGGCGTCACCTGGAGTACCGTGTTGTTTTGGGTCCCACACTTCAAGAAGAACATGGCCAGTTTGGATAGAGTGCAGAACAACAAAAATTATTAGTGTCCCTGGGAAGTAAGACTTCTGAGGAGAGACTGAAAGAACTAGGGTTATTTAGTTTAGAGAAGGCTGAGGTAGAATTTAGTAACTGTCTTCAGATAACTGAAGGAGGATATTCATACCCCTCTCCCCAAGCCTCAACCTGTCTCTCACCCATTGACTCTTCAATTTACATTGTCACTGACTGGCTTTCTTATATGCATACCAGCCCCTGGCTTCTTTACTATTCATGCTATCCAGGAAGAGCACACACCAACTGCAAAGACTTCCTCTGCCTGATGAAGGGTCTTTGTACCCAAAAACTTGCAAAGATTTTTTCCAACTATTTGAGTTGGTCTGATAAAAGAGATCAGATTCACCCAAAGACCCTTTATTGCTTCTCTAAGTAATTCCTAATGTGCTCTTTTTTTCTATTTGAGGCTAGTTATCTCCTAGCTTATTCTTGCTGATAGCTGACTGTACTCATGAAGACTGAAATAAAAGAAAAAAATTGAATAGTTCAGCTTTTTGTGCATTATTAGATTCCCCTACATATTTAGTAAGCAATGTATGTTTGCCTTGGTCTTCCTCTTACTGCTAACATACTTATGGAATGCATCTTTTTGTTTATGTTCCTTATATTCCTCCCCAGTAGTATGACATCTTTACACTTCTGGTAAGATTTCTTTCTAAGTTTCAGCTCCTTAAGTAGTCCTTTTTTTTAGCCAGGTTTGTCTTTTGCTTCCTTCCTTTTTTCACCTCAAAATAACCTGCTCGTATGCTCTTTTTACTGGGCTCTCTTTAAGGCCTTGACTCCTTTTCCTCTTGGACTTTCCCACTAGTTTTCTGAGTTTCCTGAAGTCTTCCTTTCTGAAGCTCAGTGTTTTTTTTCTGCTACTTCCCATAGGATCTTGGACTCCATCATTGTAAGGTCACAGTCATGTAAGCTGCCAACCAGCTTCAGGTTTTCAACCAATTCCTCCCTATATGCAAGCAGCAAATCAAAAACATCTCCCCTCTTTTTGGTTTCTCCACCATATGTAATGCTGTATTTGCCTCTCAATGAAACTTAAAACTCCCTGTTGTTAGTAGCTCATAAATTTTAGCGATTCCTGTTATCTGCTTGAAGAATGGCTCATGCATTCAGTCTTCCTAGTTTGGTAGACTCACAGCATTAACTCATACCTGTTTGTTTCCACATATATAAGCTAAATCTCCCTAAACATCTTCACTAGGTGACACTGAGAAAATTAGAGCTATAAAAATGTAGAAAGAAAAAGAAACATATTTTGATATTAGTTGTATTATAATAAAAGATTAGTCTCCTGGAAGGGGAAAAATATTCTGCTCTATATCCTTTTCATATCCATTATTCTAGTTAATCCAAATCTTCATTGGATATGTTTTTACAACTCGCTTTCCTGAAAATATATTGCATTTCAGGCACAGGTACACTTTCTACAACTGCTTCTAGAATTGCTTTGTGTTGATATCAGCAGTATATTTTTGTATGTGTACATTCCAGTGAAGAAATGTAAGAAAAAGTGGGGTAGAACCTAAGATGATGTTCTTTGTCATACATATTGACCACAGACAAAAAAAGATGAGGTTTGTCCTAAAAATGGCAATGATATCTTACTATATCTACAGAGGTGAGAAAATACCAAGTCTCTTGCAATATGTGTTCCAGCATGTTTCCCTTTAAATATAGAAACGTATTACATTCTTTTCCCAAAATATCTATATGTCATTAGATTATACTCTCTGTGGACTTGGTTAATATCATTATCTTCTGTACAAAATAGTGCTTAGTGTCAGCATGTTAAAAGTACTACTAGTAATAATCTCAACTATTTATTCTTTCTTTCCTTTTCCCTGGTAATAAAACCTTTAAGTCAGCTAAAGACGATCACCTGGTCATAAATCCACAATTCCTATATCTATTCATATTAAGCCACTCAAGGTGGAAAGTAATAGCAGTACTAAGTACCTTATTCTAATACATTCCTACAGCTCCTTTTAAGTTAACTGATCTATAATTGCTTACAACTCTGTATCTCTTGGAGTTTTATTGCTAATTAAGATATGTCATCAAATGAACAACTATGAGATAACTGGTAATAAAAATTCTACTTAATTTAAAACTTCACTAATTTCCACTTCATTTCCCTTAAAACTTATATTAAAAAGTTACCCAAACCTTGAATACCAAGATTTTTCATGAATATTACCATGGTTATTTGGCCTGTTAGGGTAATGTTGTAACCAGGATAGTCCAGGAATTATGCAAGAAGCAAGGATTTTTTTGGTTGACAATCACTGTACTTCCTTTCCTCCTCAGACCTAAAGAAGAAGCCTGTGCATTTGAAAGCTTGTCTAACATTAGTCCAACTATGCACTTAGTCCAATAAAAAAATCACCCAAATAAAAAACCCTTGCCTCTCACATGGTTGTTAGCAAGCTCTTAGATATATTTCTTTAAACATTTGCAAAAATAATTGTTTATAGTAGTTTTCAATTTATTTCAGCTCCAACATAAATGTATATAAACCTTTAAATTTTACTCCCCTTGTCCAACCTAACTTACTCCTACTTTTCCTTTCCATGGATACATCTCCATGAGCATGGATATTTGTTACCCTGGGGACAAGAAGCAGCGGCACACATTGTGCTACTGCTAGTTGTCCCCAGAAAATGCCTGTACCACATGCTTTCTGGTGAACAGCAGGTTATCCCAGCCTTACCTGGTGTTCTGGGGGCCTCCTGGTACTGCAGCAGCAGCTATCCTGCTGCTGCTCACAGCCTGGCTGGCAGCTAGAGCATAGCTCTGCCTGACCAAGCTCTGATTTTGGGGACCACATATCTGGATGTGGCCTAGGAGGAAAACCTTTGTCCTGCCGAAGTCAGTGGGAGTTGCTATCTGTAGTAGATTTAGGATTACAGCCTTGACCTTTGGTCCTTGACACGTTACATATATACTTGTATATTTTATATCAGTTTTGTATACTGATGTAAGTTAAACCAATGTCCAGAACAGAGAGATGTTATCTTTCCTCTGTAGCATTACCACGGCTTCATCACATGTTCACTTGCAACAGTTGCACATGATTGGAATGTTGTGACCTATTAAAAAGTTAGTACATTAGGGGAGAACCTCGCCTGAAAAGGAAAAAACGTTGCAATGTTCTTCAAACACTTAATACATGTTAACCTGCTTGAATGTGCATCTGCCTGCATTTTAATTGCACCTAATAGGTATTAAATTGAATGTGTGACACCAGCATGACCCTTCTTCCAAGCACTGGATGATAGTAACAAAGGGCCTGTTCCAGTTAAGGGGTTTTACATAAATATCTTGGCTTTAGCCCCAACCAGGAACTTGGGAAAATAAATGCTATCTGTTTGGAGAGCTGTAGTATATGGTTTAGACACAATGGTTGGATGCAAACACACAATATCTATACAGATGTAACTGATGCTGGTGTTACTCCTGGTTTTACCTTTGGTAACGATGCACCATTGTGATACGCACCCAAAGGGTGCTCTGTCACTTTAAGGGCTGGAGTAGGGAGCTGCTATGTGGTTGATGAGGGCAGCCATTTTAGGGCCAAGCTCTGAGAGAAAAGGAGCAGTTTGAGATCAGCCAGTGGGAACAAAACATCTCTCTATTGAGCGCCATTTCCAGGAACAACTTGGAGGTAGGTTAAACTTTTTCTGTCTTTGCTTGATCAATATTTGTATTTCTTTCTGTTGCTTATATTTGCATTTCTCAACCTTTTCTCTTTGTAATATTGAGTTTGGAGCCTCATAATACATTTGATATCAACCTTTGTTGTTATGTTATGGTTAGATTTGGTTGGATGTCTATGGTTTTTAGCTATTCTTTATGCCTAAATATTTAGTACTTCCTTGTAGAAGTTTTCAGATAAACTAAAGAATACCAATTAAATGTTACTTGGAGCATTTTTCATTTTCCCCCAGTCATTTTCTTTGGTGCCAAGAACAGTTGTATTGCTTCTTCCAGCTCTAACAGTAATGAGTATTACAAATCTAATGGTATTGTAATCACTATACGCAACATCCTCCTCAATCTGAAGCCATGAAATGTGAAATGAAAGATCATGTTTGGCTCATTTGCTAGGATTAGGTTAAAAACGGTCTCATACCATGTTACTTATTGAACATATTGCATAAAAAAGCAATCTTGAACTCTTTTTAGAAGTGCATTTTTTTTTCTTAGATTTTTGGATAGCATCAATTCAGAAATACAACCTTTCTTTTTCCTTTCTTTTTTACATTTTTAAGGTGCTTATCAACTCAGTGAATAAGCACCACAGAAGTGATCTGTTCATAGTGCTCTCATAGAAAATTAGGGTTGGAAGGGACCTCAGGAGGTTATTTAGTCCAGCCCCCTGTTCAAAGCAGTACCATCCCCAACTAAATCATCCCATCCAAAGCTCTGTCTAACTAGGTCTTGAAAACATTCAAGGATGGAGATTGCATTGCCTTTTTGGGTAACTTGTTCCAGTGTTTTACTACCATTCTAGTGAGAATATTCTTCTAATATAACCTAAATTTCCCTTGCTGCAACTTGAAACCATTGCTCCTTTGTCTGTCATTTGCCACCACTGAGAGCAGTCTAACTTCATCCTCTTTCAAACCCCCCTTCAGGTAGTTGAAGGCTGCTATTAAATCCACTCTCAGTCTTCTCTTCTCTAGACTAAATAAGCCCAGTTACACCAATATTTCCTCATAAATCATGTCTCCCAGCCCCCTCACCACTTTTGTCACCCTTTGCTGAACTGTCTCCAATTTATCTACATTCCTTTCTGTAGTGGGGGGCCCAAAACTGAACACAGTACTCCAGATGTGGCCTCACTAATGCTGAATAGAAGGGAACAATCACTTCCCTTGACCTACTTGTAACACACCTACCAATGCAGTCCATTATGCTATTAGCCTTCTTGGAAACAAGGGTACACTGCTGGCTCCCATTCAGCTTCTTGTCCACTGTCTTGCCTAGGTTCTTGTCTGCAGAGATGTTGCTCAGCCAGTCAGCCCCCAGCCTGTACTGGTGCTTGGGATTGCACCTAATTCCCCATCTTCAGTGTAGGACTTTGCATTTGTCATTTTGAACCACCTGAGATTTATTTTGGCCCAATCCTCCAATTTGTCTAGGTCACTCTGAATCCTAACCCTACCCTCCAGCATATCTACTATTCTTCACAGCTTGGTGTCATTTGAAAAATTGTTGAGGGTGAACTCTATGCCATTTGCCAGGATCCATCTTATAGAGCTGCTACATCCACCTGTTGCATTATTGGCGGTCAGGGACAGGCCTAGGAGGAGGTGGAGCCTCCCGTATAATTGAAGGCCCCTGGGCCTCAGTTGACATTGGTGGCAGGAAGGTAAGCAACAGCCATGCTGACTCATTCTTGGTCACCCTGCAGCCATATACCCTACTGTACCACTGCTGCCAGAGGTGCTTCCATCACCAGTCCCTCCAGCCCCATTGCAGCCAACAATGAGTCCATCTGCCCCTCTGGTCACATCACAGTTGCTGCTGTTCCTTCCAGCCCCACCAGTCATGCCACCACCACTGCTACAGTCTCCCTGTGCCCCACATTGTATCTCAGTCATGAAGGACCTGTATGGTCCAGAGCATGGAGTGAATCTGACACCCCTAGTTAACATAGTCTATGCATTATAAATACTCATTACTGAACAGCCATTCACATTCTCCATTTATTTTTTTTTTACTATTAGCATGTGACTTTTGATACTATCTGGGTGTTGCAGCAATTTTAAGGAGTGAATATCATATGCTTGTTAATCTCTCTGAAAACATCAACCTTCAAGTTAATTTTTCCCCCAATCCCTTAAAAACAGAGCTAAATGAAATGCCTACAATATAGCATCTACTTTGGTCTTCAGTCCCAACAATCAAAATATTTTTTACTCTCTGTACAGTGTGTTAAATCCAGTACAACAGGGAAAAAAACCATAAAGCATATGCAAAGTTTTTTAGAAAATCAAAATATCTTTACCTTCAGCAATATGACACACAGCCACAAAAATAATGGAATGTAAAATGTCATGAAAATGCCAAGGATAAGTCTCAGGATAGAATAACAGAAAATTCTCTTTAAAAAAAAAAAAAAGTTACTGAGTTACTGCAAGCTATACTGCAAGCTATATATCTAATTAGATCTCAGGTAGCTCACTCACAAGTATCATCCAGAGGTTGTTGGAGATTCCCTCTGAAGGCAGGTGATCATTGATCATGAGTTTTGAGAGAGAAAGCAAGTTGCAGATGGTCCAGCTCCTCACCCGCGTCTGTCTGTCTGTCTGTCTGTCTGTCTGTCTGTCTGTCTGTCTGTCTGTCTGTCTGTCTGTCTGTCTGTCTCTGTCTCTCTCCGGGTTTTCCTCATGGGTGCTGCTTCTTCCTCCAGGGCAGTCCTTAATTTATATAGCCCTTATGACCTCATTTACTTGGTCCAATGGAGGCCAGCACCTGTTGGCTGTCAGCCAACCAATTTGAAATGCATCACTGGTTGCTGGGCAGATTGGCAGTCCCTAGCCCACCAGGCTGCCCAAGCCCCTCACCCAGGTATGTGATGCCAGTCACATAGGCAGAGGGAGCAGGTTTTCCCCCTCTCTTGGAAATATATCCAGCTCAGGTTACCTAAAGAGAGATGGTAAGGTGTGTACCCTCTGTTGGGCCCATCCTAACCAAATTGTCACAGAGCAGAGTTTTTGGGAAGAAACAGAGGTGGCCTTCTGCCACAGCCATCATATTGCTCCTGCTACTAGTGAGGCTTAAGTGAGTGTATCATAAGTGGGTTTGTTGTTTGTTTGGGTTTTTTTGAATGCTAAGAGTCACACATACAGCAATGGCTACTGTAATACCTCCATGGTTAATCTTCAGTTTACCAGTTTTCCAGCCACTGCTTTTCAGAGTCAAAAGTAACATGCACAAATGGAGCTCAATATTTTTGTTTTATCCCTACAGAAGAATACACAAACTGCTTAACTTTTCATTGACTCATATGCAGAGCCAGCCCTAGGAGTGTGCGGGGTCCAGGGCATATCAGCCTATGTGGGGCCGGGATGGTGGGAGGTGGCAAGGCTGGCAGTGCTCAGTGGCCACAGCATGGCCTGTATGGTATTGTCTGCAGGGCCTCCCCCAAAGCATGAGGTCCAGGGCAGCCACCCTACTCACCCACCCGTAGGGATGGCCCTGCTGATATGCATGTTCCACATGCACTGCCTGCAGTCCTATTCTAAATAATTTGCAGGTATAAAGATCAACCTACCTATATGTTTTTGCTAAGCACAGACAGTCAAAAAACTCAAGGCTGAATCAATTCAATCTTTGCAGGTTAATCTAAGCTGTGTAGATCGAACTGATAAGCAAGTGAGCAGACATTCACTCTTGATTCTGGAAATGCAGCCACATTCCTGCAGTGGCTCACTCCAGAAGCTGGGGGCTCTAGATCATGCCTCCCTGCTCAGCTGAAGCAGATAGCTTGTACAAAGTGTAGCCCACAGACCCTGATGCGGAGTTTGCAGGAGCAGTGCAGAGAATCCTGAGATGCTGGGGGGACTCCTTCAGATTCCAGTTAAGTTCAATAAACCAATTTAACCTAAATCATTTAAGTCTGATACTACACCCATTCAAGTCTATCTTAAACCAGTTTCCGCCATTTTGAAAGTGTTTTATGTGCACTGAACTTCTGTTTTGTTACAGATTTAAACTGGTTTCCGATCACATATACTAGTTTATGTGTAATTTCTGACCCTAGCTTTTGTGAACTTTTCAGTAGTTAGCCAAAAACTAAATCTGGAAATATTTCATACCCAAACCTATGATGATTTAACCTGCAAGTGTGTCTTAGGTGAAGAAAGTAAAAAATTAAATTGATTTGGGGGCAGAATTAAAGAGAAGGACCCTGAGGGCTGAAAAATTATGTATAGTCACAAAAGTCTTATTAAGTCTTTAACAATACAGTGTCACAACAATAATAATGAATAGTAATAGAACATGCTTGGCATGTTCATCCCTACTTTTTGAAGAAATAGCACTGCAAGTGGCAATGTAATGGCAGCGTAAATTGACTTACCCAAGGTCAAGCAAAGTTCACTGGCAAAGCCATGAATAGAATGGGGGGTGTACACACATTAAATCAAATGATCTCTTTGTTAAATCATGTGCTGCATTCCTTAGATAGAACTCAAACATCTTATGATGCTTATGATATAACTTATATTTATTCATTAAAAGGTCACTTGATTGGTACTGGGATTCAAAAGAAGATAGGTTACAAATTAGTTGACAAATATACTGAGAAAAGATGACAAATGGATATTTTATAGTAACAAATGCTTACCATTTTTTGTGTCTACAATCTTTATGTCTGAATCTATTAATAGAAACAATTTAAATGAAAATTCTTGTTTATAGTGGAATAGATTCATCCACTGAAGCTAAGGGGATTATGCCAGAAATGTGCTTGGCCATATTTGTTAATGGGATATTTCAATATGCACCTTAAATTTTATATAAAAGTTTGAGAACTGAAAATTTTAAATGATTTTAATGAAAGCATGCATTTAAGTGTTTTAACAGGTTAATATAAATAAAATTTATGTAAAATATTTCTGACTATATAAGGCAATATTTTGTGCACAAAAACTAAAATGGAGGGATAAAGAATGTACTTCTTTTTTTTACTCTTTTTTTTTAAAAATGTATTATACATTTATGTTTACCTTCCATCCTGTTTGTTCTAGTTCTTATTGTAATTATATAGGCTGTAATCTGAGTAAATTCTTTTCAAGATGAGAACCACAAAGTAGGCTTGTACTCTTTGTGTATATTACTAACATAAATACTAGTAGGACTCTAAAAGAGGTTTTCCTACTAATAGTGCAGAAACCTTATGGGTTTTTATTTAGAGTTAGAATATAGAAAGTTTTCTATACATCCTTTTGCGTTCTTCAGAAATTAATAAGTTTTGCAGGGTCCAAATCTTACTTCACATCCCTGTGGTTGCTAATTTATACTTTTAAATAGTAGCCAAGTTCAGAGCTATATTAACCTTTTTGCCCATAATTGCAGAAAATAACTAGGGAATAATGTTTGACATTCTTAACTAATTTGTATCATCAGCACACCTACCTAGCTTGGATCCTGGTGACCTAGTCCTTTGTTTGAAATAATCATGGCTTGTTATACATTATGGTGCCACTAGGGATGTTTCAGTGCTTGAGACTCCCAGATGTTGATATTAATATCATATTTCTTCAGATGGGCCTTTAAGCTGTCTGTGGCAGGGCACCATTGGGCAGAGTGAGGCAGCTAACAGGTGCCTGATGGTGGCAGTTATTTTGAAAAAAAAAAAAAACGGGTATAAAGACTGAAGTCTGCTGTTGCCAGTGCAGGCAGAAACATCACCTGGCTGAGCTGCAGCAGGAACATCTTGAAGTTAAGAGCAGGAGGCTCTTGATTCTGTGGATGCCATCTGCGAGGCATGGGATGTGATATAGGGGAGGTTTGGAGTCACAGATGACACCCCCTGGCATCAGGGCTGGTATTGGCAGTTTCCCATGTTATACCACCAGTTTATGAAAACAGCAAAGTTGTGGCAGGCAAGACTGGGCAGTCTGCCCCATAGAGACAGATGGGCAGGCTGGCATGAGACCTGGTCCCGAGTGAACCCCCTGTCACAGTGTCCTTGAACTTCTTCTTTTGCCCTTCTCTAGAGTAGTGACTATAGTGAGTTGGGAGCACAGGACCTGTTTTGGGAACTGGTTCATAGGAATCCTTATGGCATGTCCAGTACAATGGAGCTAGTATCATATCAATATGCCTAAAATGCTGGTGCCATTGGCTTGAGGCAGAACACTGGTATCCATTCTTCAGTCTTTCCAATTAATACAGAACATTTTGTGACCACATCACTTGTAACATTCCAAAGCTTTCAGGTGTGTCCAATATGTTGCCCAAGCTTCATAGCCATACAATAGGGTAGGGATGACAACAACCGGATGGAAGAGAAGTTTGGTTTGGGTCCTGATGTCATGATCGTTGAAGAGACAGTTTATGGGACATCCAAAGACAGCACTGGCAATTTATGTGGTGCTGAATAGCATTTTAGATACCCAGTAAAGGTTGCTGCCTAGGTAAAAATAATGAAATAATACCAACAAAAGAAAGGAGAAGAAGGAACAGAAATTAAAAAATTCTGTCACTACAGAAATCCATGTTACTTTCTGCTTCAGTAATATACTTAACATGTCATAAAATAGGCTTTAAGGAATTCCTATTGTTATGGCTGCATGTGTTCTCAGACTCCTTTCTTTAACACTTTACCTCCTATAGATATCTATATATCTGCTATGAAATATCTATCTATACATCTGTTATGTTATGCTATATATCTATACCTATATATATATATATATATCTTCTATACTTTTAAAATTTAAAATGTGTTATTCATCAAGAAAAGCTGTAACTTTTGTTTTCTGAACTGAGTGATGAGAAGACACACAGATGAAGAATAATTATTTTTAAAAACCTGCCCATGAAATGCCCCCATTACACCATGTTTCTTCCTGCTGACTTGCTGCATGCCCCAAGGAGCTGACCCCAAGGTTTACCCTGAAGGTTTATCCCCAGAAGGTTTATCCCCAGAAGCCTAAGCTCCACTGCCCTTGTACCAAAACCCACAGCTGCAGCAGGGAAATCCCTGCTAGGTCTAGGTGGATTCCCTGGGTTGTGAAAGAAATGTTAGGTCCCCGTTTCTGTAGAATGAGCTAGCCTGGATTATCATTAGCCCAGAGAGCACTCCTTCTGCTAGCAATCAGTAGAAGCCAAAACAATAAAAGGATTTATTATATAGGATAAATTACTTATACAAGCAAAACTAACCATAAGTTTAAAGAAGAAAAATGTGTCAAGTACAGTTTGTTTGTTTGTTTTTTCCACACTCTCACCTGGCTATACCCTACGCCTACTGAATGTCCTGCCAGGATTTTCAGAGTGCACCTTTCCTACTGATTCTCCCAGCCCTGACTGCTGGGAACCTTTAAACTCCAAATCCTAGGATCCAAAGAACCTAGTTGTAGCATAGACTGTAAATCACCTGCCAACCAGCCCATTCATCAGCATTATTCTAATTCCTCATGAGACACAGAAACCTCCATAAATTTCTTTTCCTGGAATATCTGGTATTTCTCTGGCCTAATAGGTCTTTTCTCTCACATGCCTCTGCTATTGTGTGGTAACCCTTTCCCATTACAAGCAAACAAGAACGTGAGTGTCTAGGCTATCAACAGTTCATTGCCTCTGTGACTGGGAGTGGCAGTGGCCCTTGCCCTAGTATCAAAATAGCAAAGAGTTACTTAGCAGTTACACCTACTCTGTTTTTCCTTTGGTTAAACTAGGCTCAAAATCATAAAGATATACACAGACAATATAATTTAATCTATCCTAGGGGTTGGCAACATTTTTTGGCAGACTGCCAAAAACACTTGCAACCTCAATTTGTAAGATATTAGCATGTCGGGAACAGAGGAGTCACAAGGGGCCAAATCCTTGTTATGGCAGTACAACCCCAGCCCCTTTCCTGCCATCTGCCCAGAGGCACTTGTACATACTCTGGCACCTGAGCCTGGGGTTGCTTATCCCTAATCTATTCAGTGATACTGTATTCATTTATGTCACTATTATGACATTGGCTTTTCAGTGAGATACCACTTGCCATATCATTCAAGAGACCCAAGAAAATCTGCATGACACTTTATAGACCTTAAAATAGAATGGGTTGTGACAATTGCTATACCTCATCTTAATCTTCAGGGTGCAGCAGTTAAGATACCTTGATAGAAGGCCAAAGGTATAATTTTTTTGTTATGTCTAGACTCATGCCAAAGAGTTGGCAGCATTGAAATCTTGTGGGGGAACCTTGATGGTGAAAGAAAATAGGGTACATATATTGCAGTAATCAAATTTGCTGAACTAAAATTTAAAAGTGATATTGGGAGAGGAAGTGATTTAAGAAAGTAGTGCTACATAATTGATTGCCAGAACTATTTCATCAAGAGGGTGGATTGTGGTCTGGAGTTGTAATACACAACAACAGCAATTAAAGTTGGCAGAAGGAACTAATGATATTACAAAGATTTGATTCTGATAAAATTAAACTTTTTAAATTAAAACATTTCCATGAGTAAATGACTTGACTTGAACTCAGAACCTTAAAATCTTAAAACGCTGCCTTTTTAAAAAAATCGAAAGCTTCAGTAGTTCAGCGAATGGGAAGGACCGAGGAAGAGGGGAGAGAAGTATTATTTGAGGAAGTCCATCACAATACAATAAAGCACAATGGTATATGCACATGAATGCAATGTAATGCATTAAATATTTCCCCTAATTAAGATAGTTCGTTCTTATGAGAACCATCTTATTTGCATGAATAGTGAACAATGATCATCAGTGCCAAAGAGATCAGGAATATAAGCACGGCAAATAACAATAGAGCCAATTAAGTGATGTGTAAGCAGCATTATTTGTTCTCCAAAAAATCCAAACCCCAAGCTTGAAACTAAAATCACAACAAGCAGATTTCAAGTGAATTTATGTGAACTAACATTAAAAAAACCTTACAGATATTTTGTGACTGGTCTTTTGAAGTCTGTCCAGTATAAGTCTGACTTTATAGTCATATTACCACTATTCAGTTATGAGAGAGAAAAAAATGATGGAAATTTGTTTGGAGTATATGGAGTAACATACAAGTTCAAGGAACATCTGTGAACAATACTACTGCTTTTCAGTGTGCTTGAGTCAATGCTTTAAGCGTAGGTCAACAAAGCCTCATGCTGAAGTATGACACCCACTTTCTTAGATGCTGTTTTATATGAAAAATATTTCTGTTTTATTTACATATTTACAAAACATTTACAGTTTTAGTTTCCATCACTTTATGAGTGACATCAGGTAACCCATCTCGGTTCCAGAGAGTCCAAGATTGTAGATGGTAAAAATGTCCAGAAAATATTTTTCACTGAATATCTGTTTTACAGGAAATAGATTTTCTAAATGGCACATTTTTTGTAACAGTACATAGTATTTCAGTAGGGGAATGATAATAGAATCTGTAGTGAGGGACTGCAACTAAACCTTGGAAGGATAACTGACCTCGGCATTAAATTTTAAAGAATATCCAAGACTTCCCCCAGGAAGGGTTCTATAAGACTATTTCTAATCTTCTCTCTCTTCTTGTGTACAAATGGGGCATTGGAATATTAATGTATTCAGTACACAGCTAACACTCAATTTTATATCTATTGTTTCTGTAATCTAACCCATGCTTCAACAGCCTTGCCTGTATTAGAAACTAGTGTATTCATGAGAGCAAGTCAGTGTAGATGAAACTGAAGTAATGTTAGAAAAATAAGGAAGCAACCAAAAATCTATGGAAATGTTGAGGTCCATAAGGTTTATCTTACCCTGTAACTGAAGATGACTGACATTCTTCAAGAGTTGCAAATCAACGTTCACTATGGTCTTTTACCAATTCGAAGTTCATGATCATATTGCAACAAAAAACAGCGTGACACTCTTCTTATATACATGCGGCCAAGAGGCTGCAATCATTTTTCTCAGATTCAGACTTTGCTACTATGATTAATGTAATTCTTTACATCAAATCTGAACAGCTATTTCTTATTGGCATTGTTTAGTACCTAAGACACTAGTCTGCAACCTCAGTCATAAAGCATTAACACAGTATCTAGACAGAAAAGTCTGTACCCGGAAAAGCTTAAACTACCCATTAAATGAAATGTACTTAATTTTTTTTCACTAGGAACATAACAGTTGTACATCAAGGTTTCTGTGGCTGTGTGACTTCCCAGTCAAGTTTATGCTGTTGTTTTAGTCCTATGTCTAGAATATAATGGTGACATAATTTTAAAAAATAAGCTCATTTGTTCTGTCATGAGGCATCCATAATAGCAGTTTCTTTGAACGTGTACATTATTTGTAATTACATAATGTTTGTATTGGTGAGAGAATTTTAATTGCTATGTTGGCTTTATGAAAATTCATATTCAGTATTCAGGTTCTTAATTACTTTCTGCTGCTTCACCTTTTGAATATTTAGTGGTGGAATATAAGTTACCACTTATTATTTATATTGCAGTTTCCCAAAATTGACTAGGCATTTTCCAAATGTAGAATACAAAGTCCTTCCCCCATAGAAAGTGGTCTTTACAAAAGAAAGAGCTTGGATGACAGAGCTGAAATTTGTAAGAAAATGAAGAGATTGCTGATAGAAATGCATCTGATTATTAATACACTGTAAGGTATTGTCTTTATTCTTTGATTGGATACAAGTGCAAACATGCTCGATTCAAATGTACTACTCCATCCCTCTAGAAAAACAGTTCTTATCCCTGTCACCACCACCCCAATGGTAATCCCGACACTTCAAACAACCCCTGAGTATTTTATTGACTTTTGCAGTAAGAAACAAGACTTTATTTCAGGAATTTCTGATCCACTTCCATTTGTATATATAACAGCTACTAGTGTTAAATACATTCATGTGCCTGAAATATTTGAGTGAACGTCTTATTGTAGAACAGAAGGAGGCTATGGCTAAAGCTCAGAAATGAAAGTCAATAGGTCTTGTCTTGTTTTTTTCCTTATTCTGTTGCGGTCTTGCTGTATGTCCTTTTGGACACAACTTCTTATTTTTGTATTTAATTTTTCCAACTGAAACATGATGATGATAATTATACTGTGTTACCTCAGAGACATGTTGTAAGGGTTAATTACCAATATTTTGTGAGGTACTTTTTGATATCAGTTGTTTGAAGGCACTTCAAAAGCAGAAAAATACATCTACCACTAATATAATAGATATCTTCATAAAGAATTCAAAGGGATTTCATTGCATCTTCTTTAAGCCACTGAAAACTTTCCAATCTGAGAAAATAAATACAATTAGCTTAGCAAGAAACCATATGCCATTTTAACATTGTGACCCCTCATATAAAAGAAACAAAAAAAAATCCTCTTTCTCTCTCCAATAACAGTGTAAAATGTTCCTTATTACTTTCCCAGGTTGTTTGTATGTAATTGTTTATCTATAACTTATCTAAAGGGCTATGTTCCTTATTTCCCTTTGAGGATATACCTATTCCTGTATTGCCTTTAAAGAGAATTCCTAACATGAAATCAGTTAGTGATGTACAATGAGAAATGGCATAATCAACATAGGGAAAATTTAGTAGAATTTGTTTTAATTTATAATAGAAACAAATCCAACATATTATTTTGATGTTTGAATTTTGAAAGCTGCATTCATTACTGTTCTGTTTTTATGTAGGTGACAGATGTGAAGTAAATATAGATGAATGCATATCTGTACCTTGTCTCAACAATGGAAGTTGCATTGATGACATCAACTCCTTTAAATGTCACTGTAAGAGTGGTTTTATTGGAACAAACTGTGAGACAAATGCTGATGAATGTTTGTCAGAGCCTTGTCTTCATGGAAGGTGGCTATTTTTATTTTACTATTATTATCTCTAAGAAAATGTACTTAACTAGCAATATTGAAGATTTAATGACAAGGGAAGGTTGATAAAGATGGTTTTAATTACATTATCCATAAAGTAAGAGTACAAGCACAGTTAAGGATGACAGATGTTGCCTATTTAAGCTAATGTAATATACTGGTACATTACATCAGTCCCTCTTTCATTGGTTCTCATTAGCATTCAATAAATATGGATTAATTAGATTTGAAAGTACTTAAAAGCAAGTCTTTCACTTTTACATACCAACAGGTTGAAATGAGAAGGCTTTATTTTGAAGCATGCATGCCCTTTAAAAATACCTTCAGCTTGCAAAATATACCTTATGCAAAGCCAGTTTAAGTTAACAGAAAAAATCCTATGGCCTTTAGTAGTAGTTGGATCAGATTCTGAAGTGACGAATGAATACATGGCTACAATAGAATGTTATATTAGAGTGGAGTTGGGACTATGTACATAATCTGTATTTTTGTATTTTATGTTTCAGTTGCATAGACCTTATAGATGGGTATCAATGCTCCTGTGAAGCAGGATGGACCAGCTTCAGATGTGAGATCACTGTTAATGTAGGTCTTTAAATTTAATTTTAATTGTGGGGAGAAAGGGTAACATACAATCTGAAACTCAATTTCTGACTTCAGTAGCTTCTGAATGATTCTTTTCATTGAAAACACATGACAGAAATTGAATTGTTTCAAATCCATTTTGAAAAGCTTGTTACTTATGTGAAACTGTATTAGAAAAGTATTGAGAAAATGCATTAAAATCTTGACAGTGTGTAGTAAATATGAAAGGCCAACGAAGAACTAAATCTAAATTCTCTGAAAATCAGCTGTGGCTCAGTTTGCCATAACTGATGCTGATTAAATGTCAAAGATAGCATAGCTAGTTTACTGAAGCTTAATTGCATTTTGCATTGTGAACAATTGAATGCAATAACTTTATCGTGCATATGAATACTGTGGACATAAAGCATATCCTGCATCTCTACCAGGGACTTGAACAAATCAATTATATGAAACTATTATAAAATTTACATTCTGTTGTCCCCCAGTGACAAACTTTCATGTTTTCTTTGTATCCTGATATTTTAGTAATGTGTGTATATACACAGTACATCTACAGTAATCTTCTATAGCTCTAGATAGAATGTACTATCTGTGGAATATACTGGGCATGTCTACGTGAGTTACTGCTATGCAGTAAAGCATCACCATCTACACATGCATTGCACTTGGGGCACAGAAGATTAATTTACTGTGCTGCCACATAGTCCTGTCAGATATAAGTGGTATCCAGGAACACAATAATTTGCTGTGCTTAAATGCATATGTAGATGGTGACATCAGAATTAGTTTACTCTGGCTCAAACTGAGCTGGAGTATATTCAGTCACATTTATTGCATGTGTAGATGTGCCCACTTTTACTGTTTCATCCAAAATAAAGAAATGACATGCTTTGTCTAGAATAGTTTCATCCAACTCCAAATTGATTTTTGCAAATTCAAGAGTGATTTATTTTAGATTAATATCTTTGATTAGAGAACCGATCTAATTCATACTGGGTTCATCTATATGTGGCTCCTATGCTGCAAATGTTACTACACAATCATCATTTAGTAATTGCTTTAGAAAGTAATAAATGATGTTACAGTAACTGCCATAACTTCACTGTCCAGCAGTGCATGGCTATTCTTAGCAGCTACATCACCAGATATCTATAGTAAGGTAGCTTGTTGCTATGGCAACGTAGTGTCGGCATCGTGGTTTGTGCCTGTGGATGCTACATCGCTGTAGCAGCAAGCTAGTTATATAATGTCTTGTATAGGCATGCCCACTAAAGCTGAACTCTGTACTAACACATGTCATATGAAAACAAATTCTAGCTCCATGTTTGTTTGTTTGTTTTCTCCATGAATAATTCAAAGTGATTGACAGCTATCCTAAAAAAGGAAATTGAGTATTCCCTTACAGCAAACTCACCTGGGTCCTCAGGCTGGATCCAGACCACAGGGGTCCTTGAAGGCTGGATCCAGCCAAGGCTGTAAGGGCTGCCATTGTGGCCGCCACAAGTGTCAGATCCATGGTCTGTCTAGCTGAGTATCCTATCTCTGGTGGTGGCAGAATCTGATGTTAAATAAGGAGAGCTTCAAGCCAGGTATCTTTAGAGTGATCTATCCCCTGTTCAGTACCCACCCTGGCAATCAACATCTATTGAGTTACAGATGCCAGAGTAAAACATTTCTCACCATTCTGTTCAATGAACATTAATAGAACTATCATCCATGTATGTATCCAGTCCCTCTTTGAACCTGGCTATGCTGTCTGCCTCTACGACCTCCTGTGGTAATTCATTGTGCAACATCTGGTGCCCCCTGGTAGCCTGGTGGGCTTGACGGAGAAGCTTTGTGGACCATATCCAGCCCACAGAACCTATGTTTGGCATCCCTGACTTAAGGGAATTTCTTGCTAATATTATGGTTGTCTTCACATCTGTTCCACCTCCCCAAGTTCAGGGGCGTTTTTAGATGAGTCTTATATTCTTGTTGCAAAAAAAGCCAACAGCATAAAAGTGACACTCTTGTGAATACAACTAAGTAAATAAAAAATATATATATTAATTTGTTCCATTCAGAACTGGAGAGGCTTCACCCAGAGTGCTGTTTTGAAGTGTGGGGCCCAAAGCTGAAGATAGAGGTGGACAGACTGGAAAGAGCTCAGCATAGAACAATAAAAATTATTACAGGCTTGGGAAGCATGACTTATGAAGAAAGGCTGAAAGAATGAGGGTTGTTAAGTCTGCATGAGAGAAGACTAAAGGTGGAGCTAATAACAGTCTTTAAATACTTGAAGGGTAATTTTAGAGAAGAAACAAGACTAGGAGCAATGGCCTTAAGAAGTAGCAGAGAAAATACAGGTTGGAGACTAGGAGGCACTTTTTGACTATGGAGGTGCTGAACAGCAGTTTAGACAGACACTTGTCTGGGATGGTTTAGACTGGGATGATGACCTTGAGCAGAGGGCTGAACTAGATGATCTTCCCAGTCCCTTTTCCCTATGATCCTAAGGGTGGGGAGTGGTATACAATTCTGTGCTCCAAATATCTTTGGATGATGAAACAGCCTACGTCTGCTGAGCAGCTCCCAAACCAGTAGTTTTCCCATGAAACTGCTCCATCCTCATCCCCAGCACTTGCTGCCATACTCTCCAGAAGCTAAAGACTCAAGTGCATGGACTGTGGATAAGCCTGCAGCAGCCTTAATGGTGAACTTCCACATTTGGAGTGGGTCAGCAGACTTAGGTGGGCAGGTATACTTAAACCCTCCTATGCAGGAAATACCACTGTTGCACTAGTGCTCTACATACTCTTGAGGACTGTCCTGAATGCAGCAGCCCACCTTCTGATGAGGGTGGATTTTCAGAAGTATATTATTGCAGTGCTCCAGAGTCTGCATTCTGATAACTTTCTGGGTGCTTTAAGGTACTGTTTTTGTCCTCTAAGTCTTAAATGCTCTGGGTCCTACAAACCTAAGGCAATACCTCGTGTTCTTCCTTTATGTTTCACTGCAATCTCTGAAGCCACCCAAAAGCAACCTCCTACAAATACTAGGTTTCTGTGTTCCAAATTTGCTTGACATGTGGGATGTCACTCTCAGTAATTACTCCTCAGACCTGGTACTCTTTCCCCCTTGTGTTCTATGAGAGTCCAAGCCTCAACATCTTCCAGAAGCATTGTAAGGCTGTTTGTTTTATTTGGGCAGCCTTCAGCACACCAGATTAAGTTTTGGAACGTGGTCTGGGGAATTTCTTCTTTTAAATGTTTAAATATATTTTTTTCTGTCTTTAACTTATCTGGGCATTATTGTAAGCTACCCGGAGCTTCTTTTGGCAAAGACAGAATATAATAATATAATATTAATATTAAAATTATTATTGTATAACAATACATACTATTGTGTGTGCGCGCGCGCATATGCAGTGTGTGTGCGCGCGCGCATATATAGCGCGCGCATATA
>NW_017728918.1:50181450-50187213 GCF_001723895.1 Crocodylus porosus | reverse complement strand
ACACATACATGCCCACCTGTGTTCATATATATGTGTGTATATGTGTATATATATACATACACATACACATACATGCCCACCTGTGTTCATGTATATGTGTGTGTGTGTATATATATATATGTGTGTATTTATGTGTGTATATATAAAGGAAAAATAGACAAGGTTCAAGAGATCCACATAGATGTCATAATTTAGAGCTACTCTTGAGCAGGCAGCCCCGAATTTTGGACATCAGGAAGCTAATCTCAAACTGAAGATATGTAGAGCTTAACACACATAAAACCCACCTATATGCCCCCACCCCACTCTATCTCTTCTGTCAAAACAGCTTTGGTTGGATCCCTGGATTTGGTCTATGGAATGCATTTAGCCATGAATTCTGCATCATTCCAGTCTATTTCATATTGTATTTCTGATTAGAGATGGGCACATTTCAAAACGTTTAAATAAGGATTCCAAATGGTCAGTGTAAACTGCATATCATTTTTCAACTTGCTATGCACAAAGTATTCATGAATTTTGAGGTGAGTAGCAATTTCTTACCATACACCAATAGGGTATGTTCCACACCCATCGAAAACAAACATATGACAACCTGTCTCATTATAAGAACTACATCCAGTTGAAAAATAGCCGACTTTACAGATTTGGAGAATAACTAATTACTTTACATGTCCACTTAAAGTTCAGCTTGTGCTATGATATTGCAAATCCATATGATTATCACTTGTTTTCAGCGCTAGTACAGAAAACCTTCTGGCAATATTTATCTCATCTGGCAGCAGTGATTTTTATATTTTCCTCCATTTTGAAGAATGAGAGATTAAATGACCTGTGGACAAGTGTGTGAAAATCATATTCAAAAGATAAGCACATTCCATATTGAAGCAGATGAAAACGGAAGATTAGAAATTTATGGAAAGAGAAACAATATACATATACATTTAACAGATAAGTCTGTCAAAACCATTGCTTCATTTTTTTGGTATTCATTCTATTTGCATGCACTGTACTTTCTAGATTAGATATTCCTGCAGTTATCATCTTTTTAAGGACATAAGCTCCATCTCTTCAAGTCATCCTACTTGGGCAGGCTACCATTTCTACAAAGAGCCCTTTAGAAATAATGAGACTTCATGAAGATGCAGGGATCTGTTTACATGAAAATCTTGTAAGAATCAGTCTCTGAATTTAAATGCGTGTCTCCATTATAATATACTTTAAAAAGATGGGAAGAAAAAAGCCTTGCTATCCTGAAAATGCTATTCTGAAAAGTCAGCAGTTAATTCAGAAAAAAAAAACTATATAAATCTAAATTGTTAGTACTTAGGTGTCAGCCTTCACTCACTCCCTTAGAAGCAGCACTATAAGAATGAAGTACCTATATCTCAAGAACAATTTATTCTTCAAGAATGAAAGTAATATTTTGGAGACAATATATGCAGCTAAAATAATCCAGATAATTTTAAAGATAAATATCTCAGAAGCTAATCTAGACAGGAATCATAAAACCTTAGTGGATCATAGAATTATAGAGAAGTAGGGCCCACAGAAGGTCATCCCTATTCAAAGAATCATATAGAAATACATTATCTGATCTCTTAACAAACCTACTGTCAATCCTGACACAATACAATACAGAACACTCTGCCACAGGTAGAACAAGAGAATTATGGTGGGTAAGAGACTGCTCCAAAGTTTAATAATACACACTCAAGGGATCCCTGGAAGAGGACCATGTCCCCCATCACAGAGGAAAGGAAAAATCCTCACAATTTGTAATAATCTGACCATGGGATAAAATTTCTTATTCAGGTACTTGCAAATTTTACTTCTTTAGGATATCATTCATTAACTTCCCTGATTACTGAGGTGAAACTAACTGGTCTGTAGTTCTCCAGGTCCTCCTTTTTCCTTTTTTTTTTAAAGAGGGGTACTACTTTGGCCCTTTTCCAGTACTGTGGTACCTTGCCTGTCTCCCATAACTTCATAAATCGTTTTGCCAAGGGTTTTGAGATCTTCTCTTTCAGTTTCTTCAGTACCCTGGGATGAAGTTCATCAGCCCCTGCTGACAAGTTCATTCAGATTCATCAATACCTTACTGATTGTTGCTTTTATCTCATCCTTCATTTTGTCCTGTCCTTATACAAATAATCCCTATTAAATTTTTGCCTGAGATTTTGTTTTGTGAAAATTAAGGCAAAGTAGCTGTTCAGTAGCCCTGCTTTCTTTGCATCTTCTGTTAAAAGTTTCTCCTGGGTAATCAACAGTGGACTCACAGCTTCATTGGTCTTCCCTATCTGGCAAAGATATAGAACTCCTTCTTGTTCTCTTTAATCTCCCTTTCCAGGTATAGCTCATTCTTTATCTTTTGGTTTCCTGATTTTGACTCTGCAGGTTCTTACTATTTTCTGCTAATTTCCTTGGTTTTCATTTTTTCCATTGCCTTGTATGCTTTCCTTTTGCATTTAAAGCATCCTAGAAACTCCTCGTGAAGCCACATTGGTGTCCTTTCTTGTTGGGCTTTCAGTACTGTGCCCTTTAGAAGCTACCAGTCATGCTAGGAGTCCTTATCCTTCAGTCTGTCTTCACATGGTACCATAATTATTAGCTCTTTGAGTCACTTGAAATCTGCCTTTTTGAAAGCTAGCATCTTAGTTTTAGTGACCTCATGCTGTCTCCATTTTAGGATCTGGAAATTTATATTGTTATAGGTAACCCTACCAGGATTAAAAGACTCCTGTTGGTGTTGCTCTTAAGGTCATAAGTACATCTAAACCTCTCCACTCCATCAAGGTTGCAATCCATGGAGAGGGGGACTATCATATATAAACAAACACATAGGGCACCAATAGATGTGCCAGATGTCTGCTCTGATGTGTGCAAATTAGTATGCTCCAGCAGCCTCCATGCCATGTGTACTCAGTGGCCCTATGCTTTAAAATGGCGGTAGGGGTGCTTTCAAGCTCATCAAATAAGCCTTAGCCCAAGCACCTTCCACTACCATTTTGACGTGCAGGATGCTGCACATCACATATGATGATGTGAGTACTTTAATTAAAGCAGCTTTTGGAGTCCCTCTAATTAAAGTGCCCCTCTAACCCCAGATCATGTGTAAAGGCACCCATAGATGCTAAGTGGGTGATGTTCCCTGTCAGAAGACAAAGTCAAAAATACCTCTACCTCCCTCCCTCCATAGGTAAACAAAATCTGTTCCAAGATACTGAATGTTCTGTAGATGGAAGTTGACAGGTGATTAAAAGTAGGTGGTGTATAATGGATTGTGTAAAAATTGAGCAGGTAATGGGAACTGTGGCTAGAAACAGACATGATCTTTGTGCCTCCATAAATATTTTTATGGCAGCATGAAACTGAACAAACATCGTAGCACTTTGTTGTTCCACAAATGCCCAAATTTGAATACAACAATTCCTAGTAATAAGTTGTACCAACTGTTTGCTTTTAGTGGGAGAGCATAGATCTCTGAAGCCCCAAAAGAGGCAGGGGCCTGTCTCTCTGTCCTGGTCAACGTTATCTGTAGGTGCCACTGAAGTGCATCAACTGTACCAGGACACATCCAGGCATGGCATATTTCACTCCAAAGAAGACATCTGTTTACAGTATGTGAGTTTGTTAGTTTTAGGATACCTCGAAGTATCATGTACCATGGCATAAGTGGACTAACTGGTAGTTTGCATAAACCATTAGTTGAGGGCCTAAGAGGTAGCCGGGTACAAGCCAGAGGATCAGAGTGAGAAACTGAGCTGAAATGCTAGGGGGAGCAAGTCAGGGGGGAAAGCCAGGTCAGGTACCTGTGACAGCTGAGTTGCAACAATCCAGACACAATGCAGAGGTAGAGATTGAAGACTGATCAAGGTCAGTAACAGGTGGTAAAAATCTAAAAATGAGGCACAATGGAAGGGAACAGCTTCGTAGCCCAAGGGCAGCAGAAGCCTTATTGTCCAGATAGCTTCCTCAGGAAACAGGAAGCCTTCTATAAGTAGGAGGATACAGTCAGGGGCCAAGAACTCTGGGCCAATGAGGGGCTGGCTGTAGGATGGCCTTCCCCAGCAGGTCCCCTTCCTTTGTCATTATACTTTCTTCTGTGAGCTCTGGCCTGGTGGAGGGTCAAACTGGTGCTTCATCCCTGAACCCAGAGGTTTGGAACTGAGACTGACAGGAGGGTAGGTGGGGACAAAGTAATGCTGTTTGACAGGTAGCTCATGATAGCCTGCAATGAGACTGTGGGTACTTTTTTTGCTGGGAACAGTTTTTTTGGGATCCCCCATATTAAACAGTTTCAACTTTTGACCCAGGTGTCTATCCTGGATTTCTGCTTTTTTTTCCTGCTTTTTGTAGCTATTCCATATGTTCATTCCCATGACCATTTCCTGATGCAGGGGCATACAAATAATGTGTCCTAATGTCAACTAATGACATCAGTACTATGTAACTGAGGGCATATGCACGTATTCATAGAACTTGATCAACACTTACATGGCTTACTTCAAGCCACAGGATCATTGATCAGGTCCCTGTTTGTGCAGACATTTGTCAGTGATGGGACCAATGTTAGGAACACAGTCTAAGCTGGAGTAAGGAAAGGGGTGGGTGGGATTGGGGGATGACATAGCAGGTCTGTTAGGGGGTTTGGCAGGTCCAGAGAGGTTTCAGAAGAGTTGGGGAAGGGGTGGAGGGAGTTGGCAGATCTGGGGGAGGATCAGAATGGTAAAAATAACTCAGTCGGGGGGGCGGGGAAGAAATGCAGCCTCAGGGCTATGTTGGCACTGGGTTTATCACCCAGATACCTTGCTCCAGGGAGACCCAAATCTTCAGACAGACCATGACCTCTCAGTTTGATAAAGGGGAATTTTATTGATACACAGTGATAGCAGATAAGAATAATGCAAACAATTCTATATCTACAAGTCCCAGGGTTGTCATCAGAGACTTGGTATGTTTGGCCAGTGCACAAGCTTCAGTCTGAGGTTCTCTCTTGAATGTCACATGTCTGCAGCCTGGAGGTTGGAGGATGAGACCCACCCCCCATAGATGGGATGGGTGAGACAGGCTGGTGGTGTGCCCTCTGTAATGGTGCCCTCAAGTTACCCTGAAGGACCCTTTCCTTCTCTGAAATCCCTCCTTATGTATCTATCTTTTTCCATCTGTGGTGACTCTTCATCTTTGGGCATCGTTGATTGGTCTCTCCGTGGTTGTCATACTGTCCCTGTTTTGTCCTGTCAGCATATGCCTTTGTTTCACAAGCCCATCACATGCACACATCCTAATTTGGTCTTTTTCCATTTTTTAACCTAATCTGGTCCATATAGCAAAACCAGAAATCCCAAGGGCTCTGTACTTGGGCACTGTGACCTGGTGTCAATGCTGCAGAGTCCCTCAACTCTGGCCAACAGACAACTATCCCATGCTCCTTATTCATGTGGGCACCAATGACACGGCTCGGAGCACCCTCAGCCAGGTCATGAGACGCTACAGGGATTTGGGAGCGGACTTAGGGGTCTGGGAGCTCAGGTGGTGTTTTCGTCGATCCTCCCAGTCTCGGGCTATGAGCTGAGGAGGGAGAGGAGGATCCAAGCAGTGAACCAAAGACTGCGGAGCTGGTGTCATCGGCAAGGCTTTGGCTTCCATGACCACAGCCCGCTCCTTGGCGAGAGAGGCAGTGAGCTGCTGGGAAGAGATGGCTTCCACCTCTCCCCCCTGGGGAGGAGGATCTTCTCAGCCAGGCTGGCTGACCTGCTCCAC
>NW_017728918.1:50155996-50181439 GCF_001723895.1 Crocodylus porosus | reverse complement strand
TTCTTTACTGTCTGAGCCCCCAAGATCTGGAATAGCCTGCCATCGGAGCTGACTTCCTGCCCTTTGGGCAGGGGGCTGGACTCGATGATCTCCCGAGGTCCCTTCCAGCCCTGATGTCTATGAAATCTATGAAACTCATGTTATGGAACAGTGTGGTATATGACTTCAATTTACCAGCCTGTGTGTCTGCTTGCTGTTTGCCTGTGTCATACACAGTGGACCTTGAAGAAACTGTAACAAACAGGCTTTTTGAAATCAATTAACACTTGCCATTGCCCTGAACCATTGTTCTAATTCATATCTACTTTGCCTATGTAGACACAGGTTTGTACTCCCCTCTCCAGCTGAGGAAATTATTGGAAGTGCAGCATGCTGCAGAGGGACAACAGCCCAGCGGCCACCTCCATCCCCTATAGAGTCAGGACCAGTCAATCAGTTACTTAATTACTTAACTATATACAAATTTATTATTACAAGAAAACTATTAAAGGGTAAGGACATTAATTTATATATATATAAAAACACACACAACCACTTATTAGTTAAAAATACAGATGAACAATAGAACAACCCAGAACGAAGGATATCATCAGGCAACCTTATAACTCCTAATATACAAACTATTACTTCATCTTATTCACATAAGCTATAAGGCACAGTCTATAAATATAACCAACAATCCTTAGACTACCTGGGTGCCCTCCAGGGCAGAGGCCCCACTCCCAAGGTACAGGAAAGGAGGTGGGAGGGAAAGTAAAGGAGAGGGAGACCCCAAAGTCTCCTAAGCTCCCCCCTCTATCACCCAGGAATGGCCCACGTGGTGCCCCTTGTCAACCCTGGAGGGTCCCTCCCCTGTTGGTACCCTCTCTCAAGGGTAACTTACTACTCCACAGTGCCGGATGGTTGCCTCCCATTCTTCAGGTCGAGCCCTGTTTCCTGACAGGCTTTCCTGCTGCACAACCCTGCTGCCACCAACCTGGATTAGGGCCTCATGCACTGCTGCATGTAGTGGGTACTTTGCCTTGTGCTAGGTGTTCGAGGCCCAGACAGCCTTGTGAAGTACTGGGGCTTGGTCTGCTCCTAGACCCCCTGGGCAGTGTCATCTGCACTGAGCTGCTGTCCCGAGCCACCTCGAATGGCTCCCAGGGTCTCTCACCCTCCATTAGCGCCTCCTGCAATGAGCTCCCAGCCTCGTGCTAGAGGTTGTGGACCTGAGCCACCCAAGGGGGTCCAAAGATCCTTCTCCATGCACCAGCCTGTGCATTGTCTCTGGCCACCCACCAGAGGTTGCAGACCTGAGCCGCCTCACGCAGCTCCCTGCATCTGGACTCCACGTGCCATGCTGTGCACCAAGAGCCTAACCTCTGGAGCCGTCCACCACTCCCCATTGATATAAGTCTTCAGGGGCTCTTCCTGGGCTACTGCTTTGCCCTGCTGAGCAGCTCTCCTCAGCTCTTCTAAACTGCACTCTTTTCTGTCCACAACGCATCTCCCTCATGCTGGGCACGAAGCTCCTCTTATACATTCCAGGGCTCCAGCCCTAAAGTCATCCAGACCTGACAGTTTTCAATCTTCAGTCAAGTCTGGGGGAGCTCTTCCCCTCCCCCGCTCCCCTCAGGAAAGGAGTGTGACTTTATTTCTCTTGATGTCTCCTGATTGGTGGATGGGCTCCACCAATCAAAACAGCAGGATCTCAAGCCTGGGACTCAACCCAAGGTCTGAAAGGTAAGCCTGCTACACCTACAAGCCAATTTCCACCTCTGAATACCACTTTCTAGCCATCAGGCTGGAGCAAGCAGCCAGGCTTTCCCAGCCTCAGGGTTGCCTTCCAAATGTGTGTACATATTTGGTTATATCAGGCATGGTTTAGCCCAATCTACATTGTACACATTCTTAGGTGAACTAAAATTGGACCAGACGTTTTTTGCCCAATCTAAACTCCCTGAACGTGCATACAGTTTGGCATTTAGATTGATCTTACCCTATTTAAGTCAATATAAGTGTAATGTCTGCATGTAGCCTGATAGTCTAAGATTTTAGAGGAGCACTAAGGAAGGGCTGCTCATCTACATGGAGAAGACAGTAGGCATCTTCTCAGTCACAATCATTGTACCTTCTTATAGCCTTTTCTTCTCTACTGCTGCTTAAGTAGCAAATAAGGTCTTGTAATGGAAGAGATGGTAAATACATGTACCAAATTTCAGAATTGTTCCTTAAAAGGCATTGAATGTCCTACAAGAAAGAAAATGACATCTGGTGACATCTGATGTCAAGATCACAGGTCACAGTTCCAATTTGATTCTAGTTTTACTTTTATGGAATGCTGAGTAAGGAAACTCAACCTTATCAATTTAAAGAAATTGACTCGTTAGGAATGCAAAAGTTAATTGAGTGGATCAGCCAGCCAGTCACACCATTTCAAGTGTCTGTACTACACTGTATACTCTAATTTTGCATATGACATAATTTTTATGTTACTCCTTTTCTCTATGCCTCCTCTCCACAATAAAAATAACAAAGTTAGGCATTCTAGTATTTTTGGGAGAAAGTTGAAATGCAACAACATTCAGGTTTGCAGTTTGACTTGGAAATACATGTAAAAACCTATTCTGTAAAATAGAGCTACCTTTGGAAAGAACTGAGAACATAAAACTCATGTGAAAGGAACTTATGGAAATAACAGTGATTTTATTTATTTATTTATTTATTTATTTTTACACACACTCTTTCACCAGTTGCATGTACTTTCTAGCAATAAAATCTGAAATAACTCTGTGAAAGAGATAAAATAAATTCCAATTATAGCTGTTTAAAAATAAAATAGGAATTGACATCTGGAATATTTATATGTTTTTAATAAAAACAGTATAACTCAACTTGTTCTTAATATAGATTTTAGATTTGTATAAGAGGATACTATAGAGACATTTTCCTAATGAAGAGTGCATTTTAAATTCTCTTGTGCACTGAAAACTTCATAACAGTCTGGGCCAGGTAGTTTAAACTAAATGACTTTTTTCATCTTAGTAAGGAAGCTTGTGCTTTTTGGTCTATTAATAGCAGTCATCATACCATCAGATGATTGCACTTGTGAGAAATTAAAAAAAAAAAAAGCCATGGTACAGTACTGTTCCAAGGAATTGAAATGCATGTACAGTATGTCTCTCACTATGTCACGGAATCATATCTATTTTACATAACCTTTAAAAATGGTACTGGAACATTAAGGGCACAGACAGAAGTGTAGCTCCCACCTGTAACTCAGAACTCCCACCTGTAACTTTGCAGGAAGCCTTCTGAGTTACAATGATCCCCAGATCAAACAGAAGTTCACTGCTGGTTCTTGCAGGGGAAGGGGAGGGGACAATGCAATTGCTGGCTTGGAGCTTGCAGCTGGTTTCCCTTAGTAACAGCCCTCTTCCCTCCTAGCTTGCTCTCTTTTTGTGAATAAGAGGGAGGAAAGGGAGCTTGTTCTAAGGGTTCCCCTGCTGGTGCTGGAGAATAGGATGGGTGAATTGGAGGCAGGTTGGTGGGGGACAAACTCCCTCCATAGTACTGACTGAGACCAAATTTCCTCCATACCCTTTTCCCCCTCCCATTCTGAAAGCAGAGATGGGCTGGGAGGCAGCACAGACAGAAGTTATAGAATATGCCCTGTTTTAAAATATCTTAATCTAAATCGTCATTCAATGAGTGTTCAGATTTTCACCCAAACAGCCATTTTTAAGTGGTCTGGTGCTATGCACTTGTGTTTGTTCATGCCTATAGACCACATTTTGTGGTGAAAATTGTCACTTCTGTCTTTGCCCTAAATTGTCTGTTATCACAAAGTAATACTGCAAAATGTGATGTTTCAGAAGTCTAAATTCAACATACATAAGGAGCTGTTACTGGGAAAAAACACTTCACAATTATACTAATGGAAAGATGCTCATTGACATTAGATGTGGGGGGAGATAGCCGGCATCTGGCTTGTGCAAACCACCACAAGGCCTATTCAAGGTATTTCTATCTCCTCTGCTTCTGCTTAAGCAGCAAATAAGTTCTTCTCATGGAAAAGATGGTGAATCCATGTACCACATTTCATAATTGTTCCTTAAAATGATATTGAATGGTTAATATTGTAGAAGAAAGAAAACAACAGCTGGTGGACTTTGATGTAAAAAAAAAAAACCCTATATGTACTAATTCTTTTTTAAAGCATGTATTTATTTATTGAGTTCTAATAATATGATTGTTCATCCCCCTTATTTCAGAACCTTGGGGTATTTTTACATGTGCTCTGGGGTTGTAGGGGGAGGGGGGAGAGGGCATTTAAATTCGGGTAGCTCCGAGAGCATCTTGTGTATATGCTTACATTGAAAAATGGTGGTGGGGGCACTTTTAACTAAAGATCATTTGATTAGCTTCAGTCAGTTAAAGCACCCCCATTGACATTTTAAGTGCAGAGAAGGTGATACATGAGATGCTGGAGTATAATAATTACCACACTCCAGAAAACTTGATTATTTGAGTCTGCTACGACACTATAATTCCAATATATGTGCAGTGAGGCTGCTCCAATGTATAGGCACCCTTGGTGTCCAAGCCTTGCTGCTTTTTCTTTCATTGCTTTCTAAAACAGCATCTCATCTCTATGATGGTTAAAACTCTCATCCAGATTTTCAAACTTACTATAAGAGAACAAATGTTCTGGGCTAGTAGTTAGGCCACTGGCGGGGAAGCAGTGGGAAGGGGAGGGCAGGAGCCAGGAGCAAAGCCCAAATTACAGGCTGATACAAGAGTCAGGAATCAGGGACAATATCCAAGAATCAAACCCAGAGACAGAATCCAAGATACAGGCTGAGGCAAAGTTCAAGATTCAGGTGACAAATCACTACATCCAAGGGGAAATCTAGGGGCAGAGTCCAAGTCAGAAGGTGAATCAAGGTTCAGGAGTCAGAGACTGAGCTACCGGACTACAAGGGACTTTCAAAAATGCCAGAATCCAGGAACAGAGCCAAGCAGGGTCAGAAACCAGACAGCATAGGATCAAAGAGGCTTATATCATAGCAGACCTTCAGAACTGTTGGCTAGCCTGCTGTCTGCTGCCACAGGTGGAACTAAATGGGTAGGCTTCTCACCCTGGCAGCTAATCAGGAGGCCCTAACAGTGGCCAGCTAGTACATTAGCTGGGATAGGGCTGCCAGTCAGGGCCCCAGATAGGTGTGGCCAACTGGGTGATTAGTCCAGGCTGCCTGTTAGGACTCCTGACACTTAACCATCCTAATAATCACTATTTTATTTTTTTCTGACTTCCTGCCATCCTTAGTTCTCCCAACCATGATACATTAAAAAATTATTTAATAAAAGCGCTTTCTTTTTCTGTTGACTTTTCTCTGCTATACACCTCCATTACCTTTCCCTTTTCTACCACAACAAGTTAATGGGTTAAAGCTCTTTGTCATTCTACTACAGTTTATCCCCAATTCCTTCTAAAGCCAAAGATCCTACCTTGACTGTTGGCTTGTCCACTTATGTCACAGCCATCAAGATGTTTCCTTTCATACCCTGAATTTACAGCCACTACCTTGTTCTTCTTTAGGTGATCTTCACAATTAACTTCTGAGTTTCTTATAAACAAAGCAAAGCAAACAATGTCTTGTCTTTGGAACAGTGGGCAACAGCTGAAGCTTATTAACCTGCATAATAGAAAACTGTACATACACATAGATGTGTGTAGGAGGGTGTTTGTGTATGTATATGTTAAGGCTACAAAGTTAACTTAAGAGCTCAGAAATGTCAGGATATGTTGTTTGTACAACTCTGATTTAGACCCCTTGTTTATATGCATTAAGATATAATATTTCATTACTGTACTCAATACTAGATATTCCCCTGGATCCCTGCTTTATTCATTGCATGGACTAATTGGTACTTTTGGTTCTGTAGAAGAGAAAGTGATGGTCTGTTAAACCTTTGCCTCACTGGCTGCAAAAAAATAGATGTATAATTGAAGAGTGAATAAAGCAGATGGTCTCCCGGTTAAGGCAGCAGTTGAATGCTTCCCTGAAAAATAAGGTTTATGTTCTGGTATCTGCCACAGAGTTCCTATGTAATGATAGGCAAGTAACTTAAAACTTTAAAAATATTGGTCACTAAACTGTGTATTCTTCATGTTCTGACTGTCAAATATGCCTATAATTTGAAACAGAATAATGTTTGAACTGTTACTGGTATCATTTAGAACAATCTTAAACTCTGGTATTGTCTTTTTTATTTTCTAAAATGTCTCCTTTTGTAATTATTTCAAGTTAATGGTTCCTTAAAGGCACAAACAATCATTATCCTTTAGCATTTCTATTTGTTGTGTTAATTTACAAAGTCTGTAAAAAGTTTTCTTCTGATTCATTAGGGGCATATCTTGAACCCCTTTCTGCAGCCACAAAATTCTGCCTGGAGTTTCCCAGGGAACACCTTCCCTTTTGCAGATAAAAGTAGAATCTCCTGGATCATAGTGAACAGGGCATGGGCAGAGGTAGGCCCAGAGAATTGGCATTGTGTCATGCTCTAAAATGAAATGCAGTTTCAGATTGATTTGAAATGTTATGCATTTCCTGAAGGATGTGGATAGGACTAGTAGTCCACACTTCATAATATTTAAGCCTGCAGATCTTGAGCTGTAGCACCTTTAGGAATCACATGATCTGAAAACAATATGATTCTTTAAATTCTTTTGCACATCTTCAGTGTTCCTACTGGTAGCAAAATTTTTAGTCCCACTAATGCCATACCCTTTTAGGTGTCCAAACATAAGTGGCACATGTCTATCCTGCTCTCTTCTTTAGCACATTTTAGATATTTTTGTTGCTGCTATGGGATGGCTGTTTTGGGGTGAAGGTGCTAGAATGGAAGTCCTTGTGAATTTTTTTTTTTTTTTTTTTTTGGATAAATGACCTAAGTGAATCTGAATTAGGGAGTTCCACAAACAATAGGCACTGAACAGGGACTGAAAGACCTTTTTTTTGTCTGAAAGAACATTGAGAGAGATTAAAGCTTGAAGGTCATTTGTATGGAAGTGAAATTGGTTTAATTTGGTCATATAAAAATTTCCTAACAGGAAAAAAAAACAAAAAACCAAGAATAACCACTATATAAATATCCAAGTAGATAAGACTGAATCATATCTACTTTTATTAAATCATTTTCTTCCTGTCTGGGATACATTTTTCAAAGTGGTATCATTTTAAGCCCATTCCAAACAATGGACAAAGCTGAAAAAGGGGTAAATCAGAAGGTATTAATTGTGACATAATTCAATGATCTGGTAAAAATCAAGGGGTATAGAAAGCAGCCATAATTCTGGCTAAATGAGGCTATTAAATGTTGTTAAAGCTATTAAATGATACTTTTTAGTTCTAACTAAACAAACTGTAACTCACTGCACAAAGCATAGGGTATTGAGCTACCCCATGTTGCCTGAGGGGCTTTTCTGGAGACTGACTGCTAATATAAAAGCTGAGACACTGATTTGGTGGCAGCTATAGATGTGTACATCAATACTGGTATATATGTATGTGTGAGGAACCCATAAACAGGGAGAAAGGGAACAGGCTGAAGGGAGTAGTGGCTTTGAAATATAGGAGGCAGCAGAGAGAGAGCTGTTGTTGGATGCAGTATTGGCTGTGACTTGGATTTCTGAACAAGAAAACTGTTTTCAGTTTGTTTCCATTACATTTAAGAGAGGTCAATTTTTTGTACCATATATATATATAGAGAGAGAGAGAGAGAGAGAGAATTTGAAGTAAATAGGGCATTATCTAACTTGTCTCCCTAACTTCTTTTCCTCAAAAAACCATCTACAAGACCTGGAATTTTGGCTAAGTGGCTTGGATACAGTGAATTCTGAAGTAAGAGTAGCTGACTCTCAGACCCAGACACTAACTACTCCAAGTGAAAGAAAATCTTATGCTGAGAGTGAACTGAGGAAGTTCAGCCAGTCAAACAGAAACACTTGTCTGTATTTTCAGAGGAACTAAAAATAAAAGGGAAAGAAAGGAAGGAAGAAAAAGGAGGGGGGTAAGGGAAGAAAAGAAGGAGATGCTACTAAAATTTGGTACCAAATTTACTACCAAAAGTTTGTATGAAATTAATACAAAGAATGAAGCCAGGTGAAAGAGAAAATGGTCTCTCAACATCTTTAGTGCCTGTCAAGCTTCAAGTATTAGAAATAGCCTGTATTAGCTTGAGACCTAAAGCCTTTTTTTTTTTTCCTGTTTGGATTTCCTTTATTGTGAACCCCCAACAAGCTGTTCGCTTCATGCCAAAATATTAGCAGAGATTCCACAAAATCTTTAATAGGAACAGATGTTCTGATGTAGTGAGACACTTGTTGTATGCACATAATATTCATCTCTCACAAAGTGACATTGCAGGCAGGAGTGTTGTCAATTGTGTTCTGGAGCTGCTAGATGTATTAACTGCTGCTCATAATGATACATTCAGCTGATTTCTTCACCTTCTGTTGGGACTTTCATATGCATCTTGTCTGATATCACTACCAGAAGTATAAAATATAAGTTTGAGACTTTGCTGCCAACATACCCAAACATCTTCCATCTAGTATATCTAGCAGAAAACACATTAAATCTATTTGCTGAATTCACTGGCATATGCTGTTCATTTTGTAACCTAAGGCCAGGTATAATTGATCAGGACCAGATCTATACCCAGAACAGAACAGAAGTTCAGCACACTTGGAGTGGTTTAAAAATGACAGAACGCAGCCTAAGATTTGCCCTTGCCACCAAAAAGTAAATGTGTGCTCTGTCCATAAATGTACCTTTTGGTTAACTCTTTATCATCGTTACCTAATGAGGCTAAGTATTTAAAACTAAGTTGATGTCATTGTTAACAACGGATCAATGTATCCAAGGAACAGTTCCTGAAGTCATGAATGCAAATACTTCCAACTACAAGAAAAGTTCTTGTTTGTTTATAAGTGCTTTAAATTGCGCTATCAAGATAGGCTCACCACTAAAGTAAGTAACCATATGACCTCAATACTATAACCCATTATTTTACCCACCTCATCTTCTCTCTACTGAAGCTTACCTTTAGTAGGCATATCAGGTGCTGACAAATGTGGAGAGGAGGGAACATGCTCTCCTGGAAATAGAAGCATGTTACTTTGACCCTGTCCACAGTGTCTGTAGAGACTGAGCATTTGAGCAGGGCTTTTTGGCACTTTTAGGTAAAGCTGATTGAATCAGATATTACATAAAAAGGCCAAAAAAGCCCCACTAAAGTATCCAATCTCTACAGATGTTGGTAAAGCCAAGTGCAACTAATGTACTGCTTCATTTGGGCATGTGATGGGCTCAGTGCAGGAATGCACTTAGTGTCCATTTACCGCCCCCACCCATGTCTGCAAGAAGCCATCATGTTTAGAACTGGGCTGTAATGAATGCCACTGACCTAAGTTCTCTGAGATCTGGAATCCAGTGCTATTAAGGCCCTTAATTCTTATTCACACTGTAAGTACCTTAGGTATCTCTGTCATATGGGCCTTTGCTTTTGAAAACTCCATACCACATCTCTAATAGTTCTATAAAGCTAACAACAGGCTTTTATAAAGATGAGAAACTATATGGAGTGATTCTGGACAAGAAGGGATAACTCCTTTACCTTCCTCCAGCAAACCACCTACCTGCTTCCTATCAAGCAGAGGGTGAAAACTTCTGAAAATCCCTAGGAATACAAATGGTGTGTGCAGGATAGAGGAAGGGTGGGACATTACTTTTGGTACTGACAGCAGCAGTGGCTCCTTAGAGGTGTTTCAAAAGCTTTATTTAATGTCCTAACAGTTTCATCACCACTGTTGCCTTTGACTCCTCTAGCTGGTTTATGTGTGCAGTTATTTGCCAGCATCCCAAATTTCTGGGACTTCTACATGTTCTCCTTTTTGTTTTTTATTTTCCCCCTGGAGCTGCAATATGGTCATCTTTCATATATCCCTGCAGGAGAAAAGCTGGCAACCCTGTGGCTTCTTTGTCCACTTGTTGACCAGGCTGCTGTAGATAGAGTTCTTACTTATTCCTGGTTTCTTGGAGTGTGGAAATGATGTAAACTCTATTCTCTACAATGGGTTGACTGCTTTAGCACCATAATTGTTTCAGTGCTACTGCCTCCCTCCTGTCCCAATCTTCTCATTTCAGGTGAATTCAAAACAGGTGAATGAGTGGCAAGAACACCTAAACTCATTCCAGGTATGAAGTGCTAGCCACAGATTGGAATGAACTTTTAAAAATGATGCAGCTGTTTGTAGGTGGAAATGTGACTTGTACCAATACTTTAAACAGAGAAAGGTATTCAGTTATTATGTGATAAACCCATTTTTATAGCTACATCATGCCTTGCTCTGACATGCTGGCATAGAAAGTTCCTGCCTTTCATTATTTGCCTATCTGTAAGGAACTGTATAAGCTGCAAGGTACTTAGGAAATGCCCATTTTCTGCTATCAGAAAACAGAAACACCATTGAAAATAACAGTATGTAAACCTTACTCATAATTGACTGCAGGCTTACAAAATGAATCAAGCAACATGAATAGTTCTGAGTCAACATTTAAAAAAGTATCTCTTTTATATACCCACAAACAAAATATTGGAAAACTCAGAGGGCATATGGTGGTTGTGTTGTCATTGACTTCAGCAGTAGTAGTAAATTCTGTTCACCCGACTCAGACAAGTGATCCTGCAAATATCAGTAGAGTTTCTTGTGAAACCAGAGCCTTGTTTTCATAGCTAAATCCATGCATTTTACCTGTGAGTAGCCAGCATTTATGAGCTATCCTGAGGGAAAAAATTGACGAAAAAGATCTTTAAGGTTAAAATGAGGTAAAATCTGGTGAGATCTCTGGCTGGGGCTGACCTTATTTAATTTTCTTCACAATAAAACTAAAAGGCTTTCTAAGCCCTTGTTTTTGCCTCAGGTTAGCTCATGTGCATGTTTTTTACATAAAGGTTTTTTTAAAAAGTACCATTTTTATGCTGAAAACAAGGTTCATTTTTGGCTACAGGGATGTTGGAAGTGCAGTTCACCACCTAACTCTAATTGCAAATTCTAACTCCTAAGGGAATTATGATAGCCTACCCAGTGGAGGAAGCATTTATTTATATGACTTGGAACACAGTTATGTGCCAACTCATTGAAACAACTTTCTTGTCTTAGTTCAGAATAGTAATGAGCAGCACCTCTATAGTAGCAGAACATGCTGAATGTTTGCTATTTGTTCAAGAATCATTAACATTTATCTGCAGTGCACCAAAACGTTTCATTAAAAAAATCTAGGATCTGACAGAGCAGTAATTGGTGCAGTTTCTCTTCTACAAAGCTGAACTTTTTTACTTTTTTCCTTCCTAATTTTTTCACCCCATCACTTCAAATACCATGGCCTGGGCATTTGTCTGGAGGTCTGTAAGATCTTCTTATTGTACAAAACAATGTTATAAAACAGCTTTGTAGTTTTAAAATACATTATGACTAGAACTGTATAGTCAGCTTAAACACTTATTTGAGAGTTGCATAGCTTTAGATGGATTTCTAATGTTGATTTCACAGTGGTTTTTTAATGTTTTCTCTTTGAAGATATTTTAGCTGTTTTCTTTTTCTCCTTTAATTCTGTAGTAATTATGCTAGTGAGCAAAGCTAAAAATTGTTAGAAGTAACAGATGCAGGAGCATATGAATGAATAAAGAAAAATGAGAAAGAGGTGGACTTTGTGGGGTTTTTTTGTACAGAAAAAAACAAAAACATCAAATAGCGATTGAAATTCTTTAATAAATTGCCTTTATATTTCCCATTAACTAGTTTTAATTAATTTCTAGGCCCTAGATGCATTACTTTTGGCAGTCTTCAAAAGTAACCCCCCCTTCCTATGGGATATATAATTCAATTAGTTTGTGTAATGCTCTCTAATAAATCATCCTATATGTACCCAGTCAGAGAGCTGATAGGAAAACATGTTGTTTTCATACAGCTCCCTGTGGAAATATGAATTTGCATTCTGTCAAAGTAACTGCAGTACCTGCAGGAAATCTACTAAGTGCCCTTGGTTATCCTTAAGGAAACAACCCATCTAGAAAAAGTACAACTAATATGAAAATGAATTTACTTTTAAAGGATTTATTATAGCTAGACCACTTGGGTGGGTGCAACAAAGCAAATCCCTATGGAATCTAGGTAAGTATTGCTTTTCTGGGCTCAAGGGAGCAAATCTATTTCATATTAGTAATTATACTAATTAAATTCTCCTGTAATTTTGACAAAACATTAATTTGCTCCTGGTTCACCTGGTATGAATCTGATGGCTTTCATTAGCTTTGTCAAAGTAAATTGTGATTATGCAATCAATTAAAAAAATACTACATGTTTATATTTGTAAAGGCCTACAATAAATGGCAATTTTGGAAGTTCAGATCCCTAGGCAATATTTAACACACAGAAATATAGCCTTGTGCACTAGATACTGTATCAAGTATGTTCATCCTGGAGTTCAGAAACGCATCTGATATAGTCCTGATGTAACCCTACCTATTTGGCTGTGTAAAACTAATAACATTTATACCTATACAGTACTTTCTATTTGAAGATTCCCAAAACTGATATGATATTTATGGGCATCAGTATAAGAACCCAGATAGATATGAAGTACTGTATAAACTGTTGTTCAGATTCATGTTTTAAGATTTTTAAGAACTGATTTCTGAGCAGGAAGACATTTCTTACTGTGAAGAAAAAATGTACAAAAAGAAAGGGTGTTCACCTTTCTCAAGTGTTAATTAATGGGACCACATGCATTTTCCTAGTTGGACGTTAAGTACATATAAATACAGAGTGTCTAGGCAAATCAAATTATCAAAATCTCTTCTTTCCTGATCATTTGAAACTATAAGTCAGTTTTCTTGCCATAGTTGTAGATATGGATGGACAGTATCATGCTTTTAAAGCTAAATTGTCAATGTAGTATTATTATTATTATTATTATTTATCTGTTTCAGGAATGTGAGTCTGCTCCCTGCATAAATGGAGGATCCTGTCAAGATTTGGTCAGTGCATTTGTTTGTATTTGCCTGAGTGGATACACCGGCACATTTTGTGAAGTAGATATTGATGTTTGCAGTGAACCTTCACTGAACTCAACCCTCTGCTTCAATGGAGGCATATGTGTTGATGGGCCGGGAAGAACTTTCTATTGCAGGTCAGTGGGAATGTTTATTTATAACTGCTTCGGTTAATGTACATTGATCTGTTAAGTTTACTATGTGAGGAGATTTTATTACGTGCTATGTGAATTACAGTGGATTTGTTTCCATTGTAAAAGTTATGTCGGATAGCAAATGTTTTAAAAGTATGAAGGCTGACTATTAGTACTTTGTAGATATGGTCATATGTTTATAACTTTAAAAGTATTTTTAACACAAGAATAAAACATTATTTTTAAATTATTGGAACTGAAATATTTTTTAAAAACATACTAAATCTTTTACATTCTTCACATAACAAACAGGTATTCAGGAGATTATTGTTATTAAAATATATAGTTAATGTGGTGCTTTCATCTAGAAAATAATGTGCACAATATTTCTAAGAATTGTACATAGAAGACTTTTAATAAGAACAAGCTATAAAAAGATGCAAAGTAATACTTTTAACAAATACTTGCATATCAGAGCTTAAATCCAAAAAGAGCCAGGTTATATTAAAAAATTGCAAAAAATCTGATTATGCCCAAAATTATTGTTGTGCATACAGGCATGTCTGGGTATGTACAAGTGTTGCAATTACATTGTCCTAACCAAGGTTAGGTCAGTCTAAATGCCTACTCCTGCGGGTGTTCATAGTTTTTAAATTTGGCCAAAAAACAAAACACTCAATCTAAATTAGTTTGCCTCAGTCTAATTTAGAATGAGAGAGTTAACCCAATCTAGGAAGGGGTTAACCTAATCTAGTGAATGTCTATATTCATTCTTAGCACAGCCCCAGGGCTGGGAAAGCCCAAACAGTGGTTCCAGCCCCGAGGCTGTGCTGTTCCTACCTCTGACCCAGCCTGGGCTATTTTTTGTCCCACATTGCCTCACGTCTTGGACCATGCAACACCACACCCATGGACTCACCTTCACTTTCCTTCCCCGGTACTCCTCTGAATTACCACCCTTCCTCCAGACTTTCCAGCCCCACACCTTGTGGACACATTTTACCCCCACACTCCCCAGTCCCATCAGCCTCTCCATTCATCCTGAGTTACTTACCTTGGGCTGCCTGTGCCAGTCAAAAACATGGTAAAAAGCTGTGCATACTGCTCCCTGTTTAGGTTTAGGCAGCTTAAAGTAAACTGCCTAAACCTAGACTGGGTGTAGCAAATTCATAGATTATAGAGTCAGAAGGAACCCAATGGATCATCATGTCCGACTCCCTGCCCCGGCAGGAAAGAGGACCGAGGTCAGACGACCCCAGCCAGGTGACTGTCAAGCCTCTTCTTGAAGACCTGTTTTCTCCTTGGGTGTGTATGAATACAGGATAGAAGGATGAATGATGACTTCCTTGGCTATTCAGAATTATCTGAAAAGGAACGTTATCCTGTTAATTACTTGCAATCTACTTGCAGTTCATTAGAAACCTATACATGATGTTTTCACATGATTCTGCTATTTGTAGTACATATTTTCAGATTTCCTCAAGTAAAATTAGTATACATGTAATGACTTTTATTTACACATGAGCTGCACTTTAATTATTATTACAATGTCATAAATTTAGAAAAGACTGATTAAAAAAGGTTCTAAACCTATGTGACAATGAAGCACTAATAACTTCCTAAGTCATAATTATAAAATGTTTAACATCTGGTTTTCAGTTTATGGCCTGAAGCAAAGCTTAAAGACATTAATTCTTTTTTAAGTATAATAATATCCACTTTTGAAAAGCCTATAACTATTATTAACCATGTGTAACAATTTAATAGCTTTATAATGTAGTTACATTTTATTAAACTATAAAAACCATGTTAAAGTAATGTTAAGGGTATGTCTTAAATTCACAAAGGTGTTGAAACTCAGAGTTAAATTTTAAATTTTACTTCTCACTATACCCTATGCACCTGCCTATGTATTTTAATATGTATACAAAATAAGTTAAATTTGAATGTGATATTGGACTATTAGGGCAGATCCATATCATTCTCATGGGCCCTAAATGGGATCTAAGCAGAACTTAGGTGAATAAGTGATAAAAATCTATTTAGACTGATGTTACTTCATCAGCTGCAAAACAGCTGGCGTGCCTAGAAACCTTAGGCTAGAGGTTCTCAGTCTTTTTGGACTTAAAACGCCCTTCATTAGACTCAGGGCACTATTAGAAAATGCCAGCTTTAAGCTTGCAGTTTTTGTGGGGCAATTGGTTTTTGTTTTGTTTTTACTACAGAAAAATGATACAGAAATTTTTCTGTTCCAAAGAACTTGGAATGTTTTTGACTTCATAGATTCCTATTTAATATCTGTAGGTTTATCTATTAAATTACATGTAGGTATTTGTACGCCTAATAGTGTATGGCACATCTAACACTGTGACACCCTGTAGCACCTTTTAAAAGGATCTCAATACATCCCAGTTGAGAATCATTGCATTAGGAACTTTTCATTTCAGCTTGAAAAGTTGCTTACGTGTCTAGACCAAGGTTTCTAAACATGCTTGGAAGTTAAATAGCATAAGGTCCTAGGATCCTAACTCCCACCATACCTCCATTGCAATCCAAATTAAATCTGGAAGTTGTCTCAATTCTGCTGAAAATCCAAACCTATTAGATTTTCATATACCACACTTAACATATGACTAAAATGAGAACAGCATAAGCACAGCAACTCACAGGGTGTGTCTACATGAGATGCTGACTGTGCTGTAGCTGAAAAATACTGTGCAGTAGCACATCACAGGATGAACAGTGCTAATACACTACTGCACCCTATTATTAAGCTACTTCACAGTAGCATCACCTAAAAGATGGTCGCCGGTGCTACTGAGCAGTAACTCCAGTCACTGTGCATTTATTTAGTACTTACTAATACCAGTACTAAATAAATGTGCAGTAACAACTGCACAGTAGTGTCTCATGTAGGCATGCCCACAGTCACTCCCAAAAAACCCTCAGTATTTTACATGTATACACATGCCTACAGTAGCGCACATGTATCCTCATTTTAAAAAAGCAGGACTTTGTCCAAAGCTGAGAACCAGCGTGGGGATAGGCTGGGGTTCTTATCAAGGTTGTTTAAGATTCCTTGGGTAGCAGGGATCCCCATGCCCAGGATAGCTTCTCTCAAAGTGGGAGCGGGGGGCGCCGTGATCAGCCTACTTCAGCTCCCCCTCCCCCTGTGATCACCACACAGTGGCCAGCATGAGCTAACCCTCTCCTCCCCACCCACAGCAGGGTCATGGTGTGGGTTGAAGTGAAGAAAGAAACAGCCCAGGCTCAATTTTCTTATCACTTAGTCTATTTGCATGTCAATCTTTTAACTGCTGCATTGGCAGATCATCATCACCTGCAGTCATATCCCTCCAGTCTACAACCAGATCCCTTCAGTTCTTGTTCCCCCTCCTGTCCTCTACCCCGCCAAGTTTGTCCCTTTTCTCTGGTATCCAGTTCCTTCTAAACCTATTTTTTGTCTGGGGCAGCATGTCCCTGTCACCACCCTCTGCTTGCCATTGCTCTGCCTGACGGTCATACTGCTGCGTCTTTCTGGGAGTGCAGGGGACTGTGGATCAGGAGTCAAGGGCACCATCTGGGTGAAGGGGCAGGGGCTGCAGGTAAGGAGGGAGGTGCATTAGTAGGGTTTGGGGGGCAGGAGGCTGGAAGGGCAGGAGATTGTGCATCAGGAGTGAGGGGCACCAGCTGGGCTGGGGGGCTGCAGGTTAGCTAGGAATGAGAGGCGCTGGTGGGGCAGGGTGCTTCAGGTTGGGAGTGAGGGACACAGGCAGGGCTGGAGGGGACAGTGGCTTAGCTGTAAAACATGATCATGTTTTCTGTGCGATTGTTGTATATTGTGCCTCCTGTAGAACTGGAGAGGATCAGTCTTCCCCCAAGCCATTAAGATTCCTCGGCAGAACCTGTAAAACCATTTGAGTGACTCTGGCTGAATCCTGGAGTGGTGACCCCCTTTGAATTGCTTTCTCTGCATTAACAGTGTTCCAGTGAAGCTGCTGTTTGGCTGGGACCTGGAGGAGGGCATTGGGAGGGCTGGGGGGCAGGGGCTGCTCTCATCAGTCTGTACCTTGAAGCAGATTTCCAAACCTGGCTTTTCAGGAGTTTGAGCAGACACCAGCCCCGTTCAATAAACCATTCTGTAATGTGACTGCTCTGGGGCCAGCAATATTATTGTTTGCTTGTCACCTACCCCGTTAGGAATAGAGGGAGCCATGCCCTAGCAAGCAGTCCACAGAGAGAAATCCCTATTCCTGCATTACCTTCCAGTATGCCAAAGGACTGTTTCATGATTCAGTACCCAGAGCTACCTGACCCATACCACATGCACCCAGTGCTACATGTTAGGGTTCTCTCCCAGAGCTGGCAAAATCCTGCTTAGCTATGACTTGCACTTGGCAAGCCATGCACTTTTTTTTTCTCTGTTCATCAGTCAGCCACCCCCCACATTGCTGAGGTCCCAGGAACATTTCACTTGCAAAACTCCCTGCCAGTCCCCCTGGGCCTGGAGCTGTGGGTAGACCATCCATGTTTTTGGGGCATCTCAGGCCCCATGCTAGGGTTTGCTCCCCAAATTTCAAACTGCCTGACTGTACTGAAGGCCAAGGAATATCTGTACCCCACTCTCCCTGTGCTCCATTGCCCCTGGTGATGTGAGGCAGGGACCCCTGGCTACCAGTGACTGGCCTTCTCACCATCCACTATTTTAGGGCAGCCAACACCAAGGCTACATGCCATGGTTCATGAGGCTGACGTTTGTTCCTTTAATTCCCAGGTCTTTATTCCTGGTTCCTGGTTGCTTTTTCAAAGCTAACCTATACCCAATAAAAGCTTCTTATTAATGAATTACACATTCTAAAGAGAGTGAATTTCATTAGCTATGCATAATATGTAAATTAATACCCTGCATCCACCATTCCTGTGCACCAACAAGAGACTCTTCTGGACACCTCTGAACAGACTCCTGCATAGCCCAGTGCGTGGCCTGATTGACAGCCCCCTATGCACACTGTAATAAGTATATGGACTTGAATAAGGAATTTCTTTTTGGCTAGGATTAGAGATGGAAATCCTTATTAGGCCTCCCCACAACATGACTCTGTGCCACTGGGCAACTTTCCCAGACATCTCTGACTAGAGTCTTGCCTGGCCCAAAGCACTGTTTGTTCATGCCAGGCTGCCAACTCGCAGCCCCCCATGCACACCATACTAAGTATATGGGCTTGAATGAGGAACAGTTTTTTGGGCTGGGATGATAGCTGGAAATCCTTCCTGGGCCAGCCCACATGGTCAGGGAAGTCCAGGACAGTCCCGAGTGCCAGAGGCATGGTGTGGGGTGGCCCTAGCTCTGGGGTGCAACAGCCACATATAACATTTCATCACAGCCCTCACCATACACTGTTATACATGATAGTTACACTCCAGAGCTGGGTGCACTTAGGTCAGTCCTGGGTCAACACAGTTGCGTCCGGAGAGATAAGGAAACAGTACCATGGTCTGCTACTGTGGTCACTGTCAGGGGGAGTTGTCCTGGCAATTAGGGAACTGCCTGGGTGACCAGTGGAGTCACCCTAAAACCAACACTCCATCAAGGCTGACAGACAATGCGTAAAGCCCCTGTTCCAAGAGAGTCCCCCAGTGCCACAAAAGCATGCCATGAGGGATGGCATGAGCTCTAACTGTGGGGTGTAATAGCCACATATAACACTGCATGGGAATGGCAGATATATGCCCAGCTCTGGGGTGTAACAGCTCCCCATAACAGTGTATGGGGAGGGCTGAGATACACCCCAGAGCTGGGTGCAATGGCCACATATAACAGTTTAGCACAGCCCTCACCATACACTGCTGGGGTCCTTCACTCCTGATCCATAGTCCTGTATCCTCCCAGGGGTGTTGTGCAGTGAGTCCCAGAGGAATCAAAGTCCTGAGCTGCGGGCAGCAGCTTGGGTTCATTCCAACCACCCTCCAGCATGAAGCCAGGAAGCTCAGTGTGCAGGTGGCACATGGAGGATCCCAGAGGCACTAGAGCTTGGAGCCATAGTCAGCAGCCCAGGCACTGATAGCTCAGTAGTACAGCTTTGCCCCCCATGTGGGAGATAAGGGTTTGATTCCCAGCTAAGGTACCAGAGGATTGAACTGCCTGCAAACGTGAATCCCCACTGGGGAGGGGGGTTCTCCCTGCCTCTCTTACCCTGCCGCTTATATGTTGTGGGATCTATCTTGTAGTTTGAGAAACGCTGCATCTTATATTTTGTAAGCCCTGCGCCTCAAGTCTGTTGTTGATTTTGTCTCTGTTATATGTGTATGTTAACCTAAAATCCTTTTTGCTCCCCTCTGCTCAGCTGGACCCCACCCCCACTTCCCTCCAGGTGCCTAGAGCGAGGTGCCATTATCTCCCAGGGTTCCCTTGACTCCTGCATGTGTGTTATATTCCACCCTGTTCTTTCCCTGTTAAACCCATATTAAGTTTCAATTGGTCTCGGCTCTATAGGGGATAGGAGGAGAGCTGCTCCCCCATAAGTGGATATCCCTCCTATAGCACACTAACACCTGCTAAATCCCTGTATTTGGAAAGGGGGTACCTCATCTAAGTACCACCCGGGTTACCCCTACCCTCTCAGCCCTGACAGTACCCCTCACTCCTGACCTGTCCCCAGCCTTCCCAAACCAAAAACCCAGTCCAACAAAAAGTAATTTTAATTAACCTGAGTATTGAATTGCCTGACCTATAACAATTTGATCTTTGCCATAAATTGCATGCAAACAGAGAACATTTTTTTAATTCAAAAAAGTTGTATTTTTCATTAATCTGAACCTTGAACTAAATCACCAGTAAAAAATTGCAAGATTAGCCCCGGAGTCTTCTTGAAGTATTGTAATAGAAATTCAATGGATTACCAAGTGAATTCGAGCAAGCACCTGGTGGTGTAATAGTTGCAAAGCAGGGAAAATCACATTTTTTGGGTGCAAGTCAAAGCCATGTTGAAAATTTTAAATGGTAAAAAAAACCCTCATGGAAGAAATTCATGAGCTAAAAATAAAACATGTCGGAAGTGTTTTACATTATCATGGTAAAAAAAAATCTAAAATGATAAAATCAGCTGACAATGTGGATACACAGGCACTATTTAGCTAGCTTAATGGTGATTTTTGTCATGTGGACACAAGAAAATTGTAACGTGATAACAGGAGAGATGTAATGCGGACAAGCACCCATGGGAGCTACATTTCTACCCACACAGTCCTGTGATGGATCAGCTTCACATAAGTCTAGCCAAGGGATTTATGGAAGATATAAAGATAATTCTGTGGGGTTCATACTTAACTTGATAGGCAGGAATGATATGTTTATGGGGGCAAAAGGGAAAGATATATCTTGGATTTTTTTATAGACCAAAAGAATGAGCTGCTATGAAATAGATTAAATATATCAGTGTAGGTTTATTATTAACAGCAAGTGTGTCTACAATATGTGAGATGAAGTTCTTTATAAGTCTACAACTACACAAGGCTATCTGTAATAGGTGGTAGTTATAAAGAGATGCTTCTAATGTGCATTGTATATACATCCAAGAATCATGCAGGACTGTAGTCCTATGTAATATAGGAGAAAAAGAAGAAAAATGATATGTATATGTGACAATGCTGCAGAATACACGATTTAACTGGCTAGCTTTATGGTCTTAAAAGGAGTATTTACAATGTCTCAGTATTCTGCTCCCAGCAGGAACACATGCAAAAAGGAGGCAATGCATATAATGAGATTCCTTCTTCGTCACTTGAACATATATTGCTTAGCTATATTGTTGGAAGCAGAATTCAGAAAGTTTTCAATCGGTTCAAGCAGCACAGAAGGACAAGGGGCAGTATTTGATCTGTGCTTTACCTGATGGGCTGGAATAAAAGTTTCATGCAACATTTTACATTCTAGCTTCATTGTGCTTTACTTTAAAAGGAATCAGGCAGTGTGAAGAGGAGAAAAAAAGACCATCACAGTTCTTCTTATCAGTGAAATTACTAGATCTGTACAATTTCATTCCTTGGCACTTTTATAAGAGTCAAATATGGAGATGTAAGTTGACTTTGGGTCTGATCTTAAGGCTATGATCCTATTTTCCTTTCAAAGTAGAATATAGATGGGAAAAGGTAGTATTTAAGATGTGTGTTTGATAATAGCATTTGCTAAAGAACTTGGGAAGATTTCCAACAGTACTTGCATTTGCACAGCAGTGCACATCAGAACACTACAGATCTGATTCTTCTCTTTGAGTGCATCTACATATGTGCTTTACTGTGGAGTTGACTAATTAGCTCCACAGTAAAGTGTCATCATATGTGTGTGTGCTGATATTAAAGTGCAATAAATGAATTAACCCCTTTGTAAGATAGTAGTTGGAGACTGCAGTATCCTACAGTAGAGTCACTTACTGTGCTGCAATGCACGTGTGGACAGTGACTGAGACAGCAGCATTTCCTGCTGGGGCAGAGCACCCCTGGGCTGGCAGCAGGTACAGGGGATCAGCCCCATGGCTGCACAGTTTCAAGCATTTTTGTGCCTCAGCCAGCCCATCTGCCCCCAGAGCCTGGGACTGAACCCCTGAACCTGCTGCCAGCCTGGATCAAGGTATGGCTGTCCTTGGCAGCTGTGTAGACACCTGGGAGCAGTGTAGTCCAGAGTTTATCAAGTTGCATTAACTGTACATGTAGAGTTATAACTTTTTCCTACTATAGCTTATTATTAATGGGGGTCACTGCTGATTTACCCCTGTGTCTGTGAGAGAAGAAAACTTTTCCTAAGAAAAGTGCACAAGATGAAGTAACATCTGGTAGCATAATGGAATTGATTTTAGTATTAAAAAATAATATTATTTATTACTTCAGTTGCACCTTCCATTCAAAAATCACAAAGAATTTGGGGTTCATTCCTAATAGACCTTTAAAGACCTTGCTACACATTGCACTTTGAGCTGCTAAAATGTTAATTGGTGTGAGTGCTAGCTCCAGTTTGCAGCAGTTACACCTTAAGGCTTAAAACATTCTCTGCTTGTCACCAGCTACGCAGCTGTGACTTACCACAAGAAGGCTAGTGAGCAGGGCCTGGATTAGGAGCTATAGCTGCAAGCTGCCACTACAGGGCTGATAAGTCAAGACAAGCTTCTATCCCTGCTTTAGGTGTGTGGGGAAGGGGGGAGGGTGGTTGAGAGAGAGGTTGGTGGGGCATGCAGCTGGGTGGCAGAGAGTTAATTGGATCATCGAATCCTAGGAAATTAGGGGTGGAAGTGACTTCAGAAGCACACAGAAGGATTATATCATCCCAGAAGAGCTGACCTGAACAGGGAGCCAAGCCCAGGGAAAATCAGCCGGTACAGGGCCTCGCCTCCACCCCTGCTCTGATCTGGGCCCCAGACCCAAAGAAGCTGCCACTGCAGGGCATCATGGCGGCGGGGGTGGGCTAGTGAGTGGCTGGACATGGAGTCACCACTGTGCCCGGCTCTGCACTGCTGCTGCTCCGTCCTGCTTTGTGGGGCCCCCCAAATGCAGGTCCTGGTGCAGTCATCCTGATTCGACTCCCCCAGGGACAGCCTTGCTTCCCAGGCAAGGCTTTGTCTAGTTGGGTCTTAAAAACCTCCAAGAATGGAGATTGTGCAACGTCTCTAGGTAACCTGTTCCAGTGCTTTACTACTTCATGAGGAAGTTTTCCCTGATATCTAACCTAAACTTCCCTTCCTGAAATTTGAGACCATTGCTTCCTATTCTATCATCTACTACCACTGAGAAGTCTACCTCCATCCTCTTTGGAACCACCTTTCAGGTAGTTGAAGGCTGCTATCCTTTCTGTAGTGGGGGGGCCCAAAACTGGATGCAGTACTCCAGATGTGGCCTTACAAGTGCCAAACAGAGGGGAAGAAACCTATCCCTCAGTCTGCTGGCACTGTTCCTTCTAATGCAGCCTAGTATGTCATTAGCTTTCTTCACAACAAGGACACACTGTTGGCTAATATTCAACATATTATCCACTGCAACTCCCAGGTCCTTTTGTGCAGAGCTGCTGGTAAGCCAGCCAGTCCCCTGCCTCTATTGGTGCATGGGATTGTTCTGTCCTAAGTGCAATACTGTGCACTTGTCCATATTGAACCCCATGTGATTTCTTTTGGTCCAGTCCTCTAATTTGTTGAGGTCTCTCTGAATCCTAGCCCTATCCTCCAGCATATCTACTACTACTCCCCCAGAGCTTGGTGTTATCTGCAGACTTGCTGAGGGGGCAATCTATGCCATCTCCCAGGTCATTAATAAAGATATTAAACAAAACCAGCCCCAGCACCAATCACTGGGGTACTCCACTTGATACTGGCTGCCAACTAGATATTAAGCCACTCATTGTTACTTTCTGAGCTTGACAATCCATCCAGTTTTCTATCCACCTTACAGTCCATTCATTCAACCTGTATTTCCTTAGTTACCTTGCAACAATATTGTGGCAGTTCATATCAAAGGCTTGCTAAAGTCAAGGGATGGGGGGTGGGTAATGAAATATGAGGTGGAAAGGAAATGGGAGAAAAGGGTGGTGAAATGAAGAAAATGAACCACTGGAGGATAAAATAAAAAGAAATAAAGAGGAAGTAAATTAAAGAAGGTCTCATGCTTTATTAAAGTGGGATTTGGGATTAGGGTGTGGAGGTGCTAAACGTGCTTCCCTGAGTTGCTGGAGTAGGAGCAGTGAGGGAAGGTGCTTTTAGAGAAACCATTGGTCCTGCCCTAGGGAGGAAGCCCCAGTCCATAGGGATCAGATTGCTCCCAACCTTGTTCTCCCCCCTACTCCCACTATGCCTCATTTCTGGACCTACCATGTCCTGTTCTTTGGCTACCTGGCATGTGTTCTTCAAGCTGTTTGCATAGGGTTGCACCCCTGGGAATCAGGATGTGGCACCACAAGAGACAGGAGGGGGAGTTGGCTTGGTGCCAGAACTGTCTTTTGGCAGTTGACTTCATGCGATAGAAAGTTCATGCACACAGAACAGAAGGGTGGGAGAGAGGACATTGTACCCTGGAATGCTGGAGGATTGCAACTTGGGTGGTTCATCTATAGGGAGTGAACAGGCAATAATGGAACATGACCTGGGTAACATGGGTCAGAGATAAACCTGTCCTGAACTGGAGTAACTATAAATTGCCTAAGTATACTTAAAACTAGTTTCAAGTGTTAATATGTGGACAATGCAGGGATTAAGAGCTCCAGGAGCTGCATAAAATTAATGTGTAACAAAGAACAATTCTAATTAACCCTACTCAGTGGACACAAAATTGTTTATTCACCTAGACTTATTAGGCACCTCCTTTTGGCCTGAAAAGACCTCTTGGCAACTAGACGTGTTCTGTCATACATGCTCAGAAACAATCCAGTTCAGTCATCTAATGTTCTTCACTGCTTACTAGGCTATAGGGCAACTCAAATCATGGGGCATAAAATCATGACCAAGTCCCAGAATCCTTAAGCAGAAACAGACTAGACTGAGTGACTGATACTGAGAGCACTTACGTAGTTTAATAGAAAACAGCAGTTGTTCATCTTTTGTACAATGTCATGATGACAGCATTTGCTCAGAAATTGTGAGATCTAGATACTAAACTCACCTCATCCTGAAAAGCTCAAAACTCAGAGCTCATGCTTCCCAGGAGTCTTCCCTACTAGGCTGTCTGAGAGCACTCTGCAAGCCTGTGCAGTCAGGAGTGCAAGAGTCACTGGACTAGAAGGAGAACCAAGAAGAGGGAGTCTTACTCTGTGGTCCAGTACAGTGGGAAATCACCAGAGCAGGAGAATCTTTAGTTCCAGTCCCTGCTGCCAGGATTCTCTGCATGTTTGGAATTAGTCCATGATGAAAAGACAGAAATGACCTCCACAGAAGAGACCAGAACCTCCCCTCACCAAGCTATGAAGTCATGTTCTCATTTCCTTGTTCTTCTTCTGGCTCTGTGAGGGTGTGTCTACACAAGATCCTCCCCCTCTATGCGACACTGGTCAGGGCACAGGTGGAGTACTGTGTCCAGTTGTGTGCGGCCCATTTCAGGAGGAATGTGGACAAAACTGAAAGGGTCCAGAGGAGGACCACCCACACGATCCGGGGACAACAGGGCAGACCCTACAGTGAAAGACTGCGGGACCTGAACCTGTTCAGCCTTCACAAGAGAAGGCTGAGGGGGGACC
>NW_017728918.1:50144993-50155781 GCF_001723895.1 Crocodylus porosus | reverse complement strand
CTTGAAGATCTACAAGGTCCCTTCTGACCCTACTTCTATGATTCTATGATTCTGTGAAGATGCTTTACTGCAGAGCTGACTAATTAGTTCCACTGTAAACCATCACTGTCTATGTGAGTGGTGCTCTTAGCTCTCAGTAAACTAATTAATTCCTCTGGAGGACATACGGTGCTGATTTGACACACATCAGATCAATGCTTGGGATCTCAACAGCATGCTGTTAGGGCGTGACGCAAAGTTATACGCACTCACACAAACTGCACATACGACACTATGGGTCCACACACATACACATATATACACACACAAACATGCACTTCAGTGGCTGTGTGTGTTAACACTAGGGGCACTTGGGGGTAAATGGGGTGCTTGGTGACTAGGGGGCACTTGGGGCCCCAGGCAAAAGAGGCGGTGGTGATGGGACTGGGAGAGCCAGCCATGGAGCCAGGAGAGCAGAGGCAGCAAAAGTGGAGGTAGGAAGCTGGGGAGTGGGGGCGGGAAAGAGCTGGCAGAGAAACCAGGAGGTCAGGAAAAGTGTAGGTGATGGAGCAGAGCTGGGACATCATGACAGGTGGAGGTGATGGAGCAGCGGTGATCCGGGGGAGCAGGAAGCTGGCAGAGAAGCTGGGACACAGAGGGAGAGCTGGGATGGGTGTCAAAGGTGGCAGAGAGCTGGGATGGGGAGCTGAGGGACAGGAGTTAGACACGAGGTTGGGTCAGGCAGGGGCAAAGGAACCGGAATTAAGTGGTGAGCCTGCTGCAAGACAAAGACCAGCTCGGGGTCCAAAAATATCGGTTTTACTATATAGGCAACACAATATACAAACCATGAAGTTACTGATTCTATTGTAGGGCTTGTAGTGAGGTCTCTGGAGCTGTAGAAAGAGCTCTTAACTTCTGTGGCACCACGCCCCTTTAATCTAAGCGGTATTGTTGTGAAATTCCGCCAAGGAGACAGATATTATAAAAGTACTGAAATGTGTAAGTCAGTTGTTTCCTGTTTTGGGACTTGTTATAAAATCTTTGGTACTCTACAGCTGCAAGCTGCAGTATATCAGACTGTCAGTCCTGTATCCTTTGGATAGCTATTGTAGAAAAATGTAAGTCCTATGAAAGCTTTGTTGGCCAACCAAACAAACAGTAGGAAAGAAGGTCACCAGTAGAGCACAAAGACTTACAAGAGTTAGCAAGAAAGAGCTAGAGGGCCAAAGGTGAGCAACAGTAGAGTAGATGGTCTCAGAATATAAATATTTCATTCTAGACCATTTTAAAGTTATTTTCTGGACTGGAGTATACAGTCTATGATTCTTTACTAAAATTAAAGTTCCCTTTATTAAAAAAAAAGTTTGTGTTACATATTTAAAAGTTTGTGTTACACTGTGTAAAAGCTTTCAATATATTTCCAATATTGAAAATGTTTTGAATGTGTAGTTTATTTATGCATTTATTGACAAGTCTTTCATCAAACGGATGTCTGTATTCTTTCTCTGACCTACTTGCATAATTTATTTGTAAAGGCTAAGACAGAAATAACTGCAAACATAAGATACTTATCTCTGAATGTATACACAATTCTCAAGTTTCAGTGAGTGATAGTTATAGTGAAACCATCCATTGATCATTCAGCAATATCATCACCTCAAGAAACAGGTGATTTGAATTTCCTCTTTGATTAAAGTACATGTCCAGGATCATTTACAACTTCTTTTCAACATGCAGCGTGACTCGGCATTGTGATCCTCCAGTTTTACACCTGCATAAACTGAAAGGAATGGAGTTTCACTAGTTTACAGCAAAAGTAGTGTTGTGGCAAACCAGACCAATGATCTGTTTATTTTATTATTTCTAAGATAAACAAAAGCTTACATCTATTGCTAGTCCTGCTTTCCAGGGGTTGGTGGGAAAATGAAGAGGAAAATAAATAAATATCTTAGTGATGTGTTAGATGATATATGCTGTGAATGCACCATGTTGTGGGCCATCAGTGAAATTAGAAAATGCTGTTATTTGTTATGTTTGGGAACTGTCCTCTTTTCCTAGTCTAAATTTCATGCTGCTTGTGATTTTAACCACAAAATTTCAGATTCTTTGTCTAAAGCACCTAATCATTGTGAGTAAGCAGGTGGTAGAATCTTCAAAGATTTTTTTCTTTTTTAATTGCTATAGCATCTGGCTTCCTGGCAAGCTTAAATAGTTAGGTTGGTTTTTTTCATGTATTTAGAAAATCTCCAGGGTGCTCAAGGTTTGCCCTACAGTTCAAGAAAAACAAAATCTTTTTCATTCTGTCAGTTATAAATGTATTACGGCTCTTATGTGTAGAAAGTTGTGATGTGTATATGCATACTTTTATACACCTGAAAAACAACTTGAAAATAATGGCTCAGGCTGCAAAGTCAAGCATTCACAATTTAAGGAATGCCAGAATTAAGGTTTTCCATGCAGACTTAGTTCAGGTCACTTGTGTTTGTGCATTGTGCCAAAATGTAATTACATTGTCACATAGCATAAGGTTTCTGCTTCAGTGTTTATTCTCTTAATTCCTGGCTATCCAACTGGCAGCTTATGAAAGGGTACAATGTGGCCTCTGGGCTCTTTCCCAGGGGCCAGAGTTTGGTAGTGCCAGCAGTGGAGAAGTGGGGGGCTTGCACTGCTCATGTGGCAGTGTCAAGGCAAGGGCTCATAATGCTGGTGCAACAGAGTGGACATAGGTATGTGTTGGCCTAGAAACGGTATGGAGACATTTGCTTTCTGAAAATTGGTTCATAGGTAGGTAGGTAGGTATATGTGGTTCAGGATGGGAAGCAGGGATTAATTGATTTCTAAAGGTCTAGGTCAGACAGTCTCTCCACAGCCTTGGAAGCAGAAAAATTATCTAACACAAGACCAACAAGGACACGTAGTTTGGAAACCAGTCTGGGAACTGGGTATATGTACAATACTGTTCCATAATGTGAGATAAAAGTGACACCAACTAACAGGGCCCCAGAACAGAAGGGGCCTGAATCCCAGTTTTTCCCCAGCGGCCTTACCTGAGTACCATGAGTTTTCTAATATCCTTGCCAGTGGTTGGGCTATGATACCTGACAGCTCCTTAAGTACCCTGGGGTGCAGTCTGTCAGGACCAGTTGACTTGAAGGTGTCCAGCCTCTCAAGGTGTTCCTTTTCAAGGTCTACACCAGCGATGGGTATAAATCCACCCTCACACTGGCAATCCTACATGATGCTAGGCAGGGTGGTCCCTTTGGGCTGGTGAAAAAATGATGCAAAGTACCCAGTAATCAAGTTGGCTTTTTCCTGGGTGTCGGCTGTCAATTTTCCCATTTGGTTTAGCAGGGGTCAAATGTTATACTTGCTTTTCTTCTGACTCCCCACGTATCTGAAAAAGGACTTTTTATTGTCCTTGATACTCGAAGCTAGTTGGAGTTCAGTTGCAGCCTTGGCTTTCCTGGTTTCATAGTTTCATAGTTGGTAGGGTCGGAAGAGACCTGAGCAGAACATCAAGTCTGACCCCCTGCCATGGGCAGGAAACAGTGATTATTTAGCCTCATTCTGAAGACCCCATGGGTAGGAGCAAGCACTACTTCCCTTGGAAGTTGGTTCCAGATCCTAGCTGCCCTGACGGTGAAGTAGTGCCTCCTGATATCTAGCCTGAACCTACTCTCAGTCAGCTTGTGGCCATTATTCCTAGTTACTCCCAGTAGTGCTTGGGGGAACAGGGACTCTCCTATTCCCCGGTGGTCCTCCCTGATAATTTTATAGATGGCCACCAGATCCCCTCTCAGCCTTCTCTTGTGGAGACTGAAGAGGTTCAGGTCCTGTAGCCTCTCCTCGTAGGGCTTGTCCCCTGACTATGTGAGTGGTTTTCGTTTGGACCCTCTCAATGCTGTCTACATCCCTCCTGAAGTGTGGCACCCAGAGGTGGACACAGTATTCAAACTGTGGCCTGACCAAGGTCACATAAAGGGGGAGGATCACCTCCTTGGACCTGCTCGTGATGCATCTGTGGATGCATGACAAAGTGTGGTTAGCCTTACTGACTGCGTCCTCGCATTGGCGGCCATGTTAATCTTGGAATCGATAATGACTCCAAGATCCTTTTCTGTCTCTGTGCTGATGAAGAGGGATTTCCCCAGCCTATAGGTATGCTGCTGGTTCTCTCTCCCCAGGTGCAATACCTTGCATTTCTCAGGATTGAATCCCATCCTCTTCACATCTGCCCACCCCTGTAATCTGTCCAGATCTACTTGTAGCCTGTCCTTTCTAGCATGCCCACCTTGCCCCAGATCTTAGTGTCATCCGTGAATTTGAACAAGGTGCTTTTCACCTCCTTGTCCAAGTTGCTGATGAAGATGTTAAACAGCACGGGCCCGAGCACTGGGCCTTGGGGAACCCCACTGCCTACGTCCCTCCAAGTCAAAAAAGACCTGTCCACCACCACTATCTGGGTGCAGCCCTTCAGCCAATTTACAACCCATCTGACTGTGTAGGCGTTGATGCCATAGTCGCCTAATTTTTTAAGGAGAATGGGGTGAGAGACAGTGTTGAAGGCCTTCCTAAAGTCCAGAAAGACTATGCCCACCATGACACCTGTGTCTAAGGATTTTGTGACCTGGTCATAGGTGACCAGGTTGGTCTGACAAGACCTGTTCCTAATGAACCCATGTTGATTGCCCCTAAGCATAATCTCCCCTGCTGGTCCCTTGAAGATGTGCTCCTGGATACTTTTCTCAAAGAGCTTCCCCAGGACCGAGGTAAGACTAATGGGCCTATAGTTACTTGGGTCCTTCTTCCTCCCCTTTTTGAAAATGGGGACCACATTGGCCCTTTTCCAGTCCTCTGGCACCTGGCCAGAGCACCATGAGTGCTCATAAAGCTATGCCAGGGGTCCCGCAATAACCCCTGCCAATTCCCTCAGCACCCTGGGGTGGAGATCATCTGGGCCTGCTAACTTGAACACATCCAGCCCCACAAGAAGTTCCCCAACTATGTCCTCACTGACCGTAGGCCTGGATGTGTCTTTCCTGAGTCCGTCTGGAATCCCAGTGGGGGGGATGTCTCAGTCCCTGCTCAGAAAAATGGAGGCAAAGAATTTGTTAAAGAGGACTACAGGTCCGGACCAGTACAGAATACTCCTCCTTAGTAGTGATTCCTGTCTTCCATCCTTTATAAGGCTCCCTTTTTAGATGTAGGAAGTCCATGAGTTCTCTGCTGAGCTAAGGGGATTACCGTGCCCTTTTGTTACCTTTCCTCCAAGATTGCAAGATTTTGCAATTTTGCAAGAGGTAGTTTCTGAGGTACAGGAAGTACTCAGTGTTTGCCAGAGTCTCACCATAAATCTGAATTATTGGAACTGGGCACTCCTTATTAAAAGCTTGTTGATGGAGGACCTTAGTCTTTTGAATGTTAAGTGTCAGTCCCAGTCTCTTGTATGCTTCACACATTAACAATTGTGTGAAGATCTGCTTCTGAGTGAGCACAATCTACAGTATCAGCATCATCGTGGAGCTCAGTAATTGAGATGAGGGTAGTCTTGGTTTTGGCTCATAGTTGACTGAAATTAAATGGCTTACTATCCAATTGCAGTTTATTTCCACTCTGACAGGAAACTTGTTGGTGGTGATATGCAGCATCATGTTAAGGCATCTTAAGAAGAGTGTTGGAGTGAAGGTATGGCCTTCCTTCACTGCACTCTTAACTTCAAAGGGAGCTGTGATATATCCATTACTGAGCTCCACTGTTCACATACCATAATGGAGCAGGTGAAGAATGATGATGACTTTCGGTGGGCAGAGTCAAAGGCTTTCATGAGGCTGAAGCAGGCCATATAGAGAGTTTTATGTTGTTCCTGGCATTTTTCCTTCAGCTAGCTCAGAGTGAAGATCATGTTGGCTGTTGGTCTGGATATCCTAAACCCACACTGAGATTCTGATAGGAGCTCTTCAGCAACTGGAAGGAGATGATTCAGAAGGGTTCTTGCAATGATCTTTTGTGTGGCTGACATCAAAGTGATCCCTCTATAATTTCCACAGTCAGATCCATCTTATTTCTTGAAGATTGTCAAGATCATGGGGTCCCTAAGATCATTTAGGATTTCCTCATCATTCCAAACCCTTAAGATGAGGGCATGGAGCCATGATATGGGATCCTCTGCCCTTCTTGAAGATTTTGGTGCACTGTTGTTCGTTATTTGCTTGATGGTTTTCCTCACCTCATCAAGGGTTAGAGGGATTCCGAGATCATGTCCGACTGGGTATTGCAGAATGGAATTGAGAACACTCTCTCTTCAACAACAGTCTCAATTGAAAAAAATGCTCCTTCCAATGGATGTTGATGGCTCTGCTTTCCTTGATGGCTCCCCTGCCCTTTCCTAGGTCTCCACCATCCTTAGGTCTCAAAGGGGTTGCTTTCCTTGAGACCTAAGGAAAGCAACCCCATGCTCCATGAGTGCTCAGACCATAGATGGCTTTGGTGGCACTGAAAAAATCATGAATATCATGGATGTCAGAAAGATGTTGAATCTCCTTTGCTTTGTTTTCCCACCACCTCTTCTTCATATCACAGGTCCTTCTTTGGACCTCTGCCTTGCTTGTTGGTGATTCAATTTATTTTGCTTGGAGTTGGTGTTATTCTGCCAAGCAAAAAAGGCCTTGCATTTATGGTTGATCAACCCTTGGCTTTGCTGTTCATTCACAAACTAGTCTCAGTGTTTCCTGGTAGAGAATCCAAGTGTCTCTTCACACACACTGATGATAGTAGACTTGAAGGCACCACAAATGCTGCTGAAATTCTCCCATTTTTATTGATTGGAATTCACCAGTTTTTCATTGAGGCACTGGTGGAAGGGGTCTTACTTGATTGGATCTTTGGGTACAGCAGGAATCAAAGCAGGGGGGCAAGTACACTCTCGCTCCCACCTTTGACGCACCCCTACCTGTGCCCATCACTACAACTGGCAAGAGGGACAATTAAAAAAAATCCTACTTAATTCCTTCATCCTAGGGTTGAAGCATATTTAGTTGACATGAGATCTATGTGGAATGGAACATACTAGTATAGGCAGAATCTTTGGAGACAGTAGCAATACATTTCTAGCAAACAATACTCCACTGAGCATGTACAAAATAAGATTTGTCAAGGCTTATAATTTGATCACATTTGAGACTTTTTTCATAGGAATAGCAAAGGGAACATCTTGAACACTAATGGAAAACTGATGCCAAGTGTTAAATCTTTTCTCCAAAGCATAATTTCTCAAAAATATATGAATTTCTGAAAAACATTATTCCAGCTGGTTCATTAACATGAGCTAAATAATATATTTTTTGTCTCTACATTGAAACACCACTTTTCTGAAACTGTCCTTCAGCCCACCCATGCAAACCCTACTCTATGCAGTCGTCTTACTTGAGCCTACCACTTTCTCATATGCCCTCATGGGGGTCACTACTCTGCCCTGTCACTAGGGCTATTGACCTTAAACCTCTTGAGTCTCAGACCTGGTGACATGCCTGGACCCCCTGCCTGTCTTCTCTGGAGGGTAACCCACCAGGTTTTGGGGGGCTAAGACTGGGGAGAGATTTGTGCCGTCACCACCGCCCCCCCTGATGTTTGCCAGTTTTCTCCCATCTGTAGTGCCCTTTCCCAGTTGGCTTGGGGTGGCTCTCCCTCTCTTCCCCTCCTATTTTTTCCTCACCTTCCATGACTTTTTTTGAAGGTTCTTGAAAATGTAAAGGAAGGGTGAGAGGGAGGTGCTGATATCACTGCCCTGATCTCCACTGGTTGCTGGTTCACGCTCAGATCTCCAAGAGAAAAAAAACAAAAACAAACAGCAAATGAATTGAGAAACAAGAAAGGAAATTTACTGGACCCTCTGGATCCCTTTCCAGGCTTGCTGGGGTCCGGACAACTCCTTCTATTGAGTCAGTCTTCCCTCATACAGCAGAGCCTTTCCCATTAGGGAGAGATCAGGTCTCCTCTACGCTTAAATTGCCACCACACCTGGCTTGATTGCTAGTTGGAAGCAGTTAATCAGTGCAAGGCAAACCTTGCGGGGGGGGGGGGGTACACAGTATACACCTCTTTTTCCCTCTTCCTGCCACAACTGGGCCAGTTGACTGCCAGAGGCGAGCAAATTAACAGGCGAGGAAAGAAAAAGAGGGAGCCAGGCTGGGACAAAAGAAAACAACCACGCCTCTCATTCTTCCACCTTGATTGCTGCCTTATCTGGCTTGATTGGAGAGCAGTGGTGATTAATTACCACTCAAAAAACCATTGAGCCAGGGAAGAGGGTGTCTGTTTTCTTCTGCTCTCTCCCTCCCTTGGATTGGGGATTCCTCGGAGCCCGTGAGCCTACCAGTCTCTTTCTCACTCCTGGTGCTTCAGTCTCAGGTAGGATGTGGCCATCCTTTGATCTGCCCACTGGCTTCCAGTTGTTCCTCTCCCCTCGGCCCTCTGTTCAGCCCTGGATATTACTCCAGCTGCTGCGATCCTCTAATCTGCTTCACCTGGCGAGGTTTTAAAGTGGATCTGGTGTGTGTCAGCAGCTATAGCATGGAGACTTTATTTGTGTTGGTCTTGAGCTTGTAGCTGGGAGAATGCACCAGGTAAGTATACCCTGTTCTTTCATGCTGCGCTCCAGCTTCCATCAAACAGTCTGGATGCTGAAAGCCACTGGTGCAAAATCTGGTCTCCAGCAACAGTGTGTAACAAATTTGGTCACAGATCTGACCATCAGTCTTTTGGAGTTCCACCCACAACATAAATATTTGACCATGCTGAACGGCATTCATACAGGACACAGAAAGTATGCCAATTTATTGAACAAATGGGGCATCAAGGACTTCCCAATGCATATGTAGTTACTGCATAAGCAGCAGGGTGTAGTCACTGACTCACATTGCAAACTCCTGCCCTGAACTTGCATATCATGGAGGGTTAAAGCCATCCACTTAGCTGGCCCAGAAGTAATCAACTGGCTATCAAACCTCAATACACAACTTTAATTAACTTGCACCTTCTCTGCTGTTGCTTGCCCCAGCCATATGAAAAAAAAAGATGGTCAGAAGGAAAAGGTTAAGCACAAATGCACATTCAGACACATAACTCTCATAATTTTGTAGTATGATTTTTGGGGGGGCATCTGACTTTTAATTTTTGAGCAAAATTGGAAAAAAAAGACAATGGAAAATCTTCAGTTATGAAAAGAAGGCAACCATAGGATTTCCAGCTTCATCTATGATAAATAGCATAAAGCAAAAGATACTGCTTTGTTGATTTAGTTGTTTAATTGACTTGAGTTGAAGGACAAGGAGATGATGGCCATTCTTTACCTAGGGAGAGCCCTGATTATGATTTTGTATTACTGTCTTAATTGTTCTTACAAGTGAACAGTCATAACATCAGAATCGAAGATAAGCTACACATGAAAGAAGGGCAGCTTTAATATTTGCAGTATTTCACTTACAAACTTTGTGTATGATCTCTTTTTTCTAAAAATTACATAAGAGCCAACTATGTTTCCAAGCCTTCAGGCATTTTGGGTTTTTTTGAAGAACAAGATATGGAAAACCACTTTGGATTATGTCAAGTATGAAACATCTTTCTGTCTTTAAACACCTGGTTTAAACTTAAAGCAACTAATTTGGAGTTGTTGTGAGTTGTAATTTGGTTCCATTCTGGGCAAACTGCCATTGAAGCAAAGCTTCAGGAAATGGGCTGCCAGCTGAGAAGATGTCCACCCTAGCTTGTTTTGTATTTAATTTCTTTAATTAAAGTGACTCATTGCTGCAAGGACAGCACTATAAAAATAGTGATTTAATAATAAAAGCATCAGAGGCTCTGGGGAACTTTCCCAAGTCAAGTCAACCAAAGATACATTCAGGCAATATGATGGTTACCTAATATGAGAGGTAAGGCTCATAAATAATTATTTTCCAAAAAATTCTAGGGAAAGTAAAACTACTTCAGAAAAATACCACAGTAATGTTTTCCCCAGTACTTTATCCAAACCCATCTCTACTTATCTATTCCCTTCCCCACTCCACCCCCATACACTGACCTTTTTAGGTTTAAGAAAATCAACTACTTTTTTCCTTCCGATTCATTTTTTTCATGTGTGTGCATTTTGAGTCTTCTTATTGTCTGCTATTGGAAAAACCATACTATGCTGAGAAATACTGCTTGTATGATGCTTCCAGCAAAGAAGGACTAGCTATCTCATTAAGGAACATTTATTAGTAATTGGTTTCAGTTCTTAAATATTTTAGGGAAAATATTTCCATTTTTATAAAATCATAAAGTCCTGATTTATTTCTTTTTTTCATTTGATTGTCTTTTAAGTTTTCCCTTTTTTTTTGACCATTGGAAGGGTAATTGCTGACATCCAGTGGAGTCATTTTCCTTGGAATAAGGAAGCTTTACTTATTTCCTTATTATAACTTCATTGGCTTTAGAGATGTTTAAGACCATATAGTGGTTTCATCCTGTCCTCTGATTCATGATGCACATCAGTGTTTACTAGAGCCAAGAAAATTAGTGACTAGTTTTAAAGAAATGGAAGCAACATAGCATAGTAGCAATTAAAGATAAGCTATTCTGTCATTCATAAGACTGTATTATGGGTCTACAAGGCTTAATAATAATGGGTTAGGGTAAACAAAAGAGCACCATTAGCAGAAGTATTCCTGGAGCCCAGACCGACAAGCGAAGCAATCAAACAGGTAAGAGAGAGGGGCCAGGGTAACGTTGGGACTAGGGGGTCAGTACACACACCCACAGGAGGCCTCAAAT
>NW_017728918.1:50089138-50122614 GCF_001723895.1 Crocodylus porosus | reverse complement strand
CCCCCCCCCATTTTTTTAATACAGGTTTTTTTGACTGTGGGATTTCACAGGGTCAGAAACAAAACAACCCCCCCCAAAAAACAAAAAAAATCTCCACACTGTTACCTTGCAGCATGGAGATCACCTAAATGTGTGGTATGTGATGTTGCAGTCACATTTGCAACGCCACATACTGCATAGCTGCGCTCATCTGGACACAGCCATAGAGCCTGTAATGAGACAAACACTATATTGTGCAAATTTTCTGATGGGGCTGCAGCTTCCTCTAGTGCTTCTAAGGAGAAATTCAAGAAAATGCCTATCACTGAAGTAGGTTTTTTCATTCTTATGCAAATTTCCAAGTCAAAGCACATATTAGATATCTACAGGGGCATTGCTTTTTCAGCAGAGAAAATGAAACTGATAAGAAAATTATGGAAGGCTAAGGGGTCTGAGACTAATGTACAGAAGGCAGGAGAGAGACAATTAGGAAGCATAACCTACATACGATTTCTCTCTTTTGGGGCTATATGTATATCCACTGAAATTGCTTGGTACTAGTAATATTTAAATAATACTGCTGATAACTAGTTCATCCTATCTATTCCTCCTACTGTTATAAATTTTTGAAGCACAGTTCCAAAACAGAGTCTGCTGGAGGATTAACTCTGTCTATAAAAATGCAAATGATAATGGCTACAAATGTGGTGTTCAGAAGTACAAGAAAAAAAAATCTAGTATAAATCACCCAGCTGCCCAGCTGCCCAGGCTTGGAATACAAACATTTTAAAACTCCTGTGTGAACTGATATTGTCAGTTGCCAAATTTTCTTGTTCTAAGCAAACCTTTTAAAAATTCATTGCTTGAGAAGACCCAGAATGCCTGTTTCCTTGCCATGTATTGTTTTCTAGTAAGGCTGTTATTGGACTTCATGCAATTGTGTGAAATGTGAGCCTTACATGACCGCAGGAGCAGCTATAAGGTATCACATTCACATTGCCAATTATTATATGTGGTGACTGAGCAGTGGGGTATGTATTTGTTACAGAATGATTCAATATTTTCCAGCCATACACAGAATATCTCCTATAACATTAGCTGACAGACACAGTTAAGGAAGGTGCAACACCCCAAGTATAAGCTTTAAAAATAATACACTGTGTACATTTGATTTCTTTACACATTCTTTACATTCAATCTTATAAAGAACACTAAAACATCCTACACTAAAGACTCAAAAATATTTTCATAACACAGATTTCCTGTAATACTATAATATTTTAAGCTTTTTTGTTTAAGAAGCTGCTTTTAACATCTTGAAGATTTGTATAGTACTTGTTTTATTCTAATATATATTTTAAGTGCACTCAAAATGCATTACTCCACACACATGCATGGCATATGCATGCGAGTGCCATGCGAAATAAGGGTAATTTTTTCACCCCTGAATTTACTATATTTTCTTGAATATGATATGCCCATGTATATAGTATACCCCTTAATTTTTGAAGGGGAGCCTGAAGAACAAAAACAGATCTTCAACTGAGGTGAGTGAGTGACAGCAGCTAGGGAGCCAACCATTCTCCTTGAGCCTGTTGCCAGTCCCGTATGCTGGATAGAACCTGTGGTCTGACATGGTGCACCAGGTCCAGCCATGCACCGAGCTGAATCTTGTGCACTGACTTCAGAGCCATGTGCCAGGTTGGACCCAGTGTGCTAAGCCTGGGACCACACACTGTATCCAGAGCCACCTGATGGCTGCAGAGCCACATCCCAGGTCTGTCCCGACATGCCGACATGCTGCTTGGCATGGAACCACATGCCAAGTCTAGGTTCATATTCTGGTTCTGTAGTCATATTCTGGGTCCAAGCTGGCATATGTCGCCAGAGCCAGTGCATAGGATTGCACAAAACATGCCAAGCCTGGGGAAATGTCCTAGTTTGTACCAGGTATGCTGTCCTGTCCATAAATTTGATGAGTTTTACTTTGTGTTTTCAATATATATTGTGCCTGCCAGCACTCTCTCTCCCACTTATAGCTACAGTCATTTATTTATGAAGGTCGTGGGACAACACAGCAACTGGTAACAAAAATGGGCAACTGTAGTAATCCCGATCTTTTGGAACCTAAAATAGCTGCTTGTATTGGAACAACTGGGACTTATGAGAGCACCAGGGAGGATTGGCCTACATGTTTAGAGTGGCTGGAGCAGTTTTTTTTAAGTAAATGAGATTCCCCCATGGAAATATATAGCTGCATTACTGAGTTTAATGGGAGGGAAAACACAGTTTACTGGGCGACTGCTCACCCCAGAAAAGTGGGCAAACAAATCCTTTAAGAAATTTGTGAAAAATGTCCAAGAGTATCTGGCACTCAAGTCATTGGCTACTGCAGAATGGTTCAGGTTTTATAAGAGAAATCAACTTGAAGAAGAAGCTATTACCTCTTTTGTGACAGAATTATTGAAATTGCTAGAACATTCTAATTTTAAGGATGAACTTAATGGCTAGGGGCGGAAATTACACATAAACTGGTATAAGTGATCAGAAACCAGTTCAGATTTGTAACACAACAGAAATTAATTGCATATCAACACCTTTCAAAATGACCGAAACCAGTTTAAGATAAACCTGGGTGGAAATAGTATCAGATTTAACTGATATAGGTTAAATCAGTGTATTGTATTTGTGTCCCAGATCCCCTCCAGCTTCAGATTTACTCACAGAGCCCCAGCTTTGCAGGATGCTTGGACATCTCCTGCAACCCTCCCAAATTGCAGGATGGGCAGGATAGCCTTGACCCAAACTGTCCACCTCTGCCAATCAGGGAGGCATGCTTTAGTATCCTGTTCCCCAGCTTCTCGCTTGAGCCACTGCAGGCATATGGCTGCATTTCCAGAATGAAAAGTGAATGTCTGTCACTTGCTTATCAGTTCAATCTATGCAGTACAGACTAACCTGCAAGGATTGAATCAATTCACCCTTGGTCTTTTTGACCGTCTGTACTTAGCCAATGAGGCCCTCAGAGACAGATTTGCATATCACCATTACCTCTTAACCTCTTAACAGAGGAAGACCTCAGCTTTTAAACATGCTTTAGAAATTGGAATAGCTAGGGAAACTGCAACAAAAGACATCATAGAATTGAATGCAGTAGTGACTATGGAAGTAGAATCATAGAAAGTAAGGGATGGAAGGGACCTCAGGGGGTCATCTAATCCGACCTCCAGCTCAAAGCAGAACCATACCCAACTATATCTTCCCAGCTAAAGCTGGGTTTTAAAAACCTCCAAGGCTGGAGCTTCTACCAACTCTCTGGGTAACCTATTCCAATATTTTACTACCCTCCCAGTGAGAACATTCTTCCTAATATCTAACCTAAACTTCCCTTGCTGCAACTTGAGATCATTGCACCTTGTTCTGTCATCTGCACCACTGAGAACAGTCTAGCTCCATCCTCTTTTGAACCACCCTTCAGGAGTTGATGGCTGCTACTAAATCCCCTTTCAGTCTCCTCTTCTCCAGATCATATAAGCCCAGTTCCCTCAGTCTTTCCTTATAAGTCATGTCCCCCAGCCACTTCACCATTTTTGTTGCCCTCTGCTGGACTCTATCCAATTTGTCCACATCCTTTCTGTAGTGGAGTGCCCAAAACTGAATACAGTACCCCAGACATGTCCTCACAACTGCTGAGTAGAGGGGAAGAATCACTTTCTTTGACCTACTGGCAACAGACCTGCCAATGCAGTGCAGTATGCTATCAACCTTCTTGGCAAAAGGGCACACTGCTGGCTTATATTCAGCTTATTGCCCACTGTAAGTCAGTAGGAATAAATGAGTTATTGAGTATGCAACAGCAGAGTTAGGGAAGGCAGCCACCTCGTGCATGATTTCAATGCGGAAAATGGTCTCATGCTCTAAGTAACCTATATGTAATAGAATGGGACAGTAGTGACACAGATAGTGATAAATGGGTAGCTAGCCTGGGGCTACATCATGGCTAGGGACAGACATTAAAAAAAACGGAGCCTGAATTGATTCAACCTTTGCAGGTTAGTCTAACCTGCCTAAGTTGAATCAGTTTATAACAGAACAGACATGCAGGCACATGCCTGTAGTTGCTCAGGACAGGATCTGGAAGCTGTGTGTGTATGGGGGGAGGCATATCCAATCTGGGCAGAGAGGGGTTTAATTCCCCTTCTCTATCCCACCATCAGGACCCCAAGATGGGTCTCCAAGCAGCTCTCCCACCTCTTCTGCTGCAGCAGTGGAGCACCATGGCTGATGAGGCAGAGGGGGCAGAGGATGGTTAGTCTCCCCTCTACCACCACTAGCAGCCAGTTCTTCCTGCCTTCACTCTCTACAGTGGAATAGATCCCTGCTGTTCCCTCTGCAGGACATCAGAGGGAGGAGGAATAATCCTCATCCCTGCCCCCCACCCCAGTGGCTCTGCCAGCTAGTGTCTATTCATACCCTCGCCCAGCTGTTGCAGTGGTAGGGGGCAGGGCCCTTGCTGTAATAATGTCAGCAGCTGTGACACCAGGGTATGGAACCCTCCCCCTGCTGTGCTGACCCTGGAGTGGGCAGAAGCTTTCCTTGCCCTGCAGCCCCTCTCTCCCCACCTCCAGAAGAGGCCCAATGTCAGGGAAGCTCCCCCCTCACAGCTCCAGTGGCCAGGCGGGGCATGGACAGACTCTGTAGGCTAGGCAGATACAGCCCATGGAGGGGCTTTGCCTGCCTCATGGGGGCTCCCTCAGTCCTTTTGAGCCACACAGCTGGGCTGGGGTTTCTCCACAGCTGGATGCCTTTCTCAGCAGCCAGGTGGGAGCAGGCCCTAACCCCGTTGTACGGCAAGGACCAGTACCACATCTCTGACTGACCCCAGGCTTGCCCCTCCAGGCTGAGCAATGGCGGTGCATGAGAAGTGGTCCCTCCCCCTCCCACTGCTGGCACTTCCAAGTACAGCCCCTGGAGCTGGCCCCAATCTACCCTGCATTTCTGACATGGTGGAGCCTTTTTTATTTTTATTTTTTTTTGAGCAGGGCAGCCCAGTGCCAGCTCCCAGTGGCTGCACTTGGAAATGATGGATGCCTGGGACTGGCACCAGGATGCTCTGCATCTCCACCAGCTTCCGGGAGCTGGCACCCCACAGCCCTCTAGCTCCACTGCATAAGAGACACAGGGTAGCCTGGTGCCAGCTCCCAGCAGCTGCAGTTGGAAGCTCCAGCAGCAAGAGGCGAAAAGGCCACTTCTCCTGTGCTGCCACTGCTCAGCCTTGAGGGGTGAGCCTGGAGCCAGTGCAGGGTCAGGGCTGCAGTGCTGGTCCCTTCCTGTACTGGTGGGCTTGGGCCAGTGGCAGCAGCAAAGGAGCTGGGGGAGTTCCCGGCAGACCAAGAGGGGGAATTAAACCCCTCCCTGCCCAGACCCTTGCCCCTGCCTGTCCCTGCTCAGGCTGGGGAGCAGAGGGGTGGGGCCAGCTTGGCTGGGAGGGAGCAAGAGAGCTCCGCCCAGCCCAGCCCAGCCCAGAGAGAATGCTGGGATGCTGGGGATTTCTGGTTTATGTTAAACCAACAGATATTGTATAAACTGGTTTGAGCCAAATCAGTTAAGTCTGATACTGCATTCGTTCAGTTTTATCTCAAACTGGTTTCAGCCATTTTCAAACTGGATTATGCGCACTGAATGTCTGTTTTGTTACAGGCTTAAACCAGTTTCTTATCACTTAAACTGGTTTATGTGTAATGTCTGACCCTAGCCCATATGAATAAGGGTGATAAATCAGCCATCTGAGATGGTACAGCATATCTGGTTGACAACCAGGGTTGTTGGGAAACCCTTAAAATGAAGTTGGGTGCAGGCTCAGTAGTTTCTGTTGTCTCATATTGTGAAAATTGGAAAAACTTAAAAAAAATATTAAATTAAAGGATACCCTGGTTTTTAAAAACAAATAAAGGATGGAAGATTGTGCCAAGTGTGATAATGTCAGTGCCCATAGAATGTAATAAGGAGAGTCTCTTGGACTTACACATCTTTGAAAAAGGAGGATGTACTCTTTGGGGTTAGGAATGGTTAAAAAAGATTCCCCTGTATTGGATTTGTGTAAAGATACTATAGAAACTTTCAAAGGTCCCTACTGAAACAGTTAAATACTAATTAGAAGGGATATTGAACCAGACTTCTGAAGTTCAAGGAAGGCTACCTTAAAGAGAACCTTAAAACACAATAAAGTTAAGATAATTATAGATGAAAGTGTCCAGGCCAAGTTTCACAAAGCTCAGCCAGTTCCTTACAGCCCATGAGCAGATGCAGAATTAGACTGCCTAGAAAAAGAAGATATAGTTTCAAATGTAGCCTGGAATGAGTGGGGCTTGCCATGGTGACAATTGTGTAAAAAAAAAAATGGTGCTATAAAAGGATGTTGGAACTTTAAGGTTACTATAAGCCCTGCATTGAAAGTTCATAAATATCCCCTTTTTGCCACATTAGTTAGGGGGAAGAGGATGAGTTTTAGCAAAACTGATTTAGTATAGTACCATCTGACTTACAGATAGGAGTAGAAGAAGATTCAAAGGTGTATCTTACCATAAATATACAAGAAGAGTTATATCAGTATAATAAATTAGTGTTTGGTACTGCCTCCACTCCTGATCTGTGGCAGCAAGCAGTGGATCAAGGGTTACAAGACATTCCAAGAACAGAGTGTTATTTGGAAGACATTATTGTAACTGGTAAAATGATGAAGAGCACCTGAGAAATTTGAAGAAAGTATTGCAACATCTAGAAGAATATGGGTTGTCAGCAAATCATGCGAAATGGGAGGTTTTCAAAGAGTTGATTATTATGGACATGTTTCAAGGCCCACATAAATCTCAGGAGATGATTAAAGCCATTTTAGAAACTCTAAAGCCAGAAGGTATTTTGCCACTTAGTTCTTTTCTTTGATTTATTAATTACTACAGTAGATTTGGACCAAACCTAGAAATTCTGTTGTGTCCTTTAAACAGTTGCTGCAAACAAACTGCAAAATGAGTTTGGTCATGTGAGTGTCAGAGTGACAACATAACAGACACCACTATCCCCTGCTCCCCTGCCAAATTTCTAGATCCACATGGAGCCCTTCTCTTTGCATATAATGTGTGCCCAAATTTTCCCCAGCTAATTTTGGAAGAAGAGATGCATGATATATGCAAGAAAATATGGCATACTTGCCAATTGTAGAATACAGGTTTCCCTCACTTTATGAGGGTTCTGTATGTGCAAATTTGCATGCTATGACCCTTTTTATACCAAAAATTCATTATATGTGTGGTTAATTCACTTTTATGCGATCAGTGTGGTAGAAGCCCAGCTGCTTTGTGTGGTGCATTGTGGGAGTGGCGTGCACCAAAATATAGTCTCCTGTGTGGACCTCTGCTCCTCGCTCGTTGTCTGTGACACATGTTTCTGTAACTGCCATCCCCATATGGCTTCTAAGCATCCCACTAGCTTGTATTCTACCCCTCTCCCTGGTCCATCAATGAAGCATATATCACCCTCTCTTCACACCAACTAAACATTAACCACCACTCTTGTGTGTACTGTCTGCTGTTGGTGAGTACCAAAATTGTCTTGTAAAAGTGGTAGAAATGTGTCTGGGGGTCAGTACAGTTATGGTCTTGGAATGTATCCCTATTTGTTACATTGTAAAGTGGGTTTCCTTTATGTGAATTTGAGTTATGCGTTGTTTTCAAGGAACGAATGTACAGCATAAAGTGAGGGAAACCCATAGAGATGAAGCTACCTTAGAATGCTATTTGCATTTTTTTCTTTAAGCTTTCTATACTTGTTTTTATTAAATCAATGTGCTATGTAACACATACACTTGCAGTTGATTATTTCAGAGCGAACTTGCTATTTTGCAAATTTCCAGCTCTTAACTGTTTTCCTGATTTTTACAAATAACAACAATTATTATTCTATGATGTCAGGCAGTCTGTAAGATCGAAACAATTAGGGCTGTGCTTCCACATGAAAACTGTTTGAAAGATCCATGTCATTAGAATTTTTTAGTATCTTTTGGTACAGTAGAAGGGACATAACAGTACTTGACAGAATACAAAACAGGTCATACAAATGCAAAAGCAGAAAGGCAAGTCATATTTGTAATATTTATATATAGATAATCAAACATGTATAAATGAGTTATTAAAAAGAGAGACAATTTATTAATTCCACACACTTCTGAACGCTGACTGTATCTGAAATATCCCTGTTAAGTCAGGTACTTGGACTACATGATCTCCACCAGAAAATTATATTGAAGTATATAATTTTCAGCAATGCAGTCTTAAAAAGAGGGATCTCAGTGGAAAATATCACAGTTTTGCCTATGACTGATGGATTTATTGTATTACATGTGTAAATAAATCAACCCAAAAAACAGAATGGATCAAGAAGGAAGAGATTATAGTTTTATAAGATGCTTCATTTATGAGTGACACCCATAGCTCTGGGGATGTCCCCCATTTTCCAGGCACTTGTTTTTCAAGCTTCCCTCCAGTATTGTGTCTGGTTGAAGAGATTATAGCCTTATAAGATGCTTCATTTTGAGTGCAAGCAGTTGTTTCATGAAGCAGGGCAACTTTTGAGAGGAAGCTCTGCCTCAGAAGTTCCCCAAGAAGAAACTTGTCTGGTCTCCCCTCTTTGGCTTTACAAGGAATAAGCCCCTGGCTTCAGAACCCTCCCTGGCTTCCTCAGTGATCCATGGCATGCTCTCCCATCCTGGAGACCTTCTCCTTTTTTGGATCTGAGTGCTGATTTCCTAAATAGCATAGTAGACAGCTCAGTTCCCTCGTCCTTCTTTGACTACTCTGTGATCAATGGGACTATTCCTTTCTCTCTATTCTGTCCTCTCTGAAACCACCCTTTCTCTCTGTCCTCCCTAAAATTCTTGGAAGTGCTCTTCCCAGAATACCTTGATCATTCTTAATACCATCATAACCTTTCTCTTCACCAACACTGATAGAATTTTGTGACCAAGGGTCACCTTGTTGCCCCCAAAGTCCATGTGGCCCTGATTTCCTTGAGTGTCAGGAAAATTTTTTATGCTTAATGATCATATTAACCATAGAGAACCTGGCTGTCCCCCAGGCCCATCTGTAACAGGAGATCCTTAACCACTATTACTGGATGTGCATAATTGCAATGCTACAGGGAGGTATCCTAATTAGTCAGAAAGATGGGATTACAGTGGCCACAAGGAGGTTCCAAACAACCTTTAGCATTGGGATCCTGTAATACCATCCAATCCAGGTTAGCTTGGAATATATGGGAAGTCTATACTGTCCCTGGGACCTGGCAATCCTTGGGCTACTAAATACTTCCAAAAATAAAGAGGATGAGGCATTTTGTTTCTCTGTATAAAAGACTCATTCAATCTCCTCACCAAAGCCATAGGAAGGGTGCAGGGGGAGGGGCATGTGCCCCCCCCCCCAAGATTGGCTGCCACTGAAGCTACTGCCGGTTTCTGCAGGTGGTCACCGCCTGCTCAGCCCTTTGTTGTCAATGCGGCCACCAGCAGCTGTGAGTGGTTCCTGCTCACCACCCGCAACTTGCCATCTCCCCACCACCACTGACACTGCTGGTGGCAGCTGTGAGCAGTCCCCGCTTACCAGTGCCAACACTAACAATAGCAGCTGCAGGTGGTCACCACTCACCACAGTGATGCCCCCCACCCCCAGTGGCACCAGTCATTCATGACCATAGCAGTGATTTCTCTGGAGGACCTGAAGACCTGGTTGGCTAGTCAAAGCTACTGAACCCTGTAGACCTGTGACAGTGCCTGCTAGTGGCAACACATAGGGGCTGCACGGGGGTTCATGTGCACCCCCTGGGAGTGTTGATGCACCACCTGAAAGGCCACACTGACCACTTAGGCAACAGGCAATGGGAGTGGTGGGAGTGCTGGTGGCCCCACTGCGAGTTCCAGCCAGTGGTGGGAGTGCTGGTGGCTCCACTGTGAGTGCCAGTCAAGAGCTCCATGGCTGCGTCATGATTGGCTGTGGGGGATCCTTCCCCCCCAGTTGCTGACTGGTCACTGTGGGGGTCACATGCCCCCCCAAGCAAGACGGCACGTCACTCATGGTGCCTGAATCTCCATGAGAACCCTTCAGCCCAGGTCTGCCATGACTTCCTGATAGGAGCCCTTTGTATCCTCTTTGATGCATAGGTCTGGGTGCCCCCATTGTCCAGGTATTTTTGTTTTCAAGCTTCTGTTTAGTATCACCTCTGGTTGCTTTCAAGAAGATGCCAGAGCAGGCAATCCTGGAGGTCCTGGCAGACCTGGAAGCCCTCACTCCCTGGAGTGCCCAGTAAACTAATTCTTTCTTTTACCTAAAACTGCTGGTCCACCCTTCAAACATGTAATACTGACAGGGCCTGCTGAATCTTGATCAAATGATATAACATGTGTAGTATCAGGAAGGCCTATTCCCTTCATCTCCTTCAGGGCTGGGATTCCTGGAGCCCCAGGATCGCCAACAATGAAACCCAAGATGGCCATAACCCCAATATTGAGACAAGCAGGAAGGCCTGAGGGATCAGCTAAACCCAGTTCACCCTTCACTCTCTCTGCAAAGAACATAGGAAAATCTGGTCCTGAAGGATACTTTCTCCCACAGCTCTCTAAGATCTTCACTCTTTCCTCTCAGGCACAGTTAGCCACACTTGCAAAAAAACTGTTACCAAACTACAGTTAGTCACACTAATCTAGAAATTAACACTGACCTAATCAAATTAAGCATAATGTCATGGGGAACCAATCAGGCAGCAGTCTCTGACCTGCTGCCAAACCCGGACTGCCATCTTGCCCTCCAGTGAAAAGGGTATTTAGATGTCCTACTTGGATGACTATTTAACACAACTATTTACATCAATATGTTCTCACACCGTTCCCCACCAGTAGAGGCCCACTTAGCCTATTTCATCACATCTGTATATACAAATTAAGGTATTTACATATGAAAAACAATGTTGTGGCCAATTTGCACCCATAAATAGCATTTATAACTGTAAATTCTATCACCTGGAAGCCTAATGTGCAGAGGCAAAATTGCTCGCTTGATTGATTAAGCAGAGTTACACAAGCACATTTTGAGTATTTATTCTGTAAAGAATTTTGGAATTCGATCTTATAATTATATATTAGCAAGATGTAAGTATGTCTAAGATGTTCTGAGAAATCTCCTTGAAATTAAAAACAAGTGTGTTGATTTGTGCATACTGTAATAACATTTAAATAAGTTTAATTTGCATGATTAAGTGTTGGAATTTGGTTGTCACAAATTGCTGTAATTGATTGTTTATGAGGTAATGGGTTTTAAAAAAATGAAACATTTGCATTTTAAGAATGAATCAAATATTGATTGCCATTACCCAGCTCCTCCTCGAGGAATTTCAGAGAAGATGGCTAAGCTTTTCTCTGAAGGATCAGAGCTGGTACCATATCTTTCTCTTATGGCCAAAGAAAAGTTCATCCTCCTCCAATGAATACTTCTAATATTTTCAATCAATATGTGATATCCTACTGTAATGATGTTCCTTTGATGATATAAAGTTGCAAGTACAGGAAGAGTCAGGTCAGGGACAGGGCAAAGTTAATTACTTAGTAAACACAGTTGGGAAGGGGATTGTACCTGGGGTGAATGTTAACTGATTAGGAGCCAGCAGCTACTTAAGTCCACAGCAAGGGGTTTTCCTTTGCCTCCTGGGGTACAGTATGGAGAGAGTCAGTGGGGACACGAGGAGTGGCAGACCTAGTGCTGGAGCAGCTTGCTGATAAGGCTGGATGACTGGGTGTAGGTAAACACAGCAACCAGTGAAGCAAGGAGGTGAGGGAGAGAGGAGCAACTTACTGGCTGAGAGAAAGTCCCACAGAGAAAGGTTTTTCTGTTACTGGCAGGAAATAGAAAAGAGAGTGGGACTGGAGTGGAGCTGACCGGCTTGGGGGAATGCGCTGCATAGTGGTGGGGTGTGAAAGAAAGACCATAAGCTGTGACAACAGCCAGGGTTCTCCACAATCTGTGGGGAAGTTACTAATAAGCCAATTTTCTTTTATCCTACTTCTGGGGTGATTTCTCTCATTGGGAAATTAATGTCTTATTCTTCCACCATTCCAAAGCATGGCAGGTGAGCCCCAGGGAGAGAGATTTCATTATTCACCCCCACCCAGCCATGCACACAAGTGTGCATGTGTGTTTTGTGGCATCTCAAAGGAGTTTGAGATGTCACTGAAGGCACCCTTGGCATGAGAGTGTTCCCTACACTGCATATTTGCAGTGTGGACTCTAAATTTGATACCAGGGAATCCTGGTATAAAAAACCAAAAAAAAAAAGAAGTACTGGGAAAAAAACAGCATGGCATGCACTCTTGGAGCATTCCCAGCAGCAGGTGGAGGCTGGGTCTTCTAAGGAGATGCTCTGGCAGCCAGCCAGAGCATCTCTATGGCTTCTGTGCCCCGCTTCTTCTCCAGCACACTACCTCAGCAGTCTGGAGAAAATAGAAGTGGGGCATGGCTTGCAGCAGTGGCTCTGGAGCTGGCTGAGACCCAGGAGTTGCTCCAGAGCCTCCCTGGCACCCAAGGTCTGCCCTAGGCCCAGGCACAACAGAAGAACCAGCCAGGCTTCCTTGAAGCCATTCACAGGGGCCAGCTACACCTGTTTCCCAGAGGCTGAGGCACCCAGACCTCAGCTGCAGGCCATCAGTAACATCAATAGGACCCAGAGGTTGTGGTAGGACTATGGGTGATCCTGTTGAGGCAAGTGGAGGGACCTGGGAAGAGGACCCTGCCCAGATGTGGCACCAGGGACTCAGCTGGAGTGCAGATGAGGTTGCTGACCTCTTGGCCATTTAGGACCAGAAAGACACACTCCAACAGTTCAAAACAGGCCACCACAATGAGCACACCTTCTGGGCAATAGCTGCCCAGATGGTGAAGTCAGGGCACCAGAAGACATGGCAGCTTCTGGGCAATAGCCACCCAGATGGCACCAGAAGACATGGCATCAACATCACATGAAGGCCAAGGCATTGAGAAGAAGTAGGCCAGGGGAGAAAGGAGGGGCAGGGGGACACCAGGAGTGGAGGGGGGGACCCCAGGTGCACCCCCCCTGACCCAGGAGCCACAAGTTGCTGAGCCGGGGTGAGTGTTGGCGGGGGGAAGCACACTCCCCAGCGAACCCGGAAGTGAACTGAAAGTGCTTCTGGTCCACTTCTGGGTCTACTGCCAAGTATGCTGGGGAGCACCCAACGCACGAGCCATCTACTGCCTAGAGCCATGTACAAAAAACTTTTAAAGCTGTGTCTAGGTCTGAATCTCTTAATCTTTCCAATTCAATTCAGAAAGATTAAAGGGTCCTCTGTTTCAATTTGGATTTAGAGATTTGGCCGCCAAAGTAGGTTGAATCTCTGCCAAATCAAATCAGGGAACGAAACTTTGCACAGCCCTACTGGAGATGAGAGTGGACCATAGGCTAAATATCAGTCCATTGTGTGTTCTTGCTGCAACAAGCTACAGTATTCTGTATTAGTAGGAGTGTCTCTTGTAAACCAAGGGGAATGATTTTTTTCTATTCAGCTCTGGTGATGTCTCACCTAAAGTACTGTGCCTAATTTTGGCCCCCACACTTAATAGATTTCATAGACATTAGGATTGGAAGGGACCTTGTGATCTCATCGGGCAGGAAGTCAGATGGGGTCTGATCACCCCGACAGTATAAGCTTCCAATGCAATTTGAATGTGTCCAGAGTAGGTGCTTGCACCATTTCTGGGGGGAACCTATTCCAGACTTGGGAGACTCAGGCAGTAAAGAAGTTTTTCCTTACGTCCAGTTTAAAATGCTGTAGCAGCGCACCTTCGGGTGCTTGCCACTTTAAGGGCTGAGGCAGGCAACCAGCAGGTGCCTGATGAGGCTGACCATTTTCAACCATAGGTCAGCCAGGCAGGTTGCAGCTGAGGGTGCAGCACCATCCAACTCCCTCATGGCATAGAACATCCTAGAGATAAGGGCAGGAGCTAGGTGAATGGTTTGAAGGCACCTAGTCCTGGGTATAACCTAAAACTGCACCCTGCCAGGGTAGGGAGGCCTGGTGGGGCTACTTGTGGCAGGAAAGCCCCCAAGAAGTGCCAGGGCCATGAACCTCCTTGGTGGAAGGTGGGTAGGTGTTCCTTAACCCTGGCCCCCACCATCTGCTTGGTAATACCGTGAGCAGGGGGAGCAATGGGGACTAGGTGCCTTAGTAGTGAGAAACCTGAGCCTAGCAGGGATATGAGAACCCAGAAGGGGTAGCTTGTGGAGTGAGTGAGGGCCCACTCAGAGTAGCGTGTAATAAGTGGTGCCTGAAGGACTGAGCATGTTGGGGTGCAGAGTAGGGCTGCGAGAGTGGTTTGAAGGACTGTACCAGCAGCGTACTGAGTAGGGCTGTGAAAGCATCTGGAAGGACAGCACATGGACCATTGCCAGATGTCTGAGCATGAGAGCAATTACCTGGTGAGGGGCTTGGGGCAGAATCACCCCAGGGTTTGGCACAAGTCTAGGCAATGTAGAGTAGGGGAATTTGTAGGAACCAAAGGACTGCATGGTAGGGCCAGCGTGCAAGTAGCAAAGCCTGATACACCAAGAGGGGCCTCTCAAGAGAAGCAAGGGTGGTGAAGTGTGGCCCAGTAATGGACCGTATACTAGAGGCTCCTGTGAGAGAGGGGCAGAGTGCAAGAGGCCTCCTGTGAGGGGGGGGCGAAGTGAATATGACGAGGTGCAGTTAGCCTTTCTGACTGCATCCCCACATTGGTGAGCCATGTTCATCTTTGAGTCAGTAATGACTCCAAGATCCTTTTCTGTCTCCATGCTGGCAAGAGGGGAGTTCCCCAGCCTGTAGCTATGAGGCTGGTTCTTCCTCCCCAGGTGCAGTGCCTCGCACTTGTCAGCATTGAAACCCATCCTATGCTCATCTGCCCACCTCTGTATCCTGTCCAGATCTGATTGAAGCTTGCCCCTCCCCTGTAGTGTGCCCACCTCCCTCTACATCTTAGTGTCACCTGTGAATTTGAGCAAGGTGCTATTCACTCCCTCATCCAAGTCATTGATGAAGATGTTGAACAACACAGACCCAAGGACTGAGCCTACATCTTTCCAGGTCAAAAAAGACCCATTCACCACCACTCTCTGGGTATGGCCCGCCACCTAATTGGTGACCCATTTGACTGTGTAGGGATCAACACCACAGTTGCCTAATTTTTTAATGAGAATGGGGTGAGAGACAGTGTCAAAGGCTTTTCTAAAGTCCAGAAAGACTATATTCGCCATGACACCGTGACATCTGCATCTAAGGATTTTGTGACTTGATCATAGAAGGCCACCAGGTTGGTCTGAGAGGACCTGCCTCTGATGAACCCATGCCACCGGTCACCATGTGCTATTTTGACTTCAAGAAGTGGGTAGTGTGGAAACAGTTTGGTGCACAGCAACAAAAATAATTAAGGGTCTCAGAAGAAAGACTTACAAAGAACAATGGTTATCTACAGTGGATAAGGGAAGTCTGAGGGAAGATTTGATAACAGTCTTCAAGTCCCCTAAAGGGTGATTACACAGAAGATGGAGATGGGCTTTGTGGCTGTAGGGTGAAAAATTAGGATCAGTAGCCTGAAACTGCAGCAGGAAAACTGAGGTTGGAAATTAGAAGTAACTTGCTGGATATAAGTATGGTCAAGTATGGGAACAAGCTACCTAGAGCAAGAGTATAATCTGCATTCTTGAGAGATTTCAAAAGTATTTTAGACAGACACTTGGGTGGGATGGTGAAGTCAGGGATGATCCTGCCTTGAGCAGTAAGCTGGATTAGGTTACCTCATGAGGGCTTTTCCAGCCCTACTTTCCTATGATCCTATGATCTATGACCAGCTGAGGATCTTCTGCAAGGATCAGAGTGCTTGAACAAGTAACTTTGAATAAATAAGAATATTTTGCTTTCCTATACAGAAGCAAAAGTTCATATCTATATCTATACATTGTATACATGGACACCCACATGCATACATCTGTTAGTAGTTACCTAGACAGTCCTTTCCTTGGGCTAAATTTAATCTAGGGTAAAAGAAGTTTCCCTTTTTTTTTTCTTTTCTTGTTTTCCTATGTGATAGTTTAAAGTTGAAGGTGTATCAAAAGTCAATTTTTCTCAGTTTAAACTTTCATATACATTACTCTGTTTTAATCAGGTACTTCTCAAACCAAATTCTGAAAATATTTATTTTAGTGTTTTCTAATGTATTTCTTCTGGGGCCTGAATACATTGCCTCTCTACTGGAATCTTCCTATCTCATTAGTCTTACCTCGTCACAAAATATATATATATATATATCTGTAAAACACCTAACAGGAATTATTTGGATAAGGAAGGGGGCAAGATAAGGAAGGAGATAACAGGAGAGATGGTCAGAGAGTTTTTGTTGGGTCTGATTCAATTCATATCAACACTGCCAGATGAGCTTCATCCCAGGGTCTTGAAGGAATTGGCAGAAGAGATCTTGGGGCCCTTGGCAATGGTCTCCATAAAGTTGTGGGAGATGGGCCAGATGGAAACAGGCCTATGTAGTGCCCCTGTTTAAAAGAAGCAGGAAGGAGGACCCAGGGAACTGCAGGCTGGTTAGCCTCACTTCAATACCTGAGAAGTTATTAGAACATATCCTAAAGGCCATTTGCAAGCATATGGAGGAGGAAAGGCTATCATGAGCAGCCTTCATGGAATTATTAAAAACAAATCATGTCAAACAAACCTGATCTCCTTTGACAAAATAACTACTTTGGTGGATGAAGGATTCCAACAAGGCTTTTGACAAGGTCCCACACAACCTTCTCATAAACAAATCAGAGAAATGTGAGCTGGATAAAACTACTAGAAGGTGTATAGATAACTTTCTAATAGCCGTACACAAAGTATAATTATTAATGGCCCCATGTCTGAATGGCAGGAGGTTTCAAGTTGAGTCCCACAGGGGTCTGTCTTGGGCCTGGTGCTGTTCAACTTGTACATTAACAATGTATGTTGACATAGAAAGCTTCTTGAGCAAGTGTGAGGATGACATGAAACTGGGAAGGAATATGAACACAGTGGAGGCTGTGAGCACAATTCAGAAAGATCTCAACAAATTGGAAATTTGAGCTAACAAGATGAAGTTCAATGCCAAAAAATGCAAGGGCTTGGAGGGCAAGTCATACAAGAAGAGGCTGAAGGAGCTAAATGTTCAGTTTGCAGAAAAGATTTTTAGGAAGGGGCGTGATAGCAGTTTTCAAGTACTTTAAGGGGAAAGATGAAGAGGGAAAACACCTTTTCTCTCTTGTTGCAGAAAGGAGGGCCCTGCCTAGGCAGGAAAGACTGCTGGGTCAGATGACCCCAGTCAGACGCCTATCCAGCCTTTTCTTAAAGAAAACCACTTCCCTTGGAAGCCCATTACAAATTTTGGCCACCCTTGCCATGAAGAAGTTTTTCCTGATATATAGCCTAAATCTGCTCTCCGTCAGTTTGTGACCACTGTTCCTTGTTACCCCAAGAGGTGCCCTGCTAAACAGAGCATCTCCGATCCCTTGTTGTGTCCCCCTAACGAATTTGTAGATGGCCACAAGATCACCTCTCAGCCTTCTCTTGCGGAAGCTAAAGAGGTCCAGGTTCCTCAGTCTCTTCTCATAGGGCTGGTCCTGTAAGACACTAACCATATGAGTGGCCCTCCTCTGGACCCTCGCGAGTCTATCAACATCCTTCTTGAAGTATGGCACCCAAAACTGGATGCAGTACTCCAACTGCGGTCTGACCAATGCCACAGACAGGGGAAGTATCACCTCCTAGGATCTATTTGTCATGCATCTGCCCATGCATGATAAAATGCGGTTAGCTTTGCTGATAATTTCATCACACTGATGACTCATGTTCATCTTGAAGTCCACTATGACTCCAAGATCCCTTCTACTTCTACAACTAACATGTATTAAGAGCCTTGTGCAATATATCTGCATACATACCTCAGATACAAAACATTTTTATGACACTAGTAAAAACAGTTTAGTCTTGAAGGTTTTTATGGAGATGCTGAAGTTCAGGCACATAGAGCCCTGCTAAAGGTTATTATTTTCATACTGTGAAATTCTGTTCAAGACAGCTAAGATTTAATATTTTTACCTTAGGCCTAATTTCTGCTAAGATAACTCTTCTTTTTCCCTCAAAGGCTACAGTACTAGCCATTACCATGCGAAAGGCAATGGCATTCAGTCTACCCTGAATGTAGCTTTTTCTAACTTCACAAACTTGCATTACATTATATGGAAATAACTGTGTCTGGAGGGACTTTTCTGATAGTCCTTATGATAGAATCACCCCATCCAAACAATAATTCAACAATAACCGTTCTCTATTCCCTTAGTAAGCACAAATGTAGAATGTTGCTGTTTCTCTCAAAAGCTCTTTCACAATAATTCATATGTGCCTTGTGATTTATTTATGCATATGGCACAATTGTAGTATACTCCTGGTAAGGTTCTTAATGTAACATAGGTAGAAATTTTAATATACTGAACATGGGGGGGCAGAGGGGAGCGCCATTCAATTGTGCTCTTATGAAAACAGTTAACATCTTTTTTTTTTAATAATGAAAGACATACCTGCCACAAAACATACAAAATACTTTCTAAGGGGAAACAAATTAAAGTGAGAAAAACAGCTGTACTTCAGAATAACAAAACAAGCAAACAACCTTCCCCACTCCCCCCCCCCGCCCCCCCGCTGCTTCATCAGATTATCATTTATAAATAGAAATTGTAGGGCCACACAAGGTAAAATTGGAGAGCATTTACAATGGAGCAGCAACCCTGTAGTAACTGCCTGTGTGAATAAATTCCATGGATTAGCTGTCCTCTCCCATGGGTTAAAAGTATACAGATGCGTTGTTACCATAGATACCAACATAAATCCCCCTTTACTTTATGGTGACTAGTTTATCCACAATAGCCTTAGAAAATATTCTGGTTTTATTTCTTTCTCCTTTTCTTTTTGATTGTTGGCTAAATACCATTATCTCATTACAAGTCTTGTAAGGTTTAGATACAAAATGAGAGTGCCTTAATTTTATCTCATTTTCTTGTGTTTATACCCACTGATAGTTATTCATGGGAGCTGGGGGCTATGGTCAGTCAGCATCTCAGAAAACCAAGTTATGTATTAGGAAGGCAACTTTCAAATGTAAGTGTTAAGTAAGTAACATTCGAGACAAAATGTAATGACAGAGTTAGGAATGGATGTCATGAGTCAGAACTTCCAGTTCTTCACAGCAGTCACTAGGAATACTTCTCACTTTTTCCCCAATAATTTAAAAATATGAAGTATCCAAAGGGCAGAGAATGGGAATAAGGAAGCACAGTCATTATGAGAAGATTCTGAGTCTACATCATAAAGTTCAGCTGATTAAAACTTACTATCCTTTTATCCTAGATTGTTTTCTCATCTTGGTTCAATAAAGGAGACTTTCTGACATTTTACTAGAGGAATAACATCTATTTTTCACGTCATTTGATATCTCCTTCAGCAAGCAGATGGCTGCGCTTTTGTTATTTCTAGCTATTCAGGGAAGTTTGATGGAAGGTTACAAATGTATAAAAGCCTATTTGGTTACTAGCATCCTATAATTTAACTAAAGTGCCATTCCATTCTTGTATAGCATTTATTTATACCATTAAATGTTTTAATTAGTTTTGCAGTATCATTTGTAACTTGCTCAGCACTTTTCTATGTCTATAGCTGGCTACATTTAGACAGCAAGATGGGACCCTAGGTAATATGTTGGCACTGGAAACCCTGAAGTTGTCTTAGTAAACTTGCAAAATAATAGGATGGTGTGAAGGTTGTGTGATGCCTTAATTGTGTCATTTGAAATATCTCCTCTAGAGAGGTAGTTTATGCTGAAAAAATGAGCAGCATCTGTTTTTCATTTCAAGTCTTATCAGGTTGGGGACTCAAATCAATTTTAACTGGAAAATTCAATTTATAGATTATTGATGTGTGACCCCAGTGGTTTACAGCTTGTTTCCTGAATACTTTTCCAACTGGAAATCTTCCCATGATGGTACATTAGGCTCTGTTTAGGAATTTTATGTTAAAAGGTGACTGCATGATGGAAAGACCTGGAGGGGCTTTTTTCTAACTCTATAGCTAGCTGATAGAGAAATCTGTATATACATCCATTTTCCTTCCATTTCTTCAGAACACAAAAAATCCTTCATTGCTGTATTATGATAATTATATCCTCATCTAATAGAAACCATTAGATGGGGATATAATTATCATTACCATTACCAGCAGTTATCACACAAAAGCCTGGGAAGTATTTCCTTTCTGTCATGCTTTGAAAGGAAACTATCTGTGATATCTTCAGGTGAATATTGATTCTTTTGTTTAGTGGCACCACTACATGTATAATTTTATACCTTAATGTCTGACCCTGCACAACCATGACACTTTTTTTCCCTGTGAATCTGAATGGAACCTGAAAATATAATTCCCTTTGTGTTTATAGATTCAAACAGCAGCATATATTACATAGGATTATGATGCATTTAACTAGAAAATATTATGACTATAACATCTTATTTTCAAAAGTGTTTTCATTACTTGATAATTAAAACTTATCTAGGTCTTCTCTACAACCTGTTTTAATCTATAGTCAGTTGTGTAAAATATTTGTTTTTGTTTTTTTTTAATTTGTTTCATTCTCTGTGCATGTGTGTGTACTGCATCTGCTAATTTATAGCTCCTTAGGAAAAAATATTTTTAATAAAGCCTGGAAAAAGCACCAAGTCTGTTACACAGTGTTTGAACTGAAACTGGTGATACAGACCTTTCTGTTTAGATCGGGTTGTTATATTATGAAAATTAATGTAACCATCAGAATTAGAACTGTTTTAAAATGTTTTGGTTCATAGAAATATATAATCATAGAAAATTAGGGTTGGAAGGGGACCTTAGGAGGTCGTATAATTCAATCCCCTGCTCAAAGCAGGACTATACCCAACTATATCATCTCAGCCAAGGCTTTGTCTAGCCCCATCGTAAAAAACCTCCAGGGATGGAGATTGCACAACTTCCGTGGGTGATCTGTTCCAGTGCTTTACTACCCTCATTGTGAGTTTTTTTTTAATCTAATCTTCCTTTGCTGCAACTTGAGACCATTGCTCCTTGCTACATCATCTGTCACCACTAAGAAAAGTCTTGGTGAGTCCCCATGTACAGGGGTGCGCAGTTTAAGGCACTACAAATTGGCTAGTGGCACGACAAACTGCACATGGGGAATGTGAAAATGTGTGCCATGCTGCAAATGTGCTACAGAAAATCCTGGTCAGCACCCCCGCCCTAAAACAAACAAACAAACAAACAAGCAAACATCTGGGGAGAAAAGTAGCACAAAGTATGCATCAGTAGCACATGCCTGAACAAACGGAGGGCTAGCTGTCCAGAGAAATTCTCTGGCTGATGCCCAGGCTGTATGATGCTGAATCTGCACCCCTACTGTATCCGGACACCAGGTAATTCTGCTGGGGCCAGCACAGGTGCTAGCCTCTGCCTTCTCTACGCCTACCTAGGACAGTTTGCTGCATGCCAAAGTGCACATGCAAGGGTGTGCAATGGGGCACAAAGCAATGGCACAAATTTGTGCTGCTGCTATTTTTGCCTTTACAAACGTATGCCTCTGTATGTGAGGACCCACCCCCTATCTCCATCATCTTTGTAACCACCCTTCAGGTAGTTGAAGGCTGGTATTAAATGCCTGCAAAGTCTTCTCTTCTCCAAAGTAAATAAACCCAATTCCCTCAGCCTCTCATATTCAGGAGACCTCCCAGACTTTGAATTCAGTTTTGTCTCTCTCCCAATAACTTTGATAGCAGGCACTTTATTTATTTTTTTCTTGTTTAGATGACATTAGGTGATAGTCAGTATGTAAAGATGGTAGGTAGTACATATGGCTAAGACTATTTAGATTATGGCCTGCCAAGAAATAATTGCTGTATTTTTACTTAATAGAAATAATTGGTTTACCATGGACAGAGTGGAGTAAGAAAGATAGACATTACATGAGGATTTTACTGCCAAGGTTTGTAAGATTATATTTTCTCTGTAACCTTTGCAGGATCATTCATGTTAAGAATCATGCCTCTCAGAAGAGGAAGGGCAGTAAAAGAAGAAGAAAGCACTCTTCACCCTTGATAGTTCTGATTTTGTATCAAGGGCAGATTACCTAACTTTTTTTCTCCCTGAAAATATTTTTCACCACACTTAGTAAACATAAGAGTCTGTTACATTTCACCAAAATGAATTTAATATAGCCATATAGTAGCATATATAGGACCAAATGTAGGCATATACCTGATATGAACACACTATTTTTTGCATGTACTTAGATATATTCCAGAGTTGTACATGCACATAAGTATGCTGTGAAGGAGAAAGATGGAGATATTTGGGTCCAGGGGAAATAAGGAAGGCAAATCAGAGTGTAAATGACCCAACTGGGTGAATGCTGCACTGGAAGAGGGAGGACCTCAGGATTTAACCTGGGCCCCTGTTCCCAACAGGGCTGGAAATTACCCATTGCTGATAATGCATTTTATCAAATGAATACTAAAAGCAAGGTATAATGCCTCAGCATCAAAGGACAGCTGGAGAGAGAGAGGTCTGGAAAATGCCTGATCCATAGCCTTATGGTTTGAGGACCTTGATAAGAAGGAGGAAATATAGGTTTACATCCACATTGGTTGATGGGGTGTGGGGATAGATTAGAGCTACCATTCCTGGGGCAATTTTAACTAACCAGTAGGCTCCTGGGCTAAAATGTAGGAAGGCCATCCTATACTAGTCATAATTTTTGCCTGCCTAACATTGCAAGACTTGTCTAACTTTACATTTTTATGTGTGAAATGGCACCGTTCCATTTCAACTTGCATTTAGAGGTTCCAGCAGAACAGCATTTCAGTTTGAATTTAGTTTTGATTCAAAGCTGCTGTTCCATCTCATTTTGTCAAAACAGTGATGCTGTTTCAACATTTCACCTATAGGCTATAATGGGGAAGCTCAAAACAGCCTCTCTCATCCACTAGGCAGATTGGGGCCCAACCCTGGGAGGGCTATGGGGGCTGTGCCAGTCCTCCCAGGCTTGCAGCTCCCATCTTCCTGCCAGATGAGGGAGGGATGCCGTCTGAGACTGGGGAGCTGTGGAAGGGAACTGAACCCCATCGTTCAGTTCCCCTCTCCAGCACTGGGATCAATCGGGGAAGGGAAATAGGGCTGAGCAAAGTGCTACCATCAGGCTGGGGAAATGAACTCAGCCCAGGTGGGCTGAGTTGCCTTCCCCAGCCTGATTATAGGGCTGGGGAGGGGAACTGAGCGATTGGGCTCACTTCCCTTCTCCAGCACGACTGCAGTGCTGGGGAAGGAAACTGAGCTGGGGCTCAGTTCCCTTCCCCTGCACTGTGATTGGCTTCCCACAGCCCATCTGTGAGAGGTGGGGAGAGCCAGGGCTGAACACCTCACCTGGCTGAGCCTGGAGCCACTGGGAGCACAGCCCTGGTTCTCCCTTGTCTCCCACCACCTGGCTGCTTTGAAACTCACACATTTTTAAACATTTCTATTAGCCTTGTTTTGTTTTGAGGCTGTTTAGAAGCCCTTCATTTCATTTTGATTTCGCTGTTTCAAGCTCAAAATGAGTCGAAACAGTGTTGAAATTAAACAGTTGGTGAAATTTCACACAGCCCTACTTTACATGCATATCTGGAAGACTGTGTTTTCCTACACAGCTGCCTAGTCACAGTGCAGTCCTACCGAGCATGTTCTTTAATCTAGTGTAGGTAATGCTGTACATAAGTGCCAGAACCTGCAGTCATATTTTCCATGTGTGGTTTAGGCACAAGAAGTGAAGTAAGATTTACTTTTTGATGTAAAACTACATCATAAATAATCGAAGTGGAGAACCAAAGGTTTTGCCATAATTAGAATTTGCAAGTTAGCAAATTCTAAACTTTTCTGATGCTCCAAAGAAGACAGGCAGTACTGTTTTTAGTTTCCAATTCATATTAAAGGGCAGATGTTTTACAATACATTAATTCAATGGATTGATGCAGAAAGTACCAGTATGATCATCTAGTCTGACTGCCAGCATAAACTAAGCTGTAGTACATTCCTGAATTAATTTCTGCTTTCAGTCCAGTATCTGTTCTTGAATTAGATCCAGCAACTTGTTCGCTAGTACATCAGAAAAAACCTGTCTTTTTTCTGATCAGAGAAGCCAAAGACCATGAGGAAAACACAATACAGCTCAACTAAAACTGTCTTTCCAGTAAGCCACAAGGACATTAACAGTAAGGGTGACAGTGGAATCTGTCAAGGATGTTCTTTGGCTCCAAGGAGCTATTTCTCAGAAACATTTTTGGGATCTCTTGGATGTCAAATAACAGAACCAGTCAAAGACAGTGCATCCAGCCCTGTTAATAATCCATTCCTGCTTGAGCCTTAGCCTAAAACATTTCCAGAAGCAATGCAAGACCTTTCTATTTGAGTAGACATTTAGCAAGCAAGGTTAAGTAGGGGTATTGTTTGTGGATTTTTTGTTTTATATATACACATACAAATATATATGTATATCTTATTTAATATTCCATAAGCTTTTATATATATTTTTTTGGTTTGTTTTTAACTGTAAGCTGCCTTGAGCCTTTGTGGAGAAAGGTGACGTATATATCTAAATAATAAATAAATAAGTAGGAGAGGGGGGTCAATAAAATGGGTTGGTAACATAATCTATAGATTGTCAAAAAATTATTCTAGCTGCATTCAGAACAGGCACTGGGAAAGCCCAATGGCTTCTCAAAATAGCAAGAATAAGGATTGAAGGTGACCTTTATATAGCAGTTATAGATTTTAGTTTAGCGAAAGAATTGCATTTAAATTTTCTGTACTTGATTTTTCCTTGTTCACAAAGGATGTTTTTATTACTTGTATTCATGCCACTTTTTGACATTTTTATTTCTATTATGCATGAGAAAAGGGAGTTGAATGGAATTTTAAAAAGTAGGGTTTGTTTTTAGTTAGAAACTTATATTTTTCCATGTAACTGAGATAGGGGACAGTCATCTCCATAATGTTATATGAACTGCATCTCAGGACCTTTCTTAGCCTAGGGAGCAGCACCAGAAAAAATTACCCATGTTAAGTATTGCTGCCAAAGATAAATAGATATTTTTCATACTTTGACAAAGTATGACAAAAAGGAGGAAAAATGAGTAAATTTTGAAATATCATTATGAAAATGGGTAGGGTAGGTTCAGGAAATGATATGGGGTCATATATTTAAGTGTTTCACAAAAAGTCATAGTAGTTAATCAAGTTAGGAGACTGAATCGTGTTTTTCTTAAATGTAGACCTAAAATTGATGGGATGTTGGTCTGGTAATAACAGCAATAAACATTATAGTTTTGTTGTTTTTTGTTTTAAATACACATGTGCATGCATGTGCTCTCTCTCACACACACACACACACACACACTTACTTACCTATCCACCTCAGGGTTGTGTTTATATAATGCCAAGTACCTTCTGGTTGTTTTAATGACACCATATCCCTGACCCAAGGTAGGGCTGAAGACAAGGTAGGATTTTTCTTCGTGGACCACTTATACGTAAGTATAGAAAGATGCGCAACCAGTAATATAATTGCTTTTGCTGATGAAAACTGTCTCATCCCTAAAAACCTGTTAGGAATTGTAAAGAGGCACCTGAAAAGAAGAGGGTCATGGAGGAATCACAGGAAGCAACCCTACCTAAGAGATCTGTAATAGGAGGGCCTCCTTGGGGTCTGTCTACTGGTGGCCCCACCCACCTGTTATGGACCAACCACCCACCTTCTTACCTGCCACACCTCATTGTTAATTAATTGTTATTAATTAAGTGGGAGGCTGCCCATTGTATGCCCCAATGCCAGGGGGCGTTACCTCCAGCTCTGTTCCTCCCCTATACTGCAGACCAAGTTTCGCAGATGGTATTTGTAAATTCTTCTTTATGTTGGGGTCTAGGCTGCTGTGGGCCTACCCCTTTTCTCTCTAGCTAGGCCTGTCAGTCAAAAAAAAACCAGTAATCAGGGGTTGACTCCCCTAGCTATCAAAAAAAAACCTCACTCAGGCTCCTGCCCCTCTGTGGCACTGGGGTCTGCTCACCCCTGAATACTACACCCTGCCTGGCGCTGGGGTCAGCTCACCTCTGAATACTGCACCCTCTCTGGCACTGGGGTCCTCACACTGGGCCCCAATGAGGTCTCCTCCTTCCCCAAATAGCCTCACCCAAAACACCAGTGTTAACATTAAACAAGAGAGGCAACATGCCTGCTTACTTTAGATGATCATGAGGATGGCTCAGGGCATGACATAGTCTTTCAACAGAGACTGCGGCCATGGCACAATGGTCATTGGGAGTCCCCCTCCCCGCTGCCCCTCTGGCCTTCTCCACTTACCATCTGTAGGGTCCTGGCCTTCCTCTTCCTGTCAACTGACTGGCTGGCAGGGCTTGAGCCTTAACCCCTACTTGACTGGACAGCTGTGACTGGAGGGTTCTGGACTTAAAAGGACCACCCTGTCTCTTAGTAACAGGCTTAGGGTTCCCTGTTACAGGGTTCTACTAGGTATCCTCCCATAGAAACCACTGGAACAATCCAAAAATGTGTAGGGTCCAGAAGCAGCACAAAGGACCATAGGATAACCATCCACAATGCTGAGGGTTTACTTTGTGGAAAATTAACTTTCCCATGGGTGAATTTGTGACTTTCATTTAAGTAAAAAGTGGTTTCTCACTGAGCGGCTGTCATGCCAGATAATATGAAGCAGTTGCACTGCAAAAATCTAACTCCAGTGTTATGTCTTTGTGTCTCTTCACTGATGAGGGTTACGCTAGAACAGGGGAGAGAGAGCCCAATGCAGCTAACTTGACTAGTAACTTTATTGTTCTGAAAAGGGACCCAAACTGAAAACAAGCATGGTGCCTGAGGAGGTGTGCAAAGCTACAATGCTTAAGGAAATAGTTCTACACAATAAATTGTTTATTTCAGGTGTTAATTCCCTCATGTTGATAACAGAAGACAGAGGGTGAGATTACAGTGAGAGATAGTATGCTTATGTACTGCAAATTTGCTTGCAGCTTATTAAACAAACCATTTTATTTCCCTAGCCATATGCTTGTGTCTTTTTTTTTTTTTTTAAGAAAAGACGCATTGGAATTTCCAAAAAATTGGATTTAGTGGGTACATCTACACAAGACACCTTAATGTGCAATTAACTGTTTTACTGCACTTTAATGCATCATGGCAGAACATGCTAATGTCTAGCAGAATTAGTTTGCATATTAAATATCACCAAAAGAAAAGTGTTTGCCTCTGATACTGCGCATTAGCACACCTACTGTGCCTTTATCTAGTTCCTCATATTAGGGGCACTAAACTTAATGCACAGGTGCAAAAGAACATTAATGCATGTGTAGACATGTCCAGTGAGCTCAACTACATGTGCATTAATGTGCCTTTTCTAATGCACATTAAATTTAGTATCTCCAATACAAGGTACTAAATTAATGTGCATTAGGTTGTGCTAATGCACAGTAGTGCATCTGTGTACTTTTTTAGTGACGCTTAACGCACAGTAGACTATTTTACTGCTCATTAACGTAATGTTATGGCTTTTTGTGTGATGTTGCAACATACAGTAAAATAGTCTACTGTGCACTGTAGTGCATATGTAGATGCACCCAGTATGAATTAGAAGAGATGCAGTTTTATCTTCATAGCTCTAATTCCTTAGCTTATTTTCCCCCATATAATATTGAATCTACTCTAAGCACTTTTAATCATTCATGCTGAACCTAGAGCTTAGAATTTAACTCATCTGAAAGTTAAGCTCATATAAAATAACATAGCTAGCCGATTTTCCCTAACACATGCACACACACACACCGCTCTGCTGATATAGGATCATTTCTTGTGCATGAAGAAGGGTGACAAGCATACCTTTAATCTGCCAGTTCCTAGATGATGCACAGTCTTTTTGTAGACCATAGCTAACAGGTGTGACTTGGCATTTCCCAGGTTTCTCCAATTTGGTTCAAGAAATTAGAAAGTCAGGAAGCTGTGCCTTTCCCTCTGAATGAACCACCAACACAATCTTAAAATAATACAAATCTTGTTCAAACATATTCCTCCTATAAGTAACATTAAACTATATCCAACTGAAGAACATAAGGGTTCACGGCATTTACATGAAGGAATATATTGAGCCCTGCTAGTGGACTCTTGAGTATCTTGGTGCAATGGTGTGCTTCTTCCCTGATTGCTCACACTCAACAAGGGAAGGATCTTTAAAGGCCTCATTATCCAAATAGAAATTATCCCTGACTGACAGTTCCACTGGGGAGCTCATCCATAGAATAGAAAATAGGTAAATTGGAATCATGTTCATTCTGAAAAGTGATCCATAGAGGAAAAAGAACTTATTCATGCTTATATATGAATGCCTCCTTTTTGCAGTGATGAGGCTAGTGAGAGGGGAGGCCTTATAAGCTTGAATGAGCAGGAAAGAGCAGCAACAATAATCTGCGCAACGAACCTGAAATCCATTACAGTCAGTCATATTAGATTATTATTGAAACCATGAGCTAGCTCCGTTAGTCTGTGCCAAGGGTGAGAAAATGACCACATCCAGAAAGGGGATCAGGGCGGAAGAGGGTGCAAAAGAAGCATAGAGTTACTGAAAGAATCCCTTTTTTCCTCTGAGCAATAGCAGATCCCTTTAATATGTAACAAAGTGGTAAGAAAGAAAGAGTTGTTTTTGGCTTTGCACAATTGGGTTGATCTTTTATTACCTGATTAGATCTTCTGATTTCACAGCCTGCCTATGTGGCATTCCAGACCTTCAGGGGCTTCGGCAACTGAGCATTGCTTACTCCTGCCCCCACTTCCACCCCATCCCAGAATAGGGTCCAAGCTGGGTAATTACTATAATTTTTTCTGGGTTGGTTTACATCTATCTCAATAAGATGACACTAAGTTATACTTTATTTGACATGGATGAGAAATCAGAAATGATTCTGTTTTAGAAAACATTCCAAGATGACTCTAGATCTTATATTTGCTCTCAATGGGCACATCCCAATGAGCAGGAAAGTGTGCTTCCCTGGAGACAAACAACAGTGGCACAATGTGTGCTGCTGCTACTTGTCTTTGGGGAAGATCCGTGCCATGCTTGCTTTGGAGCATGGCACATTACCCTGGGTGGAGTAGGGGAGGCTAGGGCCAACAACTGTGCTGGTGCCAGCAGCCTTACCTGGGATGCTGGGGGGCTCCAGGAGCTGCAGCCATGGTGCTCCTTCAGCAGGGCACCTGAATGGCAGCAAGAGTGTGTCTCCAGATGGCCAGGTTTCAGTTTTGGGTGGCATGCACTGTTGCCATATGTGCCACCCCACTTCTTTAAGGAGAGGGTTTTTCTGACCCTGGGATCTCCCGGGTCAACCTCCCACTACCTCTGCACTGCAAATTAGCAGTGCAGAGAATGCCTGAATGTGCAGCGTGTGTGGTATGCAGTGCCACAGGCGGGTCTGCGGTGCTGCATACCTCATGTCTGCACTTGTCTAGATGTGCCCAATATGTAGAAAGAATTTGGAACTGACGTGGAACCCATGGGGTGTTGCTGATTCAGGCAAACATAAATACCACTCAGTAGAAGAAATCAGATAATAGGACCCTACTACCTAAATCAATCCAATACTTCGTTTAAGCTACAATGATACTTACTTGGCAAATTGCAAAGAACTGAGTAATCTGGCTCTGCTTAATGCTTTACTGACTCATTGTTCATAATCCTTTTCTTGACTTTGTTGTTTATTATAACTGTGTAAATATAACACAATATATCAACTATAAATAGCTAAATTACTATTCACCACTTAAGTCTCTTTATTTTTTTTTTACAGATGTGCAGCACAAAAGAAAAATAAATAAATAAAAATCAGTGTTTTCTAGTAAAGAGAGAACCTTTGACAGCAAAATGCTGGAGCTTCTGGGTACTAAGTTGTATATGCAACTTCTTCCATAGAGCAATAGGTACCTTTGGGAACAAGAGAATACAGGGTCTGAATACCATACTAGTTTTTTTTTTTTTCTGTGGGATGGAAGCAGGATTGAGGATCATAATATCCCATCCAGTCCTTTGCTTCCAGTATCATATAGCTGACAGTTTTTCTTTGCTTTTATGCCATTCCTGTGGATATTTTAATCAGGGGTGATGGTGGAGTTTGTAATGATTTTATTATTGTTTGCTTTATGTTGTGGGGGAAGCTGAGTCTGCTATCCCAGTGTAGAAAAAAATAATGTTAAGAGCATATGCGGGCTTTTTGGCTGCCTGACTCTGGCATGTGTGCAAAATTAGAGATAGAGGTAAGAGGAAAGACAGGCCCAGACCACTAATGAGATAATTACCTGAAGGGATGCTACCAATATGAGTCCTCTTAAAGGCCTGAAGCAGCATGTGTGGTGCATATTGCTGAGATTATTTGGAAATTGAGTGCAAAGCTGAATGCATGACCTGCTTTCAAATGAGAATGGATGCTGCTCCTGGTAGCTCAGCATGATGTTTTCTTTATACTAGGAGCCAAATGCTTCAAAACAATAAAGAAAAATCCTCTCCAATCCACATACATTCATCACATAAAATGGCAGCAGTAGCTGGCATTTGGAAGGATCCTACATATTTTTCTGGTATATCAGCCCAAATTTCTCCTTTTCCCTCCTATTCATACTGTAAATTTTATATTCCATGGTGAAAATTGAAATTAGGTATAGTCTGTATGTTTACTGTGCAAGAATAAAATTGAAAAGGGTCAAATTGCTATAGGATCATACACCCTGTATATCTCTGGTCACTCAGACCTATCAACACGAGCATTAAAAAATGTCATATTCACTCAGAAAAAACACATCATAAGATAGAAACCATATTAAATGTTAAATAATAGCCATGACCAATAATTTTGAATAACCCTGAAAAACAGTTTGGATTTTTAAATATCACTATAATTAGTTGGGTCAACAACTTGAGATGCCCTGAAAGGATTTGTTTTACATAAAATGCTGAATGCTCTCCATGAAATGCAGGTATCTCAAGTAATGCATGCAGACAATAACAAGCATGCTTGAATACTCAGGACTGCTATATTTTGAAAAGTTAGCCTTTAATAGCCTAAACTGGACACAGGTGCAGAAGTCAATATATGCAGTTATTTAAGTATAGAGTTATTTATACAGAATGCCATATGTATAATACAGCTATAATAGAAAATTTAAAGATAAATATCCTACATTCACCAGTGATGCACATCAGAGTACAATAGAACAATTGCTACTGTGTCTACCAGAGACAGGCATATCTGAATTTATTTGATTTTCTCCCCCCTAAAGCTTTGTTTTTATAAGCTCTTTTACTTGAGTTTATAAGCATCCTTACCTGTGTAAAGGGACTCAAAGTAGTAATTAAAATCATGTTTATTCTTAAGAGTCTTCTTTTAATTTTAAAAGAGTTTCCAAGCAATATGCTGAAAAATTAAGGAGCACAATACAGTACCACACCAAAGGAGAGGGGCCCTTCAGTAGTACATTTACATGTGCAATTAGCATGTAGCAATAAATTCCAGTGCAGTTCACATGTGCACATGTGCTTGGAACAGCAGCTGTTTGAGCTGGGGTAGAGTAGCACTAAGCTGGAAAGGGTGGGAGGGAGGATCAGCCCCAGGCTCTGGGTAGCAGTGTCAGGCAGTAGAGGGACTAGCTGGGGCATGAGGGCAGGTAGCCCCTGCAATGTAACACCCTTGTGCCCCAGCCACCATCTACATGTGTGTTGTTGCACTATATTACTCTGCCATAGGGTAGTAATCATCCTGGACAGTACTATCCTACCATGTAGTTATTTATTTATTGTACCTAATACTAGCTTATGTACAGATGGTGATACTTTACTAAGGAGCTAATGAGCTCTTAGTAAAGCACACATGAAGATGCATGCAGAAGATCATCGTCTGCTGGAATTCGCCATCCAGTGAATGGTGGCAAAGGCCTACAGCAAGGCAGCAGCCCTAGATTTCAGGAGGGTGGACTTCAATGAGATAAGGAGAATAGTTGGGGAAGCACTGAGGTCCCGGAGGGGAGCGGAGCCAGGTGTCCAAGAACAGTGGTTGCTCCTTAAGGAGACAATCCTCCAAGCCCAAAGGGAGGTAATCCTAACATGGATCAAAGGGAGCAGAAGGGCGCAAAAGCCCCCATGGCTCACCAAAAGCATCTGGGAATGTCTCCTAGCTAAAAGGGAGGTGCACACCCAATGGAAGGGAGGGGCCATCACCAGGGAGGATTAGACTGCGGTTGCTTGGGGATGCAGAAGGGCAGTCAGGAAGGCCAAGGCAGAGATGGAACTAAGACTAGCTTCCCGGATCAAGGATAACAAGAAGTCCTTTTTTAAATACACAGGGGGCAAAAAGAACATTCCGGGTAACGTGGGGCCCCTGCAGGACAAGCTAGGAAATTTGGTCATCACACCAGACGACAAAGCTAACATATTTAATGATTTCTTTGCCTCCATTTTCCTGAGCAGGGACTGAAACAGCCATCCCCCTCTGAGCCCCCCCTTAGACCTCAGGGGAGGCATACCTAGGCCAGGGGTTAGTGAGGAACTAGTTATGGAACTTCTGGAAGAACTGGATGTATTCAAATCAGCTGGTCCAGACAATTTCCACTCTTGAGTACTGAGGGAATTGGCTGACGTTATTGCGGGCCCCTGGCATGGCTTTACGAGCACTCGTGGTGCTCTGGTGTGGTGCCAGAGGACTGGAAGAGGGTCAATGTGGTTCCCATCTTCAAAAAGGGGAGGAAGGAGGACCCAGGAAGTTAGTCTTACCTCAATCGTGGGCAAGCTTTTTGAGAGAATTATTCTGGCACATGTCCACGACGGACCAGCAAGGGAGATTATGCTTAGGGGCAACCAACACAGGTTCATTAGTGGCAAGTCCTGTCAGACCAACCTGGTGGCCTTCTACGACCAGATCACCAAATCCTTAGATGCAGGGGTAGCAGTGGACATAGTCTTCTTGGACTTTCGGAAGGCCTTTGACACTGTCTCTCACCCTGTTCTCATTAAGACACCCACACCCACACAGTAAAATGGGTCGCCAACTGGCTGGAGGGCCGCACCCAGAGGGTGGTAGTGGATGGGTCATTTTTGACCTGGAGGGATGTGGGCAGTGGGGTTCCACAGAGCTCAGTCCTCAGGCCCGCACTTTTCAACATCTTCATCAGTGACTTGGACGAGGGGGTAAATAGCATCCTGTTCAAATATATTTATGACACTAAGATGTAGGGGGA
>NW_017728918.1:50069570-50089127 GCF_001723895.1 Crocodylus porosus | reverse complement strand
ATTGAAGTCACCCATGACAACCAAGGTCCTGGAGCAAGCGGCCTCAGTCAGTTCCCGGGCGAACTCCTGGTCAAGCTCAGGACTTTGATTGGGAGGTCTGTAGTAGACTCCCACCATTGTGTCCCCTGTGCCGTTTTTCCCACATTTTATTAACACCCAAAACAGCTTTATTTCTTCATATCCGATAATAAAGAATGTATCTTACCACAAAGTTGTTTTCTTTTCAAAGACGATGCTTCTACAATATTGACTAGGTAACTCTTCAATCTTTGTAAAAGACATCCCATGATAGAAAACAAACTGGTTAGATAAGACTTAAGAGTCTGGGCATGCAAATGAGTTAACCTAAGGTAAAAGTGGGCAGGACTTTAGAGCACATCACCTGTTCCTGTCTAGATGCATATTCTTATCCCATAGTAAATGAAAACTCAGCTGCAGTAAGTTATGTTTCTTTTGTTGAGGGATAACTTATGGCAGATTTTGCTTTTTATACCACAGAATAAGAACAGTTTATATGCTCTAAAGAACCATTCTTCTTTACCTCCCAATTAATTTGTTTGCATATTTCTGCCCTCAGCCTCATGTCTTCAGATGACATTGTCATCCCCAGAAGATAATTAAGGTATCATAAAAAAAGGTCTCAGAGTTCTTCTTATGGCCTGGGATGTCAACATAGTTTAGAAGCCTCCATGGCAGGGGTGGGCCATGATTTGGGCCCAAGGACCACATCGGCTATTTTGGTGAGCTGTTGCAGGCTGGGTCAGAACCTCCCTGCCACCAGTGGTGACTCCATGCCCCACCATGCACTTGCAGTGTCCAAGACCAGGCTGGGGCAAGGGAAGGTGGCTGGTGCTGGGGCACCCCCATCCAATGCCATCCCACAGCTTTCCCCAGAATACCTGCACAGTGGTGGCACCCCAGCCCTTCCAACTTGGCATAGGTGTAGCACAGGGGCAGCGGCAGTGGTGGGAGACCTGGTGAGGTCACTAGACCTGGGGCCAGAGCCAGGGGCTGATCTCCATGGAGACTGGCTTCCAGCACTGGATGCAGCTCCCCACCCAGCCACATATGATCTGCATGGAGACAAGACCAAAGCCCCAGATGCAGTGCCCTCACTGGGGCTCCCACCACTGCCACTTTGCTGTGTCTCATGCTGAGCCAATGGGGCTGCTACCAGTGCATGGGCATCCCAGGGTGAGCTGCAGGCTGGCATGGGATGGCAGTGCCCCAGCACCACCCAGCAAAACCAAGGGTCCCACTATGAGCTAGGCAAAATCAATCCATGGGTTGAATCTTGTGTGCAGGCTGTATTTTGCTCACCCGTGCTCCATGGAGATGCTAAAGGATTATGTTAATGCATCTCTGTAGGTGTAATGTATAGGTATTCAGAAAGAGGAATACTCTATGCCAGAGAGTTGAGGGAGGAAACATTAGCCAAAGCTCTTCTTGTTACTTAATGATCCCCCATAAACAGATAAGAATTTAGATTAAATACAGTGGGTGAAAATCCTGGTCCACTTGAAGACAATGGGAGTTTAGCCTTGGGCTAAATTACTGTCCAAACATAGACAGAATTCCACTTGCTCATGGATCTATGGAGTATGGATAGTTTCATTAGTGATCTCAAAAAATGAGCCAGCAATCCTGGGGAAGGTTGGCTGGTATATAAAGGATGGAGGTCCTGCTTCTGGTAGGCAACTATACGTCTGTGTTTAAATCAGGCTTCTTAAGTTTTTTCTAGAAATTAAATGGATCAGAATTCTGTGTGCAAGTTAATTTATTGTAACTACATAGTAAAGGCATTACACAGTTATAAGTGTTTTCTTTAAAGCTTTTCTTACTGTTATAGTTAGTCTCTGATTTAGAAATAAGGTCTTTTTTAAGTACATATAAATGTTCTTAGGATGGCCCCAGCTTTGCAAGTAAGGGGTTCACTTTACCATTTCCGTTCACATTACCATTTCCAGGGTCTATTCAAAAACTTTTAATATGAGTACAAGTCTGCCCATGGAGAATCTCTTAGGTATGACACTTTTGTGAATTGCATTTTGAAGTACATATTCTTTGATTATATTACCTTTCATTGACATGTGGTTGGGGGATTTCAGCAGATGGAATTAAATTATTAACATAAGGAAATGGCTGATTTTAACTACACAAGGTGGTGAAATGTAAAGTCCTGCTGTGTGATTAGTCCTTTATGTTTATTCATTCACAGTTAAGTAGTTCCCTTCTGTGTGAAGTAGCCGGTAACATAATAAGAACATTCCCACTAGAATATATATTTGTTAGTGCCACTTTGGTTAAAGCTGAAGATATAGATTCCTCTATGACAAGAGCAGTTGATCTGAATTGTGTTGTAGGCCAACCGTTGGTAAATTTATTTTTTTTCAAGGAAAGAGAAAAGGAACATCAAGACTTAAAATATGAATAAAAAACTAGTTCTATTGTTTTCCATGTTTTCTGCATCTTGGTAACAGTCATAACATTGGATCAAGTTACAGATAAAAATACTTTTTTATGTGCTAGCCAGGCACATTCACACTGAGACATGTCAAACTGAGGTCTCTTCATGGACCATTGCCGCTAATAAATATTCTGTAGACCAACTTATGCATTTGGGTATGCCAATCTTTATGACATTACAGTTCATCTTCAACCAAGGCTATAGCCTCTGGTAGTCTGAATATCCCTCCCCCTCTTCTCATGTTACATGTCAAACAAGAACATTTGTGAGCACAGAAAGAAACTTTTCTCAGAAGGCCTTGAACAATATTGAAAGACAAAAGACTATTATCAAAATCTTGGTTTATCACAGAAATACTCCTCTTTCTCTGGGGCCTTCAGAGAAGCTTTGGTTTCTTTGGATTTCCAAGAAAATAATCAGAAGAGGTCCTATCATACCAAAAGGGAAGTCTCACCTAAACCCCAATCTGGGACATACAATATTTTGCATATACAGACTGATAATTATGTTTTCAACCTCCAATCATATCTCATAGCCTGGGACATGCATGTATTGATCTGCATAGTGTCATCCTCTGTTTGTATAGTTTGTGCAGTTTTCTGTGTGTTAGTTTTGTTGTTACCACAGGCAGCATGTGTTCTGTTGAAGACCCTGATGTTTTAGAAAGAACAACTTCAGGCTTGGCCAGGCTTATTATCTGCAGATCATCTACTCACTAATAAACATGGCCTAATGATTAAAAGATGTTAGCCCTGAATGATTGTGGCAAAGTATTAATACAGCTCAAATATCATGTCTCCTAGAATAGGAATGACCAAGATATGACCTAGATTCAGTCCATAGGGCCATATCATCCAGCCTGCAGAGTCCAGGCATTTGGCAAACTGGCAAGCAGTGGCAGTGCTAATTGCCATGGCTTTCAGAACTGCAGTAATTAACATTGCCACCACTCAACCTGCCACCAAATTTCCAGACCTGTGGGCTGGATCTAGAGCATGAAGCCATGTCATCTGACCTAAGGGCAGCCTGTGGAGCCCAGAAATTTGGTGGCAGAAAGGGAAGCAGGTGCTATAGCTCCGGGGAATTGAAGCTATTAATGCCATCACCTGTGTCAAATTCCAGCCCTATGGGCCCTAGATCCACTCCAGATCTATTCCTGTACCACTTATCCAAAATACAGGGCCAAATAACTTGCATATCACTGCCCTAGTTCAATACCAGTTTCCAAGGATTTTTAGTTCCCCTCGTATACATCATAACTTTGTTTACACCAGACAGTTCAGATGAGGCATTTCCTTTATCACGTAGCTCAATAAACATCAGGATCTTTACCAGAACACCCCAATTCCTGTACCTTTCTTCATTATCTTGTGTTCTCTGAACCATCCAGCAGCAACCTTTATCCATCAACCCTAACAGCCAGCCTTATCAGTTGGCTCAATCAGAGGCCTAATCTTACAGGCACACACTTTAAACACAAAAAAGGGTGTGCATCTTGCTTTGTTCAGTGCTTTACCTTTTTTGGGTATGTACAGACATGCAGGTAGGTTAGGAGGAGGTTAGATTGAGTTAAAAATGGCCATGCAATCTAAGGTAAGTTAGGATGGAGGGATGTAGAGGCAAGCAAGGTCTGTGGGGGACCTAAGGGAATCAGGGGGTCTAGCAGGGTCTGTGGAGGGTTCAGTGGGGCTGGGAGGGTTTGGAAGGATTTCAAGGACTAGTGGGATCTATGTTGGAGTTGGTGAGGTCGAAGAGATTTTGGTGATATTGGGGGGTGGAGCAAGTGGAGTCCACAGGACGGCTTGAGCAGATTGAGGAGGTTGGCAGGATCAGAGAAGCTCCCTAAACCTGCCAGACCCTTGAGCCCTCCCACTGATGCTGCTGAAATGTACCTGATCCCATAAACTGCCCTCCCCCCACCTCCCCCCCAACTTACTTGCATTGATTCCCAGCACCAATGAACACTGGTAAATCTGATGCCAGAAGCAGTTTGAAGGATATGAGTTTGGTGGGCTAGGGAGGCAGGGAGGGGTGTCTGTCTTGCGAGCAGGGGGGTGGGCCACGTGAACGAAACATAATCCAGTGATGGAGGTGTGGTAGGAAAAGTGTAGCCTTGGGGCTGGGGCCAGCACCTGGGCTTTTCCACCCAGAGCTGTGCTGGGAACTGTGCAGAAGTTTGGTTAGATTGGTCATGCCAGACTTAATCTAAGTTATATTACCTTAGAGGTACAGTTAATTTAGGTTGTGTTAACCATTTTTAGACCAATCTAAACTCCCTAAACTTCCTGAACTTCTGTGAGAGTCACGCTTAGATTGACCTAACTAAAGATCTAAGTGTAAGGTCCGCATCTGAGCAAACTAAGTTAAGTTAGGTGGTCATTTTTAATGCAACATCTACAGTCTATCAATTCAGTAACGTACTGGAACACTCCCATGGGTAGCTTGTTCTTTTGGTAAATAATTCCAACTTTGTATTTGATCTTTCTTCATATTATTAATACTTCAATTATTTTACTGTCATTCAATTAATTAATTAATACATCATTTGTTAATGTTTCCTTTTAGGATAAAGTATTTACATACTAAGACCAAGATGCTAAAAATAAACAAACAGATAATGGGTGGAGTTAAAGGCATTATGTTATGATCAAGCATTCACTTCTTTGTACTTGGTAAAAACAGTGTGTGTGTTTAATGTTTAGGCAATGAATGATTCATGATGTCCTTAACAACTCTTTTTCTTGCTTTTAAGTGTTTGAGTTTTCAGACAACATAATATGTGGGTATCTTATTGTCACTTATATTAGATTTAACAGTTAAGAAAGCTTTATGTTATTTTTTCCCCCCTGGTAATTCACTTCATACTTAAAAACTCTGCATTTTATCAAGAGCACTTGGTGTCAGCAATTCTTTTTATGGCTCCAAGATTAAACAGATTTGTACTGCATTTTATTACCAACTCATTGGAGTATTAGACAAAGCAGTACAAAATCATGTAGTAAAACATGATTGCAGAACACCTAAACAGTAACAAAGGTTTCATTTAGTTATCTAATACATACATACATATGTAAAAATTTGTAGCCCTCCTAGCATACAGCTGTAGGCAGAGCACACCTCCATGTGTGACTGTACATAGAAATGAATCTCTGTTGCTTCAAAGAGATGAAGCAATATGAGATGCATCATCATAATATCTCTGGGCAATAGCGAAGAAAAATAAGACTTACAGTTTTTAGCTTTTAAAATATACATATTTTTAAAACTGTGTTTGTTTGTGTGTAATATAAAAGCCAATATATATATTTTAAAAGCTAAAAACTGTAAGTCTTATTTTTCCTCTATACTGCCCAGAGATGCTAGATTCCTCTCATGCATGGGGAGATGAATTTTGGCTAAATAAGTGGAATCTCAGCTCCTATCACTTAACAGCTCTGCCAAAACAGCTAGTTCTCTTTCCATTTCTTTCTAAATGAGTCAGACATATTATGATAAACAGGGATCTGGGTTTTGTGTTCACCAGATTAAGGAAAAACACAGAAAAATGCAGATTGTCTCCTTTGAAAGAGAAAAATGGAAGAAACCAGGTGTTTCCCTTGAAGGCTGGCAGAGTCCCAGCCTGCAAGAGGATGCTTAGGATTGGAAGAAGTAGGATGCAGGAGGCACCATATGCATGTGTGTGCACACATACATGCACATGGCCAAAACTACAGCCATGCAGTGCTGCTTTCAGGTAATTCTGGGGGAGAAGAGGGCATAGGTGATGTGGGGAGGAGGGGAAAGATTGAGGCTCTCACAGTGAAGGAGGAAGTGGGGCAGGGCTGGCAGCTGGGCCTGGGAGTGCTGTCCAGCTGGGCCAGGGTGGGAATGTGTGGCTGCAGGGCCTGGCTGGGGAGTGAGATGAAACATGGGTGGCTTATCCAGCAGGCAGCACAGGGCCTGGCTCCCCACCACAGTATACACACTCAGGGAGGAGGGCATGGTGGGGACACATGCTGCCCTGATTTGTGCATGGGGCAGAGGAAGTTGAGAGCTGTTCACTGCAGGCTCAGGGCTCCCTGCCCTGCTGCCCTCCCCCGGGAGCCTCTGCAGCCCAGCATGCAGAACCTAGCACAGGACAGTGGGGAGTCTTGTTGCTGCTGCCAGAACTGGGAGCCCCAAGCCAGCCATGCCACCATGGTGAGGCACCACAGCTGGGGCTCAGGGGCTGCTTGGGGGTGGGGGGGTGGAGGCTTGCAGACTCTGGACCTGGTCCCATAGCCCAAGCAGCTGGTAGCACACTCTGGCAGTGCTGGCAGAGCAGGGTGCTGTGGGTTAGGAGTGAGGGGGGTACCAATAGGTCTCGAGGGTGAGAGGCTGTGGGTTGGAAGTGAGGGGCACTGGCAGAGTTGTGGGGTGGGGCTGTGTTTCGGAAGGGAGAGGCAACGGCATGCTCAGTGCTACAAAGCAGGAAAGGGGATACCACGTCCCGATGAGCAAAGGGGCAGGGGGAGCTCTAATTTTCTATGATAAAAAAACCAAAATCAAATGCCAAAGTATATAGGTATTTAGAATTTATTTTATTATAATGACTGAGTCACTGGTAGGCTTCCAAATTGCTTTAAAAACGTAAATATATCAATACAACATTGTGTTCAACTGATACCAATACATATAGCAGCATTTCATTTTAATTGCAGAAAAATGTGGATTTGGGGTTATTGTTTTTTTTTCAGAGAATTTGTGATTTTTAAACAAAGAAAAAAAACCCATGCATCTCCTGTTGCTTCATCTCTTTGAAGCAAGTGAGATTCATTCCTATGTAAAAACACACATTGAGGTATGCTTTGCCTACAGCTGTATACTAGGAGGTCTAGAAAAAAACTTCCTATTTATATGACAGGCAAAGTCCCAGTGGGTGATTGTCCAGTGTTTTGTACAAGCTTAGAAATGGATGGAAAATATATATTACATTTCTGTGTCTTTTGCTTTAGTACCATGTTTAATCCCCATAGAGCCACGGAACCATCATTATCACCATTTTAAGCAATTCATTATTCATTCTCTCACCTCTCTTAAAACCAATCAAGCATAAATACTGAATATATTTAGCATAAGAAAATTATGGAATAGAGTCACTTATTTACCAAGAAAAAAGGAGATCCTTATAGTATGAATTAAGAAGTTTTGATGAATCAACTGAAGACAGTTTAAAAAATATATTTTTCTGTCTTCCATACTCATGCAGAATCCCAGAATACCTTTGCCATTAAAGCTATCAGCCTCTCAGTCTGAGTTATTATCCAGATGGCTCTTCTAGATGCATTGTCTCCATCAATGCATTCACTAAAGTGAATTGTTAAGTTTTTGGCCTTTAGTTTGCTGTCATGGTACACAACACAGTGCCTGGAACAGAAAAGAAACTGTTGTCCTGAGTACACACTGGGCAATTTAAAGATGCCAAACCCCAACTGGTACATTTTTTGTCCTCAATACTCCACTTGGAAGGGTATTACAGCATCTGTTTGATCAAATGCAGGGTTATCCAACTGGTGGTCAGTGGACTACACATAGCACCCTCTAGGATAAACTGAGCCCCCACCCCCTTCCAGTTGCCACTTTCCCTATTCCTTTCCTACTGCTGTTGCTAGAGCTTCTATGGTCCCCATAGGCAGTGGAAGTTGGGGGGATAATGGGGCTTATCCCCCCAAATATGGGGCAGCATTAGGGCTGCAAGGCAGCCTGGCCATGGACTTCTGGTAGCTGCAGCAAGGGTGGGGAGGGGTGCACACACAGCAGTGAGGGAGGGATGGGCATGGGGCTGGAGCAGACACTGCACAGCTGGGACAGGGTGCAGGATGGAGCTGCAAGTGGCTCATCCAGGGGGCACAGCTCCTGCTGCTACACGCACTCTGGGAGAGCATGGAGGGCATATGCCCCTGGATCTGCGTGGGGCAAGGGCAGACTGCCACTGCGGGCTGGGGCTGTGCTGGGCTCATCCCAGCAGGGGGCTGGGCTGGTCTGTGCTCAGGGCAGGTGATAGCAGTCCTGGAAGCAGGATTCGGGGGGGGGGGGGTAATGCAGTGCCACTGCCCCCTGCCCCAAGCACAGCATGGCCCAGCCCTCCATAAGGAAGAGCCTGGTACCACCCTAGACCCAGCCTGCAGCGGCAGCCCACTTTTGCACCATGTGCAGATCTGGGTGCACATGCCCTCCAGGGCCTGCTGGGGTGTGTGCAGAGGTAGGAGCTGCCAGCCCATCCCTGTGTCAGGTGCCCCCTGGACAAGCTGCTCATGGCTCCATCCTGCAATCCACCCCAGCTGCACAGGGCCTGTCCCAGCCCGAGCTGCACTCCCTCCCTCACCACCATGTGGGGAACAGATCAAGGCCCCAGGGGTGAGGAGGGAGCAGGGCACAGGCAGGACCAGGGGCTGGGGTGAGTGGAGCTCTGGCCAAGTCAGGTGGTGGAACAAGCGGAGGCCCAAGGGGCAAGTGCCCCCCGATCTGTGCATGGGGTAGAGGAGACTGCTGCTGCATGCTGGGCTTTGCTCCCTTCTGCAGCTGCCCCACTCCCCCTGCCCACATGGTGGCAGGATGCACATGGCATTTAGTTGACGTGTCTCAGACCACATCACCGAAATACTATAAAATTGGTCATGGACCGTAAACACTGCTGCAGTGGATCAGAGATGAAATAAAAGAACTTTCAGTCGGGCATTAAAAAAAAATTCAGTGGTGGACTGATTTGCCCAAAGGCTGCCTGCTCTAGTTTGAGTTATTAATGTAAAACTTTTGTGAATGAAGAATAAATTTATTTGCAAAATCAAATTAACGTAAAACTGGTTCTTTCCATAAAAGTATACAGAGAAGAAGTGAAATCAATAGTGGAACAGCCCATGTAAATTACTGTACAAACTTTTGGCAATTTAATGCTGACAGTATGTTACATTCATTCTTTCATTTGTTCATGTAAAATCAGAACTAGTCAGATAAAAAAAATCTAAATTCTCAGCACACTGGAATTTTTCAACTAGAAAACTACACATTAGCAACTCTGTGATTAGGTATTTGCTTATTGATGATTACAGTGTGCACAGAACCAGCCTTTACTGATATTGCTTTTTATTTTTATTTTTTGACCAGTTTCTGGAAAGAATCATCTTTTGATGATATTTTTATGATCCTTCTGAGGTAAAATGCCTGGGTTGTATTACTTTACCCGAGATTTAGTATAGCTAGCTGACATTCTGTAAATTATTAAAAATACAATGATCTAAAAATAATCTTACAATAGATTGAATCATCTTTCAGGACACTGAGGCGTGTCAGTTAGCATGAAATAGTATTAGCATCACAAGTAGATACACAATGAAAGAGGTGAAGTGTGTTGAAGAAACAAATCACACACATGAAAAAGGGAAAATTAAATAGAAAGAAAAAACCAAGAAAATGTGTGCAGATGACAAATATCTAAGGAACTGAATGTTGTTTTATGTGCGTATCAGAGTATTTTATCCAAAATGGAAAAGTTAATGAATGGTCTTGTGTGATTTTTTAATACTTTAAAATAATCAATGTTGATTTCAAAATAAAGAGGAATTCTTGCATCAGGATACTATATATGTATCCTGGACTTAGATTAAGAAATGAAATTAAGACTTTAAACTCACATGAACCTTACAAATATATAGTTTGACTGGATATAAAAAGATTTGCTGTATTACATAAGTGATAATGAAAACCATAAAGGGGAGCCTAAAAATATGATGACATAGTAGAGAAGAGGAGAAAGAGAAGAAGAGAAAGTTATTTGATAGTCTTTATTTCAAAGTGAACCAACTCAGAATTTGGTAGAAAAGATGATACTCTGAACATTAAATGTCCACCCTCTTAAGGCTCTGGATAAATTATAATGTCCACTCCAGGTGATTGTAACACCACTTCCTTCAGAATACCTTCAGAAAAACTATAAAGTGGATATATAATTAGTTGGATCATCATTGTCAGTGAGTAGTCATCAATGGCTCAATGTCTAGCTGGGAGGAGGTATCAAGTGTGTTTCTCAAGGGGCTGCCCTGAATTTGATTTTGTTTAATATTTTCCTTAATTATTTGAATGATGGGATTGTGTGCATGCCTAGCAAAATTTGCAGATAACACCAAATAGGGTGACATTGCAGACACTCCAGTGGGTAAGGTTAGTATATACAAGGAACTGAATAGACTGAAGAAATGATCCACAATTAAGCAGATGAGATTCAACAAGGACAAGTGCAAGTTCTGCACATGGGACAGGATAATTGTGTGCACAATCCTCAAATACCTGATGGGTGAGTAGAGAGGATGGAGATGGACTATTCTCTGTGATCATCAGAGACAAGACTAGAAGAAATCGCTTCCAGCTGCAGAAAAGAACATTAGGGTTGGTGATTAGGATACATTTTTTGACTATGCATGTGATCAAGCATTAATGCAGGGTACCTGTATAAGTCGTGGACTCTGAATCCATGGAAATTTTCAAAAGGAGGTTAGACAAACACTCGGCTGGGATAGTTTAGTCAGGGATGATCTCGTCTTGAGCAGGGAGCTGGACTAGGTGACTTTGTGAGATCCCTTTCAGCTATACTTCCCTATGATCCTATGGACTGGCTAAAAACGTGAAGCAATCTACTTTAAGGATAACAGAAACCCAGTGGAATATCAAGCATTACACATGAATTAAAAACATATCAAAATAATTTTGGGGGAGCTTGCCAAAAAACTCTGTATTGGGATAGTGCTGGTTATCTGCTGTAGACATCCAGGGTTAGATCTGGATGTGGATGAAGATCTTTTATGTTGATATATAAATACCACTTAGAATTTTGTAAATATGGCAGAATTTGATTTCTTGGATATAGATTGGAGACCAAATACTAGAAGTAATCATGGGGGTTAAATATTTTTAGATGTGATACCCAGCAAGATTTTCTTTTACTGAAAAAAAAGGATAGATTTTTTGGTAAGTATCCAGGATGTTACTGAAGAGGTGGTGGTAGAAAGTACCTTTTTACTTGATAATCACAAATACATTTGTTTAAATGGAAAGAAGAGCCAACAATAATAAGTCCATAACTGAAATTTTACATGTTAAAAGTGAACCTTTAATAAACTAAAAGAGACCGAGTGGGAAAGACATTTCAATGTTGAAATGAATGGAATTTTTTCAAGTTATATGTGCTGACACTCTCAGAAATTTGTATCCCATACAGGAGGAAAAACTAACAAAAAGGTGTGCTAGATCAAACAATGAATAACCACTTCATATAAAATATTAGAGGTAAGCAGAGAGCTTAAATAGGACTGATTAAAGAAAGCTATGCCTTGGGGAATTTATAGACATGCTCCGGGTGGTGGCAGGGAGGAGGAGTGCCTCAAAAGCATCCAGAACTGAATGAATTTTAATTCAAAGTGCCCTGCCGCCATTTTACAATGTGGGGATGCTGATACATACAACACTGGAGTTTGCTGAGTGCTGTATTACAGCACATAAGAGCAGCTGGAATTACAGTGTGTTGGAACAGCCTCCCTACATGTATATAGGAGCCCTTAGAGGTCAAGAAGTGTAGGAATAAAATTAGAATTGCCCAAAAAATCTGTTACACCTTGCAAATTTTATTAATAAGCAGTAAGATTCTCCATATGTATAAATAAGAGAGCAAAGAAACTAATGAGGCCACTCTGCAAAGGGGATGAGGGAGAGATTAAGGACAATCTAGGTATAGCACGTAACTAAATGAACACTTTTCCTCAGTTATTAACAAGGAAGTTATATTGACCATGAGACAAATGCAAAATGGCTAATTTGGAATGAGAATTTGGAAGTAAACATTATCATAACCAAAGTGCAGGCATAATGCAAGGAGATCAAAGCACTTAAATTGGGGAAATGGTCTCCATCCTAAAAATTTTGAAACAATATAAAATTATTGCTGAGGCTATGCATACATTTAGCCTGGAAATTATAAGAAAATGTCCAGCCACTAAAATCAATGCTGTCCAACTATCAGGCCACAGCCTTAAACCTGGAACCTCAGCCTGGCAGCACAGTCAGTCACATAAGCAAGTGTACCATTCCAAGGCTAGTCACCCAAACTAGTCAAGACTGGTGTGAAGACTTTAGTAGGGCCCTCCACCCACTCCCCATCACCAAACTAGCTAGCTAAAATCAGCTGACCCTCTACTTTCCCCACAGAAACCCATGAACAGGCTGCTCGGTTGCACTGGAATTCCAGTGCATCAGAGCAGATTTGATTAATAGAGTCTGCTGGAGCACAGCAATTGCTGCACTCCAGTAGCCTGTTACCAGATTTGTTCGTCACTTTGGTATGTTCTCATTTATTAGGAGTACATTTCTGGGGTCTCAGTAATTTTATCAATGTGCTGCTCATGTTACTTGTGTTTCTATATGGAGCTGTATCTCTTCCTTCTCTAAGTCCTCACCCCCAGTGGAGCTATCTTGCAGGACTCAATTTCAATGGGGCTGGGTTCCTCCAACCACCAAATCATTCTCTCACACTCGCTCTCACATTAACAGGGCATGCTTGAGCCATGCTGGGTTATTCAGTATTGACAGGCTGACACCCTCATGTGTCTTGAACTTAGTTCATCCCTTATCTCAGCAGGACAATAATAAATGCAATTGGACACATACACATACGCTAAACAGATTACATCTGAGCAAGCTGGATCTGATCAGCACTTTCAGCTGATACCCTCCTGTGTCCGAAAACTCAGCACATCCCAATTTCTTGTTACAATGGTCCTAGTAGTAATTCCCTTGATGAGTAGACTCCACTGTGGGTTGGGCATTACAGGGATCTTTGGCTTCGGTAAAAGAAGCGTTGCTTCAGGGCTAATGGGGAGGTCAAGGGGAAGGAAGTGTAAGTGATGTTCAGAGAGAAAGTATAGCAACCAGACTGACCATAAAAGTTATTTATTGCAAGGTATATGAACTTATGATGATACCAGTAGTAACAGCCATACAAGAAAGACAAATAAAACAGTTACAATATTACATAATTTCAATTAGGTATTTGGGGAACTCTAGCTCAAGTTTGATCAGCAAGAGTCAGGTTTAAAAAGCTGTGCCTGGAGTAAGAAAGCAAAAGTCAGGTTCCTGGGGTCAGAGAGAGAGAGAGAGAGAGTTGAGGTCTCATCACTCAGCAAAGCTTGAATCAGTTGAGGTTCCCAGGTGTTTGGAGCTTGCAGACAGGCAAAGCCCTCAACATGATTAGTGGAGGGATTCCAGGCAGAAAAAGTGTGGGACTGGTTCAGCTTTTGTATCCAAGCACCAGGACAGGAACTTGAGGTTGGGTATGGGGGTCTGTAGAGAACTAACAATGGCTTACAGGAGAACATTAGGTTTATTTATGTGTAACCCTGGGTGCGGCACAACACGCACCCTTACCTGAATAGTGGGATCCTGGGGAACCTGGTAGCCAGTAGCCCTGCCCAGCCCCCTGGGAAGCTGCTGCAGTGCCCCTGAGTGGAGAGCCTCCCGTTACAATCAAGCACCCTCACAGACAATTCTCAAACTATTTACAAGATTTAATTATTTACAACATAACAAATAACCGTTAAATAAACACATTGATATACCAACTAATAAACCCTCAAGAAATTATTTACACAGTCTCTCACTTGCATGCAGTGTACCAGGGGATCCCGTGTGCACTGCCCCTGGCGGGGTGTCTCAGGGAGCAGAACTGTCTGTGTCCCTGCACGTGGTCTGTGGACACTCCCTGGTGCTGTTGTCAGTGTCCATGCTCTTGGGGTCTCTGGGCAGAAAGGGTCTCTGGGCATCAGGCAGTGGCTCTTCCTCTGCAGTCCCTGTAAAGACAGCCTTCCCCTGCCTTTCACCCCCTTCCCCGGCTCAACAGGGAGCAGTATCTGAGCTGCAGGCTGTAGCAACTCTCCTACCTCACAGCCTGGCAAACGCAGCCCCTCCCTGGGCTTTTCCTGCCCCTGGAGCCCCTCACACCCCAGGGAAAACAGGGCAGACTCTGGCAGTCTCCCCCCCTCCCTGCCCCAGCTCTGTTGTGCTCACCCAGCCGTTCACCAGGCTGCAGGCAGGTCTTTCCTGCCTTGGAGTCTCCACACAATCAGTCCCTCTCTGACCCTGCCTCTGTAGGCTCCGGGGCTGGAGAGAGGAACTGGATACTGTATCTCTCCCATGGCAGCCTTTTCTGCTGCTCCTCAGGCCACTCCTAGGGTCTCTCCGAGAAACCTCTGAGTTGGGACTCTGCCTCCCTCTCCAGCCTGTCCCTCAGCCTCTTTCTCTCTCTCTCTCTCTCTCTCTCTCTCTCTCTGGTCTTTTGTTTTCCATCTTTAATGAGTTTTGATTCATGATGGGTTTGTCTACATGTCCTCGTATGGTGATGTTGCTATGGTGCCATGCTTTAGTACTTCCCCCAAAAAAGTACTAAAGTATGGTGCAGTACAGGCAGTTACTGCGCAATGTGTATGGCACAGTTACATTTCACTGCTACACTGCCATAGCAGCACACTATACTGGAAGAGTGCACCACTACAGTGATCACTTGTAGACTCATGTGATTGCTGCATCACCATAGTGCACTGTATGGCAACAGAAAGCATTGCTACATCACTGTAGGGCGACACGTAGACATGCCCGATAGGACTTTATTTTAATCCCATGACAGTTTAGTGTCTTAAAGAGCCATTGATGACAGACCTTGCATAAATCCTTTTAAATATGATTGGAATTAAGGGCTGAGAGTGGGAGAAAACAGAACAGTGACAGGTTGCAGGGAAGGAAGGACAGAAGGTGTGGAAGTAGGAGGAAACAGACAGAAAAGTCTGTTCCCACTGCACTACAGTCTCCTTCAGACCCTAGAAATGAGCTCAATGTTTCTGCAATTAATCATATAGGCTTGTTGTCAAACATATCTAATAAACCTACTTCCAAAATGTTGAATCTCCCTATATCCACATAGGGGCAGGACTAACAAACTACTACCACTGTCACTTGCTCCCTTAGTTCAAATAAGACGTCTGTATAATAGAGCTGAAGGGTCTGAACTTCCTGCTGAACCACATAAATATAATTATAATATTGAAAAATTAGGAAATTCTGGAATTAAAACTCTGTGTTTAATTTCAGTTTACTTTCATTTAGGTCTGTGCATTCTGTTGCTGTTTTTACTTAAATGTTTATATAATATTTTTTGTCCTACTGGACCTACACCTCCTTCACTGTATAGGGTGGACTTACACTGAGGTCAGTCTGAGCTGTGTAATAATGACAACAGCTGTAATAAAGCAGGATGTTGTCATTATGACTCCTACCTAATTTGTTGCAGAAGTTGGATGCTGTATAATGAATGAGGCAAGGGATTGCAGGAGGGAAAGGAGAATTCATAATTAAGACAGTTGAATGTTGCCCCTGAGAACTGGATTTCATCCCCGCTCAGAGTTCATGTGTTTTGCTAGTAAAGTCACTTTAATCAAGCCTTTCACTTCATTTTCTAGGTGCCCTTGAGTCTGATTTGCTAAGTCCTGAGTACTCACTGCTGTAACTGAAGGCAATAGGAGTTCTGCTTTGAACATGTAAAGTTATTTCATAGTTCTAAGTACTCTAAAAAATCACATCCTAATTGTTTCAGATTAGGCCTCTAGAATTCATAGAAACTTATCTTAATTTCTCTGTGCTCAGACCTACATTTACAATATGTGAATATTACCTCCTGTACTTCTCATGGGCATTGTGAATATAATTTGTGTTTGTGAATCACTGAGGTTCCCATGAGCACCACAGAGAAAGTCATGAGGGTTTGAATTATGTAGTAATAAAGCCGTACTGAACAGAAGGAAAACAAAATATTGAGTACCTACTCACTGTATCACTCATTCTGGGTATTGACTGAAGGATGCTGTGAAAACCAATGTGTAATCATGTGCTTAAAGACTGTCTCATAATTAATGCATATGCACATGGAAGGTAAATTAAGGTTGTGAAGTCTTCACTTTCCAACTTGAATGACCTTTTAATATTGTTTTTGTGTCATATAACTATATGACTCAAACCAGGATTGTACTGTAATTATAGGCTGCTCTTTTTTCTTCCATCTTCCTTTCTTTGCTATTAATATAATTAGAGTGCTAGGCAGTAGAGAAACTGCTATATAACATACAGCTAGAAAGCCAGGTTATTTGGCTTCCAAGCACTTCTCTGAGCTATAGGTGTCTTGGAAATACCTATAACTCTGTCATATTCTAATAACTGTGTTGTTTCCAGGTACATAACATTTTTTGTTTTTGATTATTTGGCAATCAATACTTTGTTTAAAACAGAAATGAGGACTTGAACAATTGCTTTGCTTTAAATATTTTCTCTTCTCTGTAGGAATTTTTTCACCATTATAAAGTCTGCATTTGCCCTGGTTTGTCACAGAATAATCCTAAAGATACAGTAGTATTTCTCTGAAATAAAAAGGGAAATAATTGCATGGTACCATTACCTACAGGTGAATGTAATTATATTCTATCTACCTGTAAAGGATTCAATTGCAGTCTGGCTTTTTGTGAAACAAAATTATTTGTGCAAAAGTTGTCTATCAACCAGGAATGCTACATTATTACATTGAGACTAGATTCAGTGTATTTTGTTTCATAAGTAGATGTTCTTGCTTTTCCCAAAATAACCAACATGCTTATCTTGAATTTTTAAATGTGTATTTAATTCATTGTGTTTAATTCTCCGTGTTTGGAGGAAAAGGTATTACACAGTTAATGAAGATTCTTTGTGATTTAGAAAACTCTGTTTAATGTTTGTGCATGAACCTACTATTGGTGTCAAATGGATGAATCTAGAATCACTTTCTTTTCTTCAGTGGATTATAATCCACTGTTCTGTAGCAATTTTACTAACTCTTTCTGATTTTTATGTACAAGTACAATGCAGAAATACAAAACTGGCTGGGAACTATGTATATTTAAGAAAAGACATCAGGTGACTTTTAAGTAGTACTAACCACAATATATTCTGCCAATCTAATAAGTATTTATGACCCGTAAAGGTGAAGGAACATATCTTGCTATATATTTTTATGTAGAACTTACCATTGATGCTGATTGTGAATTTTATGTATTATAGACAAAGTAATGAATGATGAGACATCTTAACCTATCAAGTCCACTTCTTTGTCATATAGACAAATATGTCAGATTATAGTGTTTAGAGAGTTAACAAAGCTTCATCCTGCACCTAGTTTGGTTGTTAGCCCTCACTACTCTGGTTGGAAGAATGTCTCAATCTCATTCATGTGAGAATTAAAAATATTCTGCCACTGCCCAGCCTAAAGGTAGTCATTACTATGTTATACCCAATTATGTCCAAACCAATATTATGAGTTTGATCATATTTAAAAGAATTTGTCTTGCCTCTCAGTTTTGCTTTGCCAGCCTAAACAAGCCAAGCTCTCTAAGTCTTTCTCCATTTCCTTCATCATCCAAGTAACGCTGCTTTGTACTTGTTTCAGGTTGAATTACCTGAATCCAAGATTACTTCAGATTTAAGGGACTCCCCCTTCCCCTTCAAAAATTAGACACTAGATATGTCAAATTATAAACTTGTTTTATTTTCCATGTCCACAATCAAATTATTGGAGGGTCATCTTAAATTGGTCCCCTTCACTGCAGCAGTGGGGAAGCAGAGTTTTTGAGGAGCGGGCAGAGGAAATCAGAAGCAGGGGTGCAGACAGGAGGAAAGCAGAGATGAGACCAGGCAAGGGAGGAAAGGGGTAGAGATGAAGGCAGAGGGGAAATAGGAATAGGCAGAGGAAAGGAGAAGCATGGGGTAGAGGGGAAAGAAGCAGGGAAACAGGTATAAAAGGGCTGGGGAGAAAGGCAAGGTGAAAGCAGGGGCAGGGAACAAGTGGGAAGAAAGCAGGCATTGGGGAGGAGGAGGGAAAGCAGGGGTGGGGAGGGAGCAGGTGGAGAAAAGCAGAAGTGGAGGCAGATGGGGAAAGAAGGGTTGGAGAGGGGCAAGTGTGGGGAAAGCAGGTGTGGGGGAAAGCAGGGAGCAGGCTGGAAGGAGGAATCTGCCTGCTTCAGAGTTGGGCTCTCTCCATAGCTAGTCTCCACCTCATGGGGCAGTAGTAGCTCTGGAGCTCCCTCCTTGCCCACTTCAGCTAGGAGCTCTGCAAGGAGCCCAGCAGGAAAATCTGCAGATTCCTCCTTTACCACCTGACTCCCTGCCAGTGAGGAAGACAAGGGGAAGTGGGGAGTGGAGCCATGCAGTGAACAGATGCTGGAAACAGGACTCTGCACGCTGCTGACACTGCCCTGCCCCAGCAGGGCTCCTGGCATAGCCACTTCTCCAAACTCCCAGCTTTGATACTCAGTTCTAAGGCAAGCCTTGTTTTCCCCATGATGAATGAGGGACTATAACCTCAGCTTGGTAACTGAGCTAATATTTGCTGAGTAATATGACCAGACGAACATGTACACGATGTTCCAGATGAGGTCTCACCGGTGGTTTGAGCAAAATCATTACTTTATTTACTCAAGGGTTTTTTTCCCTAGTCAACATGAGGAATTAAGCTCCTTGTCTTACATTGGCATACAAGGAAACCTCACTTAAGTTCATTGTCTGTCATTAAACTACTGCCAAAAGCAGCATGTGCTCAGAAATGGAAATCAACTATGAAGTTGATTAAATGTAGTCAGCACTGAGCATGACTATAAAATGCATGGCCCACATTGAGCAAAACTGCTGATAGGGCTAAGATCCCCTTGTTTGTTTGTTTGGCTGGGTTTTTTTGCATGTCCCTTAAAAAATGGGCATGTGTAACCTAAGCAGGGAACTGGCACTGGACCTAGAGGTACTGCAATACCAGGCCCACACCAGGAAGGCCAAAGACAGTCCTTACACCATCCCATGAGAACCTTTTAAAAAAAATTATTAAACAACTTAAATAAACTACATTGATATAAAACTTAATAATGTCCCCACAACAATACCTTGTTCTTATTACACCCCTTCCACCATCAACACACTTACCTCTCCTGAAACTCTCCCAACCCAGGAGGAAGCAACAACTTTCACTC
>NW_017728918.1:50039422-50063249 GCF_001723895.1 Crocodylus porosus | reverse complement strand
TTTCTCCCACACTTTTATTCCTTTCCCTTCAGTGTCCATTGGGATTCCCAAGATTTTTGATTACGTCTTCTACCACCCACAGCTGAACTTACATAAATTTTCCCAATTCCCCCTGCCCAGCAATGTACTTTTCATCTTGTTTAATTTCACTCCAACACTTCATTGTAGTCCTCAGTATGCTTCAATACCCTTTCAATTGATGTTTCCCTGAGCCACTATGTTTACATCATTCATATGCAATGTACATTTAACTTCTCCTCCTGGTATAATCACACCACTTATCAGCTTATCACCACAAATTCTCTGCATCAATAGCTCCATCATGCGCACAAAAAGATAAGCAGACAGTGGACATCTGTGTCTTATCCCTGTTTGTATGGAGAATGCTTTGCTCAGCCATTCACCAGTACTCAACTTCCAACTTTACTGTATAATACTTTGATCCATCCAGTCATCCTCCACAAGACTTCAAACATGGTATCATGTTCAACCTTATCATAAGCTTTTTGCAGGTCTAGATTTGTTATTACCATATTTCTTTTCCTGTCTTTTGCACATCCAATATGACATGTCTTATTAACTTTGGGGCCTGGGATTTCCTCCTCTCAGGAACGGCACATGTCTGTTCTTCTCGCATCACATCTGCTAAACAATCATGCATTCTTTTGGGCAGTATTTTTGCCATCAATTTGTAGTCTATGTTTAAAAGGGTTATTGGCCTGCAGTTGTCTAACACACCTTCCTTTCCTGTCTTGAATATCAAAATTGCTACACTTATTGCAAAATCTTCCCCTATCTCTCCACTCTCCATTATTTCCTGATATGTCTATATTATCTGTCCCCAGCTATTACCAATTTTTTTCATAGAATTGCACTGGAGCTTGGTCCCTTTCCTCTCTTACAAGCTTTTAAGCAGTCCCCCACCTCTCTTAACTTACCCCCCAATTTTTTTGTTTGTTTGTTTCCATCCTGTATTCCTTCCTTTATCCCCTTCAAGGAGCAGCTTCACTTTTATTCCATCCAATCCTTTTTTACAACTCATTATAAAACTCTGCTGCCACATCCAACACCTTTGCCTTCTCTTTACTCAGATTCTTTTTGACATTCTCACTGCTTACAGTTCCTTCCTTCTTTTCCTTAATTTCACCAAAAAATACCTACACTAGAGATAAGCAACATTTTTGGGCAGAGTGCCAAAAACACCCCAACCTTGACTTGTAAGATGTTAGCATGCTGAGGTGGATGGTGGTGAAGCTGCGAGGAGTGCTATCCATGTTGTGGCAGTGCAGTCCTGGCCCCTTCCCTGCCTTCTGCCCAGAGGCACATGTGCACCCACTGCTAACAGTGAGCTGGGCCAGGGCTCCGCAGCCCCTATGCAGCTGCTTGCAGCCTTTCCTGTCACCTGTGTGCAGCTTGGGCTCTATGGCAGGCAGCTGGTGGGCTGCAAGCAGCTGCCCTAGTGTCCGTGGAGCCCCAGCAGAGGTGCACGTATTTCCTGGTGGCAACTAGTGGGGACAGGGCTCAACAGACCCCTGTGCATCTGCTTGCAGCATCTGTATGCCTGCCACAACCAGCCTGGGCTCTGGGCAGGACCCTGTTATCTGCCACAGCCCTGGCTGCTTGTAGCAAGTGGCAGGGAGGCTGGAAGCAGCTGCACCAGGTCCTTGAAGCTCCATCCCAGCTCATTGCCTGTGGTGGATTCACTGTGCTTACAGGCAGATGGTAGAAGAGCTTTGTGGGGCCTGATCTTTGTTGTGGTAGTGTAGCTCCAGCCCCTTCCTTGCCATCCACGCCCAAGCATATGTGTTAAGCAAAATATCTTTGTGTGCCATGCTGTGGCACACATGCCAGGGATTACTGACCCCTGACTTACACCATCCTTCCCCCTTTTCCACCTATGGTTCTGCAGTCAGAAAAAAATTCTCAGCCATTTTCCTTTTGAACTATTCTTCAGTCCATTGCTTTGTCTTCCAGTTCTTCTTTCATTTGAACTCACCTTACCACCTCCTTTAATAATTCCCGCTTCCTTGCCTGCAGTTCTTCTAGGTCTTCCAGTCTCTTGTTCACTTCTTTTCAACCAATATTTCTGAAAATGTTTCTTGTTCTTCTTCTTGATCATTGTCCACAACTCCCAGATGCTTTTTTAAATATCTCTTCAGCAGCCTCCATCCTTTATATAGTTCTACATATTCTTGACAGGTCTTCTCATCTTGTAATAATTGAACACTTAACTTCCACATTCCTTTCCCCTTACCTTCACTTATGTCTAAATTTACTTCCATTCTCAGCATCTGGTGATCGCTGAAGGTAACATCTACAATTTTCTTCATTCCAGTTCTTAGCCCATTTGACGTTAATACAAAATCAATCCTCAACACCTGTCTCTTCTTGGTTTCATCCTTGTAATCACCTTCTCACTAACCCATAAATCTTTTAAAATTCTTTTAATTATATTACTCAGTACATTTGATGAGCTGTCTAGATCCCCCTCCTCTCCACACCCTCTCTTATCCTCCTCCTTGATAATGCAATTGAAATCCCCTACCAGAATTTGCTGCCTACCTCCACTATACACACCTCTAGTTTCTTAAACAAGGTGATCCTTCATTCTCTTTCAGCTGGCACATAAATATTAAAAACCTCTAGCACTTTATTTTCAAACTCTACCACCATCTGTTGCATCTACCACCATTCTTTCCACAATCACTTGCACTTGATGCACTTCCACTTCCTCAGCCTTGAGCAAAAATCACAACCCCAGCTGCTTTGTTTGCACCCAAACCTGCCCACCACAATGGTCCCTGTTAGGGTGACAATATTTGGATCTTGGGGATCAGTGGATATGCACTTAAATAAAGGTTTTACTTGGTGTCTCTGAAAAGCTGCTAACCACAAGACAGAATACTTTAATACTTTATATTAAAAGTAATATTGCAAGGCGCTTAGGCAAGCATTTTCCTAACAATGTTGTAGTGTTGTAAAGTATAGAGTAGGGCTGTGAGAAATAGAAGTGTTTCATTTTGACCAGTGTTTTGAGATTTTGATGGAACAGTGTTCAGTTTCAACTTGTGTTTCTAGTTGAAACGGCTGTTCCATTCCGTTCTGTCAAAATGTCTTGACATTTCAACCCTATTTCAACGTTTTGCCCATAAGATATAATAGGGAAAGTCAAAACAGGCTGTAACTTTGTCATTTCTGGCCTGATTTGGATACAACTTGTGGGAATGGTAGCTGCTTCCAAGAGGATGAAGCATGACGATTTTCAAGAAGATAGGTGCAGGGGATTCAGAGAAACTGCACCCCAAAGTCTTGAGAGCAAAACTCATGTCACACGTATGTGTTAAGTCACAGCAAGGTCAAAACTGCAGGCGTGCTAGCCCCTGCTGAGGCCATGAAGTTTGACAGCTGTCAAGGAGATAGGTGCAGGGGCTTCTCGATTCTGGGGCCCTGCACCTCTACCTGCTGACAGGAAAAACTCATAACATAGACATAGTTGCACAAGCACTCATCTTGGGGCACGGATAGAGGAGGAGGGGAAACTACTGGCTGCTAGGCCCTGCTGTGGCCACAAAACTTGCCAGCTGTCAAGGAGATGGGTACAGGGGGGTTCTGGGACTCTGCACCCCTAGCTGTTGACAGGCAAAACTCATGACATGGGTGCTTGTGCAACTGCCGCCTCTCATCAGGCAGCAGGACTGAAGATCTCACATCACTTGCCACCAAGACCTGGGGGTAATAATTGACCATAGTATGAACATGAGCCAGCAGTGTGATGCTGTAGGCAGCAAAGCCAACAATATGCTGGCATGCATCAATTGATGCATCACCAGCAGACCATTACAAAGAAGTGATTCTCCTGCTCTACTTGGCTCAATTCAGCAAAACTTGTGTTGTGTGAGTGTGTTAAGCCACAGTGAGGTAAAAACTGCAGGGATGGTAGCCCCTGCTGAGGCCACAAAGCCTGACGTATTTCAAAGTGATAGGTAGGTGCAGAGGAGAAGTCTGCTGCTTGAGGTGTAGTTAAGCAAAACTTGTGGCATAGGTACTTGTGCAACTGTGTCTGTCTGGGGCACAGGGAGTGGTGGTGGGGGACTACTGCAGGCCTGGCTGCTAGGCTGTGCGGCGGCCATAAAGTCTGCCAGCTGTTAAGGAGGTGGGTGCAGGGGGGTTATGGGGCTCTGTTGGAGATAAAGCAGAAGTAAGACCTTGGAGATGAATAAGAAGTCAACAAGAAACAGCAAGTGACCGGAGGAATCGGAGGTCAAAGTCTTAGGCATGCAGTGATAGCAAAATGACATGTAAATGAACGAGATGCATAGGCAATTCCATGCTAATGAAGTAAACAGTAAACCGAGGCAGAGCTTGAGATAGGAGAAGAAATGGGTGGAACAAAGGAGGGGCAAACATACAGTAAATGTTAATGAGTATAATCCAAAGTGCATAAATATGGAAAAAAATAACGTTCAATGCAGGCAGGTCCCCAGTTTGTTGGACCTTTGTCCAAAGCTGCCTCCATTCTGAATAAAGCTGTTCTCGAGTTATGTGTGCTCCCTGCTTTCTCCCTGGTGTTTGCTCCCTGCTTTCTCCCTGAGCAGCTGGATCCATAAGCAATTGGATCATCATCTCCCTAGTCGCTGGGCACCTCATGGAGTCAGGGTCTAACAGTCCACATCCCCACTTCTTCAGAAAACTCTTATAATCCCTCTCCCATGGGATTCCATACTCCTGTAAACATATGTCTATTTTTATTCCACGCAGTATTGGCATGATCTTATGCCACCTCTTCCTCAGTAACACACTTCTGACAATTATAAATGCAATACACGAAGTCATTCTTGGCCATTTAAATTTCACAGCTCTACCACTTTACAAGTTTTACATGTTGCTCCTTGATGCCATCAGGTCTAATACTCCCCTCTTTGCATCCCCATAGTCTTTACCAGTTGTTTTATAGCTTTTAATATTTTAAGAAAGGTTCCCCTTTCCACTCTTCTACAGTTTTCCATTTCTCCCCTCCCTTCTCCACTCTCAATTAGATCCAGACCACATTAGCTCCAATGAACCTTTTGTCAACTTATCTCCCTCCTCCTCGCTCTGTTCACTTTTTTTCTACGGTCGACATCACTGCAACTGTCTGCGGGCAGTCCCCACTCAGCCTGCCCCCACACTGCCAACATGCCGCTGCTGCCTGTGGGTGGTCCGCATGCCTCCACCAGGCTTGGGAGGCATGAGGCATTCATGATAGCATGTGAGTTCTTTCTTTTCCCAATTTGGCTCTCTTTTTCTTTCTCATGCTTTATTCTCATCCCTCCTCCTTCATGTATCATTGTCTCCTCTTTCCCTTCTCTTTCCTCTGCCTCAAGTCTCTTGTTCTACTTATTTTTCCTTCTCCTCCCTCCTCTGTTGCCAACTGCACCACTTTGACGACGGCAATTTCATTCTCTTCCTCCTCTTCCCTCGTGTGACATCTCCTCTAGTTATGTATTCTGACTCAACATCATCTTCCCTACCTTCCCTTTCCTGTCTCTACTGCTGTCTTGTAGATTTGGCTTTATTTGAGAAGGACCATGGGCATTGCCACTGTTCATGTACCTCTTCCCTGCAAATAACACACTTGAATACTTCTTGACACTCCATACCCTGAACCATTTCCCTTCACAGGTATAACATATTGTATACTGGCAGCATGCGGCCAGGTGTCATTCCTGCCCACCCTTGCTACGGAGTTTAGACTGTTTGAAATCAATTGTAAAAGCCTTGGTGGCCCTTCTTGGATTACTATGTGCATGGTATGTGTATTATCCTGCCAGGACTCCTCTCATCCACCCTCATGACCACTCGAATTCTCCACAATCCTGTCCATATTTATCACATATCTTCTCACCGTACATCACTTTTTGTATGTAATTCTCCAACCGTTTCTCTATCTTCCCCATCTCAAGCATGGCCGTGTATATTCAAATAATTATCATCTTTTTTCTTGTCTTTTCTCCTACAATAAAACTTATCCCCTTCAGTTCTCCTCTCTCACATACTGCCACATATATCTTCCAAAAATCTTCATAACCTTCTTGGTTCCAATATGAAATTTCCCAAGACTTCTGTTTAGGAAGGTGACAATGCTTTTCAAGTGTTCCTCTTTAACATCCAAGACATCAAACAATATTTTAATATAAATTCATATCTATTTATCATCTGACTTTCCTGTTCTCCTTCCCCTGTTACTACTGCTTTTATTCTCAAGTATATATTACCTTCCTCTCTGTCTCTTGCTTCTTCCTATCTTTCTCTTTGCAGATCTGTCTTATTCCTCCCACTAGTCTTCCTCTTTCCTTCAATCACTGTTTCATTCCTCATTTCTCCCTCCTGACCTCCTCTCATTCTCTTGTCCTGTTCCTTCTGTTAACTAGACTGGTTTCTGATTGCTTTCTTCAATAAAGCCTCCTTCAAAACCACCAATCCCACCACCCATTTTCTTCCTGCTTTCTTTTGTCCCTTCTTCCCCACCTTCATCCATCCTCCATCACACTCTGGATCTTCACTTCTGCTCTTCAATTCACTTCTCATTTCTTGGTCCACTTTCCTTTCCATAATTGTCACTCTCTTCTCCAAGAGTGTCGTTGATTCTGTTCCAGGCTCTGAAAAATCCTCCTTCTCCTTCATCCTGGTGCTCCATCACTATCCCCACCCCCATGCTTCTGGCCTCAATACAGGAAGTATACCAGGACTCTCCCTGGCCGCTATAATTTATCTTAGCTAAAGGCAGCTGAGAAGCTATGCTACTGATGTGAACTTACCACAAGGTTACTGCATCCCATCTAAAGAAGATATATGCTAGTTCCCATTACTCTCAACCCCCCTCAGCACCAACTTTTTCAAGTTATGTTGAGCCATAAAATTAGATATATTTTGACATCTTCTTCACTCCCACAGCTGAAGTGTGACTTTTTCTCATTTCCAATGATTCATGCTCTTCACCAGCCTTAAATACCTGGCAAACATCATGAAATGGGGCCCCAAACCGTTCACCCAGTATTTTTCTGTTGCCCCTTGTCTCAACTTGCTGCATATGACTAGTGTGGTCTCACTCTCTATGAGGTCCTCATCTATGTATAAATTTTTGAAGGATTCCAGGACTTGTGACAAGAATACCTGGTTCTGGTCATGTGTCGGCACATGGATCCTTTGTGGGGGTATATCTGGAGTATGCACACATAATAAGCAGTGCTGAGCTGTGAGGACACCATGACTTGAAATGCTGTTGATTCTGGTGGGACCTAACCCAATCAACTATGCTGTAAATCCTTTGGCTTTAGACTAATATCATGTATAGTTTGTGCTGTGTATAAGTAGGTGCCAAAGCGCTGCTCAAACATGTGTTTATGGAACACCTGTGCTGAAACATGGAGCAGATTTTTAAAAAGGTAGCATGCATCACTTATAGATGAATTAAGTGTGTGGGTGCTATATGCAAATTGCTATGTTTAATTTGCATGTTTAATTTTTAAGCTTATTGTTTTCAATTTTGCTCCTTCTTTCCATGTGCTTAGGGAGAGCAGTCTGACAGTAAGGAGAGGAGGAAAAGGCTGCTATGGGAAAAAGTTGGTGTGAGCAGGAAAACCCCACAGATATAATATCTCTTTTGTAGTAGTGGGAGGGCAACAAATTCAAGGCAAACCTCCAATAGTTAGATTCTATAGAAATGTATAAGATTATAAGAAATGTATGATAGATAGATTATAAGAAATGTATGATAGATAGATGCTTACTTGCTTACTGGGGGAAGGATCTTGTAATCAGGGTAATCTTCTATTCAAGTAAATACAGTAATACTTCTCTAAGTTCATTGGATTTAATTCACTTGATACATCCTAAGATTGTGTTTTGTCTTTTTTTCACAGCTACATTAGGTTATTGCTTTGTATCCATTCTGCAACTGATTTGTATACCCATCTTTCCCTTTTTTTGAGTAATTATCCCTGAGTGTTAAATCAGAAATTCCTGATATTCTTTCCTAAGTCTACAACGTTGCCCTTTGAACTATTATTTTTAATCTCCATTTTATTACTCAGTCCCCAGCAACTGACCAAAATCTTCCTGTATGATATTCTGATCTTCAGTAGTATTGAAGGTGCTTCCCAGCTCTTTTTCCCCTAGCCGATTCTATTATCCTCCTACATTGTTGCCAAATTCATTAATTAAAATGGGAGCCCTGATAGCAATGTCTTCCCCAAGCAACAGTTCACTTTTCAGTGCAACTCTTTTTCATCTTCCTTTAATCAGCTTATAATTTTTGCACTAATTCCAATTTTCTCTATTTGACCAATAATATCCTATGCTTTACCATACTAAATGCTTTTTAAAAAGTCAAGCTACATTAAATCAGTCATATGACTTTACATTTAAAAAATAGTTTGTTGTCAGAAGACAAAATACAGTCCAGGAAATATGAATCTTTTGAGTATATGGCTACCATTAAAATGCAGGAGATCACTTCTAACAGTTCAAAAGGATAAGCTAACATAATGTAGAGAAATTAGTACATTGAGGGAAATAGCAGTTCTATAAACAGTCTTTTTTTCTACATCTGAGTTTGAGAAGGCACTCAGCCAAAAGTCTGTGGGGCTTGATCTACATGGGTAGAGAAACAGGGTCTGCTGTTTAGATAGGCCTGGGAGGTAGCAAAGAAGGCTATTCCATCTTTCTCTATGGGACTATTGTTAAATATATTATTCACTTATTCAATTCCATATTAAATTTGATAATATTTCCTTGTGGGCATTAATGTTTTGAAATAATATAATCCTGTACTTTCTGCAATCTTACAGGCTAGCCATTCCTTAACATATCAAGGTTATATAACTACAGAAGACACATTACACTGGAAACAATATACAAAATTTAAGCCATTTACTCGATTTTTACAAACACAGTTTTACAATGTACAATATTAATTTTGTTTGATATGTGGTGGGCTTACTGATAGCAGCCTGGTGCATATGGCCTCAGGTGATTGCTGGGGAGGGGTTTTCCCCTTCCCTCCCCGGGCCAAGGCAGAGAACCCAGACCTGGTTGAAGCCTGCATCCTGCTTCAATCTGATTGGTCCATTTACAATCTGAAGCAGAGCCTCTGGAGGGAATAAAAGAGCAGTGTGCCCAGCACGTAGGCAACTGCATTGCAGGACAAAGTAGAGGACTTGGGCAAAAGAAGAGCTGGCCAGCAGGAGCAGAGAGGTTGCCCCAAGAGCCTGAAGACCCTTCCTTGCCAGTCGGGAGCAGTGAGCAGCCATGACCTGCAGCCCCACCTCTGAGTAGTGTAGCGTTGGTGCATGGATCAGTGCACAGGGCAAGACCCTGGGAGCTACATGAGTTAGCTCAGGTCTGCAACCCCTGGCAGTGCTGTATGGGCTGATGCATAGAGCCAGACCCTGGAAGCTGCGTGAGGCAGCTTGGGTCTGCATCCCCAGTCAGTGCATGGGATGGTGCATGGAGTCTGGACTCTGGGAGCTGCACGAGGTAGCTTGGGTCCCCAATCCCTGGCAAGTCAGGGCCAGGATATGGTCCCAACGGCATGGCACAGAGCGATCCAGAAGGGATCAGGATCTCTGAGTGCCATTCGGAGTGACTTGGGTCTACAACCACTGGCACAGGGCCAGCAGCTCAGTACAGACAATGCTGCACGGAAGGTCCAGGAGTGAACTGAGCCCTGGCGCTGCACAAAGCAGCCCAGGCCTCCAAACTCTGGCAGAAGGCAGAGCCCTCAATACACATAATGGTGCATATGGCCACCAGCAGCCCAAGGGATCCAGTGGCCTCAGAAGCCTCACATGTGAGGAGCAACTTGGCTAAGGAGGACATGGACCATTTATCCAGGACCTGGAGTCTTGAGCTGCTGGGGAAAAGGATTCCCACAGGGAGAAGCAAACTCCTCCTGGTTAGTAGGGGACTCCTAGGAAGAAAGCAAAGGGAGAAAGGCCTTAAGTTTAGACGCTACCTCATGGTTGTGAAAGTTCCAAGGGGCACTGGGGTTCTTCCTCCCACCTCTGGTCCCTGGAGCACTGGCAAGGCTTCAGGGCCTGTCAAGGCCTTGGAGACCCTTAAAGATTTTTATGTCTGATGCACCTCATATTTTGTAAGATAGCGCCTTACATTGTGTTATTCCTGTGTAACGCTACTTGTTGCCATATGATCACATTGAAATCCTTGCTGGGGCCCCTCCCTGCCACCCACCTGTTGCTTATCTGTTCTTGATTTGTGCTTACCTGTATTGAGGTACTATTTACCTGTTCCTATTTTGTCCTTACCTGTACTGATATATTACTTGCTTGTTCCAGATTAGTGCTCACCTGTATTGATTTGTTACTTTCTGGTTCCTGAGTGAACCCTCTAGTGGTAGTGTATAGTTTCCCCAGGATCTGCTCTCAGAGTATAAATTTATGTCAAAGTTGTATATCTGTAAGTATGTGTATGAATATACCTCTCTGTATATAGTTAAGTACATATTGTCCTGACCTGTCTCTATAGGGAATAGAGGGAAACTGGGTTTCCATTGCAGTTTCCTCTCTCAGCACTCCTACCTAGCCAACATTTCCCTTCCACTGGGGGACAAAGCACTTACCCTGGTGCACCTGGGCTACAGATATTTGCAATGAAGGAAAATCTTTAGAGGAAATTATTTTTTTATTAATTCTTGAGCCACGGTATTTTAAAATGTTTCTACTCACATTAAGAAGAATGAAATAATAAATTTTACCTGTTGTATTTGCTTTCCCTTGCATTTTTTGAAGTCTGAGTGCCTAAATTTATACACTCTACAGTAACCACAGAATGGAGGAACTTGTATGACATGAAGCTTTTCTACCAAAGTAAATTAATATGCATACAGTTGTATACTTCAAAGATCAAAGCTTTTAATTTGCCAGGAAATAGATGAGGAATTATATGTCAGGGAGACCACAAGTTAAAGAATTTGAGAGCATATACAACAGTTATATTGTGGTTTTTTTTAAGTTAATATGTGTTTTTTGCAGTGAATATGAAGACATCCACCCCTTTTAAACTATTTTTTTCAGATCAAAAGCTAATGCATTGTGTGATAAATAGGACTATGGATTATGTTTTTTTAAATTCCTTTTCTTTCCTTGAAGTGGTCCCAATATTACTACTTACCTCTAATCTTTTATTGCCTTGAACTGTGACTATTAAAAATTCATCAACATTACATATACTCAATTACCTTTTCTTGGTTGCACTGCCAGGATTCTGATTTGCAAATCATCAGATACATCTTTCTCCTCATCAAAATGCCTTTTGACTTTATTATGTACAGCCCAACCATCTGTCACATTGACAGTGTTAATATGTATTGCTTCCCATAGGTGGTCTCTATTTCAAGTGAGTGCTTTTTTCTTCTTAAACCAGATTTTGTAGCAAGACTGGAGTGTAGAATTATATATTTTTGCTCCGTTATATTGTTTGTTTTTTTCCTGACATGCTGATAACCTAGTAGCAGACATTTTAGCTTCACCCTAAACCAATGCCTTTAGTTTACCTGTGGAATGTATTAGAGCTGGAGCCCCATTATGTATAAATGAATCATGCCTAGAACTGGGTTTGGCATGGAATTTAGCTTACTTCTCTCCTAGTATGTTGTTACTCAAAGTATCTTTACAAAAACATTACAAATGCCTTTCTTTACTTGACCCTACTTCCATGCAAGCCAGTAGTTAAACTTCCCTTTAATGGTACAGGTCCTGCAAACAGGACTATAGAGTCTCTGTGTGGTGATTTGTGTGCATGGTATTTGACTATAAATGTTAAGTAGTCTTAATGGACTTAATCTATCTCTGTATGGTATAAAAGTTTATATTCAGGCATAGTCTTTAAAACATTGCTGCTACATATAGTAATAACTCACTCGATGTAACCCTGCTTTTTCAGTATTTGTGATCACGAATAAAACTGGTTCCTAATATATACATTTCCTAAGGCTTTCATTTCATATGGCTGTTGCCCATGCTGGTTGTTCCCTGTGGTGCCTTTATGACATTGGTAATACATAGTTGCTCTGTCTTTTGCAAGTACCTCAGTTTACAACTTAGTAATGTTGAAATGTTAGTGTGTCTTTTTCTGGTTTTGATGATTTAGCTTTAAGTGTGGATGTATGCTGTGGATCTCATTTTTCTTTTTTCTTTCATAATAAAAAGTGTCCCCCAAGAGCTGAAAATCCCCTATTCCATATACGTTAAGCATATAGTCCGTTATTATGTCTTATATATAAGGTTTAGTCTTAATCTTTCAGGGGGAGAAAAAAGGGACTAACTTCTGGGATAATAGTAACAAACCTCCAGAAAATAGTTAACTGTTGAGTAATAGACAACAATGCTGACAACACGCATGCACATCTATGTGTCTGTATAGATAGATAAGGCTATATACCAAATGTAAGATAAGGTTCTCTCCCCTAGTCAGATGAGGGACTTTATTCCCCATGTTGACACTTGCTAATGGATATTGTACCTCTTCTTAAATAAAAATGTTGGCTTGGATCTTGCGTCAGTGTCATTTATGATGGGTAGGAATTTCAAAACAAGAGATTAAAATAGTCTCAGCATTATTGTCTATTGAACAATTAACTAATTTCTGGAGGCTTGTTACTACCATCACAGAAGTTAGTCTAATATATATGTTTTTGCCTCTTTTGTATATATAAAATGGCAAAAACAAAGCAATCAAAAATTCATAGCTTGTGCAAATTGTCATAACCTCAGAGAAGCCAATGGAGCTATGCCATCTCATATTATCTGAGAAGCTGTTCTAGTATCACTTGTGTGCCCAATCCCATCAGCAATATGCTGTCAGTCCTGCTAGAAGGAATAACTTGTAAGTAGATGCTGTTTTTTCTGAATTGTTAATCTGATAGGATGGCTATTTCTAGGTGCTTTCATAATAACCTTTATAGAACTTCTGGTGTATCTATATAAGAAGCATCTTATACTTTTGCTGAAGCTCCTGATAAAATAGGTTAGAAGGTTTTTTTATGTTTGTCACAAAGCTGCTGACAATGGCATCACTATATATTTGTTACTGAAGATAAATATTTGAATGATGGCCTCTGTATATTTTAATTCTCTTTATGGTCAGTTTATAGAGGAGCTTCTTGAGTCAACTAATATTTAGTCTGCTGGGGTTTTTTTAAAATCCTTATTTACAGCATCCTAATCCTTGGTTGAATGGACAACTTACTTTCTATTAAAGAATCTAGTTTCAACAACTGGTTGGCACTGTCATAGATTTCAAATGAAGCAGCATACTTAACAGTGTTAATCTCAATTGAATCAGTTTCAGCTTCAATCCTTACTATGACATTCAGGCTTTTATATTCGCATGAAAACTTGGATCATTCAAGTGCTTTGGATTAAATTTTGAATTCTACCTCTTGAATTTTTTCTGTTATGGCACTGAGACATGTTTTATCAGTTTGAACCTTTCACTGCAGATTTATAGTAACTGAAATAATTTTACTGTCATGTAGACTGAAACTCTCTATCTTTTATATTGCACATTTCATTCAGTATCCTACAATTTTGATGGTGGTGGATTTCTTCATATTAACAATTTCAATTTTTCCACTCCTTTTGCAAATAAATTACAGTAAACCAGTAGAAATATATGCATTTTAATGAGATTAAAATTTGGCCCTTTATATACTCTCTTTTAATGGAAAATAATTTTTAGGAAGTTTGTTAAAGCTCAGTAGGTGTGCTTAGGAGATGCTTAGCCTACTGTGTGTCTATATGAGTAGATTAGCCTATTGTGCAGTAAAGTATCACTATGTAACTGTGTGTGCAGGAGCTACTGCACAGTAGATTACTCTACACCATGCTTTCCTACTACCTGTAAATACAGGTAGTAGATTTACCACACAATAACTTTGTGCAGTAGCACACAGGTAGACAGCTGATCAGGAGCAATTTCCTCCCAGTCAGCCAAGGCAACAGGGAGTGGGAGACCTGTCCCCTTCCCTGGGCAGCTGCCTGCTTCCCGGCCCCCACTCCAATCCACCATTCAGAGTCAGGACTGGGACATCATCCCCTGACTCAGCAGCTACTTGCTTTCAGGGCGGAGGACAATATCCCAGCCTCCACTCTGATATCAAAGCAGGGGTTGGGCAGCTTCCTGGGACAGGGTTTTGGGGTGGGAGCCAGCTGCCCCAGAGGCGGGACAACTCCCCTCACCCCTACCACCACCCCTGGTACTCCCCCTGGCAGCTGGGATCTAGCATCCAGGGGAGCCTAGCACTCCCCCGGCTGCTGTATGAGAGCAGAACAGGGCAGAAGTAGTCCTGCTCTTAACTGCTCCCATGAGAAGCAAATTTGCTCCCATTGGGTGCATGTGTAGATATGCTCCCAAGCAAAACTTACTGTTCGGTAAAATGCACAATAAGTTTTCAGCACATTAATAGCATATGTAAACTTGTCCAGTGTCCACTAGAGATGAACCAGGATTGTTCTCTATGAACTAAATAGAGGAGCAAAGATTAGCTCTTAATATCAGACTTGAGCTTCCAACTACTGAGTTCAACAGTACCTAAAATAGGAATCAGATGGATCAAGCTTGGGAATTACTGGAATAAATACAGCCATAACCAGTAGTCATGGAAGAGTAAGCAAGTAAGAATATGCAGTGCACTGCATAAACTATTATTCTAATGAAAAAAATTAAGTTCATGTCAATGCTGATGCTGGACAATTTTTCTGAAGTAGTTAATGAATTTATTCCTACTCTGATCTTTCTGAAAATATGACTTTTATAGTGATTCATAGTGGAAAATTTGGCCAGAAAGAGTCAGCTTCAGTATGTGTGGGACACTAGTAAGAATAACAAACAACTATTAAATAATATACTTTTGACTGCCTGCAGAAGTGCATCCTTTGCCTCAATAAAACAAAGACTGACAAAACAGCAATTCATTGTGCAGGGGTTCATCACATTGCCATTGCAATAATATGGTAATAACCCTTTGCTGCTCTTGTCAGGAAAAGCTGATGCATTTTTCATCACAAGGCCATGACTTACGGCCTCATTAAATTAATTGAAACATAATTTCTGAGTATCTTCAGGATGTCATACCAGAGATTGTGCTTTTTCTTTCTGACCCTGGATTTTGTGGGACATTTACTGTAACACATAACATTGTCTTATTAATGATCCTTATGATTATAGCAGCCTTAGGCAACTATATTGCCTTTATTGGACATCCTTATATCTTTTTTTTCTTTTGTACTTTGATCAATGTTATCCTGGTTAGATTATGTCTCATATGAATGAAAACATCTATCAGGGCATTAATATAAAATATCTGGACAACATATTGGCAGGCTTAATAACAACCTTTGTTAACAGAAAACTAATTATCTTCACAAACTGGAAACTATATTTGTACCCTTGAACCTGCTTCTGCTGGTCACTATCCTATTCAAGTATGACAATCTTCTTGGCACCAGCAGTAGTTTCATCCTGGACATTAATTTTAACATCATAGAAAATGGAGACAGTAGAAAGTAGCTCATTTTGGCTATTTATTCTGATGACCCCTTTGCAAACTATAAGTTTAAGTGCCACCTGGCAGGACCATTGCCATGTTGGAGCTAGAATAATGTATAATCCCAGCTGGTATGCATATTACCCTCCATTCTCTTTGCAGAGACTAGCCAGCATCAAAATCAACATGATCCCCATTTAAAAGCTTTTCTTTTGTACTCTCTACTAAACACTACACAAATGTAAATAGAGAAAAAGAGAAGTTTGCCCCTTTGTTGAATATGTAATTCCTTAGCTAAGCTCTAAATATTGTGAGAGGCTGACTTGCATCCAGCTGACACTGCTGCAATGGCCTTTAGCAGCTGCTGAATAGCATCACTGAAGGTTTGGTAATACTGCTTGGGCTGCTCATTTGAGAAGAAGCACTACTGGAAGATTCTGGAAAAAGGCTAAGTGGGTTGTACTGGTTAATACAACCACAGTTATCAAAAAGAAGGTCCAAAGAACAAGGGGCACAGACTGAAGTTATGTTTGCCATGTGACTGGCCCCCTGAAACTACTCTACAGCTGTGCCATGACACATGCACAGCAGCAGAGCATTTTTAAAATGGCTGATTGCATGACAAATTAACCTTATCAAATGAAGGATTAGATGAAGATGCTTCATTTTGGAGTGCCTTAGGGAACTTGTGTTCCTTAGCATTTATTTGTGGTGTGATTGGGGGTCGGCTGATGCAGCCCAACCCCACCCATGTGGCTGTCTGCAGAAAAGGAGGGGGAGTGAGCGGGGGCCTGCACCTCCACATCTGCTTCAACCCAAGATACTGCCCAACCCATTGCTTTGCCTAAGACAATGGAACAGTACTTGCTTGCTTCTTTTTCTTTACTTTTTTTTCTTGCTTTATTGTTTTTTCTTTCAAAGTTTTGATCCTTCCACAATTTTTTTGTTCCTTCCTTCTTGTCAGCCCAGACACCACTGTCACTTGGATTCAGTGTAACCGAGGAAACTATAGAGGTAGCGCACATCTGAGTGTCTGCCACTTTAAAGGCTGGAGGCAGACAGCCAGAAGGTGTTTGATTAAGGAAACCATTTTCAGACCTAGACAAGTCAGGCAGAGGTAGCAGTTTGCTGCTAGGCACTGAAGCAGTAACGTCAGCCAGCAGAGCTGCTGCTCCTGGAACATCTTGGAGGTAAGGGCAGGAGCTATGGGTATGGTTGGAGGCTCCTAGTCCTGGACATGACCTGAAACTGCACCCTACCAGGGAAAGGTGGCCTGCTGGGTATGTCTGTGGTGGAACAGCTCCCAAGAAATGCCAGGCAAGTTACCTCCCCCATGAAAGGCGGGTAGGGGCACCTTAACCCCAGCCCCACCAACAGGTAGGAGAGATCAGAGAGTAGTGGAGCCAGGAACACCCAGCAGGGATGAAGGATCCTGGAGACCCTGGAGGGGATAGAGTGGTTGTGAAAGGCTATTGTGAGGGCCCATGTAAAGTCTGGTGGAAAAGAAGCCACTTGAAGGACTGTGTGTGCAAGGTGCAAAGTAGGGTTACTGAGATGCTTGAAAGGCTCAGGAGGGTACTGAGTAGGGTGGCAGGGGTGGCCCAAAGGACACTACATGGGCCAAACCCCACAAGTGAAAGAAGAGTCAAGTTACCCAGTGAGGGGCTCAGGGCAGAGTCAGGCTGTTATCTGGAATAAGATACAGTAGGTGAACTCACAGGATCTGAAGGGCTGTGTGTGTCCTACCACAGTGCAAGTAGTGAAGCCTGATGGCCCAAAGTAGGTCACTCAAGGGAGCAAAGCAGTAGAGAGTGGCCCAGTAATGGGTGGCATGCAAGAGGCCCCTATAAGAGCAGGGCAGAGTGACTGTGAGCATGTAAGAGGTCCAATGACAGACTGAGTTTGCCTTGACCTGAAGCCAGGGAGCAATAATAGTCTAGATGCCATCTGTGAGGCATGAGCCATGGTGTCGGGGTGGTTCACAGCAGTAGATAGTACCTCCTGGCATTGGGGTGGTGAATGTGGAGCCTCCCACTTAATATATTATGAAAACATTCAAGTAGTAGCAGGCAGGCAAGTCAGGGCAGGCTGCCCTAGGCAGGTGGATGGGCTAACATGTGATCTGGCTCGAGGAAGGCCCCCTGTCACACACAGCTTTTTCCCTGCTATCAGTTAACATGTTTGTGGGGCAAGAGCTGAAACCAACCAGCTTCACCCCAGCTCTGGCTCTGGTTCATTGTTTTGAGAAGGTCATGGTGGGTTCCTTTTCAATACCTGGTGGGCATTTGGTTGCATGCCATGTGTCCTCAAATCTTAGCATGGGGCAGTTTGCACTTGACCAGCCCCCTGTGATCACTGCTGTGAGCTGAGGTTCCAGCCCTGAGGGCTCTGACCCCTTTCCTCTTTGACAGAGGGACTATTGCACATGTCAGCATGAGAAGCAATGGAAAACAAGCCCAGCAGGGCTGACAGAATGTCAGAAACATCCTGCCCCAACCACAGTCCCCAAGAGAGAGAGAAACAACTTCTGTAAATGAACGTGTGCCGGCTGGGGTTTGCCTGGCCTGAGTTGGAGGTGGGGGGCAGGTCAATCAGAGCTCCCCTGCCTCAAAGCCCCCCATAACCCTTCCCCACAACTCAGGCTGAGAAAATTCCAGCCAGCAGCATGACTCCCTTCCTCTTCATTTCCTGTTGACAGCCCCAGAGCTGGGAGTGGTGGGGGCATAGCTGAGGGAGAGGGATGACTCCTTAGACTAAGGCAGGCAGGCTCAGTTTTCCCTCACTTCAACCCAACAGGTGACTGGTTGGGGTGGGGTGTGGAGGACTTCAATTCATGATGCTTTACATAAAGTTCCATGAGTTAGAATAGTGGCCGGCACATCCATCAGTGCCCAAAGATTCTTATACTGAATGTGACACTAAAGCCATAGGTGGCCAAGTTTGCTGGGCCTTCTTCAGGTCTCTCCTAGGTAAGATGCAGAGCAAGACTGATGGCAATTTACAGAGCCCCGTTGATTGGAAACAGTGGCTTCCCTGAGTAGTTTCTGCTCTGTTTACATACTTGTTTCTTCTAAAATGGTCATATAATTGCCTGGAAAAACAAACAACATAAATATAATGTATGAAAAATAGGACCTCCTACTTTAGGATACATGTTGCAGTATAACAGAATGGTTGCTATGGAAATATTTTGCTTTTATTAACTTATATTTTCAGATTTCAAAAAAGGGTTTATAATGAACTTTTGGTTGTATTGTTTATACCTATCACCACAACTAAAAGACAGTGCTTCTTACCAATAGATAAGTTAATGATGGTATTTTCATCATCTTTTCCCTTATTAGAGCTGGTAACATTTATTTATTTGTGTTTAGGTATTTCTATTATACTCACTGTAATATGAGAGCAACTAATAGTATCCTTCTACTGCTGTGTGTTCTGAGTAAAGCCAGAGGCATTTAAATTGTGTTCCTCTGGTTAAAACATAATTCAACGTAGGTACAAAGCAATATATTTTTAGTTGAAATGTGTTAAGAAAAATGACGCAATTCTAAATTATAGAAACAATAGAAAATGCCACCAGAAGGACCTTCCTGGCTCAAAAATTGATAATTTATTAATGATTGTACTTGAAAATTACAAAGAGTATTTCATAAATATGAAATACTAAAGTTTTTAATAAGAATTATTAGTTGCTTTGAGCAATTACTGTAGTGTAATTTTTCATAGCTGTCACCAGACTGGATCACTGTTACAGCCCCACTTTCCTTCCTTCCCACTGTGGAATGGAGAGGCTTAAAGCTATATATATTCAATCCAAAAGCTAATATGTGCATTGCTTAAACAATATCTGTATTGTAATGCTTCATTGCAATATGGTTGATTTTTTTTTTCATGTTTTCTCCAAATTTTGATAGGGTATCTAATTGATGTATGAAATGGACTGCAAGCAAATGTATATATGCTAGAGTATAGGTGTTTAACCTCCAGCCTGTGGGCCAGATTTAGCCTACAGCACTGTAGCACCTGCCTCATGGGGCTCCCCCATGGTTCCAGAAATTTGACAGGGGGAGATCAAGTCAGAGTCATAGAGAAGTAGGGCTGGAAGGGACCGCTGATCCAATCCCCTGATACAAAGGAAGGCAAAACATCCCTCAGCCCGCACCAGTCTGACCATGGGATAAAATTCCTTCCTGACCTCAAGTATGGTGATTTAGTATGACTCTGAGTGTAGGGGCAAGATCCTCTAGCCAGGAAACCCTGGCTTTGGTCCCAGATGGAGAAATGACACACACCAAAGTCCACAGCCTTAGCTGTAACCAACACGCAAGGCCTCTGGGAAGGGTTTAAAACACCCAGATACATATAGCAAAATATGTATTGGAGGGGGCAACAAACAAAGCCCAGAAGCATGGAAAATATCCATGGTAGAACAGAGATGTAACTATGCCTAGATCATCCCAGACCAGTAGCTGCCCAGCCTCTTCTCGAACACCTCCAGTGATGGACAGTCCACAATTTTTCCCTAGGTAGTCTATTCCACTGCCTCACTATTTTAACAGTGAAGATATCCTATCTAAACTTACTTTGCTGCAACTTCCAGCCATCAGTCTTTGTCCTCCTCTCTGCAGCAAGAAGGAATAGGTGCTTGCCCTCTTCTTTATGGTAGCTACTTGAAGACAGCTATCATGTCTTCTTTTAAGTGCCTTTTCTGCAAGCCACATATACCTGGCTCCTTCAACCTCTCCTTGTACAATTTGTTTTCCAAACCCTTGATCATCTTCTTTTGCCTACCTCTGGACCCTTTCTAACTTCTCCATCTCCTTTTAAAATTGTGGAGCCCAGAATTGCACAATGTGATGACATAGCCCCCAGATGCCAAATTTCCAGACCTATGGGAAATCCTGGACCCTGAACACTGGATTAGGCACCCAATTCCAGTGTAACAACTGAGGCGGGGGGGGGGGTCACTGTACCCCAAGGCTCAATAACAGAGGGTGGGGTGCTGAGTCCACAGGCCCAATTCCAGCATGTGGGGGCAGCAAGGTGTGGTGCAGAGAACCCAGGGCCCAATCCTGGCATGCAGGAGCAGGAAACGGTGGTACTAGGCCCCTGGTGCCTAATCCCAGTGGCCTAGGCAGGGAGGAGATGATGATGGCCTGCAGGGCCTGATTTGGTCCACAGACTGGCCCTGTACCACTCTTCTGGCCCACAGGGACAAAATATTGAGCACCACAGTGCTATATTTATATTAAAGGACTTTTAATTCTATTATACCAATTTAGCTGAAGGACACCATCTGTACAATCTGTATATTAACTATGTACAAAAGAATCCTGGAATTCATATTCAGTGTCTATAAGATCTTTATTCTTAAAAATAGCCCTATACAAATTTGTAAACGACCACACAAAATGTAAGTATATTTTATTTTTCTGTCTTTTCCAAGAAACACAAATTTGTTGGACTTCAAGGGAAGTTCACTCTGTTTGAAAAGCATTCAGACTATTGTATAATTGCATGAGGATTATTTTTCTGAAACACAGCCTGGGCTTTGAGACTTTGCAGGGTAACAGTGTCACTGAATAAGCTACCATGTTGCTATGCCATGGGGATGTACCTACAGAGTACAAAGGAAATAAAAATCAGTTACCTAAGCCATGTATGTATACCCTGAAAAGCTGAAGAAATGCATACATTTGTCAGAAAAAACAATGTGATACATGCTGGGGGAAAGGAAAAGAAGAAATAGTCAGATTATATTTTTAAAATTCAAAATTTGTGTCTGAAAATGAGAAAAGAGGAGGGTTCAGTATTCATAAATGATAAAGTGTTACTTAGACGTTAATTTGAAATACTTTTTAGTAAGTATGAATTCAAATTCAATGTTATGTAGCTTACAATTTTACTTATGTAGAAAGTGGATGCAACATCATTAAATACTATACAAATAATAATTGGTTCTGTGGTTTTCTACTCGGCACCCAATTCACTAGATCTCTCTGGTGATTTTATAGCCGATAGACCTTGCACAACAGGATCTAGAGAACATATTTCTCTCTTACTGCTTCTGTCCTCTTCACTTCTACCCTTTATGCCATTTCACTTATTTATTTTTCTTACCATCAAAACATTACAGCTTATTCTTATATTAATAAGAATATATTTTTATTTCTATATAAGAGGTGGAAGGCAAAAGTTACGGCTCCTCAGGGAAGAGGATATGTATCATTTTCCCAGTGCTTTTATAGTGCTTTATTACTGCTACTGATCTACCATATGAAATATCCCTCTTGTCCATAAAAAAACATTTTTATACCTATTTAAGTACCAATATTATTTAAATTATTAGTTGTAACATATACTCTGCTAAACAGAACTATTAAAATAGATTTTAAAATCATCCAAAAGAAGTTGCAGTATTTCTACCAATTTATCTACTGATGCTGTTTTTCATGGAATAATTCAAACTAACTGAAACATGCAAAAAGATTATTCAGGGGAAATTACTTGCACTGGTTAGTTACAATTACATTTTTGGGGTTTTTTTTGTTTTTTAAGTTTGAGTAGAAAGAGTTTATCATATTCTTTTCTCTCTTGTATTGCATGCCCCCAAATAAGATAGAAAAGGACCTGAGGGTTCCAGTGGACAATAAGCTGACTAGGAGCCAGCAGCATGCCCTTGTTGCAAAGAAGGCTAATGGCATACTGGGCTGCATTGATAAGGAGCATTGCCAGCAGAACAAGGGAAATTGTTATTCCCTTCTATCTGGCACTGCTGAGGCTAATTCTGGAGTACTGTGTCCAGTTTTGGGCCCCCCAATACACAAAGGATGTGAATAAATTGGAGGGAATGCACAAGAGGCAATGAAAATGGTTAGGGAGCTAGGGTACATGACTTAAGGAGAGAGGCTGAGGGAACTTGGCTCAGTTAATTTGGAGAACAGATGACTGAGGGAGGACTTAAAGCAGCCTTCAACTACCTGAAGTGGGATTCAAAGAGGATGCAGCAAGACTGTTTTTAATGGTGGGACATGACAGAAGAATGAGCAGTGGTCTCAAGTGGCACCAAGGAAAGTTTAGATATTAGTAAAAACATAAGGAGGGTAGTAAATCACTGGAACACGTTACATAGAGAGATTGTGGGATCTCCTTCCTGGAAGGTTTTTAAGATGGGGCTAGACAAAGCCCTGGCTGAGATGATCTAGTTGGTGCTGGTCCTGCTTTGAGCAGGGGGTTGGATTAGATGACCTCCTGAGGTCCTTTCCAACCCTAATTTTCTCTGATTCTAGGACATGCACCTTGTTTATGGAAGGCAAAACTGTGACAAAAGGGTTTGTCCAGACTCATGGCCTAAAACTGCCTTTTTCATGAAGATGTTGCATTACAAGATGCCTTCCAATTGTTTTGTCCCTGCCAGGAGGCATGAAAGAGTGCAATCCAGTTTTGGTGGGTTTTTTGCTGCTACCACAGTACTATATATATTCTCCCATACCCTTAAGGGATACACATTGCCAAAAACTGATGCTGATTTGAGAATAGCTGTGAGCAGGTACACACTGGACTGAACCCCCTTCATTCTGGCAAGAGCTAACCATTGCTCTGCGGGCATAAATTCTATGTTTCCAATATATGTCAACTAGGCTTGGCATTGACAAAGAATCTGGCAGCCATTTTGTAGCAGTGTCTTTATCCTCTGTGTCTTCATGCAATGAAGAAAACCAGTTTTCCAGCTTAAGATTCACACCCTAACTTTGGAGACCTTTTTTGGGAAAAGTTGTGTGAGTGGTATGTGAGTAAACACAGTATATGTTTGATTGTTCAAATAGGCTTTAACATGGAAAAAGGTAGCTCTGTAATGTTGTATTGTAGGTCCACGCTGACAGCGCTGTATTTTTCAGTTTCCCTTTGGTATCACAAATCTCTAAGTATTTGTTGTATAACTTTTGTGACATTAAATATACATTGCTTGCATTTTATTAATGAAGAATTTAAGGGAAGTTCTCCTTGTATACCTTCAAAGATATGAATATTGTTAATCAATTAAAAGCCGGCATATCATAGAATCATAGAAGTAGGGTCGGAAGGGACCTTGTAGATCTTCAAGTCTGACTCCCCACCTGGGCGGGAGAAAAACTGGACTCAAATGAGTCCAGCCAGGTAGTCATCAAGCCTCTTCTTAAAGACCCCCAGGGTAGAAGCCAGCACCACTTCCCTTGGAAGTTGGTTCCAGATCCTAGCCGCCCTGACTGTGAAGTAGTTCTTGCGGATGTCTAATCTAAA
>NW_017728918.1:50030983-50038782 GCF_001723895.1 Crocodylus porosus | reverse complement strand
AGAAAAATAAGTGAGATTTCACAAGCTGCATCTCTCTGGCAGTGATTTTTTTGAAGTAAGAGTCAGCCCCAAAAGAAAAGTTACCTTTTTTCCTACCTGCTGTTCCTATCTTTCCTCTTGCATATGGCTTTGTCTTAAGAAGAATCAGGTTCCAACAGCAGTAACAGCAAAAACACCTCTAATCCATCTCAACTAAATATTTTCTTTCTGAAAACCAAGGAATAAAATGGAGAATAAAAAAAAGTTTGTTACCATCATCAGTGCCATAAAAGCAATGGTCAAACAAGACTTTCCCTTTTTCCTGCATTATATTGGATGATGTAACAGAGGGCTTGACTTTGTAAGTGAGGGTGGGACAAGATTGGGTACTGACAGCAAGAGGTGGCAAAACAACCTAGAGGGGAGGCTGGTAGATTGCAGTCAACACTATGAAGGAAATAATAGGAAACCCCTGCACCTAGTGTTAAGAGGCAGAATAGTAGGGACAAACACAGGCTACAGAATAGGTAGCCTGGTGATAGATGGTGAGTGGCACCTGAGTCCTGTTGCAAGAGGAGCAGGGGTCAGGTGACTGGATAGATGAAATGTTGGGAGCTGTATGAGACTGCCTTCAGAGCTAGGGTGGTAGCCTGGCTCTGGTCTCTGCATAGAGAAGAGTTCCCAGAAATCAGAGCAGACTGAACATGGAAGTTGAAGCCATCATGATGACACCAGGGCTGCAGTCTTCAGTTGACTAGCTCGATCTGTCTCTCCTTCCTTGGCCCATGACCCATAATTGGGAGGATAGAGGAAAAAACCACCTGTGCCCCTAAGCCCTGCTTCCAGAGCCCTGTAGCCATTCATGACCCAGCTGGGATTGCTCTGAGCCATGTCATACATGCCCACATAGATAAGGAGTATAGGGTAGTGGTCAGAGGGTCAGATAAGATTTGGGATCCTCTCCACTACTTCCTGGATTTGGGCTCCTGGGAGGCAGCATACCTCCCGGGCTAGGGAGTCAGGGTGGCAGATTGCTCCCTTAATCCCCCTCAAGAGGGAGTCTCCCACAATGACCACTCTGCATTTCATCTTAGAGAGAGAGCAGAGATAGTAGCCATTACAGAGATCCAGAGGGGAGGGGACCCTGGTGCAGCGGGCTCTGGGGATGTTGACCACCTTGATCCAACCCCCTGTATGGACAGTGTGGAAGATCCTCAAGTCCTCCCTTGTCCTGGAAAGTGACCCTGTTTGACCCTCAGCCTTCATGGGGTGAAGGGCCTGGCAGTAGGAGTCAATCACCTGCTTACCATCCCTGATGGCACCCAGTCTCCAGACTGTGGGCTGGAACTCTATCTGGTGACTCCAAAGTGAAGCAGACCTCACAAGGGGAAGTGGCTATGCTCCCAGTCCCATGTGCCTGGAATTGTGCTAGGCACCCCCTGCAGCTGATAGTCAGGGGTTCTGCCTGTGTGGAGCCCAAAACCATTGATTCCATCTGGGACCATGGGTTCCTTTTGGGACTTTGGCTTCCACAATCACAGTCCGCTCTTTGATGAGAGAGGCAGCGGTCTGCTAGGAAGAGATGGCCTCCACCTCACTTCACTGGGGAGCAAGCTCTTCCCAGCCAGAATGGCTGGCCTGCTCAACCGGACTTTAAACTAAGCCCACCAGGGGATGGGAGGGGACAACCAAAGCAAGCCCATTAGGCAATCTCTACAAAAGTGATAGGTTAGGGCATCCAAGGGATTCCATTCCTACCCCATCCCTGGAATGGTGTCCTGGGAATGTGAGGAAGGCTAGGGCTCCCAATGGGATGCTTACATGTCTGTACACCAATGCCAGAAGCTTGGGGAACAAACAGTCCTCCTACTGGTCCTCCTACTAAATGGATATTACTCAAGAATGATTATGATCTCATTGGAATAATGGAGACCTGATGGGACTCCACCTATGATTGAGCCACAAGTATAGAAGGCTATACCTTGTACAGGAGACATCATGTCAATAAAAGGGGTGGGGGTGTAGTTCTGTATGTTAAAGATAGCTACACATCCCTGCAAGCTGACACTGGCACCCAGAAACAGTGACTGGAGACCCTCTGGGTTAAAATCCAGTGGCACAGGAAACACAGTGGTGGGAGTCTACTACAGACCACCTAACCAGGAACAAGAACTTGACCAGGAATTCACCAGGGAACTGGCTGAGGCTGCATGCTCTCAGTGCATGGTTGTCACGGGGAACTTCAACTACGCGGACATCTCATGGGAAGAGAACTCAGCCAAATCTGAAGGGTTACAAGGCTCCCTCACATGCATGGATGAGCTCTACCTCACCCAAGAAGTCTATGGACCAACAAGAGGTAAAGCACTACTGGACCTGGTACTGGCTAAAGGGGATGATCTAGTCAGCAACCTAAAAACTGAAGGAAAGCTGAGAGACAGTGACCACGAGCTGATCACTTTTACTATCCATCACAAAGCTGGCAAGTCAGTCAGCAATGCAGAAGTCCTTGACTTTAAGAAGGCTGAGGAGGCTTGTTGTTGAGGCCCTATGGGACCATGACATAACAGGGAGAGGAGTCCAAGAGGAGTGGTCACTCCTTAAGGGAGTGATCTGGAAAGCACAAGCGCTGTTCATCCCATCTCGGAGGAAATGTAGCAAAAGGGCACAGCACCCCCTTTAGCTCAGCAGGGAACTCATGGACCTCCTACACCAAAAAAGAGAGGCTTATAAAGTATAGAAGATGGGAATCACCACAAAGGAGGATTACTCTGCACTGGTCTGTACATGTAGAAAGTGAACCAGGAAAGCCAAGTCTGCAATCAAACTCCACCTATTGTCAAGGACAATAAAAAGTATTTTTTTTTTAGATATGTAGGGAGTCAGAAGAAAAGCAAGGGTAACATTGGACTCCTGTTAAATCAAATGGGACAACTGACAACTGACAGCCAGGGTTGCTTAATGTGTATTTTGCATCAATTTTTCATCAACCCAAAGGGACCACCCTGCCTAGCAAGATGCAGGATGGCGAGGGTAAGGGTAAATTTTTACCTAGCATTGGTGTAGACCTTGTAAAGAACACCTTGAGAGGCTGGACACCTTCAAGTCAGTGGATCCTGACAGAGTATAAGGAACTGGCAGGAGTCATAGCCCAGCCACTGGCAAAGACTTTCAAAAACTCTTGGTACTCAGGTGAAGTACCTGAAGATTGGAAAAAGGCCCATCTTCAAGAAAGGGAGGAAAGTAGATCCAGGGAACTACAGACCAATCATCTTGACCTCAATCCCTGGAAAGATTCTAGAAAAAATAATCAAAAAGACCATTCTTCACAAGGTGGCTGATGGCAACTTCCTGAGGGACAGCCAGCATGGGTCTGTTGCGGGCAGGTCTTGCCTGACCAATCTTATCTCCTTCTATGACCAGGTGACATATCATCTGGAAAGGGAGAAGAGATTGACATCATATATCCGGACTTTAAAAAAAGCCTTTGATCTGGTGTCCCATGATCTCCTCTTGGAAAAATTGGCCAACTGTGGCCTCAGCTACATCATCGTCCGATGGCTAGGGTATTGGCTCCAAGGCTGGACCCAGAGAGTGGTGATCGATGGGAGTGAATCACCATGGTGCTCCGTGACCAGTGGTGTCCCCCAAGGCTCCATCCTTGGACCAGTTCTCTTTATGAACAACATGGATACTGGTGTCAGAAGTGGACTGGCCAAGTTTGTCAATAATGCCAAACTTTGGGGTAGAGTGTCCACACCTGAGGATAAGGCTGACTTGGATAGGCTGAAAAAGTGGGCAGATATAAACCTGACGACATTCAATAATTAAATGTAAGGTATTTTACCTTGCGGGGGCGGAGGGGGGAACCCATCGCATGCTTATAGGCTCAGCAGTGCTATGCTTACTAGCACCAAGGCCAAAAGCGACTTGGGGGTCATGATTGACCACAAGATGAACATGAGCCACCAATGTCACATCGCAGCAAGTAAAGCAAACCAAACTCTGGCTTGCATCCATAAATGATTCTCAAGTAAATCTCAGGATGTCATCGCCCTGCTGTACCTGGCCTTGGTGAGGCCATAACTGGAGTACTGCATCCAATTCTGGGCTCCACAATTCAAGGAGGATGTGGAGAAGCTTGAGAGAGTCCAGAGGAGAACCATGTGCATGATCAGAGGACAGAAGAATAGGCCCTATGAAGAGAGGCTGAGAGCCATGGGACTCTTCAGCCTGGAAAAGCACAGGCTCAGGGGTGACTTAGTGGCAGCCTATAAGTACATCAGGGTGTACATCAGGATCTGGGGGAACATCTGTTCACCAGAGCACCCCAAGGGATGACAAGGTCCAACAGTCACAAATTCTTCCAAGATCGTTTTAGGTTGGACATAAGGAAAAACTTCATTACTGTCCAAGGCCCCAGGGCCTGGAATAGGTGCTCTCCAGAGGTGGTGCAAGCACCTACTCTGAACTCCTTTAAGAAGCATTTGGAATGTTATTTTGCTGGGATCCTCTGACCCTATCTGACTTCTTGCATTTGGGGCAGGGGGCTGGACTCAATGATCTCCCAAAGTCCCTTTCAGCCCTAATAGCTATGAAATATATTAAATCTATAAAATATTCCAGGAAGGAACTGAGACTGTGGGTCTTGTGCCTGTATCAGGCAAGAAGCCCAGGTAGGAGTGGGTAGAAGTGGAGGTTGCCCAGCCAGAGGCAAATCATAGGTTAGAGACCAGGAAGGGCAACCCTAAGGAATAGCTAACAGTGAGAAGAACCTAGGGGAGAAAGGTGCATAGAAGCTGAAACAAAATACCAGTATTATTCATGAATCCTTGCATGGCCTGAACCTGAATAGTTGTAGACTGAAGGCAATAGCTCAGCGCAAGTCAGGGACCCAAGGGTTTGAAACCAGTATAGGGCCATAGATCTTAGTGGATAACTGAGTGAAATCTATAAGGCATGGGCATATATCTATGAGGGTGGTTGGAGATCATGGCTATAGCTGTTAAAGTGGTAAGGCCACAATTAGGGTGGATAGGGCCCAGAACCAAAGAACGAGTGCCCATAGGGGTTATAGCCCACAGGGAGGCCTGATGTATGGAGGGGTCAGAGCCCCTCAGAGAGACAAGTGAGATGGAGAATCCAGCTAAGGGCAGTAGTAGAATCACTTTAGGCTGAGAATAGGGAGGGTGGTAGCTTCCCAAATTAACATAATACTGACATCAAGGCTTTGTTGACTGAAATGGGGATCTTCACCATCAAGGAAAACTTCCCTTTCTCCATTGTTTTCCATGGTCACACCCTACATTCCAAAAGGACAGGAGTCAGATTCAGGGCCACAACATTACCAGCGCTTGTTTCATCTCTGGAAGGATCCTTCCTCATTGTCAGTAGATGAAGTCTTGTTTTCTCAATGTGCACAAGCACCGGACAACTTGAAAGCATTCTGGGAGCTTCATGTATAGAATGCTAAGATTTTGTAGAGGAAAATTTTGTGTCAGAAAAGTCAATCTCTTTGGAACTCTTGTTAGTTTCTGGTTCTGTCAGAGTCATCCTCCCCATAAATAAAGGGCTTTCTAATTCAGTGAAAGCACTGTAGCAGCTACTAAACACTACTGAACTAGCTTTAAGTATTTCTACACACTTCCCAATTTGTTTTTATAGTTGTCTTAGAAAGAAAAGCATTTCCCTCACATAAAAAAATAAATCAAATAAGAGTTTTCCAAAGGATTTGCCTCCTGAGGGCTATGAGGTATTAAATGAAGGGAGAGAACAGAGGTATTAGAAGGAGAGAGAGAAGCTCTACAATAATTGGGATGTTTCCCTCCTTTGTACTACAAGGTATGTCTTGAGACTTAGCATCAGCTGAGACAGTGCCCATTGTTCTGCTATAGACAGATGATATAGCAGTCTAAATTGCTGCCTAAGACATAACAAAGAATGATGAAATGAATACTGCTACTGCTTCAACACATCAGCAGATCCGATAGATGGTGTGACAGGACGGGACCTAGGGGTGCCGTGAACTCCCCTAGCACCCCCCCCACCATGCCAAATTGGTTCCAAATACACCCTCTTTATCTCGCCCCCCATGTCTTTGATGGTAAATATTGTTGAAGGGAGGCTGCCTTCTTACCCTCCTTGGCACGGTGCTCTGCAACGTCCCAGTCTGTGCCCTGCCTTCGATAACACTGCAGCTAAAGCATCAGGGGCCATGCATGGGTCCTACAATCACCCTTGCCCTCACAGGTCCTCTGCCCTGTCTCTGGTACCCGTGCCCTCATGGACGCTCTCCAGCTCATCTTCCTATCTGCCTGCGCCCTCTCAGGCACCCCCTAGCTTCCCTCATGGCTCTCGCCTGCACTGGGGCCTCTTCCCTGTCTGAGCTCTGGCAGCCCGCACTGGGGCCTCTTCCCTGTCTGAGCTCTGGCAGCCCGCACTGGGGCTTTGCCTTGCAATTCCTGCAATCGAGGCTCAGGTGGCCATAGCCATGCCTGGCCTCCAGACCCACCTTCTCAGGTCTTGCGCCCCACTGGGCTCCTCACAGTTGAGGCTCAGGTGGCCGTAGCCTTGCCTGGCCTCCAGACCCACCTTCTTGGGTCTTACATCCCACTGGGGCTTCTCACCTGTGCCCCCCCCAGGACTTTACCCTTCCAGTACTGCCCACACTGGGGCTGGGGTCAATACACCCCAAAACACGGCATTCTTTCCGGTGCCAGGAACCCCCACACTACTGGGGAAGCTCCTATGAGGCCTCATCCAACCCCTACAGCCTCACCCGGTCCTCCGGTCTTATACAACAACAAAACCAAAAACTCACACTCCCGTGTTACAACATAAATTCCAAGCCAAACTGGCTAACCTTCATTCATATCCCTACTAGGGTTTCTTCCACCCAGTATCCTCATGCAAAAACTGCTCAGACCATCAGGCTTCCCTGATCTGCTTGCTCCAACATAGCTCCACCTTCCAAAACTGCTAGGGGGGAACTGATCTCCAGCCTCAGCCTGGCTTGTTTATATAGACCAGGCCCTGCCCCCTTCCAGTCAGCTGACCAAACTGGTTGTCTCAGCAACCCACACCTGTGCCGCCCTGGTGACTGCAGCTGAGCCCATACTACTGTTTGTCAGTAGCAGGCATCTTAGTGCCCTGTTATAGATGGTCATTCAGGCTAGAAATAGGCATCAACAAATGTAGCAGGTCAGCTGTGCCAGGATGCATCCAAGCATCGCTGACAGGCTTTATTGGATGCAACACATGTCCCATCATCCCACCTACTGATCTTGTGGGACAATGGGCCATGTATTCACTGTTTTGAGAGGCATATACCTGCAATTCCTGTGGTATGTTTCTAGAAGTAGAGAAAGCCGTTCCCTGTTTTCAGAGATTTCCAGGGATGTGTCTCTGGAAACATGACAAGGTACTTTGAGTAGAAGTAATATCTTTTATTAGACTAACTAAATAGTTGGACATTTGTTCTTAGCAAGCTTTCAGGCACAAATGTCTTTCTTCAGGCATAGGCCAAGTCTGTCTACAGTATAAAATCTTCAGAATCCACTTTGGTGCAATCTGCCTTCAGGTGTGGTATAGTTATTATATACCCATGCACCTGTGTTTCCAATCTAATTCCATTCTGTACTCCATACCACCCCTTATTTTCCTCCTCTTCAGTTATAGGAAAAATTGGCATTGTTGCTTAAACTGAGTATTGTAGATACAGCTCCTTGTGTACAATGGAAAAGGGATTCTGATATACTTCTGAAATTCATTTTCTTCCAAAGAAAAAAAGTACTCTTCATCCTTTTCCTCAGCCTGAGAAA
>NW_017728918.1:50009734-50030972 GCF_001723895.1 Crocodylus porosus | reverse complement strand
TCATATATCCGGACTTTAAAAAAAGCCTTTGATCTGGTGTCCCATGATCTCCTCTTGGAAAAATTGGCCAACTGTGACCTCAGCTACATCATCGTCCGATGGCTAGGGTATTGGCTCCAAGGCTGGACCCAGAGAGTGGTGATCGATGGGAGTGAATCACCATGGTGCTCCGTGACCAGTGGTGTCCCCCAAGGCTCCATCCTTGGACCAGTTCTCTTTATGAACAACATGGATACTGGTGTCAGAAGTGGACTGGCCAAGTTTGTCAATAATGCCAAACTTTGGGGTAGAGTGTCCACACCTGAGGATAAGGCTGACTTGGATAGGCTGAAAAAGTGGGCAGATATAAACCTGACGACATTCAATAATTAAATGTAAGGTATTTTACCTTGCGGGGGCGGAGGGGGGAACCCATCGCATGCTTATAGGCTCAGCAGTGCTATGCTTACTAGCACCAAGGCCAAAAGCGACTTGGGGGTCATGATTGACCACAAGATGAACATGAGCCACCAATGTCACATCGCAGCAAGTAAAGCAAACCAAACTCTGGCTTGCATCCATAAATGATTCTCAAGTAAATCTCAGGATGTCATCGCCCTGCTGTACCTGGCCTTGGTGAGGCCATAACTGGAGTACTGCATCCAATTCTGGGCTCCACAATTCAAGGAGGATGTGGAGAAGCTTGAGAGAGTCCAGAGGAGAACCATGTGCATGATCAGAGGACAGAAGAATAGGCCCTATGAAGAGAGGCTGAGAGCCATGGGACTCTTCAGCCTGGAAAAGCACAGGCTCAGGGGTGACTTAGTGGCAGCCTATAAGTACATCAGGGTGTACATCAGGATCTGGGGGAACATCTGTTCACCAGAGCACCCCAAGGGATGACAAGGTCCAACAGTCACAAATTCTTCCAAGATCGTTTTAGGTTGGACATAAGGAAAAACTTCATTACTGTCCAAGGCCCCAGGGCCTGGAATAGGTGCTCTCCAGAGGTGGTGCAAGCACCTACTCTGAACTCCTTTAAGAAGCATTTGGAATGTTATTTTGCTGGGATCCTCTGACCCTATCTGACTTCTTGCATTTGGGGCAGGGGGCTGGACTCAATGATCTCCCAAAGTCCCTTTCAGCCCTAATAGCTATGAAATATATTAAATCTATAAAATATTCCAGGAAGGAACTGAGACTGTGGGTCTTGTGCCTGTATCAGGCAAGAAGCCCAGGTAGGAGTGGGTAGAAGTGGAGGTTGCCCAGCCAGAGGCAAATCATAGGTTAGAGACCAGGAAGGGCAACCCTAAGGAATAGCTAACAGTGAGAAGAACCTAGGGGAGAAAGGTGCATAGAAGCTGAAACAAAATACCAGTATTATTCATGAATCCTTGCATGGCCTGAACCTGAATAGTTGTAGACTGAAGGCAATAGCTCAGCGCAAGTCAGGGACCCAAGGGTTTGAAACCAGTATAGGGCCATAGATCTTAGTGGATAACTGAGTGAAATCTATAAGGCATGGGCATATATCTATGAGGGTGGTTGGAGATCATGGCTATAGCTGTTAAAGTGGTAAGGCCACAATTAGGGTGGATAGGGCCCAGAACCAAAGAACGAGTGCCCATAGGGGTTATAGCCCACAGGGAGGCCTGATGTATGGAGGGGTCAGAGCCCCTCAGAGAGACAAGTGAGATGGAGAATCCAGCTAAGGGCAGTAGTAGAATCACTTTAGGCTGAGAATAGGGAGGGTGGTAGCTTCCCAAATTAACATAATACTGACATCAAGGCTTTGTTGACTGAAATGGGGATCTTCACCATCAAGGAAAACTTCCCTTTCTCCATTGTTTTCCATGGTCACACCCTACATTCCAAAAGGACAGGAGTCAGATTCAGGGCCACAACATTACCAGCGCTTGTTTCATCTCTGGAAGGATCCTTCCTCATTGTCAGTAGATGAAGTCTTGTTTTCTCAATGTGCACAAGCACCGGACAACTTGAAAGCATTCTGGGAGCTTCATGTATAGAATGCTAAGATTTTGTAGAGGAAAATTTTGTGTCAGAAAAGTCAATCTCTTTGGAACTCTTGTTAGTTTCTGGTTCTGTCAGAGTCATCCTCCCCATAAATAAAGGGCTTTCTAATTCAGTGAAAGCACTGTAGCAGCTACTAAACACTACTGAACTAGCTTTAAGTATTTCTACACACTTCCCAATTTGTTTTTATAGTTGTCTTAGAAAGAAAAGCATTTCCCTCACATAAAAAAATAAATCAAATAAGAGTTTTCCAAAGGATTTGCCTCCTGAGGGCTATGAGGTATTAAATGAAGGGAGAGAACAGAGGTATTAGAAGGAGAGAGAGAAGCTCTACAATAATTGGGATGTTTCCCTCCTTTGTACTACAAGGTATGTCTTGAGACTTAGCATCAGCTGAGACAGTGCCCATTGTTCTGCTATAGACAGATGATATAGCAGTCTAAATTGCTGCCTAAGACATAACAAAGAATGATGAAATGAATACTGCTACTGCTTCAACACATCAGCAGATCCGATAGATGGTGTGACAGGACGGGACCTAGGGGTGCCGTGAACTCCCCTAGCACCCCCCCCACCATGCCAAATTGGTTCCAAATACACCCTCTTTATCTCGCCCCCCACGTCTTTGATGGTAAATATTGTTGAAGGGAGGCTGCCTTCTTACCCTCCTTGGCACGGTGCTCTGCAACGTCCCAGTCTGTGCCCTGCCTTCGATAACACTGCAGCTAAAGCTTCAGGGGCCATGCATGGGTCCTACAATCACCCTTGCCCTCACAGGTCCTCTGCCCTGTCTCTGGTACCCGTGCCCTCATGGACGCTCTCCAGCTCATCTTCCTATCTGCCTGCGCCCTCTCAGGCACCCCCTAGCTTCCCTCATGGCTCTCGCCTGCACTGGGGCCTCTTCCCTGTCTGAGCTCTGGCAGCCCGCACTGGGGCCTCTTCCCTGTCTGAGCTCTGGCAGCCCGCACTGGGGCTTTGCCTTGCAATTCCTGCAATCGAGGCTCAGGTGGCCATAGCCATGCCTGGCCTCCAGACCCACCTTCTCAGGTCTTGCGCCCCACTGGGCTCCTCACAGTTGAGGCTCAGGTGGCCGTAGCCTTGCCTGGCCTCCAGACCCACCTTCTTGGGTCTTACATCCCACTGGGGCTTCTCACCTGTGCCCCCCCCAGGACTTTACCCTTCCAGTACTGCCCACACTGGGGCTGGGGTCAATACACCCCAAAACACGGCATTCTTTCCGGTGCCAGGAACCCCCACACTACTGGGGAAGCTCCTATGAGGCCTCATCCAACCCCTACAGCCTCACCCGGTCCTCCGGTCTTATACAACAACAAAACCAAAAACTCACACTCCCGTGTTACAACATAAATTCCAAGCCAAACTGGCTAACCTTCATTCATATCCCTACTAGGGTTTCTTCCACCCAGTATCCTCATGCAAAAACTGCTCAGACCATCAGGCTTCCCTGATCTGCTTGCTCCAACATAGCTCCACCTTCCAAAACTGCTAGGGGGGAACTGATCTCCAGCCTCAGCCTGGCTTGTTTATATAGACCAGGCCCTGCCCCCTTCCAGTCAGCTGACCAAACTGGTTGTCTCAGCAACCCACACCTGTGCCGCCCTGGTGACTGCAGCTGAGCCCATACTACTGTTTGTCAGTAGCAGGCATCTTAGTGCCCTGTTATAGATGGTCATTCAGGCTAGAAATAGGCATCAACAAATGTAGCAGGTCAGCTGTGCCAGGATGCATCCAAGCATCGCTGACAGGCTTTATTGGATGCAACACATGTCCCATCATCCCACCTACTGATCTTGTGGGACAATGGGCCATGTATTCACTGTTTTGAGAGGCATATACCTGCAATTCCTGTGGTATGTTTCTAGAAGTAGAGAAAGCCGTTCCCTGTTTTCAGAGATTTCCAGGGATGTGTCTCTGGAAACATGACAAGGTACTTTGAGTAGAAGTAATATCTTTTATTAGACTAACTAAATAGTTGGACATTTGTTCTTAGCAAGCTTTCAGGCACAAATGTCTTTCTTCAGGCATAGGCCAAGTCTGTCTACAGTATAAAATCTTCAGAATCCACTTTGGTGCAATCTGCCTTCAGGTGTGGTATAGTTATTATATACCCATGCACCTGTGTTTCCAATCTAATTCCATTCTGTACTCCATACCACCCCTTATTTTCCTCCTCTTCAGTTATAGGAAAAATTGGCATTGTTGCTTAAACTGAGTATTGTAGATACGGCTCCTTGTGTACAATGGAAAAGGGATTCTGATATACTTCTGAAATTCATTTTCTTCCAAAGAAAAAAAGTACTCTTCATCCTTTTCCTCAGCCTGAGAAAGCTAAAAAAAAAATGCATATATTATCTCAAGCTCTGCATGTTAGCATGTGCTTCCATTATTTCATTTCTTCAAGTTCAAGACTAGTTCACAACTTTTGGCCTGCAGATTCTGCAGTTCCATAAGAGTCACTATGGCATCCATCCCTTATCAATATAAGGTTTTGGCCTTTGGATTCTTGATGGCACTAATAATATTCACCAAGTACCTTGGTTGTCAATTTCAGTCCATTTTTCAACAATAATTCTTATCATGAACAAGCTACAGAACCTGTGTTTTACCATCTCCAACTGGAATGCACATGGTTTCAGTACAATTTGAAGCTACATATGAACATCCTGAAGTTGTGAGCCATCAAATTAGCCTGCATCTTACTTCTGTCTGTCATATGGAAGTATATTCAGACACATAGAGGACAATGCAATATACAAACAGTAGGGAGCTCCTTGATTATCCTTTCTTTTCCTCAAAGTTGTCAAGTTAGAAAGAGGCAGTAAAATAGACTGCGTAGGAAAGTTTGGAATCTCTTTCATTGGCGGTTTTCAAGAAGAGGTTGGATAACCATTGGTCAGGAATGGTCTAGGAATAGCTATGCCTGCACAGTAAAAAGCAACAGTTGGAAGTCCAAGTGCCCCTTCATACAGAATGCTGAGCTTTGCAGTCTAGAGTAGGTGGATATTGAAGAAGACCAAGTTCAGCAGCAAGAGAATGAAGCAAAGATCCACAGCTGGCTTTGTTATGAAAGATTAAAACATCTGGGATAAGTTTATGGTAGTGATATAGGGATACAGAAAAGGGAGTTCTACCTATCTAGTTAGCAGGTTATATTTGATTTCACCAGATTGAAGAAGACAGTGGAGAGGGTTCCCATTCTCCCCCCGCCCCCAGTGCTTTGCCCACATGGGACGAGGAAGGAATTTTTTTCCATGCCTGATACTACAGGTGTTTGGGTTTGGGGTATGGAGGTGTATGTGTGGGCAGGGTGGAGTTCTTTTTTTTGCAGGGGGGAAAGGTTGGGTTTATTTTCTGCGGAATCCATGAAGGAAGCATGATGCCATGCATTCTACTACGTGACTTGTAATTTGCTAATCCTTTAAGACCACTATTATGGGTCTGAATGACTTATTTTCTAGGAAGAGTGCCATCAATGTGGGATGATGCTGTGTGTTCTACACATAAGAGAATTAGCAATGCATAGGGGGTGCACACAGATTGGCTGTGCACCCCTTATGTGCACTTCTGGTTTCACTGCTGACTTGTTGATTGGCCGCTGAATGAGCAAACCAGTAAAGAGAAGACCCAAGAAAAAGGGAAGGCGGGGATGTTAAAAAGAGGGTGGGTAAGGGTAAATAGTTCAGAGCCATAAAGCAGGCTCCCAGAGCCAAGGCACTGCCTCTTGCTGCTCTGGTGAAATTCCTAACCTCTCCTGCCCCTCTGCTCCACATGGCCTGACAAGCACAGCTTCTGCCTTAGGCAGCAAACTGCCTGCACTGAAGCCAGTAGGGCATGGGGCGTAGCTGAGCTCCTGGACGTAGGTTACTCCAGAAAAATCTTATCCCCTCTTATCCATTTAGTTTATTCTCTAAGATTCCCACAACTGATGAACAGATCTATGATTTTGAAAAGGGGGATGCAGATGCTGTGGTGCATCAGCTAGCCAGCACACCTGTTTCAATGAAGGAGCTAATTGCTGACACCAGAAACTGGTTGTGAAATAGCGCTCTAAACTCAGCTGCTGGGAATTAGGCCAGGTGTGGAAAATCCCATCCCCAGCCCCCCTCTTCTCTCCATGTTGCTAACAAGTCTGCTAAAAAACCAGGGAGCTAACTGCCCAGAAGGGATTGAGTTAAGCAGTACCTTGTCCTGAGCCATGCTGGTCCATTTGCAGAACCAGCTGGGCTCCATACCCCAATCAGCAGTTAAAACCCTGCCTTGCCTTTAAAGACTCATTTTAAGTCTTCCAGTCTCTGCAGCTTTCATCACTGTGCTCCTGCCATGCTTGTTGCAGCTTTACACCTTATAGATCTTGTTCAGTCAGGTTACTACTTACTGTTCCTCAAGCCAGGATTTTTGTGATATGTTTATTGGAGCAGCTATATAATGGTATAGTTTTATAGTTAGTAATATAACAACATTGTCCTGTCCAATAAAGTTATACTTCCTTTTGCTTCAGTCTCAAACTGATGAAGATATTGATGCACCATACTATCTGCATTCCCTTTTCCAAAATCTTGAATCTGACCATGGTTGGGGAGAATTCTAGACAGTAAACTAAATAGATTTAAATTTTATCAAGAAGTAATAAGATCTGGATCAAACAATTGAGTATTTGAAACGTATATATTTTTTTAAGTTGCAAGGCCTGAAGCCAAACAAATCACAGTTACAATATATGGCAGACAAGTACCTAGTTAAAAATGAGAAAGAGCAAGACACTTACAGATATGATCATAAGCCTGGAAAAGTTCATGCCAAATCTATCTGACTTAACAGCCCTGCTCTGAAGGCTATTCAGGAAGGAAACAGCATGGCACTGGGTGAAAAATCCTGCATATAAAATGTAAAGATTAAAAAGAAAACACTTACAGAGCTAAGAAATCTTCAAAAGATTGCAGTGTGTCAAAAACTGTCAGGTTATGGGTGGATGCTTTTGAATGCATGGGAGTAATGTAAATGTATAACAAAATAGAAATTGCTTGTACATCAAAAATTACAACAAAGGTAAAAGTAACTTCAGAAGAAACTGGAAGTTTTTAGAATAAGGGCCAAACATTGACACCCAGGCTAAATACATCTTCTGTACCATGGCTGGCAAATGATAACACAGAGATGAAGCAGCACAGGCTCAGTATACTGGCATCTTAATCCAAATGAAAATATTTGACTGGCATTACAGTTCTCATAGGTGGCACTTCATCTATAAAAAATTATGAAGGTGATTTTAGTGTCTTCTATTTTATGACAGCTTGGGGCTAGATCCCTGGATGTTTTAGTGCAACACCGTTATCTTCGGTGTCACAATTGAGTGGTAAGTGTGACCGTTAAGGTCCAAACATGTTCCTCAACCATCTGGGTTACATTCAAATGATACCAGTGCCACCAACACACTTTACATTTACTGTGGAATTAACCAGTTAATTGAACAATACACATATGGCATGTCTAAATTTAAGGTAATCATTGCATAATAAAAAATAATCAACCAGTCACAAAGATGCTGCTTGAAAAAAATGTAGCAATTCTGTAGCTGGTTTCTACCAAGTTTTATTTTGAACATGTGGCATGCCATATATATGGTGATAGTATTTGGCCAGCTCATCCAGCACCCCAGGGTAACCTGATCGCTTTCTTCTCCTCACGGCCTGCTTCCTGCAAGGGGACTCTTACTCATGTTGAACTTTGTTGCCCCAGGTGACCTCATCAGGAGATGTCATGATTCCCTGCCCTTCCTCCTTGCCCCACCTTCAAAGCTCCTTTTTAAAGGAGTTATTAGCACCTCTTCCCTTTGAGAAACAGCACAGAGGGACACTCAACATGAAATGCTTTACTTGCACACAATGGTAATCTGAGGAGGAGGGACCATTGCTTGGAAACAATTTGAGTTGGGGATAAGATGGAAAGAGAGGAAAAACAGATAAACAGAAACACTTCATAAGGTGTTCCAGAAGGGTTTGAGCCCTCCTTCTCTTTTCACAGATCTCGTCTGATCTGCACTAGATGTGAATGTACATGGCTGAAAGACCTCCTGGATCATCTAATGTATGCTTCTGTATTCTGATTATTCACCATGCCATAATTGACTGATGTCAATTGCCTACTGAATTCTTGAACCAGCTCTTCCTTTTGGTTGGGAAGTCTGTAATAGACTTCCCATGCTCCCCCCATATTTTAAACCAAGATGCCCTCCTGGGTTGCTAAACTCTGTGTGAAGGGAAGTGTACTGCTCCTTCATGTAGAGAGCTACACCCCCACTCCTCTTCCCAACATGGTCTCTCCTGTACAAGGCAAAGACTTCTATACGTATGTACCAGTCGTAGGTGGAGTCCCACTGGGTTTCTGTTATCCCTATGAGATGATAATGATTGTCAGTCAGAAAGAGGGTCAGTTCCTCTTGCTTGTTTCCCAAACTCGTGGAGGTTGTGTGCAGGCAGCTGAGCCTGCCATGGAAAACTCTGGGCTTCCCTGTGTGCTGGGATGTGACCTTTTCTTGGGCTGTTTTCAGAGTGAGTTCCCTTGGGCTACCTAACCTATCAAAACTGTGGTTGTCATGACCTGGGCTAGAGATGTTTGTTGACCACCCATCCCCCAGCAATCCTAGTTTAAAGCCCTGTCAAGTAGGTCAGCCATCCTGGTCAAGAAGAGCTGCTTTCCCTTCAGGGTGAGGTGGAGGCCATCCCTCCCCAGCAAGCTGCTGCCTCTCTCCCTGAAGTGCAGGCTGTGGTTGAAGAAGTCAAACACCTCACAATGGAACTATTGCTGGAGTCTTCTGCTGACCTCTCTGATACAACTCTCCATTCACAGCCCATGACCCGTGACAGGGAGGATCAAGGAAAAAACTACCTGTGACCCCAGACCCTTGAGCCAAGCCCCCAGAGCCCTGTAGTTACTCATGACCTGGCCAGGATTCCAAGATATGTCATTTGTGCCTACATGGATGAGTAGCATGGGGTGGTGGTCGGAGGGCTGGACGAGTTTGGGGATCTTCTCAGTTACATCCCACACATGAGCCCCTGGGAGGCAGCAGATCTCATGGGGTAACAGGTCAGGAAGACAGATCACTCTCTTTGTTCCCCTCAAGAGGGAGTCACCTACTACAGTTACTCTACATCTTCTCCTGGGTGTAGTTGCTGAAGGCCCTGAATCCTCACGTGCGGGGGCCAGTGGCTCAGCTGTCTTTGCTGATGTAAGGGGTTCAAATTTGTTGTGCAGCTTAGGCTAATGGCCACCCTGGTACAGTGCCTCCTTGGGCCAGAGCCTTCCTTTGTCCAGGCAACCCTGGGTGGACTTTACGGTGGTTCTTTGTTTCCGCCCTGGTGTTGCCAGCCATCCTTACTTCTTACACTTCATCCTTTTGCTGATAACAGGCTTTTATTTTCATTTAAAAAATGTTAACAGATAATTAAGAGGGGACATGATAGCAGGCTTCAACTATCTAAACATCTGCCATAAAGAAAAGGAAGAATGCCTTTTCTCCCTTGGTGTAAGGAATAGGACTCTGAATTTACATCAAAGTAGGTTTATATAAGATGTAAGATATCCGTTTGGGGAGAGACTCCCTGGGTGCATCCTCATGACCATGCACATCAAGAGCATGCATTTCCCATGGGACAAATAGCAGAGGACATGGGTGGGATAAGGGAGGCTGGGGCAGGCACCTGTGGGAGGTCTCCTGGGCAGCAGTGACACTGAGGCAGCTACTCTGGCAGCCCCTCTGGCAGAAATGTTTAGTTTCTGGCAGCACACACTGCTGCCATATGGGCCACTGCTTTTTATAGTAGTGTGGTTTTTTTTGACACTGGGAGATCCCAGTGTCAACCCCCCCCCAATTTTCTGCTATTTAGCATGATGTATGGGTGCACATGCACTGTGTGTGATTCGCATGCCTCAAATGTCTTTTAGGTGCCACAAAACATATGTGCACATTTGTGGGGACATGTCCCCTAGGGAAGTTATAAAATCTCCTTCATTGGAAGTTTTCAAGAAGAAGCTGGATAAACGTTAGTCAGGGATGATTTAGAAGTAGCAATGTGTACAGTGTGCTCTAAAGAGCAACAGGTGGAAGAACAGGAAATCCCCAGATACACAGGGCATCTGTACACATGCTCCAGGGTAGAGCTGGGGGAGGAGGGCACTTTAATTAGAGTGGTTCTAAAAGCCACTCTAATTAAAGTGCCCGTGTCATGTGTATTCAGCACCCCGTACTTCCAAATGGCAGTGGGGTGCTTTAACTAAAGCTCATTTGACAAGCTTCAATTAAAGCACCCCTGCTGCAATTTTGAAATGAGGGGACCCTGAATACACATGACATGGAGGCTGCTGGAGCATATGAATGCAGACTCCTAGTAGATTCTCCAGCAGACTCCTAGTAGACTCAACTAGTCAAGTCTGCTCTGACGTGTTTTAATTATCATGCATTGGACCAGAGGTCCATCATGTGTATAGGTGCCCACAGTGCTTGGAGAGAAGCTCATGTAGTCCAGAGCAGGTCAAAACTGGAGATCACCATGTTCAGCACCAGGGAAATGAAAGAGAGCTAAACAGCAGGTTTGGATATGAAAGAAGTTTAAAAGATCTGGGATACATTTATGGAGGGAATAGGAAATTAGAAAAGGGAGTTCAGGTTGCAAATATGGGTTTGTGATATGTAGAGTTGTGTTTGTGGTCCCCAGGTTAAAATGCAGAGTGGAGGTATCTGGTTTTCCAATGCTGCTTAGCTTTACTGACCACTACATAAGGCTAGAAAGGAATGTTTTGCTCTCCTGTTGCTTTGGTGGCAGGGATAATTTTCATTTTTCTAATAAGCATTGAGTGTTGGGTATAGTCAAGGCTTGGTATTTTAATGGGTCTGGTCTAATGCTCTTGTTGGGACTAAAAAATCCAAAGCTTCCTGACTAGATGCTTTTGCAACCCCACTGAAGGTCAGACCAACTGCCGTGTTTGAGATCAAGAAGGATTTTACCTGATAGTCAAAACAACATGGTCTTTGAGAAGTTTTCCCTTCATATGCCTCATATTAGAGGCCATGATTCTCTTCCTTGGATATCTAGAATGTATTTCAGTAACTACTTCCTGTCCTTCCAATCATAGTACCTTGACTGTTTCCTCTTCGTGCTTCATCTGTAACAAGTTTGAGTGTTTTCAGCATTCTTCTTGATACTTATATGAGGTTAAGTTCTTACATAGGTGATGCATGGGAGGGGGACACAAGACTTCCCCCCGCTGAAATTGGCCCTCACCAGCCAAGGAGTGCGGAGTGCTGGCCAGTGCCCCCCCCCCCCCCGAGAAACGCTGGTGGCATTTACGGTTTTGCCGGTGGCACTTCCAGTTTGCCATTGGTGCTTCTGGGGTTGGCTATCAGCTGCTGGGGACCCCCCCCCCCTTCCCCATTTGGTGATCAGCCACTGGTGCATCCCCATCCATGAGTTCTTATACGCATGCCTGCAGGCATTTCAAAAGGTACTGTAAATCTTGCACTTTACGTACTTTAAAGGTACAGCACCTTAAAACTTAATGGATGTACAAGAAGTTTGGTGAAAGTCTGGTGCCTCTCTGGACTTCTCTAGAGTTGGAGGCAGGGGAAGCTGAGGCCACTAAGAGTATGATTAAGTGTATTTAATAATCGTGATTAATTGCAGCTGGAAGCCCAATGCCTAGGTTCTCTGGGAGGAGAGTGGGATCTTGGGGGAAGGCAGCAGGAAGGGCTAGGAATCCAGACTCCTGGGTTAATTAGGAGGAAGATTGGGTTTTGGGGGTTGAGAATGGAGATGACCGGGAGCCCAGATGCCTGGGTTTTCCAAGTGTATAGTGGGGACTTAGGAGGGGGAACCTGGGAGGCTGGGAGCCCAGCTGCCTAGATCCTTTCAGAGGGGGAATAGGTTTGGGGGAATGAGGTAGGTCCTGGTTGAACCAGCTGCCCCCACCCCAGAGCTGGCTGTATCTCAGTACTGGGCAGGGGTGGGGGGGTCCTTGCTTATGCACCATACAGCCTGAATCAACATGGCATGTGTCCTTGACATCAGACCTTCCACAATAATGTACCATAGGTGACAAGTCCATTAGCAAGCCATATTCTGTAGCAACTATGTAAATCAAATATCTTCCAAAACATTTTCAGGTGAATGTCTGTAAATAAAGGACACATCCAAATGAGCATGCACATGCATTTTCCCTGGAAGAAATAGCAGCGGCACATTGTTCATGTATGCTCTGGCATAAAGCAAATTGTCCTAGGTAGGGTACGGGAGGCTAGGGATAGCACCTGGGCTGGCCCCAGCAGCCTTACCTGGGGTCCTGGGAGCCTCCCAGGGCTGCAGCACCAGTGATCTGGGCACATAAAGCCTACCGACTATCTAAGCATTTCCCTGGCCTGCCTGGCTCTAGTTTCAGGCAAGACATGCTGCAGCCATGTGCACTGCCCAATTAGTATTATTTTTTTTTATAACATAATTTTTTTTAGTTACCGGGATTTACCAGGTACTTTTGGCTCCATGCTACAAATATGCAAGTAACACTGGAATAAAGCACATTAAATATACATGCAATAAAGGCAAACTAGGAAGGTTGGCATGCACGCACATTTATAACTCATACAACCAGATTAAATTAAGGTGACCTCTGCCATTTTAAAAACATTCTAAAGTCAACCACATGTATTAAGAGACCACTTTAGAATGCTTTAAATGGTGAAAACCATCATGTGTATAGGCACCCAAGAATTTTAAGAATAGGTTACACAAACATTTGTGTAAGATGGTTCAGATAGTGATGATCCTGCCCTGAGCAGGGGATTGGACTAGATGAATTGATTTTGAGACTTACTTTCCTAGGATTCTAAGGTTCTGTGAATTGTTAAGAAAAAATAAATACAAAATAATCTCATTTTAAAAATACTTGTGGTTCATATGGTGTTCTTGGCCATGGTTATGGTCAGGCATTACATTTGTGCCAAGGAAAATGGAGAATATAGCCATTCAAGCATCTTTTTTCAAGAAGAAAATTGTTTTTTCTGGGGGGGGAAATCCAACCATAGGTGCCCGCCAACAAGGAAGGTCTCTTCTCTTGGGCAAGCTTGAATGTCTGATTGCTTCTGAAGACCCCCTCACTATCCCGTAGTGCACCGCTCACTGTCCACAGGGCAGGAGGGATTTTCTTGCAGCTGGATCCTGCCTGGGCCAGAATCATCCACAGCTGTTCATTAGATGGGAGTCAGAGGCAGTACAGCTACCTCCAGGTGATGCTTCCATAGCATTAGCTGGAGACAGCTTGTCTGCTATAGGGTAGAAGGAATGAAGGAGAAGTGAAGGAGTCTCTTGACAAAATTTACCTTTGAAATGACTTTGTTACTCTCCAGCCAGAGGCCTGAAAATCTTGTATGCTCTTTCTTTTACCATATTTCCATGAAATTTGCAGTACTGGAATCGATGCCTGCTCCTAGCAGGCTCCTAGCCTGCGTCAGCTTAACTGCTCTGGAGACGAAAGTCTTCTGCTTTCTCTATTGATGGAGAATTAACAATACATCCTAGTTTGGCCAGAAGCAGTGGAGCTTGACCAGCTGCCTGCCTGGTGCGCTGTGCCCCCCTCCCCCTCACTCTCCTCTGGATTCCATTCCAGGACTTTTGACCAACCAAAAGCTTGGGACTGAGCTATGGACTCCTGTAGTGTCCCATCCAAACTGGGATGCATGGTCCCCCTGTGGAGAATGGACTGGTCAGTGCAAGCTATCCATGTTCCTCAACTAATGAAAACCTATTTCATCATCTGGAAGAGCTTTACTGAATGAATAATTAGGTCAGCATCCCCCATGGTAAGCTTAGCCTTTCTGCCAGGGATGACAAGAAGGGTCACTGATCCTGATGTTTTGTTTTGTGTGTAATACAGATGCTTGTACACCTGGACAGGAACTTAAAGCATGCCTTACTCAAAGGCATCACTTCTAAATGATCCTTTTTGTGCCAAAATTTAAACAGTCTTTAATTCTTAAATCCTTTATGTCCTCCTATAAGTCCTTTGATCCATCAGCATTCCCATAAGGGACACAGAGGCTTTCTAATCAGGTTAATAGTAAGGACAAGGGCACAGTTCAACTCCATAAAGGAGCAAAAAAAAATAACCTGCTAGTAAAGATCATTTACCTCTTTAGGGTAAGCAGTGCATTGTTAAGGCAATTACTAGTGGAATTATACCACCTGCTATAAAACACCCTTGTTATTACTCAGAATTATCTCACACTTGATATTATATTGGGAAAAAAATACATTCTTAATACTGATCATCAGTATAGTACTTCCATGAAGTCCCTTTTAAAACCCTAATACCAATTTGTTTCCTTACCTGAAGAGACGCTACAAAAGATGAGATGTTAACAATTTATAGTGAATAGAAATCTGAACTGAACTGTACACTATTTGGAAGACTCATTGCTTTCCCTATACTCCTTTTTGCCCTCAGTACTTGGATTCAGGGGGTGGTAAAAACATAGACAAAACATACTTCACTTAGCTATATAACTAATGAAAAGATTAAGTTAAGATGAATAAGTTAGAAAGAAAAAAGGAAGTATTTGGTAAATAAAATTACATTCACATCAGATATTTTGTTAATGAACATTTTGAATTATTTCTATCACTGTTTAAAACCTCTGATTAAAATGTAAATTAGTTCTAGTGTAATAAAATTGTTGTTCTGATACATTTTTAAATCAATAATCTTACTGAATTTGTTCACACTGAATTTTCTGGCCATTATATATAATTTATGTGGAAATTCCCTTCATTATTCTAAAGAAAAAGACATAGAAGAATAAAAAATTAGTTAAGTGGACCAAACTTTTTCAAATAATAAAGTATTGCTTTTTTAAACATCCATCATTTATTCCAGAATACACACACATATAGAAATGTTATACACACATATAAATATATAGATACAGATACATATAGAAATATAGCCATACACTTAGAAATGTTTTACATACTAATTTGATCAATCAAAATTGAGAAGATAAAAGTGAAATTATCCAAAGAATAGAAATATAGATACAGAATATATAAGAATATGAAACAGATTTTCAAATTAAAAATTCTACAGAGAATTTCATTTTTATCTTTTCATTTGGAATGACTGAATTAATACGTAAAACATTTCTAAGATCTGACATGATTTAAAAAAACAACAATATATTTATTAACCTATAATTTGAAAAGCTTTTGTAGGCACTAACACAAAATTTTTGTAGTGTAATAACAGATGGAACGTAGCATATTTTCTCTCATACCATAAGCACCTTTTCCCCAAAAACAAATTCTGGAAATTGGCATGTACCTTATATGTAAGAAATATGGTAAGATCAGGTTCCGCTGCTTTGAAGATCAAACCAAAAGTGAAATTTGTAAGGACCCAAAGGTTGCAGAACAGTGATCAAGATGGTTTCTCCAGGTACTGTTACTCAGTTATTTCATCTACAGTAAGATCTTTTTCCTTCATTCTACCTTTCAAAAAGAAGACATGTATTATAGCTTGGGGCATGGTGTATGTGAGAAAATATGACATTTATTATGCAAACTGAAACAAAAACACTGTGTATAAATGCTCATCTTCACTAGTACACCTCTACTAGTCACTATCATTAGCGAGCTCCACAAGGCTGTGGTATTGACACCCATAGTATTGTTTGATAAAAAGTATCTCCCGGGTAAGGTGGGTGGTAAATTAAAATATTTTGCATATGTAATGTGAGCAGAACATTTAAAAAAACCAAATACTTTTAACATTTAAGACTGAACTATTTGCAGTTTCTGTTGGTTATAAAAACACCTGAATGAATAGACTGTTAGCTAATATTATTTTTATGCAGACTATGTGAAGTACTTAGCACGGCAGAATAACTACACTGAGTATACGGCCAGACCTAAGATGGGGTCACCTAGAAAAGCTTATGACAAAACTAGGAAAGCTTTCCAAATAGGGAGGGTTAGGTGGCTAGAATCCCTATAGAGATAGATTCTGTGTTAGGGCCATGGGTTCTTATAAACAGAATGAAGAGAAAATGGGGATTTTCTACAGCTAGGCAAAAGTAACACTAACCACTTTCTGAAGTTTCACTTCTTTCTGGACCTTAGGTATCTGAGACTGCACGTTAGCCCCTGCTATTCATCTGTGATCTGTGGTGACTAGTCTTCTGATGGTAACTGACCATAAGCAACAGAGTAGCTCATGTTTTACACAATTGCTTGTGTCTAAACCACTTGCTTAAGAAAGAGGAGTCCTGGATTCGAGGCCTTCCTTGGCCTTTATGGATCCAAAACATATCTTTCACTTTCCAGGAGGCTGCCCTAACCACCAGACTATAGCTTGGTCTTAGAAACCATCCTCCATCACTCCTATTGAAACTGGACCATTTGGCAGCCAAGAATGAAAGAGTCATTTGGAGAGAGAAAAAGGTATCACAACCCATAGCTTAGCAATGAGGGAAAAACCTGGACAAAGTGCACGGTCCTAGGTGCTAACTGCTACTCTCATGACCATTTAATTAAAAAAAAAAACCTGAGAAAAATACTGCACAGCTCTGGGAGCAGGAATCAAAACTCAATATGTCAAAACACAGACCACAAACGGGGACCAGAACATTTTTTGTTCAGTTTTAAATTGGGAAGAAATGTCATAATACAGATAATACTTGTTAAAAAAGGAAGTTTCTATTCAGATTAAATGTTGATTGCCACAGTAAAGGAAGCCTATTACATTTGTATGCTAGAGGTCCATAGAAGTATCTCACTTGACTCTGCATGTATGTATATACCACACATGATAAATAAATGAAAGAAAGGATAAAGCTGCAAAAATCAGATTATTTGACAATTAACCATTGTAGTGTTTCTTGAAGTGATCTTTGAAATGCATGAATCTGAACACTGACTCAGGCAGGATGATAGCCTGATCCAAAATAATGACAACATTTACCTTGTCCCCACACAAGCCATTCATCTAAATGTTGTTGTACTCTAGATAAATCACTGGATGAAGTTTATGGCAAGAAATCGGACCTGTTAATCAGAATGATTCCACTGGATGTGAAATTTATCAGAGTGAACCTTAAGTTATCATTTGTAATATTTAATGTGTTGTTGTATGGTGACTAATTTTAAATAATACAGAATGATAACAAACATTTTTCTTTTTTAAAAACTTAGGTACATGGTTGTGTCTTAAAGTTATCTCAATTCTTACTCTTCCTTAATCACCTGTACCAAAAGAACTCTGGTATAAGTGAAAATTTAGGACATAAGACTTAATTTCCATAAATACCAGCCCAAAATGCCCCCACTGCCCCCCTTTTCAGTCTAAGGGTAAGATCATTGGCTATTGATGTTATGACATGCTAAGGAAGTAGGTCATCCTGTCAAACCATTTTGTTTTCTTAGAACAAGAACCTGATGGATTGTGAGATTATATGTAAGGGGGTAGCAATTTCCTAGTACTATATTTGCAGTGTACCTTTCAGAAAATCTCTAGATACACTTGAAATCAATGGCCCAAAACCAAAAGGACTCATTCAACCCTAATTAGATGTTGAAACATCTGTAGCACACAGCAGTGTCCCTCCCTTTCATATGCCAAGGGATGCTTATATCTTTACCAGCATTATATCATGAAGTAACTCTGTAAGGCCTCTTAAAGAACTACTTCCTTATTTTCTCCTGCATCTTAATCCAACAGAAAGAAATATTTTCATTACCTGCAATAAACACAAAGTCTCTGGTCATTATAAAAGTGTAAGCATTAAATACATATGTGCATTTTGTAGTTGCATAGCTGCCATTGTACCTTAAATATTGAAACACCTGCATTAATTCTAATATTTGCAAATGCCCAAGTGTTAACAATTGGTAAAGTTCAAATTTTGGTTTTACCAGACTGTATATAAAGAGCACGTACTTTACATACAGTCTAATCCATAAACTACATTTATGCAGAGGATGAGACCAGGGACTAACAATAAGGCTCTTTTTCAAGTATTCAATGTATGTGTTTATATAGTTGTTATATATTTATAAAATATAAAATATATGCATTATAAAATATAAATTCATATTTGTATAATAGTCACCAATTATATAAAATGATATCTATAAATGTTAAAATTTGCAAAAACATATTCAGCGAGGTATTAGAAAGTTTAAATCATGTATTCAAGTGTTTAAATTAATGTAATTGCAATATGTACAAGCATATAAATATGTCAGACTCAATATCAAGTGTATTATGTATAATAAACATTTATAAATACTTTAGCACATGCTTTCAAAATTTTTTAAAATATATGTGGAAAAACTTAAGTTATAAAATGCAGTCATTAGGATTTTGCACATATAAGCTCAATTCTATGGAGCATAGGCATATATATATATATATATATATTATGTATGTGTGTGTGTATGTATGATCACAGAGATAAAGAAATAGGAATATTGAAAATATCAAGCTAGTCTTTTTTTTTAATTTAATTTTCTTTAGTTCTTTCTTTCCTTGGAAAGCACAGCATTGACTGGTTTTATTTTCAGCACCGGTATAGTAATGAAAAGAACACATCCCAAAATCATGCAAGTTTGAATTTTACTTGGATTTTCTATAACAGACAATTTTTTATTGTTTGGCTCAACTGAGTGATTGCAGTACAAGAAACAGCAAATATATCAAACAGTAGATACTGGCATATTAGAAGTATCAAACTTTGAAACAGCAGAGTATGTAAACCATTTTGCCTGTAAAACCAATCTGCTCCTGCCTTACTTATGACTGAAAAAATACAACCTGTAGGTTCTTCATTCAGAGTTGTGCATGTCTTTTGCCACTATAAACAGCTCAGTGTAAATGGGAATCAGACCAAAAAAGTGGGAAGTCTCTTTGACTATATTTTCAGTCAATGCTTATAAAAATCATTTCATACACACCAAGAAGCAAGGGCACTTCAGGATATTTTTATTGAGGACTATAGTGCTATCTTCCTCATAGATGAATCACTCAAGATTGAAAATATATTGCAAAAGTGAAGTATGATGAATAGAGCCTTAACAAAAGGGAAGACAGTGTGTGCACTCAGTGTACCTACTGAACAATTCTCTACAAGACATGTGAACTGCCCTGTGTTCAAAAGGTCAAACCTCCCAAAGAAACTTTTGTTGCTGCTATTTTCTACCACTGGCATAGATGGATTGTTTCCTGCTGCCACTGAAGGCAGGTTTTAAATATTAACTGGGGTTCATGGGCCTCTATGCAACTTTTATAAAACATTAGTGCACCAGCCATCTGTGAAAGAGTCTCTAGTTAAGGAAGCTTGAACTTGAGACACAAGAGCTAATTTGTTGTTTTCTTCTTAATCTGTATGCGAAGAATAATTGTATATAGCTCAAATGATTGTATAACTTAAAACTCATTCCACATTGTTGTCTTACTGAATGTTAATTGTGTTGTTATATATATAAACAGCAAGTGAAAACAAAAAGTTCCAGCAAGTGAAAAAACAGAAATCTATATTTCCTCAGTTGTAACTTCTTCTTCCAATGTTGATTAATGATTTGTATTGTTTGCTGAATGTGCTTTAAAACGTTAATGGGAGATGTAAGATATTAAGCATCATAACCAACATCAGGATTCATGAATTATAAATTATTACCTCTGATTGCCTCATCATTTACCCCAGACAGCATCACATCAAGTAGCTTCAGATTAATGTTTTTTAAGATCATGCAAGAGTTTTGTTTTGTTTTGAGTATTTCTAACACTCTAGATGTGGGAAGTTCAACTTTGGCAAGAGTTTTAAATTAGTTTTGAAATTGCTGCCATATGGGAACTTCAGGAAATTTTACAGGGAGAAAGCCTGATTTCTGTATCTGTGACCTACTTTGTGGTGATGTTTCTTTTTGTTTCTATTCTTCCTCTCAGCTTTTTCTAAGGATATGGAGAAAAGAAACAATTAAACCAATTCAGAAATAAGGGGCTTTGTGGCACTTAAAATTGATCCAGTGTGACCATATTGTGTATCAACTCTAGTCTACATGAACTGGAAGCTAAACCATGATAACACTTAGCTATTTCATTCAATGGGGAGGAAGAAGAAGCAGCTGGATGGCTCCCTGATAACTCCCTGCTGGGCAGGCTGTCTGGGACCTCTGTAAGGATGAGCTTGCAGCTGGCTACAGCAGAGATGGGCCTGCGGGCAGCCCAATCCCCTTTGCTGCCTGAGATGGTGAAAGCTGATTAGATAGGCTTGTTAGTGACCTTCTCCTACTCTTGATAAGCTTTCCTGGGAGTGGAGAGTGCTCCCTTATGAGCACCTCAGACAGTTCTCATAAGCAAATAGATAACAAACAAGTCAAAGAATAAGGCAACAAAAGAAAGATCCTTCTGCCCTATCCCAGACACTCAAAGAAGTAGCCTCTAGTTATGGCTCCCTATATAGCAGCCTGTCCCACTCCCCCTTGCCTTATAGGGTGCAGGCAGAAGTACAGCTCCCTGCTGTAACTGAGAACACTTTGCAGGAAGCATTCTGATTTACAAGGATCCCCCAGACAAAACAGAAGTTCACTGTGGGTCCTGGGGGAATCTAGGTGCTGGCTGCCAGACTGCAGCCATTTTCCCCTAGCAATGTTCCCCTCCATCCTGTCCCTGTTTTCAGAATGGGTGGGGGAAAGGGAGTGGAGGGAGCTCATTCTATAGGCTCCCCAACTGGCACTGGAAGGTGGGGTGGGTGAATTGGGCCCCAGACCTTGGGGCGGGGGGGCTCTAATACAAGTGCCCCACCCTCCAGCAGGGGCAGAAAAAAAATCCAGACTGAACTCCCTTTGCTCCCTTTCCCTGCTCCCATTCTAAAAACAGCACAGACAGAAGTTAGAGAAGTTGCTACTTCAACCTGGAAGGACGCGGGCAGTGGGGTTCCGCAGGGCTCGGTCCTCTGGCCTGCACAGTTCAACATCTTCATCAGTGTTTTGGACGAGGGGGTAAAAATCACCCTGTTCAAATTTGCTGATGATGCTAAGGTGTGGGGGGACGTGGGCACACTGGAAGAATGCAACAGGCTACAATCAGACCTAGACAGGTTACAAGGGTGGGCAGATGAGAATAGGATGGGATTCAACACAGACAAGTGCAAGGTGATGCACCT
>NW_017728918.1:50005362-50009390 GCF_001723895.1 Crocodylus porosus | reverse complement strand
GGGATCAGCAGGCATTGGGGGAGTCACTGTTCCCCCGAGCACCGCCAGGAGTGACCAGGAATAATGGTCACAAGCTGGCAGAGGTTAGGTTTAAGTTAGATATCAGGAGGCGCTACTCTACGGTCAGGGTGGCTAGGATCTGGAACCAACTTCCAAGAGAAGTGGTGCAGGCTCCTACCCTGGGAATTTTTAAGAGGAGTTTAGATGAACATCTTGCTGGGGTCGTTTGACCCCAGTATTTCTTTCCTGCCATGGCAGGGGGTCAGACTAGATGATCTGCTCAGGTCCCTTCCGACCCTAGAAACTATGAAACTACATTTTGAAGTCTTCACCTGAACCCCCATACAATGAGGGTTCAGATTTTGCCCAATTGGCCATATTTGAAGTGGTCTGCAGCCATACTTTTGTGTTTGGTCATAGGTGTAGAGCACTTCCTATGGCCAGGTTGAGTGAAAATTATCACTTCTGTCTTCACCTATAGTAGTCACTGCTTGATTTGTGGTCTCAAACTGTCCCTTCATAATCTATTCCTCTTGCTCTCTCCTTCTGGGGTTTTAAAATCCCCAGTGCTGCACTTCTTTGTTACGAGAAGGCTCACAATTAAATACCATTTTCAGGGCTGGCTGCCCCTTCTTATGAGGACCAACTACCCTATTTCATGCTTTCTATCTAGAGAATGTACCTTTGTTGTTCTCTAGGCAGTAGGCTGTGCACACTAAACATACTCTGTTTTTGTAGTGCTAAAAGGTTTGTACCACTACCAAAGTGTGTTTGGGGCCTTCTGTGTTTTAAACAGCCTGTCCGCACCTCTGAACATGAAGAGCTTTATATCAGTGGTGAATTAAAAAAAACCCTGCACTTCACAAGAGGTAACCAGATGTTCATTTTTAAGATTTGGTATTGTATAAATGAAAGTTCTCTCTCCTAGGAAAGTCACTAAGTGCCAGAATCCCTGCAACTTTTCATTTTTCTGAGAGTCACAGGGCAATAGTTACAAAGAAATGGTTTGAGTTACTTATCTTGTTTTTAGGTCTTAGTTCAAGTATACCCAAAGAAGCTAAATTAATGTTTTTCTTGTTCCTAGACAGAAGCACAAAGAGGAATGTATTACTTAAAACTGTTATCTGGTGTACAGTTACTGAATTCAAAAGATCAATCAAATCAGCTTTAGAAAGCTTACTTAGTTCAGTTGTGTAAGGTCCCAGGGATCTAAATTGTTTGTTACAATAGAACAATTGTGTAAGAAAAGGGTAGGATTGAGAGGTGTTGAAGCACTTTGGGTCTGCATTTCTGTGTGTATGCACATGTGCAGGCTTGCAGATGTGTGGACATGTTCAAGGCTAGGGTTGTTTAAAACAACATAAAATTAAGAACTCTTTCTGCCCTCTTTTTACACATCTAAAAATTTTATACAAAATAATATATTTTTAAATGCTAGAGGTACTTAGAAGCTAAATCTCTACTGAGCCTATGCTCTAGTTAGGAACGCAGGATTTATCTAAATTAAAACAGTGTGCAAAAGGAAGCATACTTTCAATACAAAGATCTCTTCCCCTTTCCAAATCTTTGCATTCAAATGCATTTGGGTGGGGGGAAGGGAGGAGAGGAAAGGGTGTGAGTATAGAGCAGCAGGAAGCAAATAAAGCCAGGGATTTTTGCCTAGTAAATGCTAAGCCATTAAGCTGCTGGAACTTAAAGGGGTCAAGTATGCTCTGTTTGATAAAAATCCCTTACTAGAGTAAGATAGGAACACCAAAGAAACACTCATACCCTTTCTACAGAATGAGAATAAATTTTCACTCTTGACTTAAATTGACGCTCTAAACAGAAACAGCTTGGAGGTTTACCTTTTGTTTATCAAAATCACAGAAGCACAGTAGATACAGGCACCTGTTTGTGGTTCTGTTAACAGAATTTCAGTAATAAGAATGGGCAGAGCAAGAACATATAACTACTTGCCTATTAACCAAACCCTGAAAATGCATGAAAGCATCTTATAAAGAACAGAAGTAATGTGGTAGGGAATGACTACCACAGGTACTGGAGGTAAGCAAGCAGAGCAGTCTAGAGCCAGCTAAGCAAACGTTGCTAAAAGGGAACCTAACTTCCAGGGACAGTAGATGTAAGCAGCATCCTTAAATGGGCAGCAGGACCTAGCCTGCAGGCAGCTGAATACTTGTCAAGAGATAGCAGTACCTGGTCCCTATTAACAGAGAGCCGGGTCAGATGACTGGAAGATAGAGAAGTGAGGGGCCCTATAAGTCTGAACCTTGGGCTACAGGCTTAAGTTTCTTGAAGGAAGTTGCTGTTGGGAGTCTTATAAGGTAGCCTGTGTAGTATGTACACAGTAGGATGAGGTCCTGTAGGCAGATTTGGGTGCTAGGAAGAAAATGAGATACCTTTGAAAAACAAACCTGCTCCCTATAGTAGGAGTGATATAGTAGTTGGAGACCCAAGGAGGTCTTTGTATTTGAATTATAATCATGTGGTTTGCATTTTGTGTCTGGACTGCAGGAATGGATTGTGGCAATGGCAGAGGTTGAAAGCTATGCAGCAGGGTGTTGGGGAATGCTTTGTGTTTTGAGACCTGCTTTGGATAGAGGTGTGAGGAACTGAAGTCTGAGGGTGGGTGGAAGGTCACAGTTAGAAGAAAAGTGGCAAAACTGGTAAAGCTGAAGACCAAATAAGGGTTTGAGGCCTGAGGAACCAAGTTTGTTGGTTGAGCCAGGGGGCTTCATGGAACTGAGACTGAGGAATGCCTTCAAGGCATAGGTGTGCCTATGGGGGCAGCTGGAGGCAATGAGTATAGCCCGAATAGAATGGTTAAAGCCAAGTAGGTATGTTTGGGGGCTGCAGGATCACAGTTATAATCTCCTGGGCTTCTCTACTTTACTATTTATACTTCTCTAGGGGTCCTTCCCTTTTGAAAAACAGGCAGGACTGAGTTTGGTATGGAGAAGCCCCATGAGCAGAGCCAAAAGAGATGGAACTGAAAAAGCTACTCTGGCCTCTAAAGGCAGCCTCCCCAGTGTATCACTGTTAAAAACCAAAGGTATAACAGGCAAGAGACAGTAGGTGAGGGAGTCTGGGGAGTGCAGCAGGTAAATATAAGCAGGGGTCTTATACTGGGAGGGGTCAGACCCCTAAGCCTGCTACCAGGCTACTATTATTTTTGTATAAGAACACCAAAATATGTTGTCAGTGCCTTTTGATTATAATATACTTACCTATTCTTTGATAAATACCAACCATGTGGATGATGTTGAAATTCAGTCGAATAGTCCCTGTACCAAAAAGCTTACTGTTTAAAAAAAAAAAAAAAAAGATAAAAACATAAACAAAATAAAACAAAACACATGCAGACCACTGATCTTTCTGGAGAACTAGAGAAGGTACTGATTTGACTTGTCTAACTATTTAATAGCACAATATTGTTATTTATGTATTTGTAATGGGCCTCTTCACAGAAATGAACTACTTGGAGGCTTTTAAAGATATCCTGTGGTCAGCTGGTATATTGTCTTTAGGACTAAATTCATGTAAATGTGAGTAGTATTTGGTCACAAATGTCTCATGTTATATGTGTTTATTAAAAAAATGTAACTAGATGATACTATTTTTAGTGTTGCCTAGCTTTGGAAAAATAAAGTTCAGTTATCTTCTCAGTACTCCCAGCCAAATTGTTAGCTAAATACTAATGTTATGGTTAATAGCATATAATGTATGTATGTGTACAATAGGAATTAGTTATCATTCACTATAGTTGTTTGTATAAGGTTTTTTGTTTGTTTGTTTTTTAGTGTCATATCTATTTTCAGTCATTCATGAAATATACTTTGGTTGGTTTCTTACCCAACTGTGAATTTTAAGAAAGTTCTATAAAGTTGGCATTGTGGCAGAAAGCCACCTTGGTTTCTCCCCAAAAATCTCTGCCCTGTGACACTGTGACTAAAATCTCTGGGCTGCAACCATTTGATTAGGGTGGGCCCTGCACACAGCGGACCGTACCCTTAGCCTGTCTATTTAGA